>NC_058085.1:334856955-336056955 GCF_014858855.1 Bufo gargarizans | reverse complement strand
GTTTGGTGAATTTCACCCGAAAATGTAACAGACAAATTAGTGAAATTTGTTTACCTGTCTACTAGGTAGAGCAGGGGTATTTCACAGCCAACAATTTGTGAATTCCACCTGAAAATGTAACATACAAACAAGTGAAATTTTTTACCTGTCTACTAGGTAGAGCAGGGGTATATCACATCCAAAAATTGGTGAATTTCACCAGAAAATGCAACAGACAAATTAGTGAAATTTGTTTACCCGTCTAATAGGTAGAGCAGGGGTATATCACAGCCAAAAATTTCACGTGAAAATGTAACAGACAAATTAGTGAAAGGACATAAAATAAAATATGTACAAATAAAAAAAAATAGTCTTAATGTATGAGGTGGAGGTCCATATGGAAAAGGAGGTTGAGGAGGCAGTGGACGTAGCGGTGTAGGTGGACGTGGCGGTGGAGGAGGACGAGGTAGCCAACACTGGTTTTTGGTTTTAATTTTTTTATTTATTTTTTATTAGGGTACACCCAAAAAGAGTGGGAAGTATCAACAATACAATGGCTGGGTGAGGCCGGTATACATGTCTATTCCGCACAAGGGTCTGTAATATTGCCCCCTGCCGTGCTAAACACATGTTCAGACAATACACTGGCTGCAGGGCAGGCCAGAACCTTCAAGGCCTAAAGGGCAAGCTCAGGACATGTGCCCAATTTGGAGACCCAGAAGTTAAAGGGGCAGACCCGTCATTCAGTACGTGTACTTCTCCACCATGTTGCTGAAATGCTGCCTCCTGCTAAGACGTTCCATATCAGCTGGTGGTGCTGGTTGTTGTGGCCTGCTGACAAAGCTTTTCCACATTTCGTCCATGCTTACCCTGCCTTCTGAAGTGCTGGTGGTGCCCCAGCTGCGTTGGCGACCTCTTCTTCCTCCTCTGCCTTCGCCTTGTGCTTCCACTGTGCCCCCGCTGTCAGGTGCCAGGCTTCCCAGAGGCACCGACAAGCTATCCTCTGTGGGAGGTGTATCGTCTGTGTCCTCTGTATCCCCCCAGCCACGCACCAGTGATGGCCAGGAGCAGGTCTGGGTGACACCCTGCTGTGAAAACAGTTCCTCCTCCTCCATCTCCTCATCCTCCACCTCGTCATACTCAAGAACTGTGCCCTGGCTGGACAATTGTGTATCTGGCGTTTGTGGGTGCAGGAACCCACCCTCGGAGCCACTTGTGAATGACTGGCCGGTAACCCTATGAAATTATCCCTCTTCCTCTTCATTCTCCTGTGCCATATCCTTTTCCATCATCGCCAGAAGTGTTTTTTCAAGGAGGCATAGAAGTGGGATAGTAACGCTGAGAACGGCGTCATCGGCACTGGCCATGTTTGTGGAGTACTCAAAACAGCGCAACAAGGCACACAGGTCTCGCATGGATGCCCAGTCATTGGTGGTGAAGTGGTGCTGTTCCGCAGAGCGACTCATCTGTGCGTGCAGCTGAAACTCCACTATCGCCTGCTGCTGCTTGCATAGTCTGGCCAGCATGTGCAAGGTGGAGTTCCACCTTGTGGGCACGTCGCATGAGGCGGTGAGCGGGAAGGCCGAAGTTACGCTGCAGCGCTGACAGGCCGAAGCACAGACGGCCCGCACTTTCTGCAGCAGCTCTGACATATCGGGGTAATTTTTTAGGAACCTTTGCACCACCAAATTCAGCACATGCGCCAGGCAAGGGATGTGCGTCAAACCGGCTAGTAGAGCTGCTACGAGATTTCGCCCATTATCGAACACCACCAGGCCAGGCTTGAGGCTCACTGGCATCAACCACTCATCGGTCTGTTGTTCCATGCCCGTCCACAGCTCCTGTGCGGTGTGGGGTTTGTGCCCCAAACAGATACGTTTTAAAACTGCCTGCTGTCGTTTACCCCTGGCTGTGCTGAAGTTGATGGTGAAGGTGTTACGCTGACTGGATGAGGAGGCAGTAGAGGATGAGGAAGCGGAGTAGGAGGAGGAAGCAACAGGAGGCAAACTGAAGTGCCCTGCAATCCTCGGTGGTGAAAGGACATGCAGCAAACTGCTATCCGCCTCAGGCCCAGCCGCCACTGCATTTACCCAGTGTGCTGTTAGGGAGAGATAATGTTTCTGACCGTGCTTACTGGTCCATGTATCCGTAGTTAGGTGGACCTTGCCACATATGGCATTGCTCAGTGCACACCTGATTTTGTCTCCCACCTGGTTGTGCAGGGAAGGGATGGCTCGCCTGGAAAATTAGTGGCGGCTGGGCACGAAGTACTGTGGGAAAGCCAATGCAATAAGGCTTTTTAAACTCGTCCTCTCCACCAGATGGAATGGCAGCATTTCAAAGGCCAGTAATTTTGAAATGCTGGCATTCATGGCCAGGGATCGCGGGTGGGTAGGGGGGTAATTCCTCTTCCTCTCCAGTGTTTGGGAGATAGAGAGCTGAACGCTTGCGTGGGACATTCTGGAGATACTTGTTGACCCAGGCGGTGGTGTTGCTGGCAGATCCTCTGTTTGCGGGGTGGCAGGTGCCACTGTCACTCCAGAGGTGGATGAAGAGGCCAAGACTGCAGCAGAAGAGGAAGCAGGAGGAGCCAGAGACCTTTCTTGGTTTTTGAGGTGTCTACTCTACTGCAACTCGTGCTTTGCACTTAGATGCCTGGTCATGCAGGTTGTGCTCAGGTTGAGAACTTTTATGCCTCGCTTCAGGCTCTCATTGCAAAGCGTGCAAACCACTAGTGTCTTGTCGTTAGCACATTGTCTGAAGAATTGCCCCGCCGGGGAACTCCTTGGAGCTGGCTTTGGTGTGCTCGGTCCCTTGCTGCATTGGGCAGTAACAGGCGTACTGTCTAGAGGACGGCTGCTCCGCTTTTGCACCCTGCTCCCTCTTCTGCTGTGCTCCCTCTTCTGACCGCCTCTTCCTCCGAACTACACAGGTCACTCGCATATCCTTGATTCCATGTGGGGTCGAGGACCTCATCGTCCTCTACATCATCTTCCACCCAATCTTCACCCCTGAACTCCATGGCGGTCTGCACACTATCGAAAGCCACAGCAGTTGGCACCTTTGTTTCGTCATCATCCGAGACGTGCTGTGTCCTCCCATATACTGATATTGAAACATAAGTTGTTGGGCATCGGTGCACTCAATCTCTTCCACTTCTGGGGCAGGGTTAGGTGGATGGTCCTGGGAAACCCTGCTAGCAGAGTCATCAAAAAGCAGAAGAGACTGCTGCATGACTTGGGACTCAGACTGCTTGGCTGATTTGCAAGGGGGTGAGGTGAAAGACTGATGGACATCGGCTGCAGGTGCCAACTCTGATCTTTCAGCAGGAGACTGGGTGGGAGACAATGTAAAGGAACTGGAGGCACTGTCAGCCCCCCAATCTACCATCGCCTGTACTTGTTCAGGCCTCACCATTCGTAGAGCCGCATTAGGCCCGACCAAATAACGCTGAAGGTTCTGTCGCCTACTCGCACCTGAGGAAGGATTCACTTGTGCGTGTAGCTGGCACAGACAGACCATGTCCTCTCACTACAACAGGAGCTCCACCAGCAGCACCACGACCGTGGCCACGTCCATTATTTGACGCTCTCCTCATTCTCATGCAGCAAAGGCCCCAGATATAGGGTATTGCCAAAAATTGGTGCTTTTTTAAACTTTGAATATTATGGCAGTATTTCAAGCTTGTATTTCACACTGACAAATGCAGCAAAAGCCCCAGATGAAGGGTATTGCCCAAAATGGGTGTTTTTTTAATAACAGAATATAACAGCAGTATCTAACGCTTGTATTTCAAACTGATAATTGCAGCAAAGGCCAGTAATTTAGTATTTTGCCCAGAATAGGTGTTTTTTTAATAACAGAATATAACAGCAGTATCTAACGCTTGTATTTCAAACTGATAAATGCAGCAAAGTCAGCGAATTTAGTATTTTGCCCAACATGGGTGTTTTTTTTAATAACAGAATATAACAGCAGTATCTAACGCTTGTATTTCACACTGATAAATGCAGCAAAGGCCGCTAATTTAATATTTTGCCCAAAATGGGTGTTTTTTTAATAACAGAATATTATTGCAGTATTTCAAGCTTGTATTTCACACTGACAGATGCAGCAAAGGCCCCAGATGTAGAGTATTGCTAAAAAAGGGTGCTTTTTAAACCCAGAATATTATGGCAGTATTTCAAGCTTGTATTTCACACTGACAGAAGCAGCAAAGGCTGCAATTTTAGTATTTTGCCCAAAATTGGTGTTTTCTTTAATAACAGAATATTATTGCAGTATTTCAAGCTTGTATTTCACACTGACAGATGCAGCAAAGGCTGTAGATTTAGTAATTTGCCCAAAATGGGTGTTTTTTTAAACCCAGCATATTATGGCAGTATTTAAAGCTTGTATTTTTCACTGACAAATGCAGCAAAGGACCCAGATGTAGGGTATTGCCAAAAATGGGTGATTTTTTTAAACCCAGAATATAATTGCAGTATTTCAAGCTTGTAGTTGACTGTCACAAAAGCACATATGCTGTGCTGATGCACTGAACTTGCATATAATGGCCACCGACGCCCACCTAACTGACAGACGGATAAAAGTTATTTTTCTGTGTCACTAATTTCAGGGCAGGGTAAAAAAATTGTGCACTGCACCCATAAAAAACAAAAATCGCTGTAGATCGCTGAGTTAAACAAGCACTTCTGTTAAAAAATGATTTCCTCCCTCACAGCAGCAGCATCATATCCCTACACTAACTACACTAATAAGCGCAGAGTGACGTGCAGCGCTACGTGACTCCAGCTTATATAGAGACTGGGTCACATGCTGCACTGGCCAATCACAGCCATGCCATTAGTAGGCATGGCTGTGATGGCTTCTAAGGGCACACAAGTTAAACGCTTGTTGATTGGCTGCTCTGCAGCCTTTCAAAAAGTCCAAGAAATCGCCGAACACTGAACCCGAACTTTTACTGAAATGTTCGGGTTCAAGGTCCAAAAATCCTAAAGTTCAGTACGAACCTGAACTTTACAGTTCGGGTTCGCTCAACCCTATTCCTTTGTCATTTCAAAACACACCTTTTCCTTTTTCAACCATTGTTTCATTTATTTATTGCGTGCTTTAGGTAATTTTCTTGCTGTATCACTCTATGTTTCTTCAGCTTCAGGTCATGGACTGTTTCCATTATATATACTCTTATACTCTGCAGCCTTTCAGAAAGCACCATTACCTCACCAAACCCCAAAAATTTTAAGGCCCATACTCCCGTGGCCTAAAATAAACTTTTTCTAGGCTCCTACAGGGCACATTTCAGAGAATCTCCCTATAAGATGCATAAAAATGTCCCCTGATTAAGATACATATTTTTTGTTTGAATTTTTGTCATTGATCCCCCTCTAGTATGTCACTGTCAATGTTGTGGGACTATTTGTGCACTTCTACTATTTGGTGGCTGCAAACATGAGCTGCAGGTTTTTCAGGTTCGTCTGCCATTAAAGTGAATGGGGCCTGGCGCGAACTTGCGGTTCGCAAACATTTGATCACGTTCGCGAACCGTCCTGGCCGATGTTCATCCAGCCAGTACAAAAACCAACTTGGGATTGCTATTTTAAAATGTTTTTAAAGATGCAGATTGATTACCGAATTAATTGACCGAAGTCTCGTACGACTTCCTGTGAAACAAATTTTTCCTACACAGAGGCGATACATTTTAATGTTATAGAGACAGCATTAAAACCAATGTGTTTGAATAAATCGACTTCAGATCTCTGATCCAAAGTTAGATTTGCTCAATACTAATCATATACACTCATCTAAAGAATTATTAGGAACACCATACTAATACGGTTTTGGACCCCCTTTTGCCTTCAGAACTGCCTTCATTCTACGTGGCATTGATTCAACAAGGTGCTGATAGCATTCTTTAGAAATGTTGGCCCATATTGATAGGATAGCATCTTGCAGTTGATGGAGATTTGAGGGATGTACATCCAGGGCACGAAGCTCCCGTTCTAGCACATCCCAAAGATGCTCTATTGGGTTGAGATCTGGTGACTGTGGGGGCCATTTTAGTACAGTGAACTCATTATAATGTTCAAAAAAACAATTTTAAATGATTCAAGCTTTGTGACATGGTGCATTATCCTGCTGGAAGTAGCCATCAGAGGATGGGTACATGGTGGTCATGAGGGGATGGACATGGTCAGAAACAATGCTCAGGTAGCCCGTGGCATTTAAACGATGGCCAATTGGCACTAAGGGCCTAAAGTGCTTCTGCCACCTCCAAACTCTGTCGTTGTGCCACTCTTTGGTCTACTCATGCTGCTGCCACCTCCAGACCCTGTCATTGGGCCACTCTGTGGTCTCCTCATGCTGCTGCCACCTCTAGACTCTGTCGTTGTGCCACTCTTTGGTCTACTCATGCTGCTGCCACTTCCAGACCCTGTCATTGTGGCATTCTGTGGCTTCTACATGCTGATCCCACCTCCAGACTCGGTTATTGTGCCACTCTGTGGCCTACTCATGCTGCTGCCACCTCCAGACTCTGTCGTTGTGCCACTCTTTGGTCTACTCATGCTGCTGCCACCTCCAGACCCTTGTCGTTGTGCCATTCTGTGGCTTCTACATGCTGCTGCCACCTCCAGACTCTGTCGTTGTGCCACTCTTTGGTCTACTCATGCTGCTGCCACCTCCAGACCCTGTCATTGGGCCACTCTGTGGTCTCCTCATGCTGCTTCCACCTCACCACTATGTCATAGGTCCACTCTGTGGACTTCTCATGCTGTTCCCACCCTTCCCCACTTCATGACTGTTCCACTATTTTGGCTTTCAGCCTGGCTGACATTGTCATTTATTTTACACTTCTTCTGATCTGACAGAAGAAAGGAAAAATGAGACGCACAACGGATCCTGTCTGTGTAGCTGCGTTAAGGCCAGTATGGTCCCATCAGAATTGGCTTATGATTTGGTAGCCAAAAGCAGGAGTTGGTAGAAAACACAAAATACATGCAAATATTCCATTCACGTGTCATCTCTGTTTTAGATCCTCTCCTGTTTTTTTGGGCATAAGCAATACTGATGGATTCTGACCAAGTGAAGGCAAATACTCTACAGACAGGATCCTTTTTTTTTCAGGGGTTATTGTTGTGATGGATCAGAGGAAGGGCAAAGGTCACAACAGTGACGTCAACACAAACTTACTGCTGACACCCTCTCCACTCTGTCTGGGGGCTCTACTTTTAGAAGCATTTAATAGAACAGGTTCTGTCGACATCTATGTGGAATCAGCGGTGTAAAAGGAGTGCGCTTTTTCTTGACGCTAACATCTACCTGTAAGGCTGAGTTGATCCTTGGGTTATTTGGTCAGTTTTGGCGCTGTTACCGCCCAAATAAATGAAGTATGCAGTGATTCTAAGAGCGACACCTGTCATGTGCATGTCATACTGACTCACAGTATTGTTTCACTACCATAGCAGACTCCCTATGCATGTTACTGCAAGGCACAGTGTTCTACACCCCTATAAAGGCTCTCTGTAGCCCAGAAATAGCAATTTTTAACGCGATTCACCGCAAATAAATTCGGATCCAAGCACATTTTTTCGAAAAATTGGCGAACCGGCCAAATAGATTTTTTTTCAAATACGCTCATCTCTAATACTCACCACAACCATTTGAGCAGAAAGAGACCAGTTGTGCCTATCTTGATTGAAGAAATTGTGCCAATTCTCGCACATGCTGACGTGTGATGTCACCACGTCATCACACTGGGCGGGATTGGTGACGTCATCACATCAGCGGTGGTGTGATAATACACCACCAATCACCATCCTGCGATCCTGAGAGGTGATGTGACATCACCTCTCAGGATCGCTCTCATTGGTCGGCTGGGCGGGCAGGCATTTCAAATTGCATCAGCGCTCCTCTCCTCCTCCTTTTCAGTCCGGGAGCCGAGGAGAGAGGAGCGCTGCGTCGGATCTCCAGCAAGCACCCCCATCTGTAAAAAGCTCAGGATCGTCAGCCAGCACCTCCATCTGTGCCCCAGCACCCCCAGCACCACCAGGTATTTAGGGAAAGGTTAGGGACAGGTTAGGTTAGGCAGGGATATTTAGGGAAAGTTAGTGGAAAAACGTAATTGGGTGTCTGGGGTCCACAGCACAGCTGTGTGACCCTAGACCCCCCAGGGGTGCTGCAGCTTGCCCCCTGCCCCCCCACAACTTTTTTTGGGCGCAAGCAGTTTTTTGTTTCGTTTTTTTTTTGCATACGCTGACTGTGGCTGGCACTCTTAGCGTCCGGCCACTATTAGCGCATCGCACACCCCACCGCTTATCAACTTCGGGCGGTTGATCAGCGATTTTGAAATTTTGTATTTATTTTTTTAACATTTTTTGCCCTTTTTTTAGTTAGTCTTTTTTTTTTTGTCTGTTAGGTTTAGGGTAAGTTTGCGAACACACATGCCCCACACACTGAATAAAGATTTACACGCACACACCCTATGGCCCGCCGGATGTTCTCGGCCGAGAAGGCATACGCCCAGCTTGCCTCTGACTCCGTGAGTCCTAGTGAGGACGAGGATGACCCCACTTTCCTTTTGTCATCCGCGTCCTCCTCATCATCTAGCGATGATAATGAGCCCCCATGGCGGCGGAGACGCCGCCAGACGGAGCAAGGGGACCACCGTGCTAGGGACCCTGTTGCCCACCCTAGTATGAGCAGCTCTGGGGCTTGTACTAGTTTTCCGGCCCACCAGAGCCCCCTGCACATGAACTTGTCTGGTATACCCCAGAGCGTTTTGAGCCCGTGATTCCTGATTTTGTAGGCCAACCAGGAATCCAGATTTCCACAGTGGGCTTCACTGAATATGACTATTTTAGTTTTTTTTCAGTGACTACTTTGTAAATCTAATGGTGGAGCAAACAAACCTATATGCCCAACAGTTTGTTGCTCAACACGCGGGCTCCTTTTTGGCTAGGCCCGGTGGCTGGACCCCTGTCAGTGCAGCCGAGATGAGGACATTTTGGGGCCTCTTGCTGCACATGGGCCTAGTCAAGAAACATAGTGTCAGGCATTACTGGAGTGGGGACGTCCTCTACCAGACCCCACTTTACAGTACGGCCATGACATGCTCCAGATTTGAGGCCCTCCGGAAATGCCTGCATTATTCAGATAATGCAGCATGTCCCCCCCAAGGTGATCTTGCCTATGACCACCTGTACAAAATCAGGCCAGTCATCGATCACTTAGGGGCCAAATTTGTACAGGCCTATGTACCTGGAAGGGAGGTCGCAGTTGATGAGTCTCTCATTGCTTTCAAGGGGAGAATCCTTTTCCACCAGCATGTTCCCTCTAAGCGGGCGAGGTATGGCGTGAAGCTGTACAAACTTTGTGAGAGTACCTCAGATTCCCGTATTCAACCCCCAGAATGTCCCCCCACCCTGGGTGTTAGCAGGAAACTTGTGTGGGACCTTATGCACCCACTGCTAGATAAGGGTTACCACCTGTACGTTGATAACTATTATACTAATATCCCCTTGTTCCAGTCCCTTGCCACCAGATGCATGTCCGCTTGTGGGACCGTGCAGAAAAATCAACGCGGCCTCCCTACCTACCCCCTCCAGGTACCTATCCCCAGGGGTGCGACCCGTGCCCTTACCAGTGGAAACCTGTTGCTGGTCAGATATAAGGACAAGAGGGATGTCCTTGTACTGTCCACAGTTCATGGTAACGGCATCACTCCTGTCTCTGTGCGAGGTACCACGGCAACGGTCCTCAAGCCCGATTGTATCGTCGACTACAATCTGTATATGGGAGGAGTTGATCTCTCTGATCAAGTCCTCAAGCCATATAACGCCATGCGCAAAACCCGGGCATGGTACAAAAAAGTTGCAGTCTACTTGGTACAGATTGCCTTGTACAACTCTTTTGTGCTGTCCCGGAGTGCTGGCAGCACAGGGACATTCCTTCAGTTCTATGAGGCAGTCCTCAAGGCCCTGATCTTTTCTGACCGGAAAAGAGCAGGCCAGAGTACCTTGTGAACTGGAGGCGCCCAGATCGTCCCTGGCCAACACTTTGCAGGTGTGGTTCCCCCATACTGGAAAGGACGGACCCCCAAAAAAGTGCAGAGTGTGTCACAGGAGAGGGATACGGAAAGACACCACTACTCAGTGTGACACTTGCCCTGATCATCCGGGCCTCTGCATTATTGGTTGCTTCAGGGAGTACCACACTTCCATGGAGTACTAAATTTATATCCCAATTTAGACACTGACAATCGGATAAAAAACTGGTTCTCAGACTTGAGACACTAAAACAAAAACAAAAAAAATATTATTTAGTAAAAATAAAATAAAATAAAAAAGTAGACATATTAGGTATCGCTGAGTCCGTAAGAATCTGCTCTATAAAAATACCCACCCCCTAACCCTTCAGATGAACACGGTCAAAAAAATGAAAGAAATACGGTGCCAAAAAAGCTATTTTTGGGCAAATTTTCCCTTTTTTATCCGTTTAATATTTAATATACTTAATATTTATTACCCTGATTCTGCCATTTACAGAAACATCCCATATGTGGTCTTTAACTGCTGTATGACCAAACGGTAGGGCGCAGAAGGAAAGGAACGCCATATGGTTTCTGGAAGGCAGATTTTGATGGCCTTTTTTTTTGGTACCATGTCCCATTTGAAGCCCCCCTGCTGCACCCCTAGAGCAGAAACTCCATAAAAGCGACCCCATCTAAGAAACTACACCCCTCAAGGTATTCAAAACTGATTTTACAAACTTTATTAACCCTTTAGGTGTACCTCAACAGTTTATGGCAAATGGAGATGAAATTTCTGAATTTTTATTTTTGCTAACCTTGCCTCACAAAAATGTAATATAGATAAACCAAAAATCATATGTACCCTAAAAATAGTCTCAACAAAACTGCCACCTTATCCCATAGTTTCCAAAATGGGGTCACTTTTATGGAGTTTAGGGGTGCATCAGGGTCGCTTCAAATGGGACATGGTAGGGCGCACCTTTCCCTCTACACCCCCTTTTGTTTGGCTGTTAACCCTTCTCACTCGAAAAAAATTGATTCAAATTGAAAATTTGCCCAAACATTTAAATGCTCAAATTTCATCTTCATTTGCCAATAACTCTTGTGCAACACCTAAAGGGTTAACAAAGTTTGTAAAATCAGTTTTGAATACCTTGAGGGGTGTAGTTTCTTAGACGGGGTCACTTTTATGGAGTTTCTACTCTAGGGGTGCATCAGGGGGGCTTTAAATGGGACATGGTGTAAATAAACCAGTCTAGCAAAATCTGCCTTCCAAAAACCCTACGGCATTCCTTTCCCTCTACTCCCTACCGTGTGCCCGTACAGTCGTTTACGACCGCATATGGGGTGTTTCTGCAAACTACAGAATCGGGGCAATAAATATAGCATTTTGTTTAGCTGTTAACCCTTGCTTTGTTACTGGAAAAAATGGATTAAAATTGCAAATTTGCCCAAAAATTAAAATTCTGAAATGTTATCTTCATTTGCCATTAACTCTTGTGGAACACCTAAAGGGTTAACAATGTTTGTAAAATCAGTTTTGAATACCTTGAGGGGTGTAGTTTCTAGAATTGGGTCATTTTTGGGTGGTTTCTATTATGTAACCCTCACAAAGTGACTTCAGACCTGAACTGGTCCCTAAAAATTTGGGAAAAATTTCAAGATTTGCTTCTAAATTTCTAAACCTTGTAACGTCCCCCAAAACTAAAATTTCATTCCCAAAATTATCCAAACATGAAGTAGACATATGGGGAATGTAAAGTAATAACTATTTTTTGAGGTATTACTATGTATTATAGAATTAGAGAAATTGAAACTTGGACATTAGCAATTTGTTCCAAATTTTTGGTAAATTTTGTATTTTTTTAATAAATAAAAATGATTTTTTTTACTTAATTTTACCAGTGTCATGAAGTACAATATGTGACAAAAAAACTGTCTCAGAATGGCCTGGTTAAGTAAAAGCGTTTTAAAGTTATCACCACTTAAAGTGACACTGGTCAGATTTGAAAAAAATTGCCTGGTCCTTAAGGTGAAATATGGCTGTGTCCTAAAGGGGTAAAAGGGTTCTCCAGCTTCAACCCCAATTTATCTAGGTTCTGAACATTGCTGTACCTGACACTCAATTCCAGCTCCAAAGGTCCAGTGCAGCTCCTTCCAGTCCACTCTGGGGCACATTACTGTTGAGACCATTACTGCACTTGATTCTGTCCAGAAGTTTTCACCCTGAGGACCATAAGAAGGCAGACTTGATCCTCAATGAGGAACAGAGCAGAGGGGAGCATGTGAGTGTCTTTTTTATGTTAGGTACCGTGCTGTCCAAGGACTAGATAAAATTAGGGTTTAAGCAGGAAATCCTTTTAAGAAAAGTAGCACATAGAATGGACAGTATGGCAAAATGACATGCCAAGTCATGTCATCCCATGACAGCTTAAGGCTACCTGAAGGTCATTAGCTGCTGTAGATGGGCATGGCTTGACCAAGTGTGTCCAGCTGCACCATCTAGCCGTACACTGAAACTAAAGTTGTTGATTGCTGCCTGACAAAGGGACCGAAACGCATTACAGAGACAACTATAAGTATCACATTGCTGATTGCAAGACTGTACTGTCTGCTGAGGTAATCCCACTCCAGCGCTCCCCAATTTCCTACTATTTCTTCCCTGCGCGTTCCCTGAAACTGAATGCATTGAGTGTCTTACTTTTCTGAACTAAGAAAACACTTCCACAAGCATGAACATTATCTGACAACTTTAATTGATTTACATGCTGCTAATTAAAGGTCATCCCATCTTTTAGGTACCTCCGAGTGGAGCCGGAATATGACAAATTCCATTTTATGATTCCTGTACAGCCATTGACCAGATGTCAAGAAGCAGCGATTATTTCTTTATTGATAATTATAATTAGGAATCATTGTCTGGATCGGTCACGGTAAAAGGGGGGATGCATTCAAGATAGGGTCATTAGTTGCATAATTGAGATAAAAAATAACACATTTTGCTGAAATGTTTTCAAGCTCTATATGCATTAAACATGTAAATTGCCTTTTACATTTGACCCAGATGAGACAGGAAGCCCATTTACATCAACATAAATTGCTGATTTAATTAACGTAGGCAGGGAGGAAATCCACAAAATTTAGAAAATAAAAATGAAAAGCAAATAGTTACCGGCTCAATATAATGTGACCAATTCAAAAACTGCAATTATAAAACAAATTACATTTGCCCTGCTACTCAGATAACATTGTATACATTAGTATCTCACACTCTGTAGTGGGCAGCAGATAACCATGACAGTTATTTGTACTACAGTTCAGTATCTTATAATATGTACACAGCCACTACAGTAATGTACTCTGGGATTGCTCTAAATATCTATTTCCCACCGAAGACTACTCTGACTTTTATGCATAAAAGTGTGTATTATACATTTCAGTGAAGGTGATGTAAAAGTCAAGTTACAGTAAAAACTTCATTACTCCACCCAAAATGTCATCCAAAAATGTTCTGAAAATTTCAGGGCTGATATCTACTACAAGGATGTACTATATTCATTAGTTTAGATGAGTCTGACTTACATGATTAAAAGGGTTTTCCAGGATTGATATGTTTGCTCATGTAGATGCTCACATCATGTACTTCCCTCCCCCCCACACACACACACACTTTTTTTTTTGACCTGTCCCGTTTCCCCATGTAAACCAATCACACTGGTCTGTTTCTATCTCGTATGTAACATTTCCTGTTCCTGTATCCAATCAATCCCATGAGGCACTTCTCATTTTTCTGCCACAGCTCCACCCCTGCACAGCTATTTTATAGCTTCTCCCACTCAGCTAGTTACATAGACACTCCCCCTATCAATGCCCCACCCATGGACATAACATCACAGGAAGTAAGAAAGAGCTGCATGGACATGGTCATGTGACCACAGCCCAGGATGGGAGATAGAAGAAATAAAGGTAAAATAAATACATTACATAATTACGGCTACTGTCATGATTATTTTACAAGATGATAATACAGATCAGAAAACCCCCTTCTTCTGTAATCTTTCCAGAAACCTGTCAAGTAAGCAATCGTTCTACAGCAGCACCACTGAGTGAATGAAGCATTATGCAATTCCCATTTAGATGTTTGGGCTGTTTGTGCAATTGAGGGTCCGAAAGAACAAGGGACCGCCCTTCAAAGCTGCTCGAAACTCTTAAGAGATGACGACCTTAAACAATTACATATACTGTACATTCAATATATGATTCTAACATTCTAGAAAAACAATCTACAGGCTGTAACTCACATCATAACCACTGGATGGAACATATAGCTACATATAGCATGAACAACTCCCAGCAGAGTGTCACAAAATATTGTTTTAGTTTTTTTTCTAAAGTTGGTCATATCGCTACATGCATGTAGGGATATGTTGGGCCAAAAAGAAAGATCAGAAGGACACATCTGAACATTAATAGCAGGTTTAAAAATGTGTGCCTATGATGGTAAAAGGTTGAGTAAATCTGATGTAAAAGTCAGGCTACACCAGAAATGTGTGTGACTACAACATTTATTCACCATCAAATCAAACATTTTAGAACTGGAAGCATAAGGGCCTTATACTAAAAGTTGACCTTATTATAGTCTGTGAACAAAGACTGTCTCCTTCTCAAGTTTGGTTGACATCTGCAACCCTTCAGTATCGTGCACCAGGAACATATACCACACAAAGTCAATGAGTTGGCCAGGTAATGTTTTCTAAAAACATTTCACCTACCTTTTGATGCATGATCAGCCAAAGCTGTCATAAAGGTGACCGCAGGGGATGCAGTTATTCTGGCAAGCTGAGCTGGCAGCAGAGGACTGACATGGGCTTCAATTCTCGAAGGGTGACCTGGTAACACAATAATCAAAATCAATTAATGACTACAATATAAAAAATTTACATGTCATAAAAACTTGAAAAAAAATAAAAATCAAGTTAGACCAATATGTTACATTTACAAATTTAGTAATAAGCTATCAGAATCTGACCACCAAACATACCACCACTGTGCGGGTTTGGTGAAAGATTTATAAAACTATACCTGAAGCTGAATTTCTGTCTATATGAACGTGAAAGTGAAATTTTGCACAAAAAAGTAAAAATTCAGGTTCTGGCTAGATCACAGCAACTCAGTGAGGTTTGCTAAATGCCACTATTACTATCTTCTACTAGAGTGAAGGTGAGTCATGTACTAGGTTTGACGAACTAACATCACTAGCAAGTCAAGTGGCATAGGAAATAATGCAATTCCCATCGGCACTGGTTGGGGAAAAGTTGGAGTCTATGATAATGGCCCACTTTAGGATATCTCCAGCTTCAAACACCATCTTACCCTAAAAACTTCACAGAAAATAAAAATATTGTCTTGTTGATCTTAGAGCCAGTAGTACAGTCCAGAGCTGCATTCACAATTCTGCAGCTTTGAGATCTAAGATGTCCCTGCATCCTTTGCTGGTTTAAAGTCTGTTGGAAGCTTGCTCTGATGATTTGCATTCTGGGAAGTGTTATGTGTACACCAGGCATAGTACATGATCTGTTTAGCTGTGTTTGTATGATAGCAAACTCGTTGACTGTTTCCAGTGGTGACCCACAGAAATCTCAGTGCAATTCTAGAATGCAATGTAGGCTGTAATTTGGAATTATCTCAAAATAAGAAACGTAATGTCTGTAAAGACTAATTTAACTTATCATGTAGGTAATATCTGTATACCTTCTGTAAACTGGATTTTAAAGATAGACTTACCCTCTAAGGGTACGGCCATACAGTGAGGTTTCTGCATGCACTTTTGGAAGCCAAAACCAGGGGTGAATTCAAAAAAGAGAAGTTGTATATGTCTTTCCTTTTATGTTTCACACCTGATTTTGGCTTCCAAAACTGCATCCAGAAACTTGATTGTGTGGCTGTACCCTAAGTACACATATAGGTAAGTGTTAGCCCAATGCCTGGGCACCTCATATAGGTCATACTAACCCCGCTTTCAGGCTCCCACATAGCTCCTGATCCCCGCAGGGCTGCCACTGCATCTCCCTGTTGTGCGGAACAAAAGATCCAAGAAGGCGGGGTAGTCTAGCAGCCATTAGCATGCCACAATGGTGACCAACCTCCCTAGCAACACACGCGATGCTAACGAGGAGGCTCGTCCCCGTCGTGACCTGCTATTAGCTGTCCCAACCCCCCCTTCCCATTGCCGGAAGTTTCAATCTGCACGACCAGGAGATGCAGCAGTGATTGTGTGGAGATCAGGAGCGATGCGGGTGCCGGGGAGTGGGTCAAGTATAACCTATATGAGGTGCCCAGGCATTGGGGGGTTATTATAGGGGTTGGATAAGCCGTTTAATATGTTGCAATGAATTTCATGGTTACCTACAATTTGATGCCTAGATATTGTGATCCTGGACAAGTCCCCTGAGCCCCAAGCTTTAGATGATCAATCAGAGTTCATCCTGGATAATTATATTGGACGTGATAAAACGTTTTATGTCAAAGAAGCAAAAACTGCATGAAAAATAACAGGATAATGAAAACATCATTATTCCATGACTGAATCCTCTCGAACATTTGAGAAAAGTTCTTACTTCCATTCATTACTAACACAAAAGAGAAAGCAGGTATAATGAATTACAATAACTCCCAAACGAAAGAACATTTATCATCTGTGACATTTATATCAATGTTTTAATGTAAACTCCAACTAAATGTTTTTTTTTTAAAGGTAGCCATTAATCATGCTTAGAATTCGCCAAAATATTAAAGCACAGGTATCGGCCCCTGCCTCCCTGCAAAAGCTCACAAAACATTTTTAGCTCTTTAGATTCCTCATTGCATTTATGTTATGTTAGGTAGGATGCCTGGTAACTCTTGCAACATCAATCACTAACACCAATACAGTAATTCTTCAGGAACTGTGCACAAAAGTAGAGTAAAGGACATAGAGGCAAAACTGACAGCAATAGGTGCACCATGAAATTAGACATCATATCCCAAGCCTTGGGCAGCAAACAGTGTCTACACAAACCATCAGAAGGCTTTTGCTTTTGCATTGTGCTATGAGCCAGATGTCCAGTTACAGGTGTTCAATTGACCTCATGCCACTGCTCTGAAAGATCATGCTGGGGAACAGCAAGATGGCAATGGAGGCTGGAATGGAGGTCTAACCCCTTCAGCAATGAGTTTCACTTTTGTTTCAGACACAATGATAGCCAGAGATTTGTCTGGAGATGACACGGAGTCTGCGATGAAGATACCTTCACAAGGGAATGTCACACTGGTCATACTCTTGGGATTATGGTGTGAGGTGGGATATTGTAGAGTAACTGGACCCCTCTAGTCTTCATTTCTGATGTAATAACAGCTCAGTGTTACATTGATTAGGCCATGGAACCAGTGGTATAGCCATATCTCCAAAATGGAGCTGTTTCTCAATAGGACAACGCCAGGCCATATGTTGTTTGTGCTACTGAGAGCAGCCTGTGTGGCCTAAATGTGCTACCATGGCCTGAAGCATCTCCAGACATGTCTTGAGCACTTCTGGTACATCATTGGTTGACAAGAGCAAAGGAAGCTGCCAGCAGCGGATCTTTAAGATTTTCGTGTTCAAGTGTATTCAGCATACCAGAACATTCCACATTCTACCATTAATCACCTCATTGATAGCATGTCAAGGCATGTGTATTTCTGCACATGGTACTTGATACTCAAAAAATCAAGATGTTTTGAATATTTTGTTGCCAATTTTCTAACATGTTTATATCAATCCTTAGATTTCAATAATAAAATGAATTTTTCTTCTTGGTGTTACAATTTCAATGTTGAGGAGTATAATATCATAGCTGTCATCCATATCTGGAGAAACAAGCCACCAGCATCTAACAAAAACCTTTTACAGAAACTACAGCAGAAGGGCTCCAATGTCATGTATTTTAGATCAAGACAAAAAGCAACCCAAATTAGAGAGGTGTGACAAATGTACAATTTGGTCCACCTTTGAAAACAGTCCATGTATGAAAAAAAGCATAAATCCCGCAGGTTTAAAAAAAAAAAAAATTGCAGACCACAGATGTGATGTTCTGTTACAGTATGTAATTCTGCTTTGACGTATGACCTGAATTCGTTGATGTTGGACAAAAACAAACTCCTACTACTTTCTATTAAGAAAGACTACAAAAGTGGACAGAAACTTGTTTTTATGAAAATATTTTATACTTTGCCTCTTCATGGGTGTGCCACTGTGTTGGCCGGCAAAAAAATCTGAGCTGAGTATGTCCTTTCTGATTAGCTAAAATATGGGTTCATACAGATAAGCGGTTGTCATGTTCATGGGCTGTCTGAGTGTAGAACGAATAGCACATGGACTGAACACTGATATTTTATAGCCAATGGGCCAATACACTTGTATGTATGTCGCTGTATGCCCAACTTTTGTACCTTTCTTGTGCAAGACTCAGGAATTCATCTGTCTGTGGCCGTTCAAAAAAAAAAATCTATTTTTTTGTGGTGGGAACGCAGGCAAGTTTTACATTGCATATCGGTATAAAATGAGAATTACTTTTATGTGATGTTTGCAAATTACTTAAAGGGAACCTGTCATCAACGTTATGGTGACCTCACTGAGGGCAGCATAAAATAGTGACAGAAATGCTGATGTCAGCGGTGTGTCACTCCTCAGCTAAAAGTAAGTGGTTGCTGAGAACCAGCATCATAATCATTGCAGCCCAGGCCTTGAAAAAGAGTCAAATCTACCTGGGAAGAGTCATGGTTATTCCTAATCTCCTGCTTACCCCGCCCATCTTCTGATGATTGACAGTTCTCTCCTAAAGAGAAAGGGAGAAAACTAGGTAGAAGACTGTCAATCATCAGCAGGAGAGCAGGAATTCATGAATAACCATGACTTTTCTCAGGTGGCCGTGACTCTTTTCCAGGCCCAGTCTGCAATGATTGTGAAGTTGGTTCTCGGCAACCACTTACTTTTAGCTTTTTAAATGAGAAATCAACTCACCTGTGTCTACTTTATGCTGTAGTTAGTATGGGCAGCATAAAGTTGATGACAGGTTCCCTTTAAAACAAAGATTTGTAACCTTATTATCACTTGACATCTTATTATCAGCCCCTTTCAAGTCAATGGGGCTGAGCTGCAATACCAAGCACAGCCACTATGCGATGTAGGGTGCTGTGTTTGGGAAGCTCCTAGGAGGCCACTGCGCTCATCACAGCTTCTCAAAACCACTGATCGTCGGTGGTTCCAGGACTCAAATCCCTGCTAATGTGATATTAATGACCTATCTTGAGAATCCCAGATAACCCTTTTAAGCTACTACATCTAACAAGAACTATAAAATTATAAGAAGCAGAGCAGAAATCATAGTTCTGCTGAATGAGCACCTAAAGTGTTTTATTGTTCACAGGACCTGCTTTTCTTTTGGAGATAATTGCATATATTAAATAAAAATGCAGTGTGACATATAAAAATGGATAGAAACTATTTTCTGTGCCTAAATTTAATTTCAAGACAGTCAGTGCTTGCTACATGCCTTTGAATTTTAAATACACACAATCAGCTGTAATTGTTAGAGGATGCAGCGGCTGGAAAACGGATTTTCGCAAAAATTATTGAACCAGGTGTTTAACTAGAAAAACAGGATTCTTTCATTATCAAATCAAGAGAAGTGAGGTCACAGATGAAAAAACAAGTTAGATCATCCTCAAAGAAATAATTTTCATGAACAGATATAGAAGGGACGTCTCAAGTATTTTATTTTAGTTTAATTAATCATGCAGTTTACAGGTCGGTAGAAGAGAAATATTTTTCACCTCTTTTAATTATAACAAATATAAAAAAAAAAAATCTGGGGTGGGCAATTTGAAGACATATACTTCCCTCCTGTATGTGTGTTTTATAGTAGCCGCAAAAAGGGAGTCAAGTGGCAGAGAAATGTCATAGGTTATTCCAATCTCCAAAAAGTAATAATAGAATGCATAGTGATGAGCGGCATAGGCAATATTCATTTTCATGATATTTCATGAATTTTTTGCATAATATTCGCAATAAATTTGTGAATGCTAGAATTCATGATCTCTAGTCATTATTTTCGCGATTGCGCAAATCGGAACTAATGATGCGCATATTTTTTGCACAATACATGCAACTTTACATTTTATGAGGTCTGAGTAGATATTACTGATTGGTGCACTAAGTATTGTTGTGGCATCACAGCACTATGTCTGTAGCATTAATGTATGGACGGCAGAGAAACAGTAATCCCTATCACACTGCCTAACACCCTGCACTGGAACCTATTAGCTCCACTAAGTCAGGATATAACCTACACTGACTATCTCCCACTAACTATCTGTATTATATATATATGAAATAACTAACTATCTAATATTATTGGATAAGGAATAGGATCCAAATGAAAGCACAGAGCACAGCAATGTCACTGCTCCCTCTCTCTCTCTCAGAACTGCAAATAAACAGCAGAAAATGGCTGCTGGGGAGGTTCTTATATAGAAAGGGACAGGCAACTTTCCTATTGGTTGCTAGGGATGTTGCTAAGCTCTGACCAAAATATTGCAGCCTTCTCACTGGCCCACAAGCAAGAAGGGAGGTTACTGATGAAAAAAATATCTAGAATATTTGCGATTACAAATATATAACACTATATTCTACATATTCGTGAATTTTCAAAGTGCCGATATTTGATATAAAAATTTGTGATTAGAATATTTGCGATCAACAATAAGAATACAGCACCATCCCCTAGAAAACTGGGAGTGGCATGGAAGATGTGTTCAAATACATATTTATTGTTTTCCTATCCTCCCTTAGTGAGGATACAAGCAGCAAAGGAGCCATAATTAAATCTTTTGCCCTATGCTGACCTTGACCCAATTTATATAGCAAAGCTGATAGCATCAGTCTGTTATTTGTGCTCTAGTGGGCAATGCAAAAACAAGAACATCTCAAGATTTTTATTTGAAGATCCATTAACATAACAAAGCCCCCTCCCCCCACAAACTAAAATATTGAAAACAAAACTAAAATTTTGCATTGACATACGTATTCAGACCCTTTACTTAGGACTTAGTTGGAGCCGCTTTGGCAGCAATTACAACCTACAGTCTTCTTGGGTATGATGACACAATGTTTTCACATCTGGATTTGGGGATTCTGCCATTCTACTTTGCAGATCCTCTCAAGCTCTGGCAGGTTGGATAGTGACCGTTGATGGACAGCCATTTTCAGGTCTCTTCAGAGATGTTTGATTGGGTTCAAGTCAGGGCTCTGGCTGGTACATTCAAGGATATTCACGGGTTGTCTCTAAGCCACTCCTGTGTTGGCTGTATGCTTGGGGTCATTAGGTCATTGTTTTGTTGGAAGGCGAACCTTCTGCCCAGTGCCCAGGCTGAAGTCCAGAGCACTCTAAATCAGGTGATCTCTGTACTTTGCTCCATTCAGCTTTCCCTCAACCCTGATCAGTCACTCTGCTACCACTACCATGCTCCACTGCAGGGATAGTATTGGGTGGGTGATGAGCAGTCCCTGGTTTCTTGTGTCTTTTCCTGAGGAATGTCTTCTTGTTGGCCACTGTTCCATAAACCCCAGATTAGTGGAGTGCTACAATAATGATTGACCTTCTGGAGGTTTATCTTATCAGCACACAGGATCTTTGGAGCTCTACTAGAGTGACTATAGTTTTTTTGTCAGCTCTCTTACCAAGGCATTTTGTAGGACAGTCACTAGTCAGCTCTAAGAAGAGCCCTGGTTGTTCAAAACTTCTTCCATTTAAGAATTATAGAGACCACTGTGCCCTTGGAAACACTGCAGCAGGAATTTTTTTGTACCCTTCTCCAGATATGTGTCTCCACATAATCCTGTCTCTGAGATCTACCGGCAGTTCTTTCCTCCTCATGACTTGGTGGACTCCCCTCAAGATGTAGAAACATCTCAATGATGAGTAAGAGAAATGGAAGGCACCCGGAGCTAAATATCAAGTCTCAAATGAAGGGGCACTAGTAGCTGTAGTATCGCAAGGTAATTAAAACTTTCACCCAAATATCCTAATATTAAATGCCACTATAAGGCTAATGAATGAGCCCAAACAGTGGACTAAATATATGAGTAAATTAGGGATGAAGAATTATAATGAAAAAATACCTTGATAAATAGCCAAAGGGATCCGATCTCTGGACAGCACTGTTTGGGCTCATTGATTAGCCTTATTTTGGCATTTAATATTAGGATATTTGGGTAAAAGTTTTAATTACCTTGCGATACTACAGCTACTAGTGTCCCTTCATTTACTATTGAAGTTAGCATTTTAGATGGTGGTGCTCTGTTTCTCTTGGTACAGCAGGTGAGCTGCTTGTCTCAGCGCCTACTTGCATTGCTGCTTCATTTTCAATTAATGTTTTAATTGTTTGTAATTTAGTATTGTCTAATAAAGCTATTATATGTACTGTGTGTCCCCTTTGTGGCTTTTTGGTATCAAAATGTGAACAAAGTAAAATGGTCTGAGATTTTTGAATGCAATGTGAAAAACTTTTCCTATACACATGGACAACTATGTGTGGGCAGGGTAAGATGGACTCACATGTTTTCTCTGTGATTTCAGGCAGGAGTTGCTTTTTGTTTAAAAATACTGAACCAAATAATGAAAAACTATACAACATTGGGCTCAACATCTTCCCCTTTATACTATTCTGCCCTCAGATAGGGTAGCATAGAAGACCTGACATGTTGGCTTTAGAGACTAAATATCTATTTGTCCTTATTGGACTTACAAACTAATATATTCTTACATTTTCAAGATGATTATATCAAATAGAATGAAAATATTTTTCTCCACGCCTGTTTTGTGCTCTTTGAAAAATGAATACAATGTAATTGAAAGAAAAATGTGGACATTAATGTTTTATCAGCTATATACATAAGCACAAATATTTTAAGGCATGCAAAAAAGTTGGTAATTCCAAATTACCATATATCTTGTAAACCTCAACTTTAACTCAATCGATGTATGAAACAAGATACCCTTTTTTCCATTGCATTGTATTAGCATCACCACTACAATTATTGTGCAAGGTTTGGGCTTGTGCTTGTCTGCATCTTGGAATAAACATATGCCCCTATGGTTACCTGCACACTGGGCAGCGAAGCAATGTCACATACCAGCTTTGAAAACTCAGCACAATTAAAACCCATCTTATTCCTGGAACTAAAAAGAAAGTTAAAAAAAAAAAAAAAAAAGCAAGTATATTCAGATCAATTTTCTTAGTTTTCCCCTTTATAAACAAAATTTCTGTTGCAGTACTGTTCTTGCACAAAAATAGCAGAAGCAGCTGGAGAAGGTGGGAAGTCTCATCCGCGCAGTAAAATGAATCACACAAACTAACATAAAAACTCACATAGAAACAGCTGCCATCAAAACTGGCCGTCGGCCAAACCATCACATTGCCGCTGTCTACTGAACTCAAGGGAGAAACACTTCAAAACAGCCCACTATGTTTCATAGAAGAAGGCAATTCTGGGTGTTATATAAAAGTTTTGTAAACTGTGAAAATTAAACAAACAATAAACATACCAATAAAAATGATTTATTATATGAGTGCACAATAAAAAAAAAAGAGGTCAATGACAGCAAAAGTAAGACAGAGCCAAACCCTAACACAACAAAAATGTGCATCCCAAATTGTGAGACATATTAATTACAATGCCATACTCCCCAAAACTAACACAAAATTGCCCAGAAACATTCCTTGTAAGGGTTCATTCACAGGCATGTGATTCAGCCTGTTCCTTCCTGTTCTCCAGATCTGGTTGTTAAACTTACAACTGTATTGGAGAACCGCGTGACCGGCTGAGTCCCTATCCGGTGCTCTGGCGGTGGCAGGATGTTCACTTCCATTGCTTTGCGCACAGCTGATAATTTAGCTCCTTAGTTAGGTGCTATGTGTGTGTAGTGTATATATGGTATATATTTATGTATGTGTACCATGTATATGGTGTATTTGTGTGTATTAGAGATGAGTGAATGTTTAAAAAATTAAAATCGCCGGTTCGCTGAAAATTAAATTTTTATTCAATCCGAATATATTCGCGGCAAATTACATTATAAAAGGCAATTTCCTGGCTGCTGAAAGCCTTTGTAGTAGTGTACAACACTGTACCCTGCAGTAAAACGCATAGGGAGTCTGCTTTGGTAGTAAAATAATACTGTGTGTCCGTATGACATGCAGATGACAGGCTTCGCTCTTAGAATGTCACGGCTGAGGATGGGGAAAAGCCTCAGCCGTGCGATGATAGAAGATGTTAACGGCTGCTCGGCCAGGACGACAGAATTAGGGAGCAGGTCACCTCCTAACGCATCCCTAATCCGACCCTAACTCCTAGCTGCATGAGCCGACCTTGAAGGTAGGAGGGCCCATGCTCAGGAACCTCGGATCCCTACTCACCCTTCGCCGATCCCTGAACTAGGAGCAGGGTAAGACGACCTGTTCCTTCTGGACACAGAGGCACAGGAGTCTCACTGGCCAAGCTGCAGGGAAAAGGGGAACACAAACAGTCCTATGGATATGGCAGGTGAACTGCACTAGTTCCAGCCACCTGCCACAGCTTTGCTGACTGGATCCCTGTGCTGGCAAGCTGATGTCCACACAATACAAAATGAACTCAGCACACACACATCCACACACAGGAACCCAGATCCATAGCTGCACCAAATAACAAAGGAAAACATCAAGTGAACATCACATAAACTTATGACCACAAGGGTGGCTCCCACTGGCAGATGGAATTACAAGGGTGGCTCCCTCAGCTTAAGATCTCCAAAGAGGCTTTATAGCCCAAAGTGGCCACACCCACACAGACAGACACAGGAGAGGGAATTAACCCTTCCAACACTAACCAGAGAAGTGAAACCACTTAGAGGGGAAAGTGCACACATAACAAAACCCTGTGCACACGAGACATACAAAAGACACACCTAACAGACAGGTTGCCAGGTGCAACCGCATGCACATTGCAGCAAGCTGCCTAGCACCAGCTCAGGCTGCTATACTGCGACAATACAAAACAAATTGTTGCCCGTGGCAACCACAAGTGAGGCAACACACTAGCGGCCCTCATCTGTGGTTGAACAACCAAACCAAACCGCAGGCAACAGCATGCGGTTCAGGAGTCACGACCATGACCATGGCCATGACATAGAATCACTGCACACTTCACTTATTTGGGCAGTCACGGGGCCAAAACTGACCAAGTAACTCAAGTATGAACTCAGCCTTACAGGTTGATATTAGCGCCAAGAAGAAGCGCACTCCTTTACAACCGTCGCCAACTGATTCCACATCGATGTCTACAGAACCTGTTCTATTAAATGCGTATACAGGTAGAGCACTCCTGACAGAGTGGAGACGGTGTCATTAATAAGTTTGTGTTGACGTCACTAATTAACTTGCCTTTCCTCCAATCCGTCAGAACAATAACCCCCAAAAACAGATCCTGTGTGTGAAGCATACGCCTTCACTCAGTCAGCATTTGCTCAATAATCCATCAGTATTGCTAATGCCAAAAAAAATAAACAGGAGTGGATGTAAAACAGAGATGACACGTGAATGGAATATTTGCATGTATTCTGTGTTTTCTACCCACTCCTGCTTTTAAATACCAAATCAAAAGCAAATTCTGATGGGACCAAATTCTGATGGGCCTTACAGCTACTACACAGACAGGATCCATTATGCGTCTCACTTTTAATTCCTTCTGACAGATCAGAAGAAGGGACAAATACAACCAGGCCAAAAAGGCAAAAGAGTTGCCCAGTCATGGAGTGGGGAGGGTGGAAGAACAGCTTGAGAAGTTCACAGGGTGGCCCAATGACATAGTGTTGAGGTAGCAGCAGCAGCAGCATGAGGAGACCACAGAGTGGCAAGGTGACATAGTGTTGATTTAGCAGCAGCATGAGGAGACCACAAAGTAGCAAGGTGACAGTGTGGAGGTGACAGCAGCAGCATGAGGAGGCCAGTGAGTTACCCAGTGACATAGTGGTGATTTAGCAGCAGCATGAGGAGACCACAGAGTTGCAAGGTGACATACCGTAGTGTGGAGATGGCAGCAGCAGTAGGAGACCACAGAGTGGCAAGGTGACATAGTCTAGAGGTGGTGGCAGCATCCGGAGACCACAGAGTGGCAAGGTGACATAGTGTTGATTTAGCAGCAGCATCAGGAGACCACAAAGTGGCAAGGTGACAGTGTGGAGGTGACAGCAGCAGCAGCAGCATGAGGAGGCGACTGAGTGACCCAGTGACATAGTGTTGATTTAGCAGCAGCATGAGGAGACCACAGAGTGGCAAGGTGACATACCGTATTGTGGATATGGCAGCAGCATGGGGAGAACTCAGAGTGGCAAGGTGACATAGTGTGGATATGGCAGCAGCAGTAGGAGACCACAGAGTGGCATGGTGACATAGTGTGGAGATGACAGCGGCATGAGAAGACCACAGAGTGGCCAGGTGATATAGTGTGGAGATAGCAGTAGCAGCAGCATCAGGAGGATACCAAGGAGTAGCAAGGTGACATAGTGTAGAGATGGCAGCAGCATGAGGAGACCATAGAGTGGCAGGGTGACATTGTGTGGATATGGCAGCAGCAGGAGGAGACCACACAGTGGCAAGGTGACATAGTTTAGAGGTGGCGGCAGCATCCCAAGACCACAGAGTGGCAAGGTGACATAGTGTTGAGATGGCAGCAGCATGAGGAGACCACAGAGTGGCAAGGTGACATACAGTAGTGTGGAGATTGCAGCATCATGAGAAGACCACAGAGTGGCAGGGTGACATTGTGTGGATATGGCAGCAGCAGGAGGAGACCACAGAGTGGCAAGGTGACATAGTTTAGAGGTGGCTGCAGAATCCGGAGACCACAGAGTGGCCAGATGACAGTGTGGAGATGGCAGTAGCAGCAGCATCAGGAGGATACCACAGAGTGGCAAGGTGACATAGTGTGGAGATGGCAGCAGCATGAGTAGACCACAGAGTGGCAAGGTGACATAGTGTGGATATGGTAGCAGCAGGAGGAGACCACAGAGTGGCAAAGTGACATAGTTTAGAGGTGGTGGCAGCATCCGGAGTTTAGAGGTGGTGGCAGCATCCGGAGATCACAGAGTGGCAAGGTGACATAGTTTAGAGGTGGCGGCAGCATCCGGAGACCATAGAGTGGCCAGATGACATAGTGTGGAGATGGCAGTAGCAGCAGCATCAGGAGGACACCACAGAGTGGCAAGGTGACATAGTTTAGAGGTGGCGGCAGCATCCGGAGACCATAGAGTGGCCAGATGACATAGTGTGGAGATGGCAGTAGCAGCAGCATCAGGAGGACACCACAGAGTGGCAAGGTGACATAGTGTGGAGATGGCAGCAGCATGAGTAGATCACAGAGTGGCAATGTGACATAGTGTGGAGATGGCAGCAGCATAAGGAGACTACCGAGTGGCAAGATGGCATAGTGTGGAGATGGCAACAGCATGTGGAGACCACAGAGTGGCAAGGTGACATACTGTAGTGTGGATATGGCAGCAGCAGAAGGAGACCACAAAATTCTAAACAAATTCCACTTCATCAGCTTCGATTCGCTCATCTCTAGTGTGTATGTGTGTTGCATATATATCATGTATGTATATGTAAACATGTGTTGTGACGCCATGTGTCCGCCGTTGAGTAGGGAACCTGTTGTTAAAAATTATAATCCCACCTCTGCTCATTCACATGATCTTATTCGTTTTTGCTGTCCACAAATTGAGGATTCACAAAACAGGGATACCGGGCATGTGTATTCCACATTTTGGGGATTGGATTGTCTTTCTCCTGTGTAGAATTGCCTATTCTTGTCCTCAATTACAGACAAAAATAGGACGTTCTATCTTTTTTGCGGGGCCACAGGACTAAAGTACGGAGGCGGCCAGCACACAGTGTCCTGTCCGCATCTTTTACGAGCCCATTGAAATGAATGGGCCCCTTCCACAAAATTGTGGAATGGATTCAGAGAGAAATATACGGTTGTGTAAATTATGTAAACAAGCCCCTTTTGCACTTTTGTTTAGTGGACAGGAAGTTCTGCAAAACTTGGGATTGCTGGCAACTATGGTTTTGGCTAAAATGATTTCATATTTAACCACCTCCGGACCGCCTAACGCACATGTGCGTTCCGGAGGTGGCAGCCCTGCGCTCAACGACGCATATACGCGTCATCTCGCGAGGGCCGGGATTTCCTGTGAACGCGCGCACACAGGAGCGCGCGCTCACAGGAACGGAAGGTAAGCGAGTGGATCTCCAGCCTGCCAGCGGCGATCGCTCGCTGGCAGGCTGGAGATCCGAATTTTTTAACCCCTAACAGGTATATTAGACGCCGTTTTCATAACAGCGTCTAATATACCTCCTACCTGGTCCTCTGGTGGTCCCTTTTGTTAGGATCGACCACCAGAGGACTCAGGTAGGTCAGTACAGTCCCACCAAACACCACACTACACTACACTACACCCCCCACCCCCCGGTCACTTATTAACCCCTTATAAACCCCTGATCACCCCATATAAACTCCCTGATCACCGCCCTGTCATTGATCACCGCCCTGTCATTGATCACCGCCCTGTCATTGATCACCGCCCTGTCAGGCTCCGTTCAGACGTCCGTATGATTTTTACGGATCCACGGATACATGGATCGGATCCGCAAAAAGCATACGGACGTCTGAATGGAGCCTTACAGGGGGGTGATCAATGACAGGCGGGTGATCACCCATATACACTCCCTGATCACCCCCTGTCAGTGATCACCCCCGTCATTGATCACCACCCTGTAAGGCACCTTTCAGATGTCCGCATGATTTTTACGGATCCAGGGATACATGGATCGGATCCGCAAAACGCATACGGACGTCTGAATGGAGCCTTACAGGGGGTGATCAATGACAGGCGGGTGATCACCCATATACACTCCCTGATCACCCCCCTGTCATTGATAACCCCCCTGTAAGGCTCCATTCAGACGTCCGCATGCGTTTTATGGATCCGTAAAAAAATCATGCGGATGTCTGAATGGAGCCTTACAGGGGGGGTGATCAGTGACAGGGGGGTGATCACCCTGATTACCCTGATCACCCCCTGTCATTGATAACCCCCCTGTAAGGCTCCATTCAGACGTCCGCATGCGTTTTGTGGATCCGATCCATGTATCCATGGATCCGTAAAAATCATGCGGATGTCTGAAAGGAGCCTTACAGGGGGGGGGATCAGTGACAGGGGGGTGATCACCCTGATTACCCTGATCACCCCCTGTCATTGATAACCCCCCTGTAAGGCTCCATTCAGACGTCCGCATGCATTTTGTGGATCCGATCCATGTATCCATGGATCCGTAAAAAATCATGCGGATGTCTGAATGGAGCCTTACAGGGGGGGTGATCAGTGACAGGGGGGTGATCACCCTGATTACCCTGATCACCCCCTGTCATTGATAACCCCCCTGTAAGGCTCCATTCAGACGCCCGCATGCATTTTGTGGATCCGATCCATGTATCCATGGATCCGTAAAAAATCATGCGGATGTCTGAATGGAGCCTTACAGGGGGGGTGATCAGTGACAGGGGGGTGATCACCCTGATTACCCTGATCACCCCCTGTCATTGATAACCCCCCTGTAAGGCTCCATTCAGACGCCCGCATGCATTTTGTGGATCCGATCCATGTATCCATGGATCCGTAAAAAATCATGCGGATGTCTGAATGGAGCCTTACAGGGGGGGTGGTCAGTGACAGGGGGGTGATCACCCTGATTACCCTGATCACCCCCTGTCATTGATAACCCCCCTGTAAGGCTCCATTCAGACGTCCGCATGCGTTTTGTGGATCCGATCCATGTATCCATGGATCCGTAAAAAATCATGCGGATGTCTGAATGGAGCCTTACAGGGGGGGTGATCAGTGACAGGGGGGTGATCACCCTGATTACCCTGATCACCCCCTGTCATTGATAACCCCCCTGTAAGGCTCCATTCAGACGCCCGCATGCATTTTGTGGATCCGATCCATGTATCCATGGATCCGTAAAAAATCATGCGGATGTCTGAATGGAGCCTTACAGGGGGGGTGGTCAGTGACAGGGGGGTGATCACCCTGATCACCCCCTGTCATTGATAACCCCCCTGTAAGGCTCCATTCAGACGTCCGCATGCGTTTTGTGGATCCGATCCATGTATCCATGGATCCGTAAAAAATCATGCGGATGTCTGAATGGAGCCTTACAGGGGGGGTGATCAGTGACAGGGGGGTGATCACCCTGATTACCCTGATCACCCCCTGTCATTGATAACCCCCCTGTAAGGCTCCATTCAGACGTCCGCATGCATTTTGTGGATCCGATCCATGTATCCATGGATCCGTAAAAAATCATGCGGATGTCTGAATGGAGCCTTACAGGGGGGGTGGTCAGTGACAGGGGGGTGATCACCCTGATCACCCCCTGTCATGGATAACCCCCCTGTAAGGCTCCATTCAGACGTCCGCATGCGTTCTGTGGATCCGATCCATGTATCCATGGATCCGTAAAAAATCATGCGGATGTCTGAATGGAGCCTTACAGGGGGGGTGATCAATGCCCGGGGGGTCATCTGGGAGTCTATATGGGTGATCACCCCCCTGTCTTTGACCACCCCCCTGTCATTGATCACTCCCCCCCTGGTAAGGCTCCATTCAGCCATTTTTTTGGGCACAAGTTAGCGGAAATTTTTTGTTTGTTTTTGTTTTTGTTTTTTCTTACAAAGTCTCATATTCCACTAACTTGTGTCAAAAAATAAAATCTCACATGGACGCACCATACCCCTCACGGAATCCAAATGCGTAAACATTTTTAGACATTTATATTCCAGACTTCTTCTCACGCTTTAGGGCCCCTAAAAAGCCAGGGCAGTATAAATACCCCACATGTGACCCCATTTCGGAAAGAAGACACCCCAAGGTATTCCGTGAGGGGCATATTGAGTCCATGAAAGATTGAAATTTTTGTGCTAAGTTAGCGGAAAGGGAGACTTTGTGAGAAAAAAGCAAAAAATAAAAATTTCCGCTAACTTATGCAAAAAAAAAAAAATTCTAGGAACTTGCCAGGCCCCTCATTGAATACCTTGGGGTGTCTTCTTTCCAAAGTGGGGTCACATGTGGGGTATTTATACTGCCCTGGATTTTTAGGGGCCCGAAAGTGTGAGAAGAAGTCTGGGATCCAAATGTCTAAAAATGCCCTCCTAAAAGGAATTTGGGCCCCTTTGCGCATCTAGGCTGCAAAAAAGTGTCACACATGTGGTATCGCCGTACTCAGGAGAAGTTGGGCAATGTGTTTTGGGGTGTCATTTTACATATACCCATGCTGGGTGAGAAAAATATCTTGGTCAAATGCCAACTTTGTATAAAAAAATGGGAAAAGTTGTCTTTTGCCAAGATATTTCTCTCACCCAGCATGGGTATATGTAAAATTACACCCCAAAACACATTCCCCAACTTCTCCTGAGTACGGCGATACCACATGTGTGACACTTTTTTGCAGCCAAGGTGGGCAAAGGGGCACCTTTCGGATTTCGTAGGCCATTTTTTACACATTTTGATTGCAAGGTACTTCTTACACATTTGGGCCCCTAAATTGCCAGGGCAGTATAACTACGCCACAAGTGACCCCATTTTGGAAAGAAGACACCCCAAGGTATTCCGTGGGGGGCACGGCGAGTTCCTAGAATTTTTTATTTTTTGTCACAATTTAGCGGAAAATGATGATTTTTCTTTTTTTTTCTTTTTTCCTTACAAAGTCTCATATTCCACTAACTTGCGACAAAAAATAAAAAATTCTAGGAACTCGCCATGCCCCTCACGGAATACCTTGGGGTGTCTTCTTTCCAAAATGGGGTCACTTGTGGCGTAGTTATACTGCCCTGGCAATTTAGGGGCCCAAATGTGTGAGAAGAACTTTGCAATCAAAATGTGTAAAAAATGCCCTGCAAAATCCGAAAGGTGCACTTTGGAATATGTGCCCCTTTGCCCACCTTGGCAGCAAAAAGGTGTGACACATCTGGTATCGCCGTACTCAGGAGAAGTTGGGCAATGTGTTTTGGGGTGTCATTTTACATATACCCATGCTGGGTGAGAAAAATATCTTGGTCAAATGCCAACTTTGTATAAAAAAATGGGAAAAGTTGTCTTTTGCCAAGATATTTCTCTCACCCAGCATGGGTATATGTAAAATGACAGCCCAAAACACATTCCCCAACTTCTCCTGAGTACGGCGATACCACATGTGTGACACTTTTTTGCAGCCAAGGTGGGCAAAGGGGCACCTTTCGGATTTCGTAGGCCATTTTTTACACATTTTGATTGCAAGGTACTTCTTACACATTTGGGCCCCTAAATTGCCAGGGCAGTATAACTACGCCACAAGTGACCCCATTTTGGAAAGAAGACACCCCAAGGTATTCCGTGGGGGGCACGGCGAGTTCCTAGAATTTTTAATTTTTTGTCACAATTTAGCGGAAAATGATGATTTTTCTTTTTTTTTCTTTTTTCCTTACAAAGTCTCATATTCCACTAACTTGCGACAAAAATAAAAAATTCTAGGAACTCGCCATGCCCCTCACGGAATACCTTGGGGTGTCTTCTTTCCAAAATGGGGTCACTTGTGGCGTAGTTATACTGCCCTGGCAATTTAGGGGCCCAAATGTGTGAGAAGAACTTTGCAATCAAAATGTGTAAAAAATGCCCTGCAAAATCCGAAAGGTGCACTTTGGAATATGTGCCCCTTTGCCCACCTTGGCAGCAAAAAGGTGTGACACATCTGGTATCGCCGTACTCAGGAGAAGTTGGGCAATGTGTTTTGGGGTGTCATTTTACATATACCCATGCTGGGTGAGAAAAATATCTTGGTCAAATGCCAACTTTGTATAAAAAAATGGGAAAAGTTGTCTTTTGCCAAGATATTTCTCTCACCCAGCATGGGTATATGTAAAATGACAGCCCAAAACACATTCCCCAACTTCTCCTGAGTACGGCGATACCAGATGTGTGACACTTTTTTGATGCCAAGGTGGGCAAAGGGGCACATATTCCAAAGTGCACCTTTCGGATTTCACCGGTCATTTTTTACACATTTTGATTGCAAGGTACTTCTCACACATTTGGGCCCCTAAATTGCCAGGGCAGTATAACTACCCCACAAGTGACCCCATTTTGGAAAGAAGACACCCCAAGGTATTCCGTGAGGGGCATGGCGAGTTCCTAGAATTTTTTATTTTTTGTCGCAAGTTAGTGGAATATGAGACTTTGTAAGGAAAAAAGAGAAAAAAAAAAAATCATCATTTTCCGCTAACTTGTGACAAAAAATAAAAAATTCTAGGAACTCGCCATGCCCCTCACGGAATACCTTGGGGTGTCTTCTTTCCAAAATGGGGTCACTTGTGGCGTAGTTATACTGCCCTGGCAATTTAGGGGCCCAAATGTGTAAGAAGTACCTTGCAATCAAAATGTGTAAAAAATGGCCTGCAAAATCTGAGAGGTGCACTTTGGAATGTGTCCCCCTTTGCCCACCTTGGCAGCAAAAAAGTGTGACACATCTGGTATCGCCGTACTCAGGAGAAGTTGGGGAATGTGTTTTGGGGTGTCATTTTACATATACCCATGCTGGGTGAGAGAAATATCTTGGCAAAAGACAACTTTTCCCATTTTTTTATACAAAGTTGGCATTTGACCAAGATATTTTTCTCACCCAGCATGGGTATATGTAAAATGACACCCCAAAACACATTCCCCAACTTCTCCTGAGTACGGCGATACCAGATGTGTCACACTTTTTTGCTGCCAAGGTGGGCAAAGGGGCGCATATTCCAAAGTGCACCTTTTGGATTTCACCGGTCATTTTTTACACATTTTGATTGCAAAGTTCTTCTCACACATTTGGGCCCCTAAATTGCCAGGGCAGTATAACTACCCCACAAGTGACCCCATTTTGGAAAGAAGACACCCCAAGGTATTCTGTGAGGGGCATGGTGAGTTCCTAGAATTTTTTATTTTTTGTCGCAAGTTAGTGGAATATGAGACTTTGTAAGAAAAAAAATAAAATAAAAAATAATCATCATTTTCCGCTAACTTGTGACAAAAAAAAAAAAGTTCTATGAACTCACTATGCCCATCAGCGAATACCTTAGGGTGTCTACTTTCCGAAATGGGGTCATTTGTGGGGTAGTTATACTGTTTGGGCATTGTAGAACCTCAGGAAACATGACATGTGCTCAGAAAGTCAGAGATTTTTCAAAAAGCGGAAATTCACATTTTTGTACCATAGTTTGTAAATGCTATAACTTTTACCCAAACCATTTTTTTTTTGCCCAAACATTTTTTTTTTATCAAAGACATATAGAACAATAAATTTGGTGAAAAATTTATATATGGATGTCGTTTTTTTTGCAAAATTTTACAGCTGAAAGTGAAAAATGTCATTTTTTTGCAAAAAAATCGTTACATTTTGATTAATAACAAAAAAAGTAAAAATGCCAGCAGCAATGAAATACCACCAAATGAAAGCTCCATTAGTGAGAAGAAAAGGAGGTAAAATTCATTTGGGTGGTAAGTTGCATGACCGAGCGATAAACGGTGAAAGTAGTGTAGTGCCGAAGTGTAAAAAGTGCTCTGGTCATGAAGGGGGTTTCACCTAGCGGGGCTGAAGTGGTTAAAGTGTAACTGTCGTTTTGGGTTATTTTTTATATTGCGTAGGGTAAAGGATGTTAAACATTTTTGTTATAGACTTTATTAGGGAAATATGTTTCTTTGTAGAAAACAGGGTGTAAGAGTCTTCTTAGCAAAGTGTTGCTAAGTTAATCTATTTTCACTCATCAGTATTTAACTGAGCGCTAAAGACACCTGAGTGTAACATACAGAGGTTACCAGCCTTCCTCTTGTCATTACCCCAGACCCCAGTTATTAACTAAGTACATACATGTGCTCAATCACTGTCCATCACCCTGTCTATCTGACTTCTTACACACAAGCGTCTTTAGCACTGAAGACAGACTCTCTTTAGCCATATTGTAAGAGATGAGAGAATCAAATCTCATGAAGTGGAATTTGATCTGAATTTCATGATACATTCGATTTGCCTAAAAGCCAAATTTCCTCTTGCTTCAGGTCAGCGAATCTATTTACATCAGAAAAAATCAAGCAAAGCAAACTATAAAAATAACAATTTATTTATTAATCCAAAATCTCAATTAAAACATATCTCAGAAGCATGCTGGATATTGTTAGAGATAACCCCAACAATACAGAGTACACATAGGGTACAGTCCACCATCAATGTCAAAACAGGTAAGTGTAGTGTAGAATGATAAAAACTCAGTTAAGGAAAAAGTGTATACAATAGAGAATTATGGGACGGTAAATAGGTCAAGAAACATGCTAAATAATGTACTAATAAATGGAAAGAAACCATCTGAGGTGCTAAATGATAATAGTAACCAATAAATGGTATATAGGTACAACAATATAGATATATGCACATTTCCTGACCAACTTTACTATTGGGGATCAGAAAATAAATTGATATCCACAACTGCATGAGTCAAAATAACATACACAATCAGTGATGCCTACATAAAATCATGCCTGACAATACAGGGAGTGCAGAATTATTAGGCAAATGAGTATTTTGACCACATGATCCTCTTTATGCATGTTGTCTTACTCCAAGCTGTATAGGCTCGAAAGCCTACTACCAATTAAGCATATTAGGTGATGTGCATCTCTGTAATGAGAAGGGGTGTGGTCTAATGACATCAACACCCTATATCAGGTGTGCATAATTATTAGGCAACTTCCTTTCCTTTGGCAAAATGGGTCAAAAGAAGGACTTGACAGGCTCAGAAAAGTCAAAAATAGTGAGATATCTTGCAGAGGGATGCAGCACTCTTAAAATTGCAAAGCTTCTGAAGCGTGATCATCGAACAATAAAGCGTTTCATTCAAAATGGTCAACAGGGTCGCAAGAAGCATGTGGAAAAACCAAGGCGCAAAATAACTGCCCATGAACTGAGAAAAGTCAAGCGTGCAGCTGCCAAGATGCCACTTGCCACCAGTTTGGCCATATTTCAGACCTGCAACATCACTGGAGTGCCCAAAAGCACTCCAGTGACATGACTCAGAGACATGGCCAAGGTAAGAAAGGCTGAAAGACGACCACCACTGAACAAGACACACAAGCTGAAAAGTCAAGACTGGGCCAAGAAATATCTCAAGACTGATTTTTCTAAGGTTTTATGGACTGATGAAATGAGAGTGAGTCTTGATGGGCAAGATGGATGGGCCCTTGGCTGGATTGGTAAAGGGCAGAGAGCTCCAGTCCGACTCAGACGCCAGCAAGGTGGAGGTGGAGTACTGGTTTGGGCTGGTATCATCAAAGATGAGCTTGTGGGGCCTTTTTGGGTTGAGGATGGAGTCAAGCTCAACTCCCAGTCCTACTGCCAGTTTCTGGAAGACACCTTCTTCAAGCAGTGGTACAGGAAGAAGTCTGCATCCTTCAAGAAAAACATGATTTTCATGCAGGACAATGCTCCATCACACGCGTCCAAGTACTCCACAGCGTGGCTGGCAAGAAAGGGTATAAAAGAAGAAAATCTAATGACATGGCCTCCTTGTTCACCTGATCTGAACCCCATTGAGAACCTGTGGTCCATCATCAAATGTGAGATTTACAAGGAGGGAAAACAGTACACCTCTCTGAACAGTGTCTGGGAGGCTGTGGTTGCTGCTGCACGCAATGTTGATGGTGAACAGATCAAAACACTGACAGAATCCATGGATGGCAGGCTTTTGAGTGTCCTTGCAAAGAAAGGTGGCTATATTGGTCACTGATTTGTTTTTGTTTTGTTTTTGAATGTCAGAAATGTATATTTGTGAATGTTGAGATGTTATATTGGTTTCACTGGTAAAAATAAATATTTGAAATGGGTATATATTTGTTTTTTGTTAAGTTGCTTAATAATTATGCACAGTAATAGTCACCTGCACACACAGATATCCCCCTAAAATAGCTAAAACTAAAAACAAACTAAAAACTACTTCCAAAAATATTCAGCTTTGATATTAATGAGTTTTTTGGGTTCATTGAGAACATGGTTGTTGTTCAATAATAAAATTAATCCTCAAAAATACAACTTGCCTAATAATTCTGCACTCCCTGTAATGTTAAAAAAAACACAATTTATAGGAAAGATTTTAAATTGATTGCTTCATTGAGTTCAAAAGGACTAACTGTATTCAATGTAACAATCCATTTAGTCTCCTTTTTCAGTAACGCTTTTTGAATATCCCCACCTATAGAGCCCAGGTAAACTCTATCTATCCCCCTCACTTTTAACCCATTTGGAAAACTATTATGACATACACGAAAATGCCTCGGAATGTTGTATAACTTGTCCACAGCATGACCTGACACTCTACCCCCTGCCAGGATCTTGCTAACATGTTCCAAGATCCTGACTTTAAGAGGCCTCAAAGTCATGCCCACGTAGATACGTCCACATGGACAGGTGGCATAATAAATGAATACCTCAGTGCGACAGGTGATGTTGTGGACAATTTTGTATTGAATCTTCCCATCCGATCCTTTAAAATTGGTGGCTCTGACTATAAACTTGCATGCCACACAGCTCCCACAAGAATATGAGCCCCATTTTTGGCCCCTACTGTCAAACGGACAGACAGACTTAGGTGGGACAGAATGACTGGATGTCAAAATGTCTTTGGGATTTCAACTCCTTTTCCAATTAGGCATTACTGATATTGTGTATGTTATTTTGACTCATGCAGTTGTGGATATCAGTTTATTTTCTAATCCCCAATAGTGAAGTTGGTCAGAAAATGTGCATATATCTATATTGTTGTACATACACTCACCTAAAGAATTATTAGGAACACCTGTTCTATTTCTCATTAATGCGATTATCTAGTCAACCAATCACATGACAGTAACTTCAATGCATGTAGGGTTGTGGTCCTTGTCAAGACAATCTCCTGAACTCCAAACTGAATGTCAGAATGGGAAAGAAAGGTGATTTAAGCAATTTTGAGCGTGGCATGGATGTTGGTGCCAGACGGGCCGGTCTGAGTATTTCACAATCTGCTCAGTTACTGGGATTTTCACTCACAACCATTTCTAGGGTTTACAAAGAATGGTGTGAAAAGGGACATCCAGTATGCGGCAGTCCTGTTGGCAAAAATGCTTTGTTGATGCTAGAGGTCAGAGGAGAATGGGCCGACTGATTCAAGCTGATAGAAGAGCAACGTTGACTGAAATAACCACTCGCTACAACCGAGGTATGCAGCAAAGCATTTGTGAAGCCACAACACGCACAACCTTGAGGCGGATGGGCTACAACAGCAGAAGACCCCACCGGGTACCACTCATATCCACTATAAATAGGATAAAGAGGCTACAAAATTGGACTGTTGAAGACTGAAAAAATGTTGCCTGGTCTGATGAGTCTCGATTTCTGTTGAGACATTCAAATGGTAGAGTCTGAATTTGGCGTAAACAGAATGAGAACATGTATCCATCATGCCTTGTTACCACTGTGCAGGCTGGTGGTGGTGGTGTAATGGCGTGGGGGATGTTTTCTGGGCACACTTTAGGCCCCTTAGTGCCAATTGGCCATCGTTTAAATGCCACGGGCTACCTGAGCATTGTTTCTGACCATGTCCATCCCTTCATGACCACCATGTACCCATCCTCTGATGGCTACTTCCAGCAGGATAATGCACCATGTCACAAAGCTCAAATCATTTGAAATTGGTTTCTTGAACATGACAATGAGTTCACTGTACTAAAATGGCCCCCACAGTCACCAGATCTCAATCCAATAGAGCATCTTTGGGATGTGGTGGAACAGAGCTTCGTGCCCTGGATGTGCATCCCTCAAATCTCCATCAACTGCAAAATGCTATCCTATCAATATGGGCCAACATTTCTAAAGAATGCTATGAGCACCTTGTTGAATCAATGCCACGTAGAATTAAGGCAGTTTTGAAGGCAAAAGGGGGTCACACACTGCATTAGTATGGTGTTCCTAATAATTCTTTAGGTGAGTGTATATACCATTTATTGGTTACTATTATCATTTAGCACCACAGATGGTTTCTTTCCATTTATTAGTACATTATTTAGCACGTTTCTTACCTATTTGCCTATTTCTTACCTATTTGCCTATTTCTTACCTATTTACAGTACCATAATTCTCTATTGTATACATTTTATATAGAAGAGTTCAGACGGCTCAATCCTTGTAATCAGGGTCAGGTGCTCTGGTCTGATTTGAATCACCCTATTCAAAAGCAGATATGTAATAAGAAAATACGACCGGCACTCTAACAATGGGAGTAATGTGGGACAACTAAAATGAGGTATATACTATTTAATAAAATTTATAACATACAATAATAAAATTGCAATACATAGATAAAAATATGTCATCTTTTTATCTATGTATTGCAATTTTATTATTGTATGTTATAAATTTTATTAAATAGTGTATACCTCATTTTAGTTGTCCCACATTACTCCCATTGTTAGAGTGTCAGTCGTATTTTCTTATTGTATACATTTTTTACTTTGAATGTAAAGACCCGCGCCTGCGCCATCCCGTTTAGTATTCGGCGCAGTAAGTGAAGGACGCTCGCCTGCTGCTGCCTGCCTCACTGTGCCTGCGTCGAATACATCACAGAGCTCCCCGGAAGTGAAGACAGCTGGCAGCAGGCGAGCGTCCTTCACTCGCTAAACGGGACGCGCAGGCGTGGGATTTTACTTTCAAAGCGCAGAGCAGAGATGTCCATTAAAGCAAAATGGGCATGCCGAACGGTGAGGAGACGAAGCCTCTAGGTGCTGCAGTAATGCCCCGATAGCACCTAGTTAGTTTTGTGGGCGAACAGCGGCATGTGGGCAGATAAAAGTTACAGTTATGTACTGCTGACATTAGCGCATCGCTAATTGTCAGCCAGCTACATAACGAATTTTGAGATGACATTCTGCACTACACTTACCTGTTTTGACATTGATGGTGGACTGTTCCCTATGTGTACCCTGTATTGTTGGGGTTATCTCTAACAATATCCAGCATGCTTCTGAGATATATGTTTTAATTGAGATTTTGGATTAATAAACAAACTGTTATTTTTATATTTTGCCTTGCGTTATTTTTTTAAGTTGCAGTTTTGTATATGGTGTGGAGCAAGACTTCTCCCTTTTTATGTGGGCATATGTAGGTGTTCTTAGCGAATCAATTTAGCCTGAAATAGTGTAAAAAACTAAAAAATTCAAACTTACCTCCTCCATTTGCTCGCAACGGGTCGCCAGCCTCCATCTTGATTGAAGATCTCGGCTTAAATTCTGTGCGTAGTAACGTATAACGTCACCACGACGGACGACATGATGACGTAATCTAGCACCGCGCGAGATTTCGCTCCAGGTCTTCAAGCAAGATGGTGACGGCCAAAGTTTGGTTACTTTTTTTTTCTATTGTTAATTTTTCCACTGTTTTTACACTCAGATGCTGCGATCATGTATGAACACGGCATCTGAGGGGTACAATGACGGGGGCGGAGCTATTGCAGCTTCCTGTTATTGCACCCGCTACTTACAAAAAAATGTGCTTCGTGACCAAGCACATGAGAGTGCCTGCTAGAAACTACCCACATTGTTAAAGATTGTGCCATGTTGAACGGGCATTGTGGTGCCAACTGCTTGACACTGCCACCTCAAGGAGTTTCCAGCTACAGCAGTAGTGCAGCAGTGGTGAGCGGTTCTGCAGCGATACTGCTGCTACACAGAGTGACAAACGGTGATAGAAAAAATGATTATAACTGATCTGATATACCAGTCGCCCTCCAAAAAAACTGATAGAAGCGGGGAGTCTACCAATAATATACTTTCTATATAGTGCATTTGGGTACTGCAGCATTTGTTTGCTGCTTTGCTGCATTCCCTCTGCTATGCACAGTGACACACAGTTTTAGAAAAAAAAAATTATAAGTGGTGTGCGCATGCGCGTACGCAAAAATTATATTGCCAATATTTTGCATTTAAAAAAATAATGAATGGAGATTGAAAATTCGAATAATACATCTGGTATGTCACTGTCCATGTTGTGGGACTATTTGTGCACTTCTAGTAATTATTTCTTGGCTGCAAATATGAGCTAAAGGTTTTTAAGATTCGCCCTTAAAATAAATAGGACCCATTCGCGAACCGTCACGGCAGATGTTTGTCCATCACTAATCAAGAGTATTACAGAATTTTACTAGAATTTTATTTGGACCAGTCCATCAACTTGTTTAGTAACACTGTGTAATGTTGGACCAGAACAGATTAATCGTGATTGGGTTAGAAAATTTTTGTCCTATGTGTTTTATCAGCTGATAGCGGGATAATATAGAGTTAGGGCTTTCCCTAAATAATTCTGTACACGGTAGTATATTGATTAACAAAAATAATTAATTACATGAGAGAAACAATTATAAATAGGCGGTTAAAATAAGGCAATCTTTGGATATCTGAGATTGGTTAGATATGATAATATCCAAATGAAAATTGTAACTAAATGGTTACCAATGGTGTAATCACAATATATGGCAACTTTGGGGAATTTGTGTGTTGATCTGAAAATAATGTCATATTGGAATTGAAATAGAAGAGTTCAAAAGTATCCACTTCTCCTTCTTCTTGTACCAATTATAGAACAACAAGACGTCATTCCATATTATACACATGATTAGCTGCCGAACTTAGAGTGAAACCTATATAATTCGGATTCATTGTGATTCAAAGTTTTCCTAAACTTTATACCAAATTGCTCTTTGAATGGTTTGCTTCGATCAACACTATGTATAACATATTAATATATATAACTTTATATTTGTTAAATTTAAAAATTCCAAAAAATTAACTACAAAAAATAATTTATATAGGACTGCTTGAAGCAATAAATATCTACAGCATCTTCACCACTTTTAGTGTATTTTTACTAATTTTAGCCTTTAGATAACAATTTCACACAACCTATAATTTAGGTCCTAGAGTCCTGTACAGAACCAGAATGTAGTGGCACCAGTGGGTCACCATTATAGTCCATAACACCAGGGAAGGAAATCCAGTACTCTAACCTTTTCTATTTTATATTATAATTCGTATTCTAAAAGCAAAATATAAAGAAAAAAGAAAAAATATATAAAACAGAAGCAGGGCAGTTAGTCAGCGATTCAGAGCAAATGGCTTATCACTTCCCTTGGTGGTGGTGGTGATAGGTGTATCATTATCTCAATATAAAACAGCCTGGCCTGGTTGACTTTAAAAGAAATTCCTATTATCACTGTCTAAGATCTTTAAAGTGGTCCAGGAAATAAAGTGGTCCAGGAAATAAATGTGGTTAAAGTACTTATGTATATTTTAGCAGCACTTACGGTACATATCCAACAGCGTTATCAAAGGAAAATAAAGAGCCGGGTTTGATTTCAAAATGTTGTAGTATTTTAATAGCAGAGATTGTAGCATCAGGAGGAGGCCACAGGGTGGCACAATGACAGTGTGAATGTGGCAACAGCATCAGGAGGCCACAGAGTGGCACAATGACAGAGTATGGAAGTGGCAGCAGCATTAGGAGGAGATTACAGGGTGGCACAGTGACAGTGTGGAGGTGGCAGCAGCAGCATCAGGAGGAGGCCACAGGGGGGCACAATAGCAGTGTGGGGGTGGAATCAGCATGAGGAGACCACAGAGTGTCCCAATGACAAAGTCTGAAGGTGTCAGCAGTATCAGGAGGAGCCCACAGGGTGGCACAATGACAGTGTGGAGGTGGCAGCAGCATCAGGAGGCCACAAAGTGGCACAATGAGATAGTGTAGAGGTGGCAGCAGCATCAGCATCAGGAGGAGACCACAAGGTGCCACAAAGACAGAGTGTGGAGGTGGAAGCAGCATCATCAGGAGGCCACAAAATGGGAAAATGGCAGAATGCAGAAGTGGCGGCGACAGCAGCATCAAGAGGAGGCCGCAGGGTGGCACTATGACAGTGTAGAGGTGGCAGTAGCATCATAAGTCCACAGAGTGGCACAATGACAGAGTGTGTTAGTGGCAGCAGCACCAGGAAGAAGGCCACAGGGTGGCACAATGATAGTGTGAATGTGCAACAGCATCAGAAGGCCACAGAGTGGTACAATAATTGTGGATGTGGGAGCAGCAGCATCCGGAGGAGGCCATAGGGTGGTACAGAGCCAGAGTGTGGAGCTAGCAGCAACAACATCAGGAAGAGGTCACGGGGTGGCAAAATTCAGTGTGGAGGTGGCAGCAGCAGCATTAGGAGACGACAGAGTGGCACAATGGCAGAGTGTGGAGGTGGCAGCCGCAGCAGTACCAGGAGGAGGCTACAGAGTGGCACAATGAAAAAGTGTGGAGGTGGCAGCAGCATCATCCGGAGGCCACAGAGTGGCAATATGACAGAGTGTGGATGTGGCTGCAGCAGCATCAGGAGGAGGCCACATGATGGAAGAATGACAGTGTGGAGGTGGCAGCAGCAGCGTCAGGAGGCCATAGAGTGGCAAGGTGACATAGTGTTGAGATGGCAGCAGCATCAGGAGACCACAGAGTGGAAAGGTGACATAGTTTGGAGGTAGCATCAGGAGACCACAGAGTGATCCAGTGAAAGAGTGGGGAGGTGAGTGGCAATACCAGTACCAGCTGAAGATGGTCGGTGAAAGAAGGAGCACTTGGCATCAGATGTGTGGCATTAGGCGGATGGCAGCATCAGAATAGTAGCTGAGGCAGGTAGCCAGAAGAAATCGGACTCTATTGTCAAAGTGTTGGTGTGGCACCATGGAGGATCTAGTCTGATGCATCAGGCATTGGAGTGTGGATATCCTGGCTGATCCATGCCTGATTCATCTTAACAAAGGTCAGTCTCTCCACATTTTGGGTGGACAAGCATTGTTCATCCCGTAGTCCTGGCGACTGACAAATATCTTGGCCTCCTCAAAGGGCCTGAACAAACGTTGGTGTCATGCATGAGCTGCCACTGGCTAATATCGAAGTTGCACAAGGGAGTACTCCTGTCCGCTTGGATCATCAGGGAAATTGTTTATGGCCTTTCTCTGTTCGAAAAGTCGGTCCAACATATGGAGGGTGGAGTTCAAACTAGTGGAAACGTTGCATAACAGCCTATGTTGGGGGACCCCTTTCTGCTGCTGCAGCTCAATGAGGGTGGGCTTTGTGGTGTACGAGTGGCCGAAGTGCATGCAATGTTTCCTGGCCATTTTTAGGATGTCTTGCAGATGCGTGGAAGGTTGTCACGGACGTGGCAATACCTAATATGTAAACAGCTTTTTTAAAACAAAAAATGATGTTTTAGTGTCTCCATATTCTGAGCCATATTTATTTTTAGTTTTTGGGCGATTGTCTTAGGTAGGGGCTCATTTTTTGTGGGATGGGGTGACGGTTAGATTGGTACTATTTTGGTGGGCATACGCCATTTTGATCGCTTGCTGTTGTACTTTCTGTGATGTAAGGTGACAATTTTTTTTTTTATTTAGCACAGTTTTTATCTGAGGGGTTAGATCATGTGATATATTTATAGAGCCGGTCGATACGGACGAGGCGATACCTAATATGTCATTTTTTTTCGCATTTTTAACAACATTTTTAGTTTATTTTTATATGAAACGTTAAATTTTTTTCAGGGAAAAATGTATTTTTTCAACTTTTTTTACTAAACTTTTTGTCCCACTTTGGGACTTCAACTTTTGGGGGGTCTAATCCCCTTTACAATGCATTCCTATACTTCTGTATTGGAATGCATTGGCTGTATGAGTAATACAGTGTGTATTACTCATACAGTTTCCTGCCTGTGAGATCCAGGGGGTTGGATCTCACAGGCTCATCACTGGAAGGCATCGCGCTGTCTTCCATGCCATCGGGTCCCCCTTACAGCCGCACGGGGACCCGATGGCACCGCCGACCGCCTGCCTGCAGCAACCTGTAAAAGCCACAAACCGCAGGTCTGAATTGACCTGTGGTTTGCGGCGATTGCCGATACGGGGGGGGGGGGGGACAAGATTTGATTTGAGCAGGCACCTTGTTCCAGTCACTGCCCGCAGGGCGGCGGTGATCGGAACTACACATGACGTACCGGTATGTCATGTGTCCGCAAGAGGTTAAAAGACAAGCTTTCAAGAGTTTTCCTTTCTTCCTCGGCAAACATCAGGGCTGTACAAATAATCCCATATGTTAAACATGTCACTAAAGAAGACCAATGAACAGACGCTTACAGGCTTATTCACAAAAGGGTGAAGAGCTTGGAGAAGGGAACAATCTAGGACAAAATAACTGAATAGGAAAGTGAGCTGAATTGGAGAATTTGTTTCAAATCAGCTATGTTGTCCTACATTGATCACTTCTCCTGACTTCTCCAAACTCTTCATCCTTTTGTGAAATAACCCTGTGGGTGCTGTTGGTGTGTGCAACTAATGATACTTATTCTGCTTTTAACGCAGAATGCGGCGGTCAGGGGTGTGTGTAACGCAGGGTGCGGTGGTAAGGGGTGCATGTAACGCAGGGTGCGCTGGTCAGGGGTGCTTGTAACGTAAGACGTGCTAGTAAGGGTTGCATGTAACGCAGGGTGCGCTGGTCAGGGGTGCTTGTAACGTAAGGTGTGCTAGTAAGGGTTGCATGTATTGCAGGGGGCGCTGGTCAGGGGTGCATTTAACGCAGGGGGCGCTGGCCAGCGGTGCATTTCAGATAGAAAAGGTACTTACAGTTCTAATGTGCTCTGTCCTTGTGCCTTCTTCCTTTAGGCGTGGGGAAAGGGGGAGGGGCACGCAACAATGTTTCCTGTTGTTAATCCCCAAGCTGCATTCTTTTCTGCCTCTGCAGGTCCTTCTAGGCTGAAATAAACAGGCAGCCAATGGCGGTGATGCCCTCTCCCTCCCAGGCAATAGCAGCTGAGATGGGCAGGGGAAGATTCACTTGGCTGCCGACTGCCAAGAAGACAGTAGTGAAGCAGGTGGGCAGCATGGGCAGTACGTTCAGTTTGGCAAAACTGACAGATCGCCGCTGTACAACGGCGGTGGTGGCCAGCGTTTTAAAGGGGAATCAGCGGGGGTCCAAGGAATAACCTAGGGGAGGCAATTGCCCCCCTGTAGCGATGCCTATGCCCAGGGGGGCGTAAAGGACATGTATTGTCCCTCACCATAGTTACAGCTCCACACATCGGCTTCACCTTCTGCCCATAGATTCTACAAATGTCCATGTTCACCTCCTCCGGCGGCTTAACAAAAAACTGCCACACTGCTGAGTAGGTGACTTACCCCCAACACTCCGCACTGACTGACTGCTACCACTGCTGCTTCCGTGAACCCCTGCACAACTACTTTCCAGGCAGGTAAGCTCCTGCGGAGTGTGTGGTCTACCCCGGGCACGTTTAACTTCCGACCTCCCATTGCTGCCACCCTGCTGACTTCCGGCCACACTAGCGAATTGCTGGCTCCGCCGCTGCCTCACAGGTAATCTGCCACCCTCTTTTACCGATGATAATGAAGCCCCTAATTCACCCAGCTCCCAAGTGCGATCAGCTACATAATCATCGAGTACTCTCCGCATGTCAACACCAGCTCCGGTGTCATCTCCACATCTTGGCTGGTCAGTAGCTGCTAACTGTTCTCTAGTAGCTTGTCCTTGCTGTATAGTGGAGCTGAGCCCACAGCATATAATTCTTCTCTGTCTGAGGGAACAGAAAAGGACAGAGGCAGGTTGAGGACAGGTGAGGGCCCAGGGCGTGCTCCCGGGCCATGCCAACCCACCGACCCTAGGCTATGTGCGTCTGATGTCACTTGGGATAAAGTGGATCACCGAGTCAACCATTCAAGAACTGCTGGGTTGCTGGTCAAGACACGACCGCTAGATGACACGTGGAACTCAGGCATGTCGCTGCGACTCCTGCTGCCACGCCCCTTACTCTGCTGCGAACTGTGCCTGCGCCTTAAACATTTAGGCCTCTGCCACTTCACTGTGCCGGGCCTGGTACTTCTCTGTCTCATATACTGTCAATAATTTTTAGAACATATAACTGCACCACTGAACAGCAAATATATATTTTTTGCCACTAATACACACCAAAAAGGGCTGTAGTTTTCTCACTTTACCACACATTGCCAAATACTTTTTTTGTGCCACTAATACATGCCAAAAATGCCTTTAGAACATATAACTGCACCGCTGAATGGCAAATAATACATATTTTTCTGCCACTAATACACACCAAAAAGGGCTTTAGAACATATAACTGCACCGTTGAACGGCAAATAGGCCCTTACTTTTTTCCATTTATACACACCACAAAAGGCTTTAGAACTTATAAATGTACCGCTGAAAGGCAAATATATATTTTTTGCCACTAATACACGCCAAAAAGGGCTGTAGTTTTCTCACTTTACCACACAACGCTAAATAATTTTTTGTGCCACTAATAGATGCCAAAAAGGCCTTTAGAACATATAACTGCACCGCTGAATTGCAAATATATATTTTTTTGCCACTAATACACGCCAAAAAGGGATTTAGAACATATAACTGCCACTCTGAACGGCAAATATATATTTTTTGCCACTAATACATGACAAAAAGGGCTGTAGTTTTCTCACTTTACCACACGCCAAATACTTTTTTTGTGTCACTAATACACGCCAAAAATGCTTTAAGAACATATAACTGCACCGCTGAATGGCAAATAATACATATTTTTCTGCCACTAATACACACCAAAAAGGGCTTTAGAACATATAACTGCACCGTTGAACGGCAAATAGGCCCTTACTTTTTTCCATTTATACACACCACAAAAGGCTTTAGAACTTATAAATGTACCGCTGAAAGGCAAATATATATTTTTTGCCACTAATACACGCCAAAAAGGGCTGTCGTTTTCTCACTTTACCACACAACGCTAAATAATTTTTGGTGCCACTAATAGATGCCAAAAAGGCCTTTAGAACATATAACTGCACCGCTGAATTGCAAATATATATTTTTTTGCCACTAATACACGCCAAAAAGGGATTTAGAACATATAACTGCCACTCTGAACGGCAAATATATATTTTTTGCCACTAATACATGACAAAAAGGGCTGTAGTTTTCTCACTTTACCACACGCCAAATACTTTTTTTGTGTCACTAATACACGCCAAAAATGCCTTTAGAACATATAACTGCACCGCTGAACAGCAAATAATACATATTTTTCTGCCATTAATACACACCAAAAAGGGCTTTAGAACATATAACTGCACCGTTGAACGGCAAATAGGCCCTTCCTTTACTTTTTTAGCATTTATACACGCCACAATAGGCTTTAAAACATATAAATGGACCGCTGAACGGCAAATAATATATTTTTTATTGCCACTAATACACTCCAAAAAGGGCTTCAGAAAATATAACTGCACCGCTGAATGGCAAATAGACCCTTATTTTTTTCACTTATACATGCCCCAAAAGGCTTTAGAACATTTAACTGCACTGCTGAATGGCAAATAATATATATTTTTTTGCCACTAATACACACCAAAAAGGTCTTTAGAACAAATAACTGCACCGCTGAACGGCAAATATATTTTTTTTGCCACTAATACACGCCAAAAAGGGCTGTAGTTTTCTCACTTTACCACACAATGCTAAATAATTTTTTGTGCCACAAATACATGCCAAAAAGGCCTTTAGAACATATAACTGTACCGCTGAATGGCAAATAATACATATTTTTCGGCCACTAATACACACCAAAAAGGGCTTTAGAACATATAACTGCACCGTTGAACGGCAAATAGGCCCTTACTTTTTTCCATTTATACACGCCACAAAAGGCTTTAGAACATATAACTGCACTGCTAAATGGCAAATAATATATATTTGTTGGCCACTAATACACACCAAAAAGGTCTTCAGAACATATAACTGCACCACTGAACGGCAAATATATATTTTTTGCCACTAATACACACCAAAAAGGGGTGTAGTTTTCTCACTTTACCACACATAACTGCACCGTTGAACGGCAAATAGGCCCTTACTTTTTTCCATTTATACACGCCACAAAAGGCTTTAGAACATATAACTGCACCGCTGAACGGCAAATAATATATATATTTTTGCTACTAATACACACTAAAAAGGGCTTTAAAAAATATAACTGCACCGCTGAACGGCAAATAGGCCCTTATGTGTTTCACTTATACACGCCCCAAAAGGCTATAGAACATTTAACTGCACCACTGAACAGCAAATAATATGGGTTTTTTTTGCCACTAATACACACCAAAAAGGACTTTAGAATATACAGTATCTCACAAAAATGAGTACACCTCTCTCATTTTTATAAATATTTTATTATATATTTTTATGGGACAACACTGAAGATATGACACTTTGATACAATGTAAAGTAGTCAGTGTAGACCTTGCATAACAGTGTGCCCTCAAAATAACTCAACACATAGCCAGTAATGTCTAAACTGCTGACAACAAAAGTGAGTACACCCTTAAGTGAAAATGGCCAAATTGTGCCCAATTAGCCATTTTCCCTCACCAGTGTCATGTGACTCCTTAGTGTTACAAGGCTGCAGGTGTGAATGGGGATCAGGTGTGTGAGATTTGGTGTTATTGCTCTCTGGCTCTCTTATACTGGTCACTGGAAGTGCAACATGGCACCTCATGGCAAATAACTCTCTAAGGATCTGAAAAAAATAATTGCTGCTTTATATAAAGATGTATCAGGCTATACGAATATTGCTAACACACTGAAACTGAGCTGCAGCACGGTGGCCAAGACCATACAGTGGTTTACCAAGAAAGTTTTCACTGAGAACAGACCTCACCATGGTCGACCAAAGAAGTTGAGTGAACGTGCTCAGTCATATCCAGAGGTTTTCTTTTCAAAATAGATGAATGAGTGCTGCCAGCATTACTGCAGAGGTTAAAAGGGGTGGGGGGGGGTCAGCCTGTCAGTTCTCAGACTATATGCCTCACACTGCATCAAAGTGGTCTGTCGTCCCAGAAGGAAGCTTCTTCAAAAGATGATGCACAAGAAAGCCCGCAAACAGTTTGCTGAAGACAAGCAGACTAAGGATATAGGTTACTAAAACAATGTCCTGTGGTCTAATTAGACCAAGATCAACTTATCTGGTTCAGATGGTGTCAAGCGTGTGTGGCGGCAACCAGGTGAGGAGAACAAAGACAAGTGTGTCTTGCCTACAGTCAAACATGGTGGTGGGAGTGTCATGGTTTGGGGCTGCATGACTGCTGCCGACTGTGGGGAGCTACAGTTCTTTGAGGGAACCATGAAAGCCACATAAAGCATGATCCCCTCCCTTCAGAAACTGGGCTGCAGGGCAGTATTCCAACATGATATACTATAGATCCCAAACACACCTCCAAGATGACCACTGCCTCCTGAGGGAAAAGGTGTCGGACTGGTCAAGCATATCACCAGACCTAAACATTATTGAGCATCTTTGGCACATTCTCAAACAAAAGGGGGAGAAGCACAAGGTCTCTAACATCCACCTGCTTCGTGATGTCATCATGGAGTAGTGGAAAAGGATTCCGGTGGCAACCTGTGAAGCTTTAGTGAACTCCATGCCCAAGAGAGTTAAGGCAATGCTGGAAAATAAAGGTGGCCACACAAAAACACTTTGGGTACAATTTGCCCCTTTTTACTTAAAGTTGTACTCCCTTTTGTTGAAGGCGCACCAAATATACTCTGTTATACAAGCTGTACACTGACTAATCTACATTGTATCAAAGTGTCTTTTCTTCAGTTTTGTCCCATGAAAAGATATAATACAATATTTACAAAAATGAGAGGGGTGTACTCATTTTTGTGAGATACTGTATAACTGCATCGCTAAACGGCAAATATATATATTTTTTGCCACTAATACACTTCAAAAATGGCTGTAATTTTCTCACTTCACCACACAACGGCTAATAAGCCCTTTTGTTTCCACTAATACAAGCCAAAAAATGCTTTAGAGCATATAACTGCACCGCAAAAGGGCAAATAAGACGTAGCAATATTTCCTTGTAATAAACCCTGTTAATGGCTGTATCAAACAGCACTTGCACCCAAATAACAAGAACGGTTTGCTGGAATTACAGAGCTGTATAATGGCAATTTGGATCTGCAGTCAGTGCAACAAGATGTAATAGGATTGTTCCTATTACCCAGGCTGTAACCTTACCTACTGAACCCTGTTCTGCTTCAATACTGTGGAATAATTCCTTCCTATCCTTTCCCTGAACTTCTATACAGCAAAATAAAAGTTTTAAAGTCTTTCCTAGCACTTTTACTAGTGACTGCTGACGTCTCTCCCTGCACTAAGTACACTGGAAAATGACTGAATCCAAGATGGCTGAGCCTATTTATAGGGCTGTAACATCACAGGGCTGGCTGCTGCTGATTAGCTGCATGCATGGCATTGTGGGTGATCCCTCATTCCCAGAGTTCCTTGCTCTATGTCCTCACACATGCAGCAGACATTTTAGGAAAAAATGTGATTCATTACCACGAAGCGCGAGGAAATTTGGATTCCTTGCGAATCAAATTTTTCCAGAAATTCAGATCGAACTTCACTTTGTCAACTTTGATTCGCTCATCTCTAGCTCTAGAAAAGGTGCAGATCTTTCCATTATACCTTAAGTCTTTTTAGATCCCATCCTGGTTTTGGCTCACAATCACTGATGGAAATCACTCACCAAACACTGACGTGTGAATGTGGCTTTACTCTGACAATCCCTTTAATTCTTTTACGTCTTTGCTTTTTCATTTTTCACCCCCTGCCTTCCCAGAGACATAACTTTCTTATTTTTCCATTCACATAGCTGTATGAAGGCTTCTTTGGGGGGACAGGTTGTACTTTCTAAAGGTACCACTTAATATTGCATTTAATGCAGTGGAAAGCTGGAAAATAATTCCAAATGTAGCATAATAAAAAAAAACACAATTCTGTCACGTTTTTATGAGTTTTGCTTTTACAATACTCCATATGCGGTAAAACTGACATGTCAACTTTATTCTCTGGGTCAGTACGATTACAGCAATACCATATTTATATTGTTTTCTTATTTTTTAATACAGAAAAAATAAGAACCGGGAAAAATGTATTTGCAAGGGGTTGTCCAAGTTTCAGTATCTGATCAGTGGGGGTCTGACTCCTGGCGCCCCTGCTGATCAGCTGGTTGAAGTGGATGCAGTGCTCCAGTGAGCACCACAGCCTCCTTGCAGCTAACCAAGCACCGTGCCATCCATTGGATATTGGCTGTGCTATATTGCAGCCCCTCGGCCATGTGACGTCGCTGGCCTAGGAAGAGGCTGCTATGCTCACGGTATACCACGACCTCTTTATACAGCTGATTGGTGGAGGTCCTTGGAGTTGGACCGCCACTGCTGAGATAATGATGGCCTATCCTGATATCATGCAATAAAAACTCAATCTGAAATCAGCAGTAACAACTACTGTTGAGCAAATCGAAGTCCACAAAGTGGACTTCCATCCGAATTTTAGGGAAAATTTGATTTGCCGTGAGGCCGAATTTCCTTATTTCCTTATGCTTCGTGGTTGTGAATTGATTTTCCCTGAAATGGTTTAAAAAAGAAAACAAAATCATGCTTACCTCATCCATTTGCTTGAGACGGGCCAGGCGCCACCATCTTCATTGAAGATCTCGAACAAAATCCTGTGAACGGTGACGTATGACGTCACCACACCGGCCAACGTGAGGATGTCACGTGCCAGATTTCATGCCAGATCTTTAATCAAGATGGCGGCGGTTTACTTTTACATTGTGTTATTACTGGTAGATGCCACGGTCAGCTATGAACGTGGCATCTGAGGGTTACAATGACAGGGAGCGGCGCAATCGCCACGTCCTGTCATTACACCCACTACTTACAAAGAAATGCACTTCGTGACAAAGTAATTTGTCACAAAGCTAAATATTTTTGTAAAATGCGGCAAAGCAGCCGAATCGAATTTTTGAATACTTCGCTCATCTCTAGTGACAACACAATACAATAATTATGAAAAGATTATGCAATATCTGCTGATATAAATGTAACAACTTCCGCCTTACCAGTAAAGCTTAAGGAGTGATGGCGCTGGGAGTTTTGCTGCGAGGTATAATTTTTGTTGACTCGTATAATCATTGCATATTTCTTGTAAACCAAAAGTGCCTTATAAGATAAAGCTAAGTAATAAGATGTACTGGAAGGAAGAAATAACAGAGCAATGAATCCCTGTGCAGATGTTTCAGCAGTATATTTAAACAGGTTTTATTGAGAATCTGACTAACAGCATCGTAGGGGTTTATAAAGAGAAGTACAGAGCGGTACATCATTGAGGCGTGGTCAGCCGTAATTCTTTATTCCGGATCTGCATTCTAGAAGTTCTGCATCTAAATTACATAAAGTGTTACACTGTAGCCCTGCTTCTCTCCACTGATACTATTGTTTATCGTAATAGGAAACAATTACTATTCAGGGGGATTCCGCATTACAGTACAAGTATTTATTTATGTTACTCATTTAAGGCTGTAGTTCACAGCCCGATTCTGGTTCCTTTGGGTGTCACAATGCCCCCGCAGCGCTTAAAACCCTTTCAGAGATACCACTGGTGGCTGGGCAAGAAAGAAGATAGAGATCGTGCTGTGACAGTTCGGGCCACTGTTCAAATTTGCCTGCCCAGAACTCCATGGGGTCAGGGAAGAGGGTATGAGACAGAGACTGGCCATAGTTTCAAACCTAGGAGTTCAGACGGGCGCTGTTAGCTTTCTGACTGGCCTCAGTCTCACGCGGCACATGGAAAAACTGCTCCATCATGTTGAGGAGACTGAAATTGATGCTTCTACTACTACTGCTGAGGTTTCTGCTGCTTTTGGAGGTGGGAACGGAATGACTCTTCAGGGGGTGGAGAGGGGCACCCCTCAATCAGTATTTTATGGAAACAGGTATATAGAACACCTGAATCAATATATGGTGGAAGCAAGTATATCGCTCCCCCAGTGGCGTCTCTAGCTTTCAAATTTTGGGGGGGCACACTGGGGGCCAGGACAAAAGTAGGGGGGGCAGCTATAACAACGATACATTTACACAAGTACGCTTAGAAATGCTGCAATACTTTACCCAATACCTAAAACCGCAACAGGGAAGAAAAGTCCAGCTGTCTGTGGATGACACTTTTATAGAGAGGGGGATCTGTGGATGACACTGCTATGGGGGGGGGGGATCTGAGGATGCCACATACCGTGTATAGCATCTTATGTGTCATCCACAGATCCACCCCATGACAGTGTCATCCCCATTTCCCCCTCCATAACAGTGTCATCCACAGATCTCCCTCCCCGCCTCTCACAGGAGTGTACATTTGACATTTCTAAACTGTAATCCATATCCTGCAGTAACGTTAACTTTAAATCAGGATTAAGCGGCCGCTCATCTCTACTAGTACCTTAACCTTACACCACTCGGCTAGCTTCGGTAACAGGGCCAGGTTACAGCCTACAGGTAACTGCCTGATAGTTGTTATCGAGCGAGTGCCGATTTCTGCAGGTCAGATACGGATTACAGTTTAGAAGAAATGTACACTCCTGTGAGCGGTCCAGACCAGTGGCGGATCCAGAGCCTGGACTCGGGAGGGGCACTTCCAGATTATTTTCTGTCCACCGCCAAAGAACAAGGGTGCTTATAGAACAGACTACACAGTGTAGAGGTATACTGTATATTGTGGGGCACAGTGTAGAGGTATACGGTATACTGTGTGGCACAGTGTAGAGGTATACTGTGTGGCACAGTGTAGAGGTATACTGTGTGGCACAGTGTAGAGGTATACTGTGTGGCACAGTGTAGAGGTATACTGTGTGGCACAGTGTAGAGGTATACTGTGTGGCACAGTGTAGAGGTATACTGTACATTGTGGGGCACAGTGTAGAGGTATACTGTACATTGTGGGGCACAGTGTAGAGGTATACTGTAGTTTGTGGGGCACAGTGTAGAGGTATACTGTACATTGTGGGGCACAGTATAGAGGTATACTTTATATTGTGTGCACAGTGTAGAGGTATACTGTATATTGTGGGGCACAGTGTAGAGGTATACTGTATATTGTGTGCACAGTGTAGACAGAGGTATACTGTATATTGTGTGCACAGTGTACAGGTATACTGTATATTGTGTGGCACAGTGTAGAGGTATACTGTATATTGTGTGGCACAGTGTAGAGGTATACTGTATATTGTGTGCACAGTGTAGAGGTATACTTTATATTGTGGGGCACAGTGTAGCGGTATACTGTATATTGTGGGGCACAGTGTAGCGGTATACTGTATATTGTGGGGCACAGTGTAGCGGTATACTGTATATTGTGAGGCACAGTGTAGGCTATGTGTGTATAACATAAACATATTTCACATGAACACTTACAGTTACTTGGCTTGGCCCTTGGGGTCTCGGACGCCACTTCCACACTTTGGCCGGGGGCTCGGCGGAGCTGATGTTGTGTTTTATCCTAATGAGAAAGATTTCATAATAAGGATTTGGAGAAGGGGCAGAGGGATAGCAGAGCAGGGAGAGGATGGTGCTGCTACTAGGGGGTCATACCATGTGGGAGTAATAAAACCCACCATAATGCCCCCCAGTAGAAATAATTCTCCTTATAATGTGACAATGCAAAAAATACCCCCTTATGCCCCCAGTTGAGCTAATGTCCCCCATAATGTGCCAGTATAAAATACCCCTATATAGTGCCCCCAGTAAATGCCCCCATAGTGCTCCTCTCCCCCTTCCTCCTAGTGCCCCCCTTAATGTACCGGTATAAGATGCCCTCAGTGTCCCCCATAATTTGCAAGTATAAATTACCCCTTCTTAGTGCCCCCGTAGATTACTCCATAGTACTCCTCTCCCCCCTTCCCCATAGTACCCACCATAATGTGTCCCAGTATAAAATGCTACTGTACAGAGCCCCCCATATAAAACACCCCTTCTTTGTGGCCTCAGTAGATGCCCCTATAGTGCCCACCAATAATGTGCCAGTAATAAGCCCCCCATTACGTGCCAGTAATAAGCCCCCCATTACGTGCCAGTAATAAGCCCCCCATTACGTGCCAGTAATAAGACCCCCCATTACGTGCCAGTAATAAGCCCCCCATTATGTGCCAGTAATAAGACCCCCATTACGTGCCAGTAATAAGCCCCCCATTACGTGCCAGTAATAAGCCCCCCCATTACGTGCCAGTAATAAGCCCCTATCACGTGCCAGTATTAAGCCCCACCATCACATGCCAGTATTAAGCCCCCCCATCATGTGCCAGTATTAAGCCCCCCATCATGTGCCAGTATTAAGCCCCCCATCATGTGCCAGTATTAAGTAAGTCCCCCCCATCATGTGCCAGTATTAAGTAAGTCCCCCCCATCATGTGCCAGTATTAAGTAAGTCCCCCCATCATGTGCCAGTATTAAGTAAGTCCCCCCCATCATGTGCCAGTATTAAGTAAGTCCCCCCATCATGTGCCAGTATTAAGTAAGTCCCCCCCATCATGTGCCAGTATTAAGTAAGTCCCCCCCCATCATGTGCCAGTATTAAGTAAGTCCCCCCCATCATGTGCCAGTATTAAGTAAGTCCCCCCCCCCCAATGTGCCAGGATCACTATTGTAAAAAAAAAAAAAACACTTATACTTACCTCAGTGTCAGCGATGCGATGCAGGCCTCTTCTGGCCTGTGTCCCACGCTGTATGGGTTAGGCGGCGCGATGACGTCATTGCGCAGCCTGCGCCGGCCTCTGATAGGCTGCCGGCCTAGTGCCTGCAGCCTATCAGAGCAAGGGGAAGGGACACGCCTCTCCCTTCCGCTGGCACAGGCAGATTACTAAGGAGATGAGCGCAATGGAAGCGCTCATCTCCCTGTGCCCGGCGGCGGCTCACTTGGGGGGGGGCATTTTAGTTGGGGGGGCACATGGAGGGGCACAGCATGATGTAGGGGGGGCCGTGGCCCCCTCTGGCCCCCCCCCCTGGCGACGCCACTGCGCTCCCCTCAATCTGTATTTTGTGGAAGCAGGTATATAGAACTCCTTAATCAGTATTTTGTAGAAGCAGGTATATTAAGCCCCGGAATCAATATTTGGTGGAAGCATGTATAACGCACCCCATAATCAGTATTTTGTGGAACCAAGTATATCAAACCTCTTAATCAGTATTATGTGGAAGCAGGTATATCACACCCCTTAATCATTTTTTTTTTTAGGGTAACAGTTATATCAGACCCGTTGCAAATAGTTGTTCCAATAACACTTGTCCCTCTTTAAACCTGCAGTGGAGATGCAGTAAAATTGTTATGCACTGACTGTCTATTATACCTCCAGCCCCATAATCACTTGTTCTTTTCTGTCCAGTGAATGCATCATTTTTGGGGCCTATAATCCACTGGCCTACAGTAAAATTGTTATCCACTGGCCGTCTAATATACCTCCAGCCACATAATCACTTGTTCTTTTCTGTCAGGTGAATGCCTAATTTTTGGGGCCCATACTCCCATGGCCTAAAATAAAAATTTTCAAAGCTCCAGAAGGGCACATTTTTGAGAGTTTCCCTTTAAGACACATAACAATGGCCCCTGATTAAAATACATATTTTTTGTGGGAATTTTTGCCATTGATCCCCTACTGGTATGTCACTGTCCATGTTGTGGGACTATTTGTGCACTTCTAGTTATTATTTGTTGGCTGTAAATATGTGTGATAATGTCTGCTGAGCTTTGTATCTAATCCTATCCTGTGTGATACTGCTTGTTTAGCTGTGTATCTAATCCTATCCTGTGTGATACTGCTTGTTTAGCTGTGTATCTAATCCTATCCTGTGTGATACTGTCTGCTGAGCTGTGTATCTAATCCTATCCTGTGTGGGACTGTCTGCTGAGCTGTGTATCTAATCCTATCCTGTGTGATACTGTCTTCTGATCTGAGTATCTAATACTATCCTGTGTGATAATGTCTGCTGAGCTGTGTAGCTAATCCTATCCTGTGTGATACTGTCTGCTGAGCTGTTTATCTAATACTATCATGTGTGATGCTGTCTGTTGAGCTGTGTATCTAATACTATCCTGTGTGATACTGTCTGCTGTGTATCTAAGTCTATTGTGAGATACTGTCTGCTGAGCTGTGCATGTCATCATGTAGCCCTAGCCTAAAGCTGACTTACAGCAGTGAATAAAAATCCCTGGTTTGCTATGGAAACCTGGAGTAAAGCTGTGTATATGTGTAGACTAAGAGCCTGCGATCTTCTATTGGCTGATAAGGGACATGTGACCGTGTGCATGGCAGTTGGGGGCTTGTATTGGCTAATGCAGGTCATTTTCGGGAATATCTAAGAAAGAGTATGTCCTAGAGAGCTGAGACCCGCTCTAAAATCTTTCCGGACACCTGATTTACCTGTGTGCCATTTGGTGAAGATCGGTCCGTTGTTTGGTCGCGCATAAAGAACAGCCAGACGTCCAGACAGACAGACATCCAGAGAGACAGAAACTCATTTATATATATATATATATATATATATATATATATATAAAAGATATATATATATATTTTTATATATATTGCAATACAGGGAACATTGCTCCAATAAACCAGATGCATGAGCCAGCCCAGTGATAAAGAAAACAGATGTTTATTTTCCAAAAACCCAAAAATAGGTACAGCTTCCAGCAGCCAAGGTAAAAAAAACAAAAAACAACTTAAAGTCTGCTTAGTTCAGCAAAACATAAACAGTGGAACAGTCCGTTCAAAATAAAGGTATTTTTACCTAGGTTTTTTTTTAGTCTGTGATAGTTTTCAGTCAGCTTTCCTGCCAAACTTTCCACGTGTCCTCAGATTCCAGCTCTACTCACAGCTACCTACAGCAGTGTGTCCGCCACATCACCCCCAGTCTCCCTCACTCACTTCCTTTTCTTCTTATCAGGAGAGTAAGTTAACCCTGTGGGTACCGGACCCCAGGTAGTCAGGAGTAGAGACTCCTTCCCGCCCAAATGTCACTTCGGGGTCTCCTAAATTCCGGATCTCACATGTCCTCTTATAATACAGAGAGGACTGCTAATCTGTCCTCTCCCATTGTGGCAATCTTTTTCCGGAATCTCCTCCTGACTGCAGTGCTTTCTTAAAGGCACCACAACCCAAAAAGTGGCGATATATAGAGTTGAGCGAACACCTGGATGTTCGGGTTCGAGAAGTTCGGCCGAACATCCCGGAAATGTTCGGGTTCGGGATCCGAACCCGATCCGAACTTCGTCCCGAACCCGAACCCCATTGAAGTCAATGGGGACCCGAACTTTTCGGCACTAAAAAGGCTGTAAAACAGCCCAGGAAAGAGCTAGAGGGCTGCAAAAGGCAGCAACATGTAGGTAAATCCCCTGCAAACAAATGTGGATAGGGAAATGAATTAAAATAAAAATTAAATAAATAAAAATTAACCAAAATCAATTGGAGAGAGGTTCCATAGCAGAGAATCTGGCTTCCCGTCACCCACCACTGGAACAGTCCATTCTCAGATATTTAGGCCCCGGCACCCAGGCAGAGGAGAGAGGTCCCGTAACAGAGAATCTGTCTTCATGTCAGCAGAGAATTAGTCTGCATGTCATAGCAGAGAATGAGGCTTCACGTCAGCCACCACTGCAACAGTCCATTGGCATATATTTAGGCCCAGCACCCAGGCAGAGGAGGGAGGTCCCGTAACAGAGAATCTGTCTTCATGTCAGCAGAGAATTAGTCTGCATGTCATAGCAGAGAATGAGGCTTCACGTCAGCCACCACTGCAACAGTCCATTGGCATATATTTAGGCCCAGCACACACACAGGCAGAGGAGAGAGGTCCCGTAACAGAGAATCTGGCTTCATGTCAGCAGAGAATCAGTCTGCATGTCATAGCAGAGAATGAGGCTTCACGTCAGCCACCACTGCAACAGTCCATTGGCATATATTTAGGCCCAGCACACACACAGGCAGAGGAGAGAGGTCCCGTAACAGAGAATCTGGCTTCATGTCAGCAGAGAATCAGTCTGCATGTCATAGCAGAGAATGAGGCTTCACGTCAGCCACCACTGCAACAGTCCATTGGCATATATTTAGGCCCAGCACCCAGGCAGAGGAGGGAGGTCCCGTAACAGAGAATCTGTCTTCATGTCAGCAGAGAATTAGTCTGCATGTCATAGCAGAGAATGAGGCTTCACGTCAGCCACCACTGCAACAGTCCATTGGCATATATTTAGGCCCAGCACACACACAGGCAGAGGAGAGAGGTCCCGTAACAGAGAATCTGGCTTCATGTCAGCAGAGAATCAGTCTGCATGTCATAGCAGAGAATGAGGCTTCACGTCAGCCACCACTGCAACAGTCCATTGGCATATATTTAGGCCCAGCACACACACAGGCAGAGGAGAGAGGTCCCGTAACAGAGAATCTGGCTTCATGTCAGCAGAGAATCAGTCTGCATGTCATAGCAGAGAATGAGGCTTCACGTCAGCCACCACTGCAACAGTCCATTGGCATATATTTAGGCCCAGCACCCAGGCAGAGGAGGGAGGTCCCGTAACAGAGAATCTGTCTTCATGTCAGCAGAGAATTAGTCTGCATGTCATAGCAGAGAATGAGGCTTCACGTCAGCCACCACTGCAACAGTCCATTGGCATATATTTAGGCCCAGCACCCAGGCAGAGGAGGGAGGTCCCGTAACAGAGAATCTGTCTTCATGTCAGCAGAGAATTAGTCTGCATGTCATAGCAGAGAATGAGGCTTCACGTCAGCCACCACTGGAACAGTCCATTCTCAGATATTTAGGCCCCGGCACCCAGGCAGAGGAGAGAGGTCCCGTAACAGAGAATCTGTCTTCATGTCAGCAGAGAATTAGTCTGCATGTCATAGCAGAGAATGAGGCTTCACGTCAGCCACCACTGCAACAGTCCATTGGCATATATTTAGGCCCAGCACCCAGGCAGAGGAGAGAGGTCCCGTAACAGACAATCTGGCTTCATGTCAGCAGAGAATCAGTCTGCATGTCATAGCAGAGAATCAGGCTTCACGTCACCCACCACTGCAACAGTCCATTGTCATAAATTTAGGCCCAGCACTAGTGTTGAGCGGCATGTCCCATATTCGAATTCGCGAAATTTTGTGAATATTCGAAAGAATATTCGTAAAATATTCGCGATTATTCAAATTCGTTATTATTTCGCATATGCGATAATTCGAATTATCGCATAATACATATGCTATGCAAAATTCACATGTGCGCTAATGAAATCGCCTTACGAAGATTCGCAACTCAATTCAATCACTAATGTATGAATGCAATGCCCTTTGCCTCTGTTCTGGGACAAGTGTAGATATTCGCATGTGCGCTAATAAAATCGCCTTACGAAGATTCGCACCTCAATCACTTTCTAGGGAATGTGAGACTTTTGGGAATCAATCGAGATACAGTGGGGGGTGATGACAGTAGTTGACAGAGTACAGATCAATGTAATCTGTAAGGTGGAAAGTAAAATAAAAAATACGAATATTCGTAAATCGAATTTTACGAAGTTCTACGTATTCGCGAATATGGTGCTATACTATATGAATGCACAGGCCTTTGCCTCTCTGTTCTGGGGACAAGTGTAGATATTTGCATTTGCGTTAATAAAATCGCCTTACGAAGATTCGCAGCTCAATTCAATCACTAATGTATGAATGCAAAGCCCTTTGCCTCTGTTCTGGGACAAGTGTAGATATTCGCATGTGCGCTAATAAAATCGCCTTACGAAGATTCGCAACTCAATTCACTAATGTATGAATGCAAAGCCCTTTGCCTCTGTTCTGGGACGTGCCGATATTCGCATGTGCGCTAATAAAATCGCCTTACGAAGATTCGCGCCTCAATCACTTTCTAGGCAATGTGAGTAAGATCTGAGCTGTTGGACCTTTGGGAAACAATCAATTATATGTGTACTGTAATTTTGTGGGGGGGGGGGGGAAACAAAAAACGAATATTCGTTTTTACGAATATATAGCACTATATTCGAAATATTCGCGAAATCGCGAAGTTGCGATATTCGCGAAAAAAATTTGCTTTTCGAATATTCGCGCTCAACACTACCCAGCACCCAGGCAGAGGAGAGAGGTCCCGTAACAGAGAATCTGGCTTCATGTCAGCAGAGAATCAGTCTTCATATCATAGCAGAGAATCAGGCTTCACGTCACCCACCACTGTAAGAGTCAATTTTCATAAATTTAGGCCCAGAACCCAGGCAGAGGAGAAAGGTCCCGTAACAGACAATCTGGCTTCATGTCAGCAGAGAATCAGTCTTCATATCATAGCAGAGAATCAGGCTTCACGTCACCCACCACTGCAACAGTCAATTGTCATAAATTTAGGCCCAGCACCCAGGCAGAGGAGAGAGCTCCCGTAACAGAGGATCTGGCTTCATGTCAGCAGAGAATCAGTCTGCATGTCATAGCAGAGAATGAGGCTTCACGTCACCCACCACTGCAACAGTCCATTGGCATATATTTAGGCCTAGCACACAGGCAGAGCAGAGAGGTCCCGTAACAGACAATCTGGCTTCATGTCAGCAGAGAATCAGTCTGCATGTCATAGCAGAGAATGAGGCTTCACGTCACCCACCACTGCAACAGTCCATTGGCATATATTTAGGCCTAGCACACAGGCAGAGCAGAGAGGTCCCGTAACAGACAATCTGGCTTCATGACAGCAGAGAATTAGTCTGCATGTCATAGCAGAGAATGAGGCTTCACGTCAGCCACCACTGCAACAGTCCATTGGCATATATTTAGGCCCAGCACCCAGGCAGAGGAGAGAGGTCCCGTAACAGACAATCTGGCTTCATGTCAGCAGAGAATTAGTCTGCATGTCATAGCAGAGAATCAGGCTTCACGTCAGCCACCACTGCAACAGTCCATTGGCATATATTTAGGCCTAGCACACAGGCAGAGCAGAGAGGTCCCGTAACAGACAATCTGGCTTCATGACAGCAGAGAATCAGTCTGCATGTCATAGCAGAGAATCAGGCTTCACGTCAGCCACCACTGCAACAGTCCATTGTCATAAATTTAGGCCCAGCACCCAGGCAGAGGAGAGAGGTCCCGTAACAGAGAATCTGGCTTCATGTCAGCAGAGAATCAGTCTTCATATCATAGCAGAGAATCAGGCTTCACGTCACCCACCACTGTAAGAGTCAATTTTCATAAATTTAGGCCCAGAACCCAGGCAGAGGAGAAAGGTCCCGTAACAGACAATCTGGCTTCATGTCAGCAGAGAATCAGTCTTCATATCATAGCAGAGAATCAGGCTTCACGTCACCCACCACTGCAACAGTCAATTTTCATAAATTTAGGCCCAGAACCCAGGCAGAGGAGAAAGGTCCCGTAACAGACAATCTGGCTTCATGTCAGCAGAGAATCAGTCTTCATATCATAGCAGAGAATCAGGCTTCACGTCACCCACCACTGCAACAGTCAATTGTCATAAATTTAGGCCCAGCACCCAGGCAGAGGAGAGAGCTCCCGTAACAGAGGATCTGGCTTCATGTCAGCAGAGAATCAGTCTGCATGTCATAGCAGAGAATGAGGCTTCACGTCACCCACCACTGCAACAGTCCATTGGCATATATTTAGGCCTAGCACACAGGCAGAGGAGAGGTTCATTCAACTTTGGGTAGCCTCGCAATATAATGGTAAAATGAAAATAAAAATAGGATTGAATGAGGAAGTGCCCTGGAGTCCAATAATATATGGTTATGGGGAGGTAGTTAATGTCTAATCTGGACAAGGGACGGACAGGTCCTGTGGGATCCATGCCTGGTTCATTTTTATGAACGTCAGCTTGTCCACATTGGCTGTAGACAGGCGGCTGCGTTTGTCTGTAATGACGCCCCCTGCCGTGCTGAATACACGTTCAGACAAAACGCTGGCTGCCGGGCAGGCCAGCACCTCCAAGGCATAAAAGGCTAGCTCTGGCCACGTGGACAATTTAGAGACCCAGAAGTTGAATGGGGCCGAACCATCAGTCAGTACGTGGAGGGGTGTGCACACGTACTGTTCCACCATGTTAGTGAAATGTTGCCTCCTGCTAACACGTTGCGTATCAGGTGGTGGTGCAGTTAGCTGTGGCGTGTTGACAAAAGTTTTCCACATCTCTGCCATGCTAACCCTGCCCTCAGAGGAGCTGGCCGTGACACAGCTGCCTTGGCGACCTCTTGCTCCTCCTCTGCCTTGGCCTTGGGCTTCCACTTGTTCCCCTGTGACATTTGGGAATGCTCTCAGTAGCGTGTCTACCAACGTGCGCTTGTACTCGCGCATCTTCCTATCACGCTCCAGTGCAGGAAGTAAGGTGGGCACATTGTCTTTGTAGCGTGGATCCAGCAGGGTGGCAACCCAGTAGTCCGCACAGGTTAAAATGTGGGCAACTCTGCTGTCGTTGCGCAGGCACTGCAGCATGTAGTCGCTCATGTGTGCCAGGCTGCCCAGGGATAAGGACAAGCTGTCCTCTGTGGGAGGCGTATCGTCATCGTCCTGCCTTTCCCCCCAGCCACGCACCAGTGATGGACCCGAGCTGCGTTGGGTGCCACCCCGCTGTGACCATGCTTCATCCTCATCCTCCTCCACCTCCTCCTCATCCTCGTCCTCCTCGTCCTCCAGTAGTGGGCCCTGGCTGGCCACATTTGTACCTGGCCTCTGCTGTTGCCAAAAACCTCCCTCTGAGTCACTTCGAAGAGACTGGCCTGAAAGTGCTAAAAATGACCCCTCTTCCTCCTCCTCCTCCTCCTCCTCCTGGGCCACCTCCTCTTCCATCATCGCCCTAAGTGTTTTCTCAAGGAGACATAGAAGTGGTATTGTAACGCTGATAACGGTGTCATCGCCACTGGCCATGTTGGTGGAGTACTCGAAACAGCGCAACAGGGCACACAGGTCTCGCATGGAGGCCCAGTCATTGGTGGTGAAGTGGTGCTGTTCTGTAGTGCGACTGACCCGTGCGTGCTGCAGCTGAAACTCCACTATGGCCTGCTGCTGCTCGCACAGTCTGTCCAGCATGTGCAAGGTGGAGTTCCACCTGGTGGGCACGTCGCATATGAGGCGGTGAGCGGGAAGGCCGAAGTTACGCTGTAGCGCAGACAGGCGAGCAGCAGCAGGATGTGAACGCCGGAAGCGCGAACAGACGGCCCGCACTTTATGCAGCAGCTCTGACATGTCGGGGTAGTTGTGAATGAACTTCTGCACCACCAAATTCAGCACATGCGCCAAGCAAGGGATGTGCGTCAAATTGGCTAGTCCCAGAGCTGCAACGAGATTTCGCCCATTATCACACACCACCAGGCCGGGCTTGAGGCTCACCGGCAGCAACCACTCGTCGGTCTGTTGTTCTATACCCCGCCACAACTCCTGTGCGGTGTGGGGCCTGTCCCCCAAACATATGAGTTTCAGAATGGCCTGCTGACGTTTACCCCGGGCTGTGCTGAAGTTGGTGGTGAAGGTGTGTGGCTGACTGGATGAGCAGGTGGAAGAAGAGGAGGAGGAAGCCGAGAAGGAGGAGGTGGCAACAGGAGGCAAAGAATGTTGCCCTGCGATCCTTGGCGGCGGAAGGACGTGCGCCAAACAGCTCTCCGCCTGGGGCCCAGCTGCCACTACATTTACCCAGTGTGCAGTTAGGGAGATATAGCGTCCCTGGCCGTGCTTACTGGTCCACGTATCTGTGGTTAGGTGGACCTTGCTACAGATGGCGTTGCGCAGTGCACACTTGATTTTATGGGATACTTGGTTGTGCAGGGAAGGCACGGCTCTCTTGGAGAAGTAGTGCCGGCTGGGAACAACATACTGTGGGACAGCAAGCGACATGAGCTGTTTGAAGCTGTCTGTGTCCACCAGCCTAAATGACAGCATTTCATAGGCCAGTAGTTTAGAAATGCTGGCATTCAGGGCCAGGGATCGAGGGTGGCTAGGTGGGAATTTACGCTTTCTATCAAATGTTTGTGAGATGGAGAGCTGAACGCTGGCGTGTGACATGGTTGAGACGCTTGGTGACGGAGGTGGTGGTGGTGGTGTTGGTGGTACATCCCCTGTTTGCTGGGCGGCAGGTGCCAACGTTCCTCCAGAGGCGGAGGAAGAGGCCGAGGCGGCAGCAGCAGAATAGGCCGAGGCGGCAGCAGCAGAAGAGGTAGCAGGGGGAGCCTGAGTGACTTCCTTGGTTTTAAGGTGTTTACTCCACTGCAGTTCATGCTTTGCATGCAGGTGCCTGGTCATGCAGGTTGTGCTCAGGTTCAGAACGTTAATGCCTCGCTTCAGGCTCTGATGGCACAGCGTGCAAACCACTCGGGTCTTGTCGTCAGCACATTGTTTGAAGAAGTGCCATGCCAGGGAACTCCTTGAAGCTGCCTTTGGGGTGCTCGGTCCCAGATGGCGGCGGTCAGTAGCAGGCGGAGTCTCTTGGCGGCGGGTGTTCTGCTTTTGCCCACTGCTCCCTCTTTTGCTACGCTGTTGGCTCGGTCTCACCACTGCCTCTTCCTCCGAACTGTGAAAGTCAGTGGCACGACCTTCATTCCATGTGGGGTCTAGGACCTCATCGTCCCCTGCATCGTCTTCCACCCAGTCTTGATCCCTGACCTCCTGTTCAGTCTGCACACTGCAGAAAGACGCAGCAGTTGGCACCTGTGTTTCGTCATCATCAGAGACATGCTGAGGTGGTATTCCCATGTCCTCATCATCAGGAAACATAAGTGGTTGTGCGTCAGTGCATTCTATGTCTTTCACCGCTGGGGAAGGGCTAGGTGGATGCCCTTGGGAAACCCTGCCAGCGGAGTCTTCAAACAGCATAAGAGACTGCTGCATAACTTGAGGCTGAGACAGTTTCCCTGGTATGCATGGGGGTGATGTGACAGACTGATGGGGTTGGTTTTCAGGCGCCATCTGTGCGCTTTCTGCAGAAGACTGGGTGGGAGATAATGTGAACGTGCTGGATCCACTGTCGGCCACCCAATTGACTAATGCCTGTACCTGCTCAGGCCTTACCATCCTTAGAACGGCATTGGGCCCCACCATATATCGCTGTAAATTCTGGCGGCTACTGGGACCTGAGGTAGTTGGTACACTAGGACGTGTGGATGTGGCAGAACGGCCACGTCCTCTCCCAGCACCAGAGGGTCCACTAACACCACCACGACCATGTCCACGTCCGCGTCCCTTACTAGATGTTTTTCTCATTGTTATGGTTCACCACAACAACAAATATATTATTTGGCCCAATGTATTGTATTCAAATTCAGCGGGATATAAATTTGAGGCCTAGTATTTAGGCGCTGGGTGACCGGTATGGATTTAGTGACAGAATTAGACTTGGAAATGCACAGAAGCGTGTGTGTGTGAAGTTATTCTGAATGACCCAATGTGCACCTTGAATATTATATACCCTTTTAGGGATAGATTTCAAATAGCTCTGATATAGCAGAAACCACTAAATTATGAAATTGCTAAATTGGGAATTGTACTTCAACCCAGAACAAAAAATGTGCTTTGACGGACACTAAATATCTTGCCCAGCAACAACAGTACAGCGGTGGGTAACGAGAGATTTAGAGGGAATTAAATTTGAGGCCTAGTATTTAGGCGCTGGGTCACCGGTATGGATTTAGTGACAGAATTAGACTTGGAAATACACAGTAGCGGGTGTGTGTGAAGTTATTCTGAATGACCCTATGTGCACCTTCAATATTATATACCCTTTTAGGGATAGATTTCAAATAGCTCTGATATAGCAGAAACCACTAAATTATGAAATTGCTAAATTGGGAATTGTACTTCAACCCAGAACAAAAAATGTGCTTTGACGGACACTAAATATCTTGCCCAGCAACAACAGTACAGCGGTGGGTAACGAGAGATTTAGAGGGAATTAAATTTGAGGCCTAGTATTTAGGCGCTGGGTCACCGGTATGGATTTAGTGACAGAATTAGACTTGGAAATGCACAGAAGCGTGTGTGTGAAGTTATTCTGAATGACCCAATGTGCACCTTCAATATTATATACCCTTTTTGGGATAGATTTCAAATAGCTCTGATATAGCAGGAACCACTAAATTATGAAATTGCTAAATTGGGAATTGTACTTCAACCCAGAACAAAAAATGTGCTTTGACGGGCACTAAATAACTTTCCCAGCTACAACAGGACAACGGTAACGAGAGATTTAGAGGGATTTAAATTTGAGGCCTAGTATTTAGGCGCTGGGTGACAGGTATGGGTTTAGTGACAGAATTAGACTTGGAAATACACAGTAGCGGGTGTGTGTGAAGTTATTCTGAATGACCCTATGTGCACCTTCAATATTATATACCCTTTTAGGGATAGATTTCAAATAGCTCTGATATAGCAGAAACCACTAAATTATGAAATTGCTAAATTGGGAATTGTACTTCAACCCAGAACAAAAAATGTGCTTTGACGGACACTAAATATCTTGCCCAGCAACAACAGTACACCGGTGGGTAACGAGAGATTTAGAGGGAATTAAATTTGAGGCCTAGTATTTAGGCGCTGGGTCACCGGTATGGATTTAGTGACAGAATTAGACTTGGAAATACACAGTAGCGGGTGTGTGTGAAGTTATTCTGAATGACCCTATGTGCACCTTCAATATTATATACCCTTTTAGGGATAGATTTCAAATAGCTCTGATATAGCAGAAACCACTAAATTATGAAATTGCTAAATTGGGAATTGTACTTCAACCCAGAACAAAAAATGTGCTTTGACGGACACTAAATATCTTGCCCAGCAACAACAGTACAGCGGTGGGTAACGAGAGATTTAGAGGGAATTAAATTTGAGGCCTAGTATTTAGGCGCTGGGTCACCGGTATGGATTTAGTGACAGAATTAGACTTGGAAATGCACAGAAGCGTGTGTGTGAAGTTATTCTGAATGACCCTATGTGCACCTTCAATATTATATACCCTTTTTGGGATAGATTTCAAATAGCTCTGATATAGCAGGAACCACTAAATTATGAAATTGCTAAATTGGGAATTGTACTTCAACCCAGAACAAAAAATGTGCTTTGACGGGCACTAAATAACTTTCCCAGCTACAACAGGACAACGGTAACGAGAGATTTAGAGGGATTTAAATTTGAGGCCTAGTATTTAGGCGCTGGGTGACAGGTATGGGTTTAGTGACAGAATTAGACTTGGAAATACACAGTAGCGGGTGTGTGTGAAGTTATTCTGAATGACCCTATGTGCACCTTCAATATTATATACCCTTTTAGGGATAGATTTCAAATAGCTCTGATATAGCAGAAACCACTAAATTATGAAATTGCTAAATTGGGAATTGTACTTCAACCCAGAACAAAAAATGTGCTTTGACGGACACTAAATATCTTGCCCAGCAACAACAGTACACCGGTGGGTAACGAGAGATTTAGAGGGAATTAAATTTGAGGCCTAGTATTTAGGCGCTGGGTCACCGGTATGGATTTAGTGACAGAATTAGACTTGGAAATACACAGTAGCGGGTGTGTGTGAAGTTATTCTGAATGACCCTATGTGCACCTTCAATATTATATACCCTTTTTGGGATAGATTTCAAATAGCTCTGATATAGCAGGAACCACTAAATTATGAAATTGCTAAATTGGGAATTGTACTTCAACCCAGAACAAAAAATGTGCTTTGACGGGCACTAAATAACTTTCCCAGCTACAACAGGACAACGGTAACGAGAGATTTAGAGGGATTTAAATTTGAGGCCTAGTATTTAGGCGCTGGGTGACAGGTATGGGTTTAGTGACAGAATTAGACTTGGAAATACACAGTAGCGGGTGTGTGTGAAGTTATTCTGAATGACCCTATGTGCACCTTCAATATTATATACCCTTTTTGGGATAGATTTCAAATAGCTCTGATATAGCAGAAACCACTAAATTATGAAATTGCTAAATTGGGAATTGTACTTCAACCCAGAACAAAAAATGTGCTTTGACGGACACTAAATATCTTGCCCAGCAACAACAGTACAGCGGTGGGTAACGAGAGATTTAGAGGGAATTAAATTTGAGGCCTAGTATTTAGGCGCTGGGTCACCGGTATGGATTTAGTGACAGAATTAGACTTGGAAATACACAGTAGCGGGTGTGTGTGAAGTTACTCTGAATGACCCTATGTGCACCTTCAATATTATATACCCTTTTTGGGATAGATTTCAAAGAGCTCTGATATAGCAGGAACCACTAAATTATGAAATTGCTAAATTGGGAATTGTATTTCAACCCAGAACAAGAAATGTGCTTGAACGGACACTAAATAACTCGCCCAGCTACAGCACTAGGGACAGATTTAGCTGGATATAAATTTGAGGCCTAGTATTTAGGCGCTGGGTGACAGGTATGGGTTTAGTGACAGAATTAGACTTGGAAATACACAGTAGCGGGTGTGTGTGAAGTTATTCTGAATGACCCTATGTGCACCTTCAATATTATATACCCTTTTAGGGATAGATTTCAAATAGCTCTGATATAGCAGAAACCACTAAATTATGAAATTGCTAAATTGGGAATTGTACTTCAACCCAGAACAAAAAATGTGCTTTGACGGACACTAAATATCTTGCCCAGCAACAACAGTACAGCGGTGGGTAACGAGAGATTTAGAGGGAATTAAATTTGAGGCCTAGTATTTAGGCGCTGGGTCACCGGTATGGATTTAGTGACAGAATTAGACTTGGAAATACACAGTAGCGGGTGTGTGTGAAGTTATTCTGAATGACCCTATGTGCACCTTCAATATTATATACCCTTTTTGGGATAGATTTCAAATAGCTCTGATATAGCAGGAACCACTAAATTATGAAATTGCTAAATTGGGAATTGTACTTCAACCCAGAACAAAAAATGTGCTTTGACGGGCACTAAATAACTTTCCCAGCTACAACAGGACAACGGTAACGAGAGATTTAGAGGGATTTAAATTTGAGGCCTAGTATTTAGGCGCTGGGTGACAGGTATGGGTTTAGTGACAGAATTAGACTTGGAAATACACAGTAGCGGGTGTGTGTGAAGTTATTCTGAATGACCCTATGTGCACCTTCAATATTATATACCCTTTTTGGGATAGATTTCAAATAGCTCTGATATAGCAGAAACCACTAAATTATGAAATTGCTAAATTGGGAATTGTACTTCAACCCAGAACAAAAAATGTGCTTTGACGGACACTAAATATCTTGCCCAGCAACAACAGTACAGCGGTGGGTAACGAGAGATTTAGAGGGAATTAAATTTGAGGCCTAGTATTTAGGCGCTGGGTCACCGGTATGGATTTAGTGACAGAATTAGACTTGGAAATACACAGTAGCGGGTGTGTGTGAAGTTACTCTGAATGACCCTATGTGCACCTTCAATATTATATACCCTTTTTGGGATAGATTTCAAAGAGCTCTGATATAGCAGGAACCACTAAATTATGAAATTGCTAAATTGGGAATTGTATTTCAACCCAGAACAAGAAATGTGCTTGAACGGACACTAAATAACTCGCCCAGCTACAGCACTAGGGACAGATTTAGCTGGATATAAATTTGAGGCCTAGTATTTAGGCGCTGGGTGACCGGTATGGATTTAGTGACAGAATTAGACTGGGATATGGCCAAAAAATGAACAGACTATTGCTGGTTAAATGCACTTGGTGTGACAGCTTCACCCTGATGTAGGCTTTAGCCAAAAAACAACCACACCATTGAGGGTTAAATGCACTTGGTGACAGGCGCAGCTTGCCCCTGATTTTGTATATGGCCAAAAAATGAACAGACTATTGCTGGTTAAATGCACTTGGTGTGACAGCTTCACCCTGATGTAGGCTTTAGCCAAAAAACAACCACACCATTGAGGGTTAAATGCACTTGGTGACAGGCGCAGCTTGCCCCTGATTTTGTATATGGCCAAAAAATGAACAGACTATTGCTGGTTAAATGCACTTGGTGTGACAGCTTCACCCTGATGTAGGCTTTAGCCAAAAAACAACCACACCATTGAGGGTTAAATGCACTTGGTGACAGGCGCAGCTTGCCCCTGATTTTGTATATGGCCAAAAAATGAACAGACTATTGCTGGTTAAATGCACTTGGTGTGACAGCTTCACCCTGATGTAGGCTTTAGCCAAAAAACAACCACACCATTGAGGGTTAAATGCACTTGGTCGCAGCTTGTGCTGGCGCACCACATGACACAAAATGGCCGCCGATCACCCCAGAAAAATGAGACTGACAAACGGTCTGTGCAGCCTAAAAACAGTGAGCAATTGAGGATCAGCAGCTCAATGATCCACAGCTGCAGATCGATCAGTTAATCAAGTCCTTTGGAGGAGTTAATCTGCCTAATCTCGCCCTACTGTCGCAGCCGCAACCTCTCCCTACGCTAATCAGAGCAGAGTGACGGGCGGCGCTATGTGACTCCAGCTTAAATAGAGGCTGGGTCACATGGTGCTCTGGCCAATCACAGCCATGCCAATAGTAGGCATGGCTGTGATGGCCTCTTGGGGCAAGTAGTATGACGCTTGTTGATTGGCTGCTTTGCAGCCTTTCAAAAAGCGCCAAGAAAGCGTCACAAAAGCGCGAAGAAAGCGACGAACACCGAACCCGAACCCGGACTTTTACGAAAATGTCCGGGTTCGGGTCCGTGTCACGGACACCCCAAAATTCGGTACGAACCCGAACTATACAGTTCGAGTTCGCTCATCCCTAGCGATATACTGTATATCTGTCACTGAGGACCCAACCTTGGCGTCCTCTACAATGTATATATATATAAATATATATATATTTATATATACTGCTTAATTAAATGGAAGCCCGCTGTAAAAAATGAAAATTGCGACCATGTGGAAACTGTATATATATAAAAGGATGACTGAGGCTTGACACTCAATTTCACCTTAGTGCACACAGATAGTGTTCTGCCACACCATGGGTATTGCTGTAGTGATCACATATGTATATATGCTTATATGCTGCTTAATTAAATGGAACGCCACCACCAAATTTTTTAAATTTTTTTATTGCGATTGTGTGGAAACTAAATATTCGTAAATGGACAACCGAGGACTGCTGCTCAATTTCACCTTGATACACACACGTAGATTGCTTCCACACGATAGGTATTGTTGCAGTAATTATATATATATATATATACACACTGCTTAAAATAAAAAATAAAAGGGGTTCTCTTGGCTTTTACTATTGATAGCCTATCCTTAGGTCAACAATATCAGATTGGCGGGGGTAAAACTCCGGAGAACCCCTTTAAATTAAATTCCCCACAAGAAAAAAAGATAAGGATTTCTGTAAAAATGGGAGGTAAAATGAAAGCATTTGCACTTCTGATAGTAGGCACAGTCAGCCACAGCTCCTATCGTCTCTCTCCCAGGCTATCAGCTGCTCAGCTTGTCTGTATTCTACACAACACACACAATTCTTCTTTAGGAATCCTAGCATTTCCCTTCACTCTAGCTGGTAATAAGCTTGATTGATTTCTGACTGTCCCTCATTGATTTCTGAGTCTACCTGACTACTTAAGATCATTTTCCTGGCAGACACTTTCACACCCAACCACCCTCCTTCACAGCCCAGCACAGAGTGATGTTCTTCTCTTTCTGCTAGGGCACCTCCCTGCCTACTGCAGCGCTGATTGTCTCCTCCAAGCTGTCTGTCACCCTGGGAGCCAATCAGGGCAAGCATTCCCCACACTTCCTCTCAGGATTATGATGCAAGGGAAGGAGCAGATGGACTGTATCTGTCTCACTTCTGGATTGATAGCTTGTTGGTATAAAATACTGCATGCTGGATGATTATAATACTGTTTAATGACAATGCGTTCCGGGGTAAGCAGGACCCGTTTATCAAGTCTAAAAGCAATATTTGAAAAGAAACATAAATGAGGTTGCACATAAGATCTTGAGCCTATTTATGCAGTCAATGGGGGGCAGCCCTCAGGGCAACTAAAAATACATAGTAGTATGGGTATAGAACGAATATATACTGTATACAGTACAGACCAAAATTTTGGACACACCTTCTCATTCAAAGAGTTTTCTTTATTTTCATGATTATGAAAATTGTAGATTCACACTGAAGGCATCAAAACTATGAATTAACACATGTGGAATTATATACATAACAAAAAGGTGTGAAACAACTGAAAATATGTCATATTCTAGGTTCTTCAAAGTAGCCACCTATTGCTTTGATTACTGCTTTGCACACTCTTGGCATTCTCTTGATGAGCTTGAAGAGGTAGTCACCTGAAATGGTCTTCCAACAGTCTTCAAGGAGTTCCCAGAGATGCTTAGCACTTGTTGGCCCTTTTGCGTTCAGTCTGCGGTCCAGCTCACTCCAAACCATCTCGATTGGGTTCAGGTCCGGTGACTGTGGAGGCCAGGTCATCTGGCGCAGCACCCCATCACTCTCCTTCATGGTCAAATAGCCCTTACACAGCCTGGAGGTGTGTTTGGGGTCATTGTCCTGTTGAAAAATAAATGATAGTCCAACTAAACCGGATGGAATAGCATGCCGCTGCAAGATGCTGTGGTAGCCATGCTGGTTCAGTATGCCTTCAATTTTGAATAAATCCCCAACAGTGTCACTAGCAAAGCACCCCCACACCATCACATCTCCTCCTCCATGCTTCACGGTGGGAACCAGGCATGTAGAGTTCATCCGTTCACCTTTTCTGCGTCGCACAAAAACATGGTTGTTGGAACTAAAGATCTCAAATCTGGACTCATCAGACCAAAGCACAGATTTCCACTGGTCTAATGTCAATTCCTTGTGTTCTTTAGCCCAAACAAGCCTCTTCTGCTTGTTGCCTGTCCTTAGCAGTGGTTTCCTAGCAGATATTCTACCATGAAGGCCTGATTCACACAGTCTCCTCTTAACAGTTGTTCTAGAGATGTGTCTTCTGCTAGAACTCTGTGTGGCATTGACCTGGTCTCTAATCTGAGCTGCTGTTAACCTGCGATTTCTGAGGCTGGTGACTCGGATGAACTTATCCTCCGCAGCAGAGGTGACTCTTGGTCTTCCTTTCCTGGGGCGGTCCGCATGTGAGCCAGTTTCTTTGTAGCGCTTGATGGTTTTTGTGACTGCACTTGGGGACACTTTCAAAGTTTTCCCAATTTTTCGGACTGACTGACCTTTATTTCTTAAAGTAATGATGGCCACTTGTTTTTCTTTACTTAGCTGCTTTTTTCTTGCCATAATACAAATTCTAACAGTCTATTCAGTAGGACTATCAGCTGTGTATCCACCTGACTTCTCCACAACGCAACTGATGGTCCCAACCCCATTTATAAGGCAAGAAATCCCGCTTATTAAACCTGACAGGGCACACCTGTGAAGTGAAAACCATTTCAGGTGACTACCTCTTTAGGCTCATCAAGAGAATGCCAAGAGTGTGCAAAGCAGTAATCAAAGCAAAAGGTGGCTACTTTGAAGAACCTAGAATATGACATATTTTCAGTTGTTTCACACTTTTTTGTTATGTATATAATTCCACATGTGTTAATTCATAGTTTTGATGCCTTCAGTGTGAATCTACAATTTTCATAGTCATGAAAATAAAGAAAACTCTTTGAATGAGAAGGTGTGTCCAAACTTTTGGTCTGTACTGTATATATATATATATATATATATATATATATATATCTTATATTATATGATTATATTAAAACTGATTTGTAAGATTTACATGTGAAACAATCAGTGAATAAATAAATAGTAAAAAAATGAACATTGGATATACTCTTGAGTAAAACAGAGGCTGGATACTTACTGTATATGAATCAACCAATACATAATTGATAAATAATAATGAATAAATAGATCAATAAACATTTAAGTAAATAGAAAAATAGGAAGTTCATGATCACAGAGATAATTATTCTCAAGATATACTTGACACCATCGTGAGAATAAAGAAGAAAAAGAAAACATGAATAAAACATAAAAAAACAACCCAGAAAGATCCAGGTTTGTCTGCTGTCTGAAAAATAGCAAAGTTCGGACCGAATTTGGTTCAGTCCGAACTGGTTCACTCATCCTTACTTTGATGATACAATGCAGAGCTCTGAATGTGCAGCAATAGCGGAAAACCAGGTAGACTGGCATCAGGAAAAGACAGTAACCCACATGGCAGGCTAGCATCAAGAACAGATAGACCTGCAGAGGGTGAACATGGACACTCTAGCAGCCCATGATGCAGACAGCAAGGAATACATAACAGAAGCTGATTAACACATTAGCAACAGTGATGGCCAGTTCGCAGTGTTTGCCCGCGAACACATGAGGGCTGCCATCTTGACTCATAAGTCCGGCGATGCACAGGTAAGACCTTACCTGTGCCTGTGTCGGGAGCCGGTCTGAAATCAAATGCGGTCACCAGAGCAGGCAGTTCCGAAAACAGCGGCCGTGGGCCTTCATCGGGCTGTTCTCGGAACTGCCTGCTCCCGGTGACATTTGTTTCAGACCGGCTCCTGACACAGGTAAGGACTTACCCGTGCATCGCCGGACTTGTGAGTCAAGATGGCATCCCGCATGTGTTCGCGGTTGAACACTGCGAACTGGCCATCACTGATTAGGAACAGCCTTTACGCTGAATCACGCTAGGAGCAGAGATTTAGTCTTGCTGCAGAATGAGGTCAGGTTTCATTCTCACCAAAGGACATATGCATAACCCAATTGAATACAGTATGTCCTCCATATTGGGGAGCAGGATGCAGGATAGATTTAGGGTACTGGAAGCAGGCACTAGGTTCCAGGTTTATACTGCAAGGGCCTTGCAAAAGAAAGCCCAAAGGATTTTCAGGGTGCAGTTACAAATCACAGGTTTATACCCCAGGGGCCCCGTCCCTGCCAAATCAAGTCCAAAGGGTTTTCAGGGTGCTCATACAAATCAGAGCAGACAGAGTGTATAGTGTGGGTTTTAACAGTAAGAATTTTGAAATGCAAGACACTTTACCAACACATACCAGCTACTTGTGCAGAGATTATCAGAAAAGGTGCAGGCAGAGCAAACTAGTCAACCATGAGCTTGAACAAGATTAAATCAGAAGGAGCTGTTTGACATGTATTCCTTGAAGAAGAAAAAAATCTGATTTTACTTTCAAATACGTTCTCTGACCATTCTTATATTAAAGAGGAAAGTGCATCGGTTATTTAGTGCTCTAATGTATGATGCCCGCTTTAATTGGATGAGGGAAAGTGTATGAATTTCTACTTAAAATATTTGTTCTGCAATGTTGCAAGAGATGTTGTCTAAAGCATCACAGAAATGAATGTATTTGCAGAAAAGCTGCAGAAGATAAATGTTTTGTAGCCAGCATTTTCCAACTGCTGTAGAACATCATGATTCTATGTTTATTAATGAAACTAACCCTTTCCTGTACATACTAATTAGGATGGAGCCTGCGTTCTGCGTTATTTATTAAAAATAGAATTTTGGTGTAATAGTTTATTGATGCAAGAAAAACTTTCATACGTTTTAAATATAAAAGTCATTTAAAGAGACAATGTACCTTAAAGAAGTTGTACAACTTCTAATTGTGTTGCAAATACCCCCCTTCAATGGGACCTGTTAAGGGAAGCATACTTATTTTCAAACCCGACACTCATTTTCAGCGATGTGAGGCCTTCACTGCCTTCACTGCACTTTGGTTCCTGCATGTTAACTTCTGGCATGGACCGGGTTCATGTCCCTCTTGGGGGACACATCACAGCTGAAGCCAGTCATTAGCTCTTGGCTGCAGTAGTGCACATGACCCCCATCTGTGTCATAAGTTTACATGAGAGGACCAAAGCGCACTGAAGACAGCCATGGACCCACAGAGCCAGAACTGAGTTTGTGGAGAAGTCAAGCATGCTTCGCTTGACAGGTCTCACTGGGTAGGCAGTAATTCAAAAAACATTTAGAAGTTAGAAAAATACAATTAAAATGTGATAGTATAATATTGTATCAATTATCTAGTTTATCTAAAACTAAAAATGAGTAATGACACTATATTCAGAGCAACTTGATTACCTTTCAAAACGTTGCTTGTTTTCTATGGAGGCCATAAACCTTCTATTCTTTTAATTCCCCACTATACACATGCACTCTACACTTTGCTGAGCATGCATGTGTTCTTAATTGGAAAGGAGTAAGCTGCTGCCAGACACCTTTGTAGAGGCTCACATCCTATGAGAACAAAAACATTGGCAATATTAAATTCAATATGCCTAATCCTTCTTTCCCATGTCATAATTTGTAGGGGTCGAGTTGCACACTCTCTTACAATAAGATAGTTGGCTAGTCCTGCAAGAAAACAGCAGGTTTGGACAATTTGTTCTTCAGAGGGACCAAAGCTACTAGAACTAAAGAATGGTTCCCCCTATTGCTATGCAACTAGGGGGTTAAATGTCTCTGATTTGAGTTATAGCTGATCACAGACATTACACCTAGAGTGTCGGAGGGTTAAGTCGCAGCGGATATGCCTCCCACTGCACTGAGGAGAGGGAGCTATTTTTAAAGACCAGACTTCGGAATAAAGGTTAAACGTTGGGAAGAAAATTATATAATTATATACTGTATACTTGTCACATTCTATGGCTCTTAGGGGTTATTGATTCCTCTTCTGGAATCACTAGCTGTCATAGGAAATCTTACAGACAGTGCTCCCTGGGAAAATATATGCAAATTAGCTCTCCTCCAGAGGGAAGAAAACATTTGTTGTAAACCATTTAACCCCTTTCCGACCACTCAATGAAAATTTACGTCAGCAGTCGGGTATTTAAAGATTGTACATAAAAAGTCCGGACCGCGCGTGTCATAAATATAAGGTATAAAACAGTTTTTTTTCTTCTTCCTCCCTTCAAAAAGTTACCAAGGTCTGCAGATCTCCCACTTAAAATCGCATAAAAATCCCAGCGCCTTTTCTCCTTGCCCGACCCAGGTTTCGCTCCTTGAGCTTCGTCAGGGGCTAAAGAAGTTGGGAACCCCAGTAGACTCACCAGGTGTATGCTGTAATCAAGTCCGTGGTTGAACCCTGTGTAACAGTGTTTGAACATGCACCTTCCCTGCGGAGAACCAACTAAATTGCAGAGGAAACCTGTGATACGCTCGATATTGGAGGAGTGCCGTGTAAGTACAACCTGTGTATCACAGGGCAGAACAACCATACGGATCTACCCTATTGTTTTTCTTTCTAAGTTGCAGGATATCCATTAGTAGGAGATCTGCAGACCTTGGTAACTTTTTGAAGGGAGGAAGAAGAAAAAAAACCTGTTTTATATCTTATATTTATGACACGCGCGGTCCGGACTTTTTATGTACATTCCTTGAAAGTGTAATCTACCCCACAACACTCCACGGACCTGCAGCATTTTTGCGGACTGGTGATTAAGTATATTCTTTTACCCTGGGTTCACACCTGAGCGTTCCTCAAACGCGCGTTTCAAGCGCGTTTTTGTCGCGCGTTTTTATGCGCGTTTTTTGTAATAGTAAACGCGCGTTTGACGCGCGTTTGTGTCATTGACTGCAGTGTCCTATGGCCACAAACGCGCGTCAAAACGCCCCAAAGAAGCTCAAGTACTTGTTTGAGCGTCGGGCGTTTTACAGCGCGTTCGTACGCGCTGTAAAACGCCCAGGTGTGAACCCTTCCCATAGGGAAGCATTGGTTTTCATGTCTTAAGCGTTTTACAGCGCGTTTGAACGCGCTGTAAAACGCTCAGGTGTGAACCCAGGGTTAGGGTATTTAAAGATGACGCCCACTCTCGAACACAGCGGGCACCATAGCCGCCAGGTGCCTGCTGTTTTAAACAGCGTCAATTGCACATGTTTAAACATTCAGATGCTGTGGTCAAATGTGATCTAAGAGCTCAAAAACCAGGAGTAAATTGTTTATGTATTTTTATTTTTGGAAAAGAGATTTTTATATATATGTTTTATATTTTTAAAAATTATGCATGGCTGGCATGCATAATTTTTAAAAATATAAAACATATATATAAAAATCTCTTTCCCAAAAATAAAAATACATAAACAATTTAAAAAAATAAACATCATGGGCATTACCACATGTGAAAACGCCCATGTTATTAAATTATAAAAAATATTTATTCCATACAGCAAACGGTGAAATGGAAAAAAAAAATGTAAAAATGGCTCTGTGGTACATACTTCAAAACAGTAGCAATAAAAAAATAAAGATTATCCCACAAAAATTTGGCCTCAAACAGCTCCTTAAAAATAAAAAAGGTATGGCAATGCAAAGAAAAAAAATAATTTTTTCCAAGGTTTGTATCTTTTTTTCAGTATTAAAAATTAAACGCCACCTCATTTGGTATTTTTACCTGCTTCCCACTACATTGCATACAACCTTAATGGTGCCATTAGAAAGTACAACTTGTCCCACAAAAAAGGACCTCATTATGGAAAAAAAAAAAAAAGTTATGGCTCTGGGAAAACAGAGTAAAAAACGATAACAAAAAAAAAATAGCAGGTCCTGAAGCTTTAAAAGGTCTTCAAACATGAGTTGGGATATCAGCCAAACCTTGCTACAGAAAATAATTTTAGTAACTTAAAAAAAAGAAACTCCAGACCTCACATACTTTAACTTGATGAAAGTTATGAACAATCAAAGCGAGGATGTGAACTCGCTAAAACTTTTGTTCTTATGATAAAGTGACAAGGCTTTGTTGAAGCAAGACAATGCGCCAGCTACCCCCTCTGTAGAATCATGGGAAGATCATGAGGGGTGGAGTCATCCTAGTCATCCTAGCGATATGCCACCGATGTGTAAAATGGGCCAACTGCTTTAAGGACTAAGGGGGTCATTTATTAAGACCAGCATTTATCTGGCAGTGGATCCGCATCTGCAATCTGCGCCTAAAATACGCCTAATATAGATGTATTTCTGGATAATAAATAACCCGATAAAATTCCTCATAATTTCTCAGGGTCATCTCACTCCACACATATTGGGATATGCTGAGCAAAAAGGAAAGGTAAAGATAAATCTATAGGTGTCATAAAGACAAAAGTCAATAGCTGCAACAGTCCAAAATCATGAAATAAAAGGAAACTCAAAATCTTTATTACATTGTGTAGAGGAGGACAGTGGCGTACATAAAGAAGTAAGGTCCCCATAGCAAGGATCAAACAAGGCCCCCCACACAGAACAGAAGGGTTTCCTACTAAACCCCTTTCAGTGACCCTTGGGCCGTTTTTTCCACTGCCGCATTTGCTAAAAGTTGTTCCTTTAGAGGGTAGAGTCCTGACCAAGTTTTCACCTCTAGTAGAAGAGGAGATGATCCCAACTGGGCCTTCTCTTGCCCTGGGCACCATGGCAGGTGCATGGTCTGCCGCTATGGTAGCTACAGAACACTATGTGATAGGTAATTTGAACATTTTGACTTGAACTTCTCTCATTATGCACACCATTCAATTACATTTCAATGGTATCTATATAACATTTGCCTTGCAGATGAAACATCTAGGCACTCGCAGCTTCCCCCGGCGATATCATGAAGGCTGCGTTAATAGCACAACCCATTAGAAGTGGATATGTCACTAAAATATGCTTCTGTACTTAACAGCAGCATATTATAATGACAGGTCTGATAAGTAATTATACTTTACACACAAATATGTCTTTTGAATGATACCTTAGAAGAAATAATATATTGTAATATTGTAGTTTTATAGTTTTGAGTATGATGTATTGATGAGCCTTGCATTACCTCTTGTACCTCTTCCTCCAACACCCGTTCAAATGTCTCAGAACTGGAAATCTGTTATTTACATGGAGAGCCGGGGAAGACAGGTGAGCGCCAAGTGCATAAATGGTAGCAGAACATGCGGTGACTCAAACTGCCCATCATCTAATGCTGTTATCTATTGAATTAATCCACTGGCTGATAATACTTATACTCCTTGTTCCTCTTCTTCTCCTGATGAAGCCCTGATTGGTTCTAACGCAAAGTCTAGGAATGTGAAGTAGTGTTGAGTGAAGTTCTTCAAAATTCAATTCAGATGCTTTGCCGAATTCTACTAAAAAATTTGCTTTGTGACTAATTACTTTGTCATGATGCACATTTCTTTGTAAGCAATTGCGCCGCTCCCCGTCATTGCACCCCTCAGATGCCGCATACATCGCTGATCGCGGCATCTGACCTTAATATTAAGGTCTATGATAAAAAATAAATAAAAAAAATATCATACTTACTTCATCCATTTGATTGCGAAGAGCCCGCTGCCGCCATCTTGATTAAAGACCCAGCGTGAACTAATGCCGGCGTGGTGACATCATATGCCACGTGCACAAGATTTTGCATGGGATCTTCAATCAGGCAGCGGGCACCTTGGCCACGCTGGTGTCTGCTCTTTTGAAGATAATACACCTAGCACTATTGTCCATGATCCGGGTGTGCTCTGGCTTTCTCCAGCGGGGATCGGGGGAGCTGGAGCATGTGTGCAGCAGTCCCTGTCCTCCTGTGTGATGGTTCCAGAGATGGTACGCAGTATTTAGGTGGGAAAACCTTCCTTCCTCAAAGCAATAAAATTGATGGATTCACAACAGGGATGACCATAATCCCATGTGGATCCGTTCATAAGGTCCGGAAACAATCACTACTATGAACCTAATGGTATTTTGCTTTTAAAATTACTAGGGTTAAAACCAGATGCCGAACATGGTGGATGGATCAAACATGGCGGCTAGATTATTGCAGCAACACAGTCCTTACCACATGAACACTTGCCATGTCTCTCCCTATGCTCAGCTAAAAGGACAATGGCGGAGACCACACAAGATGAGGCTTTTATAGGGCTGTGACATCAAAGGGGGTGGCTACCTATGAATTGGCTGGCTGCACGCCATTATAGATGATCTCGCGTTTTTGGGCTTCTTACTTTCACTTTGTAATATTTGCGGTCTCCATTTTAGGAAAAACTGATTTGTTAACATAAAGCACGAGGAAATTCGGCTCTGTTTTCCCACTTCAGACCGAATTCCACTTCAAATGCTTTCCTTTGCTCAACACTAATGAGAAGTAGAAACAAAAGGAGAAGTCTGCTGGCTTAATATTTTTTCTTGTTTGATCTAGTCTGAATTTAGTGTTTAGTATGGGGTCTGAACTGATTTAGTGGTCTGTTCTTTGAGTTTGAATTTAGGGGTGTTTTCTTATGTCTGGAATAATTTAGGGATGGCTGCAGAAGCAAGGAGCCAAGATCTCAAGATCAATATCTGCAATGGTTAGGAGAAGCCATTTTAGTGGTCTGGGATGGATGGAGAAGAAAGAGGATGTCTACAATCGCAAAAAAGGTGTTGTCACCTCTCCAGACATGTCTTTTTCTTTGTAAATACTTGCATTTCTTATGAGTTACAAATTCTGGAGCATCTTTTCTTAGAACTTTGTGCTGTGCTATTCCTTGTTTATACCTGTTGGAAATGCACATGTAAGGACTCATGCACAACATGATCCATGTGTCAGACGTGTCTCCTAGGTAGACTGCGGCTCCCATGACTTGAACTGACTGAATTATAGTAATTTACAGTCAGTTTGTGTCTGATTGCGGGGCTATTGGGTTCATGATAATTAGTGTTGGGAGCGAATATTCGTATGGTGAATTTTAATCGCGAATATCGTCACTTCGAGAATTTGTGAAGATTTAGAATATACTGCTATACCGTATATTCGTATTTGTAAATATTGTAGATTTTTTTTTTTCATCTGAACCCATGATCCCTCCCTGCTTTTTGCTTTTGGGCCAATGAGAAGGCTGCAATGTCTTTGTCTGAGCTTAGCAACATCCCTAGCAACCAATAGGAAAGTTGCCTACCCCTTACTATATAAGAACCTCCCCAGCAGCCATTTTCTGCAGTTTTTTGCAGTTCTGAGAGAGAGCAGTGTCATTGCTGTGCTCTGTGCTTTGCTGTGTCATTACATTCGATAATTAGCTAGTTAGCTTATTTATATAATACAGATAGTTAGTGGGGAGATAGTCAGTGTAGGTTATATCCTGATATAGTGTAGCTGGTTCTGCTGTCCATACATACATGCTACAGACATAGAGCTGTGATGTCACAAGTTCACAATACTTAGTGCACCAATCAGTAAAATATAGTTAGACCTGCTAAAATGTGAAGTTGCACGTATTGCGCCAAAATATGCGCATCATTAATTGCTTATTTGCGCAATTGTGAATATATTGGAGCGCTCTATCTGCATATAAAGCTATTGTAACGTTCTGCCGTGCCAACCATTTTCTTCGGTCTCAGTAAACTTCTAGCAGCTTGAAAAATGTAGCAAAAGTGACCCATGTCTGTAGTGACGCACACAATACGCGCATATTACATTGCAGATTTTTGCAATCAAGAAAATAATGGCGAATTCTCAAATTTATGACGAATATTCGCCCAAATATTTGCAAAATATCACAAATTCTAATATTGCCCCGCTGCTCATCACTAATGATAATGTGAGTACACTCGAATAGCCCCGAAATCAGATGTGAACTGTAACATAAATTACAGGCCGACACATAGACCGCGTTTCCTGGGCCAACCATAGTCGTGTGCATGAGCCCTAAGGCTTGAGATCCATAAAGACTTTTGTTAGCCTAGTTAATTGATTTTACCTCTGGTACAAAGCAACACAATGAGATATGCAATCCTGTGGACCGTAGCTGTCACTTGACCAAGCACCGCTACAAAAAGTGTTTACATCTGCGTGTTCATAAAAGATGGAATTTATTGGAGAAAGTTATCGATCTAGCCGAAATATCGTCTGTTTCATCTTCACACGCTGTGGCTTTTGTTGCAGAATTTTCCGTGCCTGAAAATAAGTTTTATTTTTTGGGGGGAGACAAGCACATGTATTTCTGCAAGCCCCATTTAGGTGAATGGAACTGATTTTCAACTGCAGAAAATGCGGCAGCAAAATTGCAGAGTGTGAAGGCAACCTAAAAGATCTCCTGTGTTTCGCTTTTCTACTCACTATTTTTCTAGCTTGGTGTTACATCATTTCTTCAACAATTGGACTTTACTTATTACACAGAGAGGCAACACTTTCTGCAAATATTTCCTAGAACTACATTTATAAAAATGCTAAATAGGCTGAAATGTCTTTCCAAAGACTGAATGTTTTTTTTTTAGCGATTTCTCAAGGGAAAATGTAAAAACTGGAGTCAAATGATAAGTGCAAAGTAATTATGAAACACATGCTAATGCAATTAAAGACTGATAATATGACAACACTTTTGAACTGAGCTCAAATTAACATTTAGGATCAACCATTTATCTATTGAAGATAGCAGCTCTGAACTTAAAGATGTTATTCCATGATTAATGTAAAAAATTAAAAACATACATAATATAGAACATGACAATCTCTTTCTAATGCAGTTAGAAGACGCCCTGTAGCTCACATGGATCCAGAGATTTCCCCAATGTTCAGCTAGATTTATTTCAGGCTGGTAGCAGTTGAAGGATGGAACTTAGAATAGGCTGCCATCCCAGTGAGCAGACAAATAAGGACAGACAAATAAGAAAAAGAGCAAACAGAAGGTGGCGCTATACAGATAGATTTAATTGAGTAATGTTTAATTACATGCACTTACAAAAGAAATCAGATCCATGTGCTGGTTTGAAAACTGTAAATTATTATTTGTGGGGCAGGGAATGTGTCATCAGAAAATGACCTGTTGTTTAAATCATGTTTTTATGTTAAACATATTTTTAAAGAATTTTGATGACATTTTCCATGTCAATATCTATATTTAAACAAAAACCATAAAATCCTGCAGTTTTTACACTGGCCCCTAAGTCAAATAATAGGTGCCATTTCTTTGTCTGTGGACAGATCACTTTACTGCAGTTACCTGCTTATCTGCCATTCTAATCCTGCCTGTAATGATATCACTTCTGTGTATAGATGTCACAAGGGTGTCAAGAGCCACGTCTGACTCCGTTATACCCGGGGTCAGGAAGTCGCAGCGGGTGGCTGCGCGCTCTATGTCTAAAGATCACGTTGTTTCTTAGTGATTGTTTTCTGTGTTTGCCTTGCAATCCTTTTTGTCTCACTCAGGGATCCGTAGCTTCTCCTCCTCAGCTGTTTCTTGTCTGCCACTCCCAACCTCCTTATATTCTCCTCTCACACTTCTCTAGTTGCCAGTTATAGAGCTTCCTGCCTGGACATCTATACTGACCCACTGGAGCTGTGAATCCTGGTTGTTGTTCCAGAGTGCTTCCCTCCGGATCCCTGTTGGGCTTTTTGTTGTCTCCTGTTGTCGCCCACCTGGGATTATATGTTTAGTCTGTATTGTCTGTCCTCCCCTTGGTGTTTTCCTTTAGAGTTAGTGGTGCGGACTAGTGTTCCCACCGCCCTGTTCACTTGTTCACTATCTAGGGCTCATCTTAGGGAAAGCCAGGGTTTTAGGCACGTGATCGGCGTACGGGTGAGGAACCCGTCTAGGGACGTCAGGGCAGCCAGGTGCCAGCCGCAAGGTGAGTCAGGGGTCACCACCTTCCCTCTCACTTGGGCAGGGCCTTCCTCTTTCCCTCCCTCTGTGTCACGTATGTGATAGTCACGCCGATCGTGATAATAGATAAGACAAGATCCACCAATCACAATAGGTGATTGTCATAGGTTATCTACTTTTTGCTTGTAAAATAGACTTTGCACAAAAAAATAATTGGTACAGTATATGGACCAGAAAAGCCCCATACTCCAAACATATCCAATGACATAAAGTATGCCCAATAGTGGATAGAATAGTATAGCTTAATAATAAGCTACCGAATAAACAACTTATACTGTGCTGAGCTGTATAGATTCACATCTGCATTGAGACCCTATCGGTGACCCTATACAGTAACATGCATCTGAGCCTTATATATACTGCACAGTACGTCAGTAAAGCTGTGCAACTTATATGTCCACTGGAAGGATTACAACCAGATGAGGACTTTTTATTGTTCTATGCCAGTTTTCTCCAACAACTGTGATTTTACACCAACATTTGTGACTTTATCCCCTTTTCCAATACCCTTACCTCTATAAAGTGGACTAGGCATGGGTGGGAGGGTAGATCTACAGGCCAACACATTTCACAGTATGTGTGCAGTGACCCAAGAGTTTACTGCTATAGGGGATAAGTTATATTTTTTACACTTTGTGTTCCAAAGGATGTATATTGGGAAGACAATACATTTTTTTGGCCCTGGAGACAGTTGATGGGTATTTATTTATTTTATGCACTAATATATATCACTACTGTATTCTGCAGTGCTTTAGCATCACTATGTCCCCATTGGGGCTAACAATCTCAGTTCCCTGTCAGAATGTCTTTGGAGTGTGGGAGGAAACCGGAGAACCCGGAGGAAACCCACACAAACACAGGGAGAACATATAGACTCCATAAAATGCTGTCCTTGGTCAGATTCAAACCTAGGACCCCAACGCTGCAAGGCAACAGTGCTATCCACGGAGCAACTGTGATGCCCACTATAGGCTGGTCCTGCCCCTCTAATACTGCCATATTAAAGAGATAAACTGGTCTTCAGATAAAGGACTGAATGCTGCAGAGGGTATTGGCAGAGTTTGGAAGATTTCTCAGACTAACCAAAAAGGGACTTACAGAGAGATACCTAATTTTCTATTCCTCCCTATATACAGTATGCAGCCTTGGGAAAACTGTCTATAGAACTTAAAAAGACTGTCTACTTTTGCAAGTGCCTACGCATACCATCTGCAGAGCTGCCTTAGTAAAGTACAATTGACTTATTTTCTCCCAAAACTGGCTGGTGCTGTATCATCAGCTGCATTGCCACAGTATTGCATTGCCTTGCTGTGCCTTTCAAGAGACCTCTGCCTTGTAGCCCAAAACCAAATGACACCAAGGGGAACCCACCTACCACCAGGCAGGAGACCCCCAAACCCGGGTGTGCTCCGATGGGAAAAAAGGATGTGCTTCTCGCTTCAATGCATGGATCAGGGAACACTAGAGCGAGGACCGCCACCTTGAGTACTTCTAATACCCGTCCTCCCACTGTCCCCTCCTGCACTGGCTGCCTGTGCACGAGGAAACTAGCACGCACTACATCTGAATTCATCACCAGATCCTTGCTGCCGTAGATTTCATTTTCTGATGCACGGACCTCCCGAGGATGCTCAAAAATTATGAAGAGGCATGCTCTTCATAATTTTGGCACATCGTACGTCAGACAGTTTTCTTATTAAGACTGATGTCAGAAACGCCAGTCTTAATGAAGTCCCCCCCCCTTCAGTATGACTACAGACTTAATTAATTTCTTTGTCTGAATCTGTATAATAATGAATAATACCGCAGTCCTTATACAGTGAATGACTTATGACAAGATACTTCCCACTTCTCTGCAGTTAGCACAGCGCCAGTCCAATTTTCAGTTGAATAGTTGAGCCTTTTATGACAGTCTTGTTGCTAGGGATACACTGCCTACCAATGGATATTTTTCTATAGGGTTGTCAGGTAGTATGTCCCTAGCAATCAATCTCTGAAAACTCAGATCTTCAGCTCAAGACATAATTGCTACTAAACTCATAGATGATAAAGAGCAAAGAAGCATGGCACCACTGCAGGTTTTTATTTCTGGGAATTAATATCATTAAAAAAGACCATAAATGTGTGCTTAGTGGGACTCTGAATATTAGGACCCTCTACAATCAGCAAGCAAGCAGCCCATCCCATGCACAAATAAGGGACAAGGAGCAGCATTGCAAAGATAATAATTAGGCCCCTTTCAGGTGCTACCTGACACCACCACACTTATATCCACCAGCAACAGGAGATCCTGGTTCTCTTCCATTTTCATGGTACCAGGTTGAAAGCAGTCACCTTGAGTACTACTACTACCACCATCCTCACCACCACCACCACGCCTATTCTCCTGCTATCCCCTCCCCCTCAGTCACAATAAGATCACTTCACTAGGAAAGATCTTACATTTGCAACAATACTTGAAGGTTCTCACATTTCCAACAATACTTGATGCAAAAGGTACTTAAAGGGGGTTTCCAGGCTCCTGATATAAATCACCTATCCTCAGCTCCCATTTACTTCAGTGGGAGTTGAGCTCTTTTTACCTGACATGGCCATTACAACTTGAATGAGGCTTCCTACTCAGGTCAAAGTGTTAGTTCCACTTTCTACATGCACGTGACAGTATTTTTGTTCCATATCTGATGCACATTTTTTTGCAGATTGTCTATGGACCCATTTATTTCAATGTGGCCGCAAAAAATACCATGTGCTTTCTGCATCCATATGTCCATTTCACCGGCCCACAAAAAAGATAGAGCATGTCCTATTCTTGTCCGTTTTGTGGACAAGGATAGGACATCATTATAGATGTGAAAAAAAAATGGCGTGTACACGCCATATCCACTGTTTGCAGACCACAAAATACATCCGGTCGCGTGTATGGGACCTAAAAGGAAGCCATTGTCTCCTACATCTCCAAAAACCACAAATACCAGGAGTTACCAGTAGGGAGAGCTGCTTCTGGTGAGGCATTTCCCATCGAACTGCATAGGAAATTCAACTCTGCATGGCAACTTTTCCAATGCATAGCATTGTCATACAGAGCTTCTGCCATATAGAAAGAGGTCCCCACTCTATGATGTCCATGTGTCTTAGCAGTATATATGGGCAGAGGGTGGCATCGGAAGACAACTCCTTCAAAAACAGCAAATTCAAGAACATCACAAAAATACTTTGAGAAATGCAAAATTGTTTTGCAACTATTTATTATTTTTTTCTGTCATCAAATCCATCATAAAACTTCACAACAACAAAAAAACTGCAATCTCAACTTGTTTGCTATCAACAAACCTCGCTAATGAGATAAACTGACAGAACATGAAAGGCCATTGAACAGAATTGTTTTTGTAACATGAAGTACAGCTTGGCTGTTGTATGGCTGATGGATATAAGACTCAGGCACATCCCAGCTGTTCTACAACAGAACAGAAAATTACTTAGAAAACAGTAAATCATTCCTAGAGCCAATGAGCAGGTGGCAAATAGTTTGTTTAGCAGATGGCCACTTTTTTTAATATTGCTATGTATGTTCTTCAAAATGTTAAAAATTTTCGCCCAGAACTATTATTTATCTTGATTTTTAGTATATTTCCAACTAAAATGCAAAACTAAAAGTTACAAGGTTAAAGAAAAAAATGGTTGTATAAAAGTTATTAGCATTTTGATGCGAAGCTTAAGTTGCTTTTCCATATTTGATTTTCATTTTATTTGACTTAGAAAATGGAAAGATAAAAATGCGTAGGGTTGTCTCATTTATAGCACATCTGTCAGATCGCCTACTTCTTGTTCAATATGCTGTCTATAGTGCAAGATGATAGTTCATCTTAATTTAGTCTGATGGATAGAACTGAACTCTTGTCCAGCTCCAGAGATGCTGCTTTAATTACAATGGAATAGGAAACTAAAGCTTTCGCCTTTCCATTCTGCTGTAGAATACAGAAAAGGAAGAGTACTGACACATGAGTTATATCTGACTAATTAATGCACACAGCAGTGAAATGAAGAATACTGGATCAGCGTCAAGTATCCAACAATATATGACTACATAATGAATAGAATGTACCGTAACATGAACTGAGTCTTATATACGAAAATGAATGAGGCCAAAAAGTAGAGGAACTGCCCAAGAAGGCAAGAATTTAACATGAACTATAGAAATATTGTCAAGTTTTCTTAAAGTATATGTCCATGTTTTCATCCAGTTTTGCTTTGCTCTTATTACTGTAAAATAAAAATGTAACAATTTGTGTATTTTTTGTGTAGAAACTTACTAAGCAAGTCTTTATGTCTCCATGGTTACAGACTACAAAGAAACCTTTTGTAGTATGATCCTGGATCCATGTATTACATCTTGCAACCATCTTATAATTCTTGCTACTTTCCAAACATAGATCGGTTTATTGAAAGGGCCTTGGCGTCCCTGTCACGGTTTTCTTGGTACAACGTGTATATAGATGTGGCTGTGCCTTGTACTGCAGCTCAGTGCAGTTTAGTCAAATTCAAGGGAACAGGACTGAGCCACAATACTAGGCACAGCCTCTACAAAAGGTATGGCGCTATGCCTGGCAGACAAGAAACGGGATGTGCCGCTTCAGCCACAGTAAGGGTGCTGGGTGTCAAATTCCTACCGTTCTGATACTGATTCCCAATATATAGTCTGTCTTTCTTATTGAAATAATAGCTAATACAGGTGAGCGAATTGATTCAAAACAAATCAAATTTGACCCAAATTTTGTAAAAATTTTAGTTTCATCTAAATCCAAAGTTTTTGTGATTCAATTCAGGTGAATTTTGACAGACAGAGGAGAAGTGAGAGACAAGGGGGAGGGGGATATGAGTCCTAGGAGACCTCAGAGCATTTCACATAAAATTTCAGGCCAAGTGGAGCACTTTTCTTTTAGGTAGAATCAATTCAGACCAGAATCATATCAGTTAACTGATTTGAGCCCAAATTGAGCCCAACTTCGAATTGTGAGCACATCCCACATCTCTAGCAGCTACTGATGATCCAATTACAGATAGGAGATCCACGGACATACTGGACGGGTAGTAGGAGCAGTTCAGTAGGATCAGGTCCATGCAGAATCTTACAGCTCATGCACACGACCATATGTATTTTGAGGTCCACAAAAAATGGATCCGCAAAAAAATACAGATGACATCTGTGTGCATTCTGTATTTTGTGGAACGGAACAGCTGGCCCCTAATAGAAGAGTACTATCCTTTTCCGTAATATGGACAATAATAGGACATATGGACATACGGACAGATGGAATGCACATGGAGTAACTTCCATTTTTCTTTGCTGACCCATTGAAATGGATGGTTCGGCATACGGTCCGCATACACGGAAATAAAAAACGTTTGTGTGCATGAGCACTTAGGAGAAAATTCTTCTCTGTATCTGCTATTGTACTGCCCTCTCATACAGTGAAAACTTTCAGGTAAAATAATCCAAAACTGATGAGAGGCTTGTTTTTTTTTTCTTCCATCTGTCATAAATCTATATAGCAGATTAGCAAAAAGAAAAAAATAAGGTTCTGAGTTTACACAGCTTATTAAATGTAAAATCTGTACATGGAAAAAGGATAATGCAGTATTGATTTTTTATAAATTGCTCTTCCATAAAAAGAAGTAGGCAATACAACTTTCATCAGCCAACAATAGCCTCGGAAGAAAGATGAAGAGGAATCCTTTAGAGTTAAAAAGGGCTATCACTTCACAGAAACATAGGAAACAGAAAATATTCTAGAGGACAATTCACCAAACCCTTGACCTACTGTAAAGCAAAAAAAACTAAAAACAAATACTAGATAGCTCCATCATTTAGTGCTACTAGTTTTAAATAAAGTTTTGGGCTCAAAACAAGATGTCAATTCTTTCTTAAAGAGATTTTTCAGGATAAGCCATCAATATCACATTAGCAGGGGTGCACTGCCAATGAGGCAAGGTGAGGCGATTGCCTCAGGCGGCGCCAGGTAGGGACAAGTGGAAAGCAGCAGAATGGCCATGGGCAATAAGCGCTTCCATTGTAGAAGCACTCATCTCTGCATATTCAACTGTATCACTGTTCTCTGCCTGTAGCCTGTAGCATCAGATGCCGGTGTCATCACCACCACACTGCCTGTGCCGGGCTGCATACAGCTCAGGGCACATACTGGATGATACCGCTGACAGTCGAATGAAGGTAAGAATTTTAGTTTATTATTTTTATTTGGCAGCATGCTGTTGGGCCACAATTGGGTTATTTTGTAACTAGGGGTAGTAGAATGAAGACATTAGAGCTCAAATTTTTTGTGATGGCATAAGGGGGCAACTATGGGGACATTTGTTCTTCTGGGGGAACTAAAAGGGGATATTTTTTCATACCAGCACACGTTATAAGGGAGCATTTTTTGTACTGGCACACAAAAGGAGGCATTTTTTGTACTGGCACATATTATAAAGTAGCATTTTTGTACTGGCACACATTGTAAGGAGGGGATTTTTTTTACTAACAAGCATAAGGGGAATTTATTTTGTTCTGGAACACATTATAAGCGGGTATTTTTTGCACAGGCACACATTATATTTAGAGATGAGCGAATTTCGCCAAATTTTCCAAAAAGATTCGATTTGATCCGAATTTATTTTCAGCAAATAGCATTACAATACAGCTATTTCCTGGCTGCAGAGAGCCTGTATAGTGGTGTAGAACACTGTGCCTTGCAGTAACACGCATAGGGGGTCTGCTGTTATGGTGAAACAATACTGTGAGTCAGCCTGACATGCAGATGACACGTGTCGCTCTTAGAACCACTGCACACTTCGCTTATTTGGGCAGTTACAGGGCCAAAACTGGCCAAATAACCCAAGTGTGAACTCAACCTTACAGGTTGATGTTAGTGCCAGGTATAACTGTGCAGAGGCCCAGGATCCTAATGTAGTATAATAGAGCGCACTCCTTTCACACCGCTGTCAGCTGATTCCACATAGATGTCTACAGAACCTGTTTTATTAAATGCTTATACAAGTAGAGCCCCCCAACAGAGTTGAGAGGGTGTGAGCAGTACGTTTATTTTGACGTCACTGATTATTTTGCCCTTCCTCTGATCTGTCAGAACAATAACCCAGAAAAAATGGATCCTGTCTGTTGAGCATCCGCCTTAATTCGGTCAGCATTTGCTCAGTAATCCATCAATATCGCTAAAGCCCAAAAAAACAGGAGTGGATCCAAAATAGAGATGACACGTGAATGGAATATTTGCATGTTTTCTGTGTTTTGTACCCACTCCTGCTTTTGGCTACCAAATCATAATCCAATTCTGATGGGACCATACAGGCCTTACAGCTGCTACACAGACAGGATCTGTTGTGTGTCTCATTTTTCCATTCTTCCGACAGATGATGATAATAACCAGGCCAAAATGGCCCAGTCATGGAGTGGGTAGGGTGGAAGAACAGCTTGAGAAGTCCACAGGGTAGCCCAATGATATAGTCTTGAGGTAGCAGCAGCATGAGGAGACCACAGTGGCCCAGTGACATAGTGTGGAAGTGACAGCAGCATGAATAGACCACAGAGTGTCCCATTTACATAGTGTTCAGGTGGCAGCAGCATAAGGAAGCCACAGAGTGGCCCAGGGACATATTGTTCAGTTAGCAGCAGCATGAGGAGGCAAGGTGACAGTGTGGAGGTGGCAGCAGCACCATGAGGAGGCCACAGAGTGGCACAATGACAGAGTGTGGAGGTGACAGCAGCATGAGGAGACCACAGAGTGGCCCAGAGACAGAGTTGTGAGTTGGCAGTATCATGAGGAGACCACAGAGTGGCAAGGTGACATAGTGTGGAGGTGGCAGCAGCAGCATGAGGAGACCACAGAATGGCCCAATGACAGAGTTGTGAGTTGGCAGCATCACGAGGAGACCACAGAGTAGTAGGTGACATAGTGTGAAGGTGGCAGCAGCATGAGGAGGCCACAGGGTTTCAAGGTGGCATGGTGTGGAGGTGGCAGCAGAAGCAGCAGCATGAGGAGGCCACAGAATGGCACAATGACATAGTGTGTAGATGGAAGCAGGAGCATGAGGAGACCTACAGTAAGTGGTAAGGTGGCAGCAGCATCAGTAGACCACAGATTGACCCGGTGACAGAGTGGGGAGGTGGGTGGCAATAACAGTACCCGCAGACGATGGTGGGTGTAAGAAGGAGCACTTGGCATCAGATGTCTGGCATCAGGTGGGTGGCAAGCATCAGAATAGTAACTGTGACAGGTAGCCAGAAGAAACCGAGTCTCTTTTGTCAATGTTTGGGTGAGGCAGCATGAATGATCTAATCTGATGCATCAGCCATTGGTGGGTGGAAATCCTGGCTGATTCTCGCCTGATTCATCTTGACAAAGATCAGTCTCTCCACATTTTGAGTGGACAGGCGAGTTATCCTTGGGGTAACTTTGGCCCCCGCCGCACTAAACACCCGCTCTGATGCCACATTACTGGCTGGGCAGGACAGCTTTTCCAGGGCAAACTCAGCCAGTTACAGCTGCAAATCCGCTGCCCCGTACTCCAGAGGATCTTCAATGTGGGGTGACAGGGTGCTATTCAAGTATGCCACCACCTGCTGGTTCAGGTTCTGCTCCAGGTTTAGTTGCTGCTGCTGGTGAGTAGGGATGAGCGAACCCGAACTGTATAGTAAAAGTAAAAGTCCGGGTTCGGTGTTTGTCGCTTTCTTGGCGCTTTTTGAAAGGCTGCAAAGCAGCCAATCAACAAGCGTCATACTACTTGCCCCAAGAGGCCGTCACAGCCATGCCTACTATTGTCATGGCTGTGATTGGCCAGTGCAGCATGTGACCCAGCCTCTATTTAAGCTGGAGTCACATAGCGCCGCCCGTCACTCTGCTCTGATCAGTATAGGGAGAGGTTGCAGCTGCGACGTTAGGGCGAGATTAGGCAGTGATTAACTCCTCCAAAAGACTTCATTCAGAGATCGATCTGCAGCTGTGGATGATTGAACTGCTGCTATTGAATTGCTCACTGTTTTTAGGCTGCCCAGAGCGTTTTTCAGTCACTTTTTTCTGGGGAGATCGGCGGCCATTTTGTGTCTTGTAGTGCGCCAGCACAAGCTGCCACCAAGTGCATTTAACCCTCAATAGTGTGGTTGTTTTTTGGCTAAATCCTACATCAGAGTCAAGCTGTCACACGAAGTGAATTTAACCATCAATAGTCTGGTTATTTTTTGGCCATATACTACATCAGGGGCAAGCTGTCACCAAGTGCACTTAACCCTCAATGGTGTGGTTGTTTTTTGGCTAAATCCTACATCAGGGTCAAGCTGTCACACCAAGTGCATTTAACCAGCAATAGTCTAGTTAATTTTTGGCCATATACTACATAAGGGGCAAGCTGTCACCAAGTGCATTTAACCCTCAATAGTGTGGTTGTTTTTTGGCTAAATCCTACATCAGGGTCAAGCTGTCACACCAAGTGCATTTAACCATCAAAAGTCTGGTTATTTTTTGGCCATATACTACATCAGGGGCAAGCTGTCACCAAGTGCATTTAATCCTCAATGGTGTGGTTGTTTTTTGGCTAAATCCTACATCAGGGTCAAGCTGTCACACCAAGTGCATTTAACCATCAATAGTCTGGTTATTTTTTGGCCATATACTACATCAGGGGCAAACTGTCACCAAGTGCATTTAACCCTCAATAGTGTGGTTGGTCAAGCTGTCACACCAAGTGCATTTAACCATCAATGGTGTGGTTATTTTTTGGCCATATCCCAGTCTAATTCTGTCAGTAAACGTATACCTGTCACCCAGCGCCTAAATAATAGGCCTCAAATTTATAGTCAGCTAAATCTGTGGATATTGCTGTGGCTGGTCAAGTTATTTAGTGTCCGTCAAAGCACAGTTTTTGTTCTGGGTTGAAATACAATTCCCAATTTAGCAATTTCCTAATTTAGTGGTTTCTGCTGTATCAGAGCTACTTTAAATCTATCCCTAAAAGGGTATATAAGATTCAAGGTGCACATAGGGTCATTCTGAATAACTTCACACACACGCTACTGTGCATTTCCAAGTCTAATTCTGTCAGTAAACCTATACCTGTCACCCAGTGCCTAAATAATAGGCCTCAAATTTATATCCAGCTAAATATGTCGTTACTGATGTTGCTGGTCAAGTTATTTAGTGTCCGTCAAAGCACAGTTTTTGTTCTGGGTTGAAATACAATTCCCAATTTAGCAATTTCCTAATTTAGTGGTTTCTGCTGTATCAGAGCTACTTTAAATTTATTCCTAAAAGGGTATATAAGATTCAAGGTGCACATAGGGTCATTCTGAATAACTTCACACACACACACGCTACTGTGCATTTCCAAGTCTAATTCTGTCAGTAAACCTATACCTGTCACCCAGCGCCTAAATACTAGGCCTCAAATTTATATCCAGCTAAATCTGTCGTTACTGCTGTTGCTGGTCAAGTTATTTAGTGTCCGTCAAAGCACAGTTTTTGTTCTGGGTTGAAATACAATTCCCAATTTAGCAATTTCCTAATTTAGTGGTTTCTGCTGTATCAGAGCTACTTTAAATTTATTCCTAAAAGGGTATATAAGATTCAAGGTGCACATAGGGTCATTCTGAATAACTTCACACACATGCTACTGTGCATTTCCAAGTCTAATTCTGTCAGTAAACCTATACCTGTCACCCAGCGCCTAAATACTAGGCCTCAAATTTATATTCAGCTAAATCTGTCGTTACTGCTGTGCCTGTATTAGTGTAATATGGTACCTAAATAGATAGCCAGATAGTGTTAGGTGTCTGTAAAAAAAGGCCTGAATTTGAATTCAATACATTGGGCCAAATAATATTTTTCTTATTGTGGTGAACGGTAACAATGAGGAAAACATCTAGTAAGGGACGCGGACGCGGACATGGTCGTGGTGGTGTTAGTGGACCCTCTGGTGCTGGGAGAGGACGTGGCCGTTCTGCCACAGCCACACGTCCTAGTGTACCTAACTACCTCAGGTCCCAGTAGCCGCCATAATTTACAGCGATATTTGGTGGGGCCCAATGCCGTTCTAAGGATGGTAAGGCCTGAGCAGGTACAGGCATTAGTCAATTGGGTGGCCGACAGTGGATCCAGCACGTTCACATTATCTCCCACCCAGTCTTCTGCAGAAAGCGCACAGATGGCGCCTGAAAACCAAGCCCAGTCAGTCTGTCACATCACCCCCATGCATACCAGGGAAACTGTCTGAGCCTCAAGTTATGCAGCAGTCTCTTATGCTGTTTGAAGACTCCGCTGGCAGGGTTTCCCAAGGGCATCCACCCAGCCCTTCCCCAGCGGTGGAAGACATAGAATGCACTGACGCACAACCACTTATGTTTCCTGATGATGAGGACATGGGAATACCACCTCAGCATGTCTCTGATGATGACGAAACACAGGTGCCAACTGCTGCGTCTTTCTGCAGTGTGCAGACTGAACAGGAGGTCAGGGATCAAGACTGGGTGGAAGACGATGCAGGGGACGATGAGGTCCTAGACCCCACATGGAATGAAGGTCGTGCCACTGACTTTCACAGTTCGGAGGAAGAGGCAGTGGTGAGACCGAGCCAACAGCGTAGCAAAAGAGGGAGCAGTGGGCAAAAGCAGAACACCCGCCGCCAAGAGACTCCGCCTGCTACTGACCGCCGCCATCTGGGACCGAGCACCCCAAAGGCAGCTTCAAGGAGTTCCCTGGCATGGCACTTCTTCAAACAATGTGCTGACGACAAGACCCGAGTGGTTTGCACGCTGTGCCATCAGAGCCTGAAGCGAGGCATTAACGTTCTGAACCTTAGCACAACCTGCATGACCAGGCACCTGCATGCAAAGCATGAACTGCAGTGGAGTAAACACCTTAAAAACAAGGAAGTCACTCAGGCTCCCCCTGCTACCTCTTCTGCTGCTGCCGCCTCGGCCTCTTCTGCTGCTGCCGCCTCGGCCTCTTCCTCCGCCTCTGCAGGAACGTTGGCACCTGCCGCCCAGCAAACAGGGGATGTACCACCAACACCACCACCTCCGTCACCAAGCATCTCAACCATGTCAAACGGCAGCGTTCAGCTCTCCATCTCACAAACATTTAAGAGAAAGCGTAAATTCCCACCTAGCCACCCTCGATCCCTGGCCCTGAATGCCAGCATTTCTAAACTACTGGCCTATGAAATTCTGTCATTTAGGCTGGTGGACACAGACAGCTTCAAACAGCTTATGTCGCTTGCTGTCCCACAGTATGTTGTTCCCAGCCGGCACTACTTCTCCAAGAGAGACGTGCCTTCCCTGCACAACCAAGTATCCGATAAAATCAAGTGTGCACTGTGCAACGCCATCTGTGGCAAGGTCCACCTAACCACAGATACGTGGACCAGTAAGCACAGCCAGGGACGCTATATCTCCCTAACTGCACACTGGGTAAATGTAGTGGCGGCTGGGCCCCAGGCGGAGAGCTGTTTGGCGCACGTCCTTCCACCGCCAAGGATCGCAGGGCAACATTCTTTGACTCCTGTTGCCACATCCTCCTACTCAGCTTCCTCCTCCTCTTCTTCCACCTGCTCATCCAGTCAGCCACACACCTTCACCACCAACTTCAGCACAGCCCGGGGTAAACGTCAGCAGGCTATTCTGAAACCCATATGTTTGGGGGACAGGCCCCACACCGCACAGGAGTTGTGGCGGGGTATAGAACAACAGACCGACGAGTTGCTGCCGGTTGCTGCCGGTGAGCCTCAAGCCCGGCCTGGTGGTGTGCGATAATGGGCGAAATCTCGTTGCAGCTCTGGGACTAGCAGGTTTGACGCACATCCCTTGCTTGGTGCATGTGCTGAATTTGGTGGTGCAGAAGTTCATTCACAACTACCCCGACATGTCAGAGCTGCTGCATAAAGTGTGGGCCGTCTGTTCGCGCTTCTGGCGTTCACATCCTGCCGCTGCTCGCCTGTCTGCGCTACAGCGTAACTTCAGCCTTCCCGCTCACCGCCTCATATGCGACGTGCCCACCAGATGGAACTCCACCTTGCACATGCTGGACAGACTGTGCGAGCAGCAGCAGGCCATAGTGGAGTTTCAGCTGCAGCACGCACGGGTCAATCGCACTGCGGAACAGCACCACTTCACCACCAATGACTGGGCCTCCATGCGAGACCTGTGTGCCCTGTTGCGCTGTTTCGAGTACTCCACCAACATGGCCAGTGGCGATGACGCCGTTATCAGCGTTACAATACCACTTCTATGTCTCCTTGAGAAAACACTTAGGGCGATGATGGAAGAGGAGGTGGCCCAGGAGGAGGAGGAGGAGGAAGAGGGGTCATTTTTAGCACTTTCAGGCCAGTCTCTTCGAAGTGACTCAGAGGGAGGTTTTTTGCAACAGCAGAGGCCAGGTACAAATGTGGCCAGCCAGGGCCCACTACTGGAGGACGAGGATGAGGAGGAGGTGGAGGAGGATGAGGATGAAGCATGGTCACAGCGGGGTAGCACCCAACGCAGCTCGGAACCATCACTGGTGCGTGGCTGGGGGGAAACGCAGGACGATGATGATATGCCTCCCACAGAGGACAGCTTGTCCTTACCCCTGGGCAGCCTGGCACACATGAGCGACTACATGCTGCAGTGCCTGCGCAACGACAGCAGAGTTGCCCACATTTTAACGTGTGCGGACTACTGGGTTGTTACCCTGCTGGATCCACGGTACAAAGACAATGTGCCCACCTTACTTCCTGCACTGGAGCGTGATAGGAAGATGCGCGAGTACAAGCGCACGTTGGTAGATGCGCTACTGAGAGCATTCCCAAATGTCACAGGGGAACAAGTGGAAGCCCAAGGCCAAGGCAGAGGAGGAGCAAGAGGTCGCCAAGGCAGCTGTGTCACGGCCAGCTCCTCTGAGGGCAGGGTTAGCATGGCAGAGATGTGGAAAAGTTTTGTCAACACGCCACAGCTAACTGCACCACCACCTGATACGCAACGTGTTAGCAGGAGGCAACATTTCACTAACATGGTGGAACAGTACGTGTGCACACCCCTCCACGTACTGACTGATGGTTCGGCCCCATTCAACTTCTGGGTCTCTAATTGTCCACGTGGCCAGAGCTAGCCTTTTATGCCTTGGAGGTGCTGGCCTGCCCGGCGGCCAGCGTTTTGTCTGAACGTGTATTCAGCACGGCAGGGGGCGTCATTACAGACAAACGCAGCCGCCTGTCTACAGCCAATGTGGACAAGCTGACGTTCATAAAAATGAACCAGGCATGGATCCCACAGGACCTGTCCATCCCTTGTGCAGATTAGACATTAACTACCTCCCCTTAACCATATATTATTGTACTCCAGGGCACTTCCTCATTCAATCCTATTTTTATTTTTATTTTACCATTATATTGCGAGGCAACCCAAAGTTGAATGAACCTCTCCTCTGTCTGGGTGCCGGGGCCTAAATATATGCCAATGGACTGTTCCAATGTTGGGTGACGTGAAGCCTGATTCTCTGCTATGACATGCAGACTGATTCTCTGCTGACATGAAGCCAGATTCTCTGTTAAGGGACCTCTCTCCTCTGCCTGGGTGTCTGGGCCTAAATATATGACAATGGACTGTTACAGTGGTGGCTGACGTGAAGCCTGATTCTCTGCTATGACATGCAGACTGATTCTCTGCTGACATGAAGCCAGATTCTCTGTTACGGGACCTCTCTCCTCTGCCTGGGTGCGTGGGCCTAAACATATGACAATGGACTGTTACAGTGGTGGCTGACGTGAAGCCTGATTCTCTGCTATGACATGCAGACTGATTCTCTGCTGACATGAAGCCAGATTCTCTGTTACGGGACCTCTCTCCTCTGCCTGGGCCTAAATATCTGACAATGGACTGTTACAGTGGTGGGTGACGTGAAGCCAGATTCTCTGCTATGGGACCTCTCTCCAATTGATATTGGTTAATTTTTATTTATTTTATTTTTATTTTTATTCATTTCCCTATCCACATTTGTTTGCAGGGGATTTACCTACATGTTGCTGCCTTTTGCAGCCTTCTAGCTCTTTCCCGGGCTGTTTTACAGCCTTTTTAGTGCCGAAAAGTTCGGGTCCCCATTGACTTCAATGGGGTTCGGGTTCGGGACGAAGTTCAGGTCGGGTTCGGATCCCGAACCCGAACATTTCCGGGAAGTTCGGCCGAACTTCTCGAACCCGAACATCCAGGTGTTCGCTCAACTCTACTGGTGAGTAGTTTCTTCACTAGGCGGTTTAAGAAAGCTGCTCATAATCGACTCTAGACTCAAGCTGCTGCTGAAGGAGCTAGTACTGCTCCTACCTCCCACCCCACAATAGCAGCCATGGCAGTGGAACGAGAGTACAGAGGGACCCCCCGGTCAGACGTGCGAGAGGATGGACGATGGCGCAGATAGGCAGCGGCCAACTGACTCCATAGGATGTCTCTATAGTAGTTTAGTTTGTCCTCCCTCTCAGCAGGTGTAAAAAAGACCCACATTTTTAACCGGTAGCAAGAGTCTAACAAGGTTGAGAGCCAGAAGTCATCTTCCTCCCGAATGGTGACAATTTGGCTTTCACTACCCAAGCAAGTGAGCATGCAGCGGGCCATTTGCGCAAGTGACTCAGAGGGACTCCCTGCCTACATCTCCACTGCATACTGCCAAAAAAGCTTTAGAATATATAACTGCACCGCTAAACAGCAAATAGTACATTTTTTGCCACTAATTAATACACGCAAAAAAAGGGCTGTAATTTTCTTACTTTACCACACAACGGCTTATAAGCCCTTTTTTCCCACTAATACATGCTAAAAAGGCTTTAGAAACAGAAAACTGCACCGCTGAATGGCAAATAATACTTTTTTTTGCCACTAATACACGCCAAAAAAGTCCTTCTGTAGCGCCTGCTGACGTCTCTCCCTGCACTAAGTACACTGGAAAATGGCAGAATCCAAGATGGCTGAGGCTATTTATAGGGCTGTGACATCACATGGCTGGCTGGCTGCTGATTGGCTGCATGCATGACATTGTGGGTGATCTCTCGTTCCCAGAGTTCCTTGCTCCATGTCCTAACATGTGCAGCAGCCATTTTAGAACAAAATGTGATTTGTTATCATGAAGCGTCAGGAAATTCGGATTCGTCACTTCGATTCGCTCATCTTTCAAATCCTGGCAGAAACTTTTCAGAAATAGAGGCTAAATTTATTTTAAACATATATATATATATATATATATATATATATATATATACACATACACGTTTTTAGCCATAATATATTTACATATATTATTATATATTTAGAATATATAATATATTATAATATATGTAAATATATTATGGCTAAAAACATCACTAGTAGTTTCCCACATATGCATTCATATATATCAGAAGTATGATTATATGTATATATATATATATATATACTGTATATATATATATATATATATATATAGAAACAAAATGCGGGTCTCAGCAGCACAAGACAAAAAACCGGTGCACGTCCTCACAGCCGTGGGCTCAGGCGGCTATACATAGAAAAGCATCAAAAGAATAAGGCAGCACTCCAGGTAAAGTGAAAAAAGGTGGATCTTTATTCCCTCTGCAACGTTTCAACCGTCTCGATGCTTGAGAAAGACCGCATCGAGACGGTTGAAACGTTGCAGAGGGAATAAAGATCCACCTTTTTTCACTTTACCTGGAGTGCTGCCTTATTCTTTTGATGCTTATATTTATATATATATATATATATATATATATATATATATATATATATATATTGTTTTAGTAATTACACATTTATTTTGTGCCATACATTTTTTACAATTACAAAAATAAATAAATTTCATTTAGCCTCTAATTCTGAAATGTTATTGCCAGGATTTGAACTCACAACCTTCTACATTAGAGCCAAGAACTTGAACCACTACGCTATACAGCTACATGTTAACCTGCATTGAAAAATGAAATTATACCTCTGCTCTATAGGAATACTTACTACATGACAAACTACTATGAGGTTTTTCTGACATAGTTTATAATTCAGATTTATAGCTGAGTGGTTAAAGTCCTTGCCACTAATGTAGAAGGTTGTGAGTTCAAATCCCAGCAGAAACTTTTCAGAAATAGAGGCTAAATTTGATTAAAATACACTGGGTGTCCCCAAGCACTGACTCCATATATAGACATAGCTATGTATGAAGTCAGAGCAGGGACTCCCAAGCTGAGTCTCCCATTGTCTTCCTTTGTGCTCGGGTGCTTAGTAGAGCACAAGAGCATCACAAAGTGTTCTACTCGAGCACCCAAGCACTTTGGTGCTCAAATAACACTAGTTGTTACCATTGGACAAACAGGGCAGATCATCAATAAGGTATAAATGGTTATTTGTGAATCATCCCATAAGAAATAGACCCTAGTGGCTATTGATTGGTTTTAAAGTTTATTCTGTATGGGGTTGTTGTCTGCTGGACCTTTTAGGTCCATTATTGAGCCTGGACTGGAGTAAATATAATGAAGACTGTGGAAAGCATTCATTGTCCATAGTAAAGATCCAGAGTCCATAGTAAAGATAAGTGAGTCGATTTATTCAACGAGGGAGAAATTTGCTGGGCATTTAAAGCACTTTCAATTCAAGTAGAATTGATTTATACCCAAATCTAATTTCTTGCCCGATTTGGTCAAATTGGATGGAAGCTGATTTCAGGATACTCGCTCATCTCTAGTCCATAGCCATTTAAAATATAATATGGATCAAGTTCAAGAGCCATAGCCAGAGGCACTCTCTGTGGATACTCAAAATACTGGTTACCAGCCTTGAGCTTGCCACATCACAGTGCGGACCCATTGATCTCTATTGATTCTACAGTATTTCTAGATGAAATACCTCAGAAAATGTCGGGTACTGGCAGATGATCAATCTTTCTCCTTCATTGGTCAACCAGCACAGAACAGTTTCCTAGGTATTTCACCTAGAAATAGAATCAATTAGGGTAACAGGGGAAAGAAGTGTCACGAACCAGTGATTGTGAACCCACTGTGCCAGGTGACCAACTCCTCTAATGGTGTTGTCTAAGTGAACACCTCAGTTTTTTGCAGTACCCCTGATGGTGGGGATACACTTTCCCAGGGGGAACACCAGGTCACTACCTCTGTAGAAGGATTGGCACACGAGGAAGCTGGTCCAGGTGGACCAGGAGGTACCAAAGCATGATACCAGAGGTACAGATGTAGTTAACAGGCCGAGTCGTAACCAGGAGCAACAGTGCAGGATTGAAGGATGAGGCAGAGATTAAGTCATACAAGCAATAGGTCAAGGAAGGTGGCACAGGTACAGATCAGGCGATCCAGTTCGGCAAAAGTAGAGTCAAGGCAAGCAGGCAGGGATCAAACAGGTAGCAGAGACCAGAAACACAAGCACAGTTCAGGTAAACAGGAACACAAGCAGAGATAAGAGCATCCATTGCAGGACACAAGTATCTTCATGCTCAGGCACCTGGGAAGAGGGCTGGTCCACTTAAATAGGTGCAGGAGGGCTAGGATTGGTCATCATGGTCACATGTGCCGAACCCATAAATCACAGGAAGTGATGGGAAACAAGCCCTTAAAGAAGTGCTACGGGGAACAAGCTGAAAACATGCTGTGCCCAGGGCTGGAAGGAAAACATGGAGTTCACTGGCAAACACTGAGCGTGGGACTGCGGCAGTAAGGATAGGGGACATCGGTGCACAGCAACCGCTGGCAATCAAATTAGACCCTTGGATCAAGAACTCATCTCTAGTATTCTAGTAACTATAACTTGTAATATTGTTTCCTTCCAATTCTCTCTTGAGCTCCTTTAATGAGTTCCATAGTATCACTGCTGTCATGGATAGGCAAGTGTGAATTCCCTGTGCCAATTAACTATTTGGCATATTGCTAATCCCAAGGACATTATTCTGTTTCCCCAGTATTCACCCTTTAACCCCCTATATAGGGAACTGGACTGTGGGTTAGCAACCAGAATTCTTCTTCCTTGGATAGTCCTGGTGTAGTTGCAGGCTGATCCATGGGGGTCAGGGACTCCAGTGCAAGCATTGTGAGCTCTGGATATAGAAAATGTACCAAAAATGCATAAAAAACTAAGCAACTGTCTGAACAGGCACCAAGACTAGAATGATGGCTTTGGAGATCTAAGCATCGTACAATTAACGTGGACACAGTAATGACTTGCGGGTCGGGTAGTGATGAGGCAAACACAAGGTAGGCAGGCTGGGAACTTGACTGGAGCATAGACTGGGTTGACTTAAGACTGGGTTAACTTAAACACAAACTGAACTTTGACTTAAAAGTCTAGGAGCACATCGGTGGGATGGAAACAGGGGTACAGCAGGAACACAGGCAGAAAATAATACAGGCTACAAGAAGATAAATCTCAGTAGCACTAGACTATCAAACACCTTTGCTGGTCACCAGAGAACCAAAAATTTAGGCACCCTCTGCCTGGTGATGGTGCCTTAAATACCCTGGGACCTTAAGCATTTGGCTGGGGAAGGATTTAGGAGAACACCCACTGTTCCTTTAAGAGGAAAGAGGTAAGTGTGCACATTCCTTAAGGTAACATCAAGCAGGAGTATGGTTATATCTGATGGCTTGACTATAGATGATGGACTTTTTAATATGTTTGGGGTGGTAACTGTCCCATTTGAGGTATGTAGGCCGATCAATAGCTTTTCGATACAGGGATGTCTGTATGTCTACGTTGGAGAACCAGGACAGATACTCAATGCAAGGATGAGGTCCCACCGCCACACAATTAAAGATTAGAAGCTACACTTTCCTGTGGCTAAACATTTCTGTAGCCCAGGACACAATGAATAACACAAGTTCTCATATTAAAAGGCAACATCACATCCCAAAGAGCTAGAAGAATTTGGGAATACAAATTTATAACTCTGCTTGACACTTTGAATATTGGACTGAATTTGTCCCCGGGATTTATGACACACTACAAGATCTAAACAGTCTTCTATAGACATAGTCGGGGCACCAGGTCTCTGAGACCATAAAACTTTCACACCCATTATCTGTAAGATAATTAAGGAGTGGACTCATTCTCAAGATCTTTGATAGGGCTCATGCACACGACCATATGTATTTTGCGATCTGCAAAAAATATGGATGATGTCCGTGTGCTTTCCGTATTTTGCGGAATGAAACAGCTGGCCCCTGAAAGAACAGTACTATGCTTGTCCGTAAGTGCGGGCAATAATAGGCCATGTTCTATTTTTTTGCGGAATGGAAAGATGGCCATACGGAAACGGAATGAACTCGGAGTAACTTCCGTTTTACTTGTGGACACATTGAAATGAATTGTTCCGTATACGGTACGCAAAAAAAAAAAGACATGGAGCCCATATTCTGTTGTTCTGCTGTTTTTCAAATATCCATTCATTCCCCCATGTCTCTGTTCTTATTGTATATATATTGCTGTTTCTTCATATATTCTTGTAGTACGCCTGATGAAGGGACTGGTGATTAGTGATAAGCGAGCACCAAAGTATTCGGGTGTTCGGCCCTAACACATTGCTATATTCGTGTGCTTGGCCAAGCACCCGAGTATAATGAAAGTCAATGGGAGAGAACCAGGCACCCCCTGCTCAGAAGAGAAGAGGGTGTCTGGTTCATAAAAAATGGTTAGAAATTGATTGAAACACCATCAAAATGGTTTGGAAATAGCATTAAGAGGATAGCTAGATGCGTCTTACACTCCTATTATGTACAACATACAATAGACAACCACACAAAGGCTGTATGCCAAAGCCAGGTATGTGCAAGCCAACAATCTATCCATGAGACAGTTAACAGTCAGCATACCTTACAATGGCAGCCTCATGCACTATGAGATATTCCAAACCAGCTCTCATCTGACTGAGAACAAGTAAACCTCAAAGTTATTTTGTATCTGTTGGATGGCTTGGGTGGACCTGCACACCTAGATCAATATCATTAGTATGGCAAAAAGTTTTCTGATTGTCCTAACATAATATTCAATAACCTTTCTATACAGTTTTGGCATGTAAAAACTCATTTACATAAACATGGGCTTATGGGAAAGACATGAAAATGAGCAGAATCTGCCTTGTTTTTCAGCTGTCATAAGACTATGAAAACCAATAGATGGCGCAATTGAGTTATGAACAGCGCCCTGTATTGGTTTCAGAGTCTTATAACAAGACAAATATTCTTGTCAGAAGACTATGAAACCAATAGAGGGCGCTGTTCATAACTCAATAGCGCCCTCTATTGGTTTCATAGTCTTCTGACAAGAATATTAGACTTGTCATAAGACTGTGAAACCAATAGAGGTCATTATTCATAACTCACAAGCTTATTAGTGTAGCCTTTTGCATGGAAAATTTGCACAATCGGAAAATTTGTGATTAGAATATTCGCGATCTACACTAGGATGATATCTGACACTGGGAAAGCTGGGTAATAACTTGCGATCTACACTGAGTTATGACCCAGCTTTATCAGTGTCAGATATTATCACTGACTTACTACATAATAATTATATAATATTCGCTATATTGCTATATATTTGTTTTTTAGAATATTACGAATATTCTAAAAAACGAATTGAAACACATAAAAATGCATTGCACCCGCGCAGAAAAAACTGAGCAACTGAACACAATCACAGACAAAACTGACTGAACTTGCTTGCAAAATGGTGCGAGTTTCACTGAACGCACCCTAAACGCATCCGATACCAATCCTTCACGCTCGTATGAAAGAGGCCTAAGGCCTCATGCACATGAGCGTTGCTTGGCCATACCCATATTGTGGCCTGCAAACAGCATGTCCGAAATATATGGTCCTCAGCCGTGTGCACACTGCATCAAGGATGCAGACCCATTCACTTGATGAAATGCAATACGGAAGGTGCTGTGTGAAACGGAGGCACGGAACCCCATGAAAACTTGTTCTGTTTTTTTTTGTTTTTTTTGCAGTGCAGACAAATCACGGACCCATTCAAGTTGGATGGATCTGGATCCATCTGCGGCAGTCGCACGGATGTTGCCTGTGCATTGGGGACTGCACATTGCGGTCCCCAATGCACGGAAAGGTACAGGACAACGGCCGTGTGAATGAGGCCTAAAGCAAACATACACAACATACCTACAAACATACATCTATGTACAAGACTCAGCTGGCACAGGCTGCTTTACAAAGTTTATGATCCCTCTGTACAACGGGCAATTAGACCAATGCATTGTGGGCATGCGGGGAGCTGACTATTGCTCTATGTCTATTTTCACTCATATACGTACATTATCTTTTAGTCTGGCAGCATTCATAAATGTCTTCGCCAAAACATGCATTGCATTGCTTTGCTAAAATCAAGTCTCCAGCCATTCAGCTTGGCATGCCTGATTTGCAGATACGTTTAGAGAGGAAACTATTAATTAATTAAGCATAGAACAGATGTAGTCTGAAAGAGCAAAAAGGGTCACAATATGGTTAGGTCAAATGGAAACGTGACCCAGGATGTCTTATTACCAATAGGAACATTATTAATTTCTGGACCCGCTCCAATTATTTAAAAAAATCGGAATAATTGTCTCACCATATAAATAGTAATTGCATAGTGAGAAATTATACTTTTTTATTTACTTTCTGTATGCATTTCTCATGGTTTTCAGGATCTCTGCTTGCTGTCATTCAACTGTTCCAGCAGATTAAGGTCTGTCCTGGCCTTGTGATCGCACCGGTTCATTACAAGTTACAGTACATGATTATCAATTATGTAAGTGTACAGCGCACGGGCCGAGAATCGTATAGATCATAGATAACTAGCGTCCATAGAAATGCCTATTAGCGATGATCTGGCTGTGTAAATGTACCTACGATTACCCGATGAAAGAGTGAAACACTCGTTCATCAGGTAATTAGGTTGTTTGTGCGAACACAAAAATCATTGTTTCCCCGACAGCAGATCGTCCTGCCGGCAAATAACGAGTCGGTATGGGGATAAGCGATGTCATTAGCGATCACTCCTCCCCATCCTCTGGAGGGGATCACAGCATGTAAGTGCATAGGTCTCCTCCACCAGCAATCAGCAGATCGTCGGGAAGGAACGATTCTGACACTGTCCATCCAGTTAGAAGATCTGAGAGACTGGCTGCACATTAGGTCATCTGACAGCCTGTTTTCACTTGTTGCAGTGTTGTTGTTGGTAAATACCACACCTCTTGTATCAGGTGTAGCTTGTGGTCATTACTGCTCCTCTATTTAGTCTGGACTCACACTTCATACCATGCGGTTGATATTCTCTGCCTGGAGTTGGAAGAGCTGGTGTGTGGTCCTCATCTGAGTTCCTGCTCATCCTTTTCTATTGAAGATAAGTGTACTTCTCTTGGTATTTTGTTGTTCCCATTTGCTCGTTGTTTACTAGGCCTCAGGGAGATGCTGGTTCGTTCTTCTGGGAAGGAACCAGTAGTCTCAGACCCTAGTCACTAATCCTAGGGATTTTCAGGGTTACTAGGGCCTAGGTTTACGGTGTATGAATATTACCACCTTCAGGGTCTATTCATACTGACAGGAGTCAGGGCTAGGTTTAGGGTTTACCTAGGTGGTCCCCATTTCCCTTTGCCTAGCCTTGAGGCCTAGTTCTTGATAATTTTCCTTCTGTTATCATTATGGTGTGTTCCTCCCCTACACTGTGACAGATTCCCTCCTGACAATCTGCGATAACATCGTCCCCTGTAAAGGGACCTTAACAGATCAAGTCCATCACACACTGTATTGCACTCATTAAAAGTTACACTGATAACTGTACTATAATGACATGAGCCTCTGTGTGTCCATCACATGACCAGGGCATGTTTTATTCCTGGAGGTAACCACCAAAGGTTCCTATTAAATTACTGCAAGCAGAGGCAATGAAAACTATGCAATATTTATACAGAAATTATATAGGAAAATGTCTCATTTTTCAATATACAAAGAAGAAACCATAGCATCTCTTTAAGTCCTATGAAAGTAATGTTCCTACAAGAAAAACATTAAAGGGTTTATTCGGCTAAATGATGACCTATCCTCAAGATAGTATTCAAATTAAAGCAGATGGCAGCATCTCCAGTCCAGCAAGGTTTATTCACAAGTGGTGCATGAGACAGTACAAATGGTCCAAAGACAGCAACGTTTCGGCTACATGGTAGCCTTTTTCAAGCTTGGTGGTGACCCCTAAAGATCTTGGACCTTGGATAGGCTGATGCATTCCTAAAGTCCAATGTGAAGGTACTGTTGTGCTGCTCTATATGATATATTGTTTTTTCTATCCTCAAGATAGATCAGCATTATCACATCGGCAGGGGTCTTAGTCCTGGCACACCCGCTCATCAGTTGTTTAAGGGAGCCACTAGGCTCACTGGAGCTGTGGTGCACTCTGCAAGCTTCTGGCAGATTTCCAAGCACAGCGCCCAACATCGTATAGAGGCTGTGCTCAGCTCCATTGACTTGAATGAGGTTGAGCTGCAACTAGGCCACGGAGCGCCTGGCCTCTTCTAACAGATGATCTGGTCATCAATAATAATTCCAGTTTTTTCAGGACTGGTATATTGATCACCTATCCTCAGGATAGGTCATCAATCTGATCACTTGGGGTTTGACACTCGGCACCCCTGCCAATTAGCTGTTTGAAAAGAACTCCTTACATCTAACCAAGCACAGTGCCATACATTGTATAGTGGCTGTGCTTTGTATTGCAGCTTGGCACTGGGCTGGTGTTGCCCTATTCACTTGAATAGTAGAGCTGCACCTAGGCCAAGTGGCCGGTAGAGGTAACATCACTGGCCTAGGAGGAGACATCAAATTGCATGTCCAAGTTGCTTCACAGTATAGAGTATATTGGAAAATCATACCTAAAAGTGGCATTTTGATTGGAGATATTGTCAACATATGATGGGGTGGTGCTAAAGCTGTAGACATCCCTTGTGAAGACTCTGATTCAATCCCCATCAGCGCTGTAGGAGGCATGGTCATGGCGCCAACAATGGCAATAGACTGGTTGTCACAGGCTGGCTTAATTCCATTCTGGAAACTGCCTGTAAAGATAATAGACCCCACAGTGAACAGAATGCGTAAACTAGGACAAAACACTGTAAGTCATAATATAAATTAAAATTACTGGTATTATAAAAAAAAAAAAATGATTTATTGTAAAAAGTGTTAATGCGTTTATTTCCTGCCCCAGTTGGTCACCTGAAGGCACCCCTGCCCATAGACAGCCAGCATAGGATGTAAGATGGAGGCAATCATGTGGCCGCTTCCTCGTCTTTCCCTTGCCACATTTATTTCTGCACAGGTACTGCACAGTTGCGGAATGTGCCATTGTGCAAGTGCAGATATACAGGCAGCAATACTTGTGCAGCATCTGCGCATGCGCTGAGCGCATCCAGCTAGGGTGTGTTCACATTGCAGTTGAGACATATTCCCCACTAAAATCCACATGAAATCCACGTGTATCCAGCTTCCCATTGATTTTAATGGGAATCTGTCCTATATCTCATACATTATCAATGCTAAATATTTCCCATTCATGGGACCTTTCAGTACCGAGCTGGCACAAGGGATAGGTGCATGAACATTTCAATATAACATAAACTTAAAAAGTAGCCAACCTCATCATAGCTGCCCTTGTCCTTGTCCCCTTTGTACACACATACTTACCTTTCTTTTCTTTAAAGGGGCTGTGCCATTATTAAATGTTATTTTAACATAATGTTCGGCATAAAAGACAAATCATTTTTTGTAATTTACTTTCTGTCACAAAAAAGCTCCATTTGTGAAATATTATCTTAATCTTATGGCTTCTCCTGGTATTTAAGCTGTATAGTGTGGTGGTCGCACATGCTCAGTTCCATCCTTCAACTGCCACCAGCCATTTGTACTGTTAGGAGTTGTGACCTTTATTGTCAGAAAGAAACTGACATGTTTTGTATCTTTTTTTGCAACAGTCATGGTATAACACCTTTAAAGGGGTTATCCAACCCGTTTAATGCCTCCTCTAATGCCCAGGTCCCTCACACAGGTTGTACTTACCTTTCTCCCAGGCATCCGATGCCCAGATGGCCACCGCTGCATGTCCCTATCGCACAGATCAAAACATCCAGTGATGGGGCAGCCAATAGTAGGCTGTGATGAGTCGAGCCTCCCTATCGTCACCCGCCATGCTAGGGAGGCTCATTACCATTGCAGCCTGCTATTGGCTAGCTGCCAGATGTCTTGATGGCGAGATGGCGAGATGCAGCTGTGGCTGTGCGGTCATCAGAAGCGACGCGGGTGCAAAGAATCAAGGTAAGTACAACCTGTGTGGGGGGCCCGGGCATTAGAGGGGGCATTATAGGCGTTGGATAACCCCTTTAACTTCAGGTACTTGATTTTTCTAGTCACATTACTCCAGTTCTCAGTCATGCATGTATGTACCACCATACAATGCTCAAATAATACCAACATACAGTAACCAAATTACAGCTCCATCCATATATAATAACAGTGCTGTACAAAGTCTAAATAATACTGCCATAAAAAAAAATATATATATATTCCTTGTGGTGCCCCCAGTAAACCGCGATTACTGCTGTTTCCTATGAGGCTGCACAGGTCGCACATCCCTAAGGCCAATCCTGCAAACAAGATAGATACATAATATATTGTTCTTATAGTCCAGAGTGGAGCTAGACTTTCAATGAATGAAATCTGCTACATATGTACACGTTCCCTTTAAATGACATTTATCCTGAATATTGTTTATATTTCCACGTCTTCCCAGGAGATAAAGCCATATTGGAATGGTAGAAAATGTAGAATGCTTTCTGTTATGAAGTTAAGTGGAGCAGATCTTCAAATGTACCAAGATAAATTGACAATTGCAGTAGGTTCATTGCGACAGTTTAAATGAGCTAGTCATTGCAAGTCTTGGCAGCGATCAGTGAGAGCGAGCATATGGATTTAGTAAAGAGAACTCAGATTTGTTATAGCACGCAGAGGGAAGAATTACCATATAAAATAGCGCTGTAATCTATGTCGCCGGAACATATGTGCAGCTATATGAGTGAATGACACCCTGTCTGGTCCTGGAAAGCTTATATAATGTGAGCCACAGGATGAAAATACTGCTAGAAAGGCAGTTGGAATCGCTCAGAGTGTAATGTAGGTCAATGACAGCATGGTCATTTACCAGAACTTCCCTTCTCTATATCGTAAAAAGACCTATTAAGCCTACGCGCAAAAAAAAAAAACGTTTATCCATAAAATACGTTAAAATTTAGTTTTTTTTTATTCTACAATAACTCTGCAAATATCAGTAAAACCCAAATTTTAGTTTTTGCATTTTCATTTTTTTCCTCTGTCTTTCAAGACCCATCCACTTTTTTATATTTTCCGCTCACAAAGTCTTTCAACGGCTTATTTTTTGTGGGACAATTTAATTTTTTTTATGGCACCATTTAATATACTCTATCTTGCATTGAAAAACAGGGAAAAAAAATTATGCCAGTGAAATAAATAAAAAAAAATGCATTTCTACCACGTTTTTTGAGATTTGTTTTTATGGTGTTTTTATAAGCAAAAAATTACATGATGAGCTTATTCTGCAGTTCAGTAATTATTTCATTTGACTACTTTTAAAAATATTTATCAAACCCTTAAAAAAAATGTTTTACTTTGCATCCTCAGGTTTGGACGCCCAGAGCTGTGTGATAAAACTTTTTTGATCATTTTTTATTCATTTATTTTTGAATGGTAATGTGATTTGTACATGTTATGTTCCGATAGTTTGTACCATAGACTGCAATAGAATACGCATCCACACAGGGGTGTAGCTAAAGGCTCATGGGCCCTGGGCAAGAGTTCAGCTTGGGCCCCTCTTTCCTCAGTACTTTGTGGCCAGTGGCAGGGAGGCACATAGCTTTCAGGCTGCCAGAGAAAAAAGTTTAAACAGGACCTACCCCCTTCCCCTCCTACCATGCCAAATTTTTGACCTAACACCTTCCCTCCATCCAGAGGTGTAACTTGACCAGCATGAACTTTCTATAAAACTAGTGTCTTCTTATGTGGCACAAGGGTCTTTGGGCCCCCTCAGGCTCCTGGGCCCGGTAGCGACTGCTACCTCTGCACCTATAGCTACGCCGCTTCTGCCACAGCTAGGCTTTTCTTCACATTGGACAAAATTTCAGGTTACTGTCCTAGTTCCATATTTACACACACTGGCCAAGACAAAGTGGCTTTTTTGTGTCCCTTCTGGCACTGGCACCCAGGGCACACGCCCCAGTTGCTCCCCCCTAGTTATAACCTTGTGGTCAGGCTTCAAAACAAGTCATAAAATATAAATATGTCCTCCTCATGAATATCATATATCATAAGCTAGGTGTCCAGTGTGTTCTATCAGCACTGCTAGGAGCAAAACGGCAGAACACTTTCTTGTGCCCTTTTGGATACTAGTATTATGCTGCCCTTACATACAGTAGGATATTAAAGAGGTATTCCAGTTATATTGTTATTCCCTAGCCACAGGCTAGGGGATAACTATTAGACCGATGGATGTCCTACAACTGGGACCCACACCAAACAAAAGAACGGGGTCCTCATATCCTGCAGCCCCCTGAAATGAAAAGAGCAACTAGTCGAGAATGTGAGTCTATGAGAGTTCTGGAGTACAGCACTCAGCTATGTTCAGAATAACCATATAAATGAATAGAGCTGTCGCACGAATGCCGACACGTTCATTTCAGGGGGGTGCAAGGGGTATGAGCCCTGTTATTGTGATTTGTGAGGATCCCCCCTGATTTAATAGTTATCCTGTGGATAGGGGATAATTTTATTTAACTGGAATTCCCCAATGAATACACTTTGAAAGCTACTCGCGATAGTTCAGAACCTGTATCAAAAGGGTTATCTCATGATTAGTGTAAAAATGAGACATCATATAGTACATGACAATTTCTTTCTAACAAAGCTAGGACCAGGCCTGTACCTCACATGGATCCAGAGATCTCCTCATTCACTGCTCCAATGGTTCTTCTACATTTATTTTAAGCTAGCGCTTATTGTGAATGTCCTTTCTCGGCGGTCATGTCCTTTCTGCTGTAGCTCTCTCCCTGTAGTTGTCACAGCTTCTAACAGTAGATCCAGCTGCATCAGTTGAAGGATGAAACTGCACATGTGTGACCACCTCAGCAATGTTACTGAGGTGGATACAGAAATAAGGAGAGGAACGAACAGCAGGTGGTGCCATAAAGAAACATTTTAATAAATGCAATTACAAATGCATTCAGATCACCGTGCTGGTAAGAAAAATGTAGAACAATTTTTTTATATTTTTTTTTTATAGGAGAACAGCACTTTTAATGTCCCATTTAAATATATTACTGTATTAGGGGGTCTAGAATGGATTGGTGAATTAGGTGCAGAATTACTAATCCATGCAAGGAGCCACGGGAGGTCCTAGATACCCTCTCCCTGAACATATGAAGTACACTGAATTCTCCTTCATCTTTCGCACTACTTCCTAATATTGACTACTCTCCATATTTGACCTTTTGCCATTATCTGCATGCCATCCCTCTTTACTGCTAGTCCTTTACAAGATAAAGTATCATTTGCTGCCAATTTTTGTAACCTTTGACTTTCTCTCTCTTCCACCAAATGTGTTTCTATTATATAGATGATGACTAGATGATACACTGCTTCCTTTCATTGTGGAATTCACTAGTGATCCTCTACAATAAATCTATTTTATTCATAATTACCAACCAAGCAACATGACTGCCACAGAAGTGTTTAAAATGTAACAGCTGTTTATTTATTTTTATTTTTTTGCTAATGTGTAGGGACAGTGACAGCGAACATTTTTGTAATGTACTTTATTTAGGGAAAACGTTTATTTGTGGTAAAAAACTGGGGCTTGAAATTTCCCTTAGCAGTGTTCTCTCAAATATGCATTGCTAAGGGCCATCCGTCTTCTATTAGCATAGGGAGAGATGGGCTGTGCTGGGAGCTGCGGGCCTCTGCCTGCCCTGCTCCCTCACAGCCTGGCGGGCACAGGGTCCTTATGTGTTACATATACCTGAGAAGGGGGGAAAAAGGGAATTGGGCGCTGCTAGGAGCAACTTGGAAGTGTTTTCTGCAGTTGGGGGGAGTCCTTACAATCCATGTCCATCTGTGTGAGAAACAAACAGGGGACAATAAAAAAGAAAATGGGCCAACACACCCTCAACCGTCAAGTCCAGTCCATGTTGTGGCTCCCATTAGTCTATAATTTTTCCTTTTCCAGGATGCAGTAAAGGGGCTCCTTATAGGAGATTTCTGAAGTCCTCTTCGCTGCTTGAGCTACTAAAGGACATAAGAGGGCACTCCTGCCTCTTGTAAGCCAGACTTGCTGCACTTGCAGTGCTCCATTGATCTCTAGTGGAAGACCTTGGCAGTGATCGGGTGGTCATGCTGGCTATGGCAGCAGCCACATTTTTCTGCAAGTTGCTGGAACCTCCTCCGGGGCAGGGGGACTCAGGATCCCCGGCTGTAAAGGCTGTGGCCAAAGAATCTCCAACGGTGGTGATGGCGATCGAGGCCTTCTTGCTGCAGCCGTGGCCATCTTCCATCGCAGCTGATAATTGACCATCGTCGGGTTATAGGAAAAGGCGGTGGTCGTCTGGTATCGTAGCTGGAAAGTTGGTGGCGGTGATAAACCTGGGATCAGTAGGTCCAGCTGGGGCTGTGTCTTTTCTTTAAAACGGAGGACTACCTCTGCCGTCTCTTGGAGGCAGCGCATGCGGCCTGCAGCTGCTGGATCCTTCTGCCAGCTCTCAGCGACTGGCATAGGGACAAGGGGTTTGGTCAATAGGGTGAACCCAGTGGCAAAGGGTCCATTGAGAGAGTTTATGGGGGTATATTCAATGTGGTCCCCCATGTTGAGACTATGGCAAGCCTGGGGCAGATAGGTGCGCTTTACTGACCTGCAGCCCACAAATAGCTTCTCACTGTTCTTGTCATCTGCCAGTAATCCACTTTCGATGGAGAACCACAGGACGGTCCCTCAATGTCACTCCAATTGCGGATCTACCGGCCTTGGGTGGTCCAGGACCTGGATTACCCAGTCCTCGATCGCCCTCTTATAATCCCACATCGTCTGAGCGTGGGCCGTCACCTCCGGCGGGACCAGTTAGATTTTGTTGGATGGACAGGCAGTCCTTCCTGGGCGGTGGAGTGGACACTTCAGCCACCTCCACCGCACCATCCGGCATGGCAGACAACTCAGTTTCTCTTGCTGGGTTCTGCTGCACTTGGAAAAGACTCACTTCTTTTAGGGTGGCTTGCACTTCAGGCTCATCGCCTCAGACCATCTCTCCCCAGCTAAGAGGACGAGCCATGTTGCTTTCCTCTGGCTGGATCACACAAACTGGTAAGGGGGGTGGATTCTTAGGTTCGGAGTCTTCACTCTCTACACTTGCACTGGGCAGATTCCTGGTGGAAAGGGCTGCCTCTTTCCACTCTTGCGCTGGGTGTTTCCCTGTTTTCCCGCTCTTGAGGTACAAGAAGAATATACGCCGTCACTGGCAAAGATGGAGGATTAACCCCTCGGTAGCTGACGCAGGACAATCTTGCGCCTGTCGTTCCGCAAGAAACATAGTAAAGTCATTTTTAGGGGCTTCTCTGACAATTCTATAGGCCTTATAGTATAAAGGCACATACGTAAATCCTGTTTGTGATGCCAATATTGCAACGGATGCCTCCCCTCAGGGCCCTCTATATATCGCGTCCCAGGCATAGGAAATGCCAAGTGGTATGTTGCGGCCTAAATGTCTCTTATTGTATGTAACGGTGCTCCTACCTGGATACCGCTAGACCACAGGCTTTGGCTCCGAAGCAATAAATAGGGGGGATAATTGAGGGATTTGAAGAAATAACTTAAGTCCAGACCTTGATATGAAGTTCAACAGCAGCTTTACTTGCATAAACGTTTCTCCAAACAGTTTTCAGGCTTTGTCTTGGTTCCAGCAGGCTTTAGCATAAACTGGCAGGCAAACTCAACTTTGCTATATCTCTGTTTCTCTCTGACTGTATAACTCAGCTACTTCTGTATGCTGCGCATCTTCTCTGTAGTCTGACTCTAGGTTGTGCCAGGGAAATTTCCTCCTGAGGCTTTAAGCTTTAGCCTCCATGGCCAGCAGTGTTTAAAGTTCTCTGGCTGGCGTGGGCACGTCCAGCAGAGACGTGCCCCTGCTCACCCTCCCCCTAGCTGTGGGTAAACTAGACTGCAACTAACAGGTCCCCACCCTTCCTGCAGAAAGTAGGGCCTGTCCACTTCTCTCCAGAGGGGGGTGTTGTAGAAATATTAATAGTTGTAATCTGCTCTCCAATATCTTTGTGTAAGGAAATGTAAGCCCCCTTCTCCTCAGCCGCAGTCAGAGCCAGACCCAGGTGTTACCATATTGAATTCTGATCAACTCCTCTTCTCCCAGCCAAGTCTGTCTCTTTTATTTACTCACAAAAGGTGTAAAAAGGGGCCTGGCCCAAGACAAGGATACAGGAAGTGATGACATACAGGAAGTGATGACATAGGAAGACAAGACACCATCATTTAGAATAACCTAGCCAGCTAACAAACACATGTATACTATAACCTACCATTACCACTGGAGCTAATTTTATCCAGCCTTGCTCAGTGATCAATGCCAGATAAAATTACTATGATCCTCATGCATGTTTATTTACAGGACAACACCATTATCTCCAGCGGCTGATCAGGCGCACTAGAAACAACAAACGCACGTTCCTTTCATATATTGTTCTCTTAACAAATGCATCCACGCCAAGCCAATAAATCTGCGTCTTGCGCGGGGGCCCTAGCCGGCGTCCACACATCAGCCAACAAAACACTGCTCTGTTGAACACATCAGTCTCCTCCGGCCCACAGCCCAGTGCTTAGCACATGGACCATTCGCCGACGGACACCTCTGCGCCCAGTAGCTGTGACAGGACATACACGGGAAGATATCCACTCCAATGGTTTACCCTAACACTGAGAGACATGATAACAATACACAATACATTAAATACACATCCTAATAAAATTTCCACAACGGGTTAGAATGGAATGGAGAGTTCCATTCTAAGTACAGCTCTGCCGTGTTTGCTACCTCCTGCTGGTGAACCAGGCACATAACATGAACATAACAGTTGCAAACAGATTAGGAATGCACAGTGTATAGATGACACTGTGTTAGCCCATTAAAAACAGTAGCAGGGTGCAGGAGTGGCAACACTACTCTAGGGTGTTACAATTTCTCCCCAGACAAAATGACCCATTATAAATAATGAAAGGTATTTGAGAATATATATTTATAATAAAGTAATATTTAAGTATTTGCATTTTCCTAATTCCCGGAGAACCCCTTCAAGTAAGCAATGATTCTAAATAAATATAAAAAATCTACCTGATTGGCTATTTACAGTATGTTTTAAAAAAAGGACTTCTTAATGAATTTAGAATATAAATTAATTATGCAATACTTATATTACTTAACATTATTTAAGCCAGTTATACTCGGTAGACGCGTTACTTTTGTACCAACTCTGACTCCTCTCAATACTGACTCCGTCTCTGACTCTACGACTCTGGTCCACAGAATGCCAGCCATGCTATGTTTCCATACATGGGTGCAATTTGGGAGGAAGACTTTGCATTTAACATTGGAGTGGTGAGCTGCCTTTTTCTTCTATGTCTGGCTCCAGAGCCCTGGTTTACAGACCCCAGACAAGAACACCAATGTTTACAGACCCCCCGACCAGTCACACTGTGACTCCTCATTTTTGACACCAGGCTAAACCCCAAACTATCTCTTTACAGACTTCAGAACAGACATTCATTTACTCTCCCCATTGTATTCCAAAATTGGAGATAAGCGCACGGGATTTCGGACAAGATCTTCAAGCAAGATGGAGGCTGGCGGCCCATTGTGAGCAAATGGAGGAGATAAGTTTGAATTTTTTAGTTTTTTATACTAGGCGAATATAAATTCAGATTAAATTTGATTCGCTCATGTCTATCCACAATGTTAGGCCTCTTTCACACTTGCGTTGTCCGGATCCGGCGTGTACTCCACTTGCCGGAGGTACACGCCGGATCCAGAAAAAACGCAAGTGTACAGAAAGCATTTGAAAACGGATCCATCTTCAAAATGCTTTCAGTGTTACTATGGTACCCAGGACGCTATTAAAGTCCTGGTTGCCATAGTAGGAGCGGGGAGCGGTATACTTACAGTCCGTGCGGCTCCTGGGGCGCTCCAGAGTGACGTCAGAGTGCCCCATGCGCATGGATGACGTGCCATGTGATCACGTGATCCATGCGCCTGGGGCGCCCTGACGTCACTCTGGAGCTCCCCGGGAGCCGCACGGACGGTAAGTATGCTGCTCCCACGCTCCCCACTACACTTTACCTTGGCTGCCAGGACTTTAGCGTCCCGGCAGCCATGGTAACCATTGAGAAAAAGCTAAACGTCGTATCCGGCAATGCGCCGAAACGACGTTTAGCTTAAGGCCGGATCCGGATCAATGCCTTTCAATGGGCATTAATTCCGGATCCGGCCTTGCAGCAAGTGTTCAGGATTTTTGGCCGGAGCAAAAAGCGCAGCATGCTGCGGTATTTTCTCTGGCCCAAAAAACGTTCCGTTCCGGAACTGAAGACATCCTGATGCATCCTGAACAGATGTCACTCCATTCAGAATGCATTAGGATAATACTGATCAGGATTCTTCCGGCATAGAGCACCGACGACGGAACTCTACTGTATGCCAGAAGACAAGAACGCAAGTGTGAAAGAGCCCTTATGTGTAATTTTGTATCACATTGTGGACAAGTTGCATTTAGAGATGGCCTTGCGGTTCGCCCCGGCGGTTGTTTTGTGGCTAACTTTGCTCGTTTGCGGTTCGCCGAACAGGCAAACTTATTGCGATGTCCGCCGGCGCCATATTCTTTGCATTGTGCAGAACTTTGACCCATGACACATTCATTAGGTGGGAGAGGGCAGCCATTTGAAACATTTCAGCACATGGACATACCCCCTACCTTATAAATAAACACAATCTGGCAGCCATTTTACATTTTTTTTTTGCAGTTTAGGGAGAGGTTGCTGTGTGAAGCAGGGACAGACTGTTAGGGACACCAAACGCTCGCTAATAGGGCCACAAAAGTCCTTATAAAGTATATTATAGTGCATTTGTACTGTGCAGCAGTTGTGTGCGGTTCTCCAGAGATACCGCAGCTAGATAGAGAATCGCTATTCGAATAAGTAATTGCAACAGGTGTGATATACCTGTTGCCACCAAAAAAATAACTTATTGAGGGGTGTGATATAACTATAATATACCTTCTAACATAGAAAGTATATTATAGTGCATTTGTATTGTGCAGCAGTTGTGTGCGGTTCTGCTGAGATACCGCAGCTAGATAGAGGGACAAACGCTATTGGAATAAGTAATTGCAACAGGTGTGATATACCTGTTGCCCCCCCCAAAAAATGATTAAGGGGTGCGATATACCTGCTTCCACAAAATATTGATTGAGGGGTGTGATACACCAGCTTCCACAAAATATAGATTGAGGCCTGCAATACACCAGCTTCCACCAAATATTAATTAAGGGGTTTGATTTACCAGCTTCCAGCAAATACTCATTATTGGGTTCTATATACCTGTTTCCACAAAATACAGATACAGGGTATTGATATACCGGCTTCCACCAAATATTGATTGAGGCCTGCGATACACCAGCTTCCATCAAATATTGATTAAGGGGTTTGATTTAATGGCTTCCAACAAATACTCATTATTGGGTTCTATATACCTGTTTCCACAAAATACTGATACAGGGTATTGATATACCAGCTTCCACCAAATATTGATTAAGGGGTTTGATTTACCAGTCTCCAGCAAATACTCATTATTGGGTTCTATATACCCGTTTCCACTAAATACTGATAGAGTGTATTTATATACCGGCTTCCACCAAACATTAATTGTGGCCTGCGATACACCAGCGTCCACAAAATATTGATTATGGGGTTTGATTTAATGGCTTCCAACAAATACTCATTATTGGGTTCTATATACCTGTTTCCACAAAATACTGATACAGGGTATTGATATACCAGCTTCCACCAAATATTGATTAAGGGGTTTGATTTACCAGTCTCCAGCAAATACTCATTATTGGGTTCTATATACCCGTTTCCACTAAATACTGATAGAGTGTATTTATATACCGGCTTCCACCAAACATTAATTGTGGCCTGCGATACACCAGCGTCCACAAAATATTGATTATGGGGTTTGATTTACCAGATTCCAGCAAATACTCATCATTGGGTTCTATATACCTGTTTCCACAAAATACTAATAGAGGGGATTGATATACCGGCTTCCACAAAATATTGATTGAGGCCTGCGATATACCTGCTTCCACAAATGCTACTCTTCTATAGGGACTTTGTCGCAGGGTAATTTTGAAAATGACAGGCAGAGGAAGAGACAGGCCATTCCGCAGGGGTGGTAGGGGTAGGGCAGGTGCACCAGGCCGAAGCCTAAGTGGGAAGTTGGAAAAGGTGCATGCAATTACGTCAAAGGACGCACCAGAATTGGTTAAGTGGCTCACTCAGCCTTCCATTTCTGCACCCTCCTCATCCTCTGTATTAGCACCCTCCTCATTCTCTGCTGTGTGCACCCCAAAGACACCACCACCACCACCATAGCCCCTCCACTAGAGTCAGAGGAATTATTTTCCCATCCATTACCATACCTTACCAATGCGCAGCCATTATTGGCATTGGATGAGGAAGAGGAGGTAGCTACAGCCACCACCCAGTGGTCTGACAACAGTACCTAGATCAGCCCAAGGAGGGTGGTCTCGCTGTTGCTGTCTACTCCGAGATCTCTAATGTCAGTGGTGGTGAAGGTGACGATGATGACTGTGGCAATGGACGTCAAGTGGGTGCCCACAAGAGAGGAGGAGGAGGGGAGTAGAGAGGGAGAGATGGAGCAGCAGATAGGGAGGAGAAGCAGGCAGAACTCACAGTGCAAAAAGCAGACTGCAAGTGTATCTGGAGTGAGCCATCCACCATGCACATGGCTTTTTTTAACAGTGTCAGCTGCTGACAATTGTGTAAGCATCTGCAGCCTGTGCTGTCAACGCATAAGTCGCGGTAAGCCCAACACTCACCTAGGAACGACTGCCTTAAGAAGGTACCTGGCCTCCCTTCACCGAGCCCAGTGGGAGCAACACCATCAGAACCCACAAAGCCACACTCTCGGCACTCCACATCCTGCCTCTTCTAATTCTCCTCTCTAGCTTTCATCTGTCAAAAGGCAGGCTTCTGTGTCCAAATGTTCAAACATAAAAAGTTGATGACGCCGGATAACCCTCTTGTCCAACGCCTGACAGCCGGCTTGTCGGAACTGCTAGCCCGCCAACTACTGCCATATAAACTGGTGGACTCGGAGGCCTTTAGAAAATTTGTGGCCATTGGCAAACCTCAATGAAAGGTCCCCGGAAGGAAATATTTCTCACAGCACGGCATCCCAGAGCTATATGGCCATGTTCAGCAGCAAGTGAATGTATCTCTGGCACACAGTGTCGGTGCCAAGATACATCTGACCACAGACACGTAGGTCTAGCAAACACAGGCAGGGAAGGTACATAATTTTTACTGCCCACTGGGTGAACCTTCTGACAGCTGTCAAGCATGTAACCCGTGGCACCCAAGTGGGTTTGGTGTTACCGCCACGGATTGCATGCAGGCCTGCCTCTTCTTCTCCTACTCCATCCTCTGTCTCATCCGCTGACTCCTCCTTTTCTACTGCTACCACCTCTTCAGCTGAACCCCCCAAGCTCTCCAAAACCTATTCGACGTGCCAGGTGAGACGTTGCCATGCTGTGCTGTTGTGCCTGGAAGCCAAGAGCCACACCGGTCCTGCACTCCTTTCAGCTGTGCGGTCACAGGCCGATCAGTGGCTAACCCCGCTCAATTTGACAGTTGGTAAAGTGGTGTGCGACAAAGGGGCCAATCTGCTGAGCGTGCTGAAACAGGGCAAAATGACACACGTGCCATGCATGGCACACGTCCTGAATTTAGTCGTGCAGCGATTCGTCGCCAAATACCCCGGGTCCAGGATATCTTGCGGCAGGCCAGGAAAATCTCTGGCCATTTTAGAAAAAATATGAGTCCTGGAAGACCTCAGAGTGTCATAGCCAAATTCTCAGGCCAATTGGATCACTTTCGATTCAGATAGAATCAATTAAGACAAAAGTCTAATCAGTAGACTGATTCAGCTGAATCAAATCCAAATCTCTAGTGGTGAATATCACAATATGTAGCTTCAGTAGTGATTAGAGGTACGCAAGTTTGCACTTACATTTTCAGTATCGGCTCAATATTTTGCTCATCTCTAGTAGTCAAAAAGCCACTGTTGTCGAGTCCAGGATATCTTGCGGCAGGCCAGGAAAATCTCTGGCCATTTTAGAAGATCTTACACGGCCATGGTTCGCCTTGCTGACGTTCAGCGGCGACACCACTTGCCCGTCAGATGTCTGTTTTGTGACTGCTCGACACGCTGGAACTCCACCTTGTATATGCTTGATAGGCTGCTCCAGCAGAAACGTGCAGTTTACGATTACCTGTACGAACTCTGCGGCAGGACAGGTTCCGGGGAGATTGTTTTTTTTTCACTGCGCCAGTGGCTGCTCATGGGCAATGAATTCAGACTTCTGTGGCCATCTGATGAGATCACCAAACTGGTCAGTCGCAGCCAGGGGGCCATCAGTGACATCATACCTTACACCTTCTTTCTGGAGCGTGCATTGCGTCATGTCATTGATCAAGCCGTCGAGGAGCAGGAAGATGATTAAGTCACAATGCTGAATGAATTCCCAGGGGGGCTACTCCATCTGAGACAGCAGGAGTCTGAAGAGGATTAAGAGGAGGATGGTGCCTGGGGGGAGGAGGAGGAGGAGCAAGAAGAGCTGGCTTTAAACTTTTCTGGGAATCCCTGGTGTTGTCCGTGGCTGGCGGGAGGAGACCGAGGTTGACATTCTCCTGGGCAATAAGCAGGAGCCAGGCCGCTCCACCGATTTCAATTTAGTGCAAATGGGGGCCTTCATGCTCCAGTGTTTGAAGAGAGACCCCCATATAAAAAGCATAAAGGGCAAGGACCAGTACTGGGTGGCAACGTATGTTACCAGCATCACAGAGGGCTGTCAGGCCTTGCTGCGAGAGATGCTGCATTCTGCTGTTGCGGGCTCTGGCAGAGGAATTTCCACCCACAGAGAAACAGTTGCGGGTACCAATCCTACAGCGCGTGCAAGAAGAGGGCGGTTTGAAGATGTGTTGGTCACTTTGAATATGAGATCATTCTCCAGCCACATAATCACTTGTTCTTTTCTGTACGTTGAATGAATAATTTTCGGGGCCTGTACTTTACTGGCCTGAAGTAAAATTGTTATCCAATGACCATCTAATATAACTCCAGCCACATAATCACTTGATGTTTTCTGTCCGGTGAATGCATAATAGTTTGGGGCTTGTACTCCACTGGCCTGCATTAAAATTGATATCCAATGACCGTCTAATATACTTCCAGACACATAATCACTTCATCTTTTCTGTACGGTGAATGCATAATTTTTGGGGCCTGTAATCTAACTGGCCAACAGGTAAAATTGTTATATGGTGACCTTCTAATGTACCTCCAGCCACATAATCACTTGTTCTTTTCTGTACGTTGAATGAATAATTTTTGGGGCCTGTACTCCACTGGCCTGAAGTAAAATTGTTATCCAATGACCGCCTAATATACCTCCAGCCACATAATCACTTGATGTTTTCTGTCCGGTGAATGAGTAATTTTTGGGGCCTGTAGTTCACTGGCCTTCAGTAAAATTGATATCCATTGACTGTCTAATATACCTCCAGCCACATAATCACTTGATCTTTTCTGTACGGTGACCGCCTAATGTACTTCCAGCCACATTATCAATTGTTCTTTTCTGTACTGTGAATAAATAATTTTTGGGGCCTGTAGTCCACTGGCCTGCAGTAAAATTGATGTCAATTGACCATCTAATATACCTCCAGCCAAATAATCACTTGATGTTTTCTGTCCGGTGAATGCCTAATGTTTGGGGCCTGTACTACCGTGGTCTAAAATAAAAAAACTCTAGGCTCCAGCAGGGCACATTTTTGACAGTTTCCCTTTAAGATGCATAAAAATGGCCCCTGATTAAAATACATATTTTTCGTGGGGATTTTTGCCATTGGTCCCCCTCTGGTATGTCACTGTCCATGTTGTGGGACGATTTGTGCACTTCTAGTATGTATTTGGTGGCTGCAAATATGACCTAAAGGTTTTTCAGCTTCGTCTGCTATTAAAGTGAATGGGGCCCGCCGCAAACTTGTGGTTCGCGAACATTTGATCTTGTTTGCGAATTGTTCAGGCCGATGTTCGTCAATCGCTAGTTGCATTGTTACAAACTTTCTATAGACCTAAAATGCATTCTTTTTATTTCTCTGGTACATACTGTTAGCCTCTCATCCTACAAGGTCGCACTACTGCTGACAGTAGAGGCAAGCTCAGGCGGTTAATACATACAGATACAATGTGTTTGTTCTTCTTCAGAAATAACATTATCAGTTTAATGGTTTAATGGACAGATCTTTAGCGAATTACATTAGTAAAAAGCAGTGGCTTAATGATATAATGGATATGACCCCTTCTAATAATATCTGTTGAGTGCAGACTTTTGTACATTAGGCTACTCTGCAGCTTACTGGAAGTGTTTTAAATCAAATTAGACTCATCTTTTCAATGCCTTTTTACATCATTCCATAACTGCATTTATAATTAAGTGATGAACTTGTCTAAAATATTATGGTAAATGTGCATTTTTTTTCTTGTTCTTATGTATGTTTCTTGCATTCTACTACTAGGGTTCATGGACATGGCCATACTATAGTTCTGTTTAAGCTCTTGGTACAAAGCTGTAATAGAGCACCTGTATGAGTCTTTGGAACACCCCTTGTACCCCTGTATACTGTACTTCAGATTGGGGTACATATTTTTATCTTAGGCAATATTATGGACATATTCTCCTCTTGAAGCATAGTTTCTAGAGAAAATATCCCATAATAAGATACTATATGGCGGAAGACAAAATGCCTATAGCTGTGTACTGCATAATACGGAGCCGGGTCTGCCATGTGCATGTGCCCCATGATTCTGGACTATTATCTGCCCCCTGTTCTCCCGCTGTCAGCACTCAGAGATGTGCTAAAAAATAAAAGAAAATGTTTGGACTACTGTACTGTGCCAGCATAATGGAGAAGGCTTATGTGCGCATGACCAGGAGGCCTAGCAATGCAGTTTATCACAACTTCAAATAGTGGAACAGAGGCATTAGGAAAATAAAATATGTGGACTCCTTATCTGCAGGACTACTCATTTATTACTGCATATAATAGTCCAAGATTGTGGAGACTTGAAAGAAGCTGGTGATGACTCTTATACTACATTGATTTCACCATTGTGCTGAAACGAATCACAATGTGTCAATAAAGATTAAAAACTTGAGTTGCATCCAAATTCAGATTTTGGGTGATTCGATTTGGGCCAATTTTTGGGCAGAGACAGAAAAAGAAAAGTATCTAAAACAAAATTAAGAAAAGACTGAGAGAAGAGAAAAATATGAGTCCTGGAAGACCTCAGAGTGTCATATCCAAATTCTCAGAAACATTGGATCACTTTCGATTCAGATAGAATCAATTAAGACACAAGTCTAATCAGTAGACTGATTCAGCTGAATCAAATCCAAATCTCTAGTGGTGAATATCACAATATGTAGCTTCAGTAGTGATTAGTGGTACGCACGTTTGCACTTACATTTTCAGTATCGGCTCAATATTTTGCTCATCTCTAGTAGTCAAAAAGCCACTGTTGTTGAATCCTTTTTGTGTGTGACTGTTGCACAATGCCATCAAATTCTACAAAAGATAAATAATTAAATAGCAGATTTACTTTGTCCCTCCTCATTGACAACGGGTTAGAAAAACCATATCTATGCCACGGAGAGCATGAATGATGAGGATCTACAGAATGCTCTCTAAGCCCATCGATTTCCAACCTGCTCTTCTGAATAACCCACCAGTTAGTGGTAGTACTAATGGCACATGTACCAGAAAGTTGGCAACATTTGCATGTTGCATGAGTGGCAAGGAGATAGGATTAGAGAAGAAAGATCGGGTCAGATTTCCATTCCGCCCAGAATCAACCAAACTGGGGAGAACCAGCTAAATCTCACCCCTAAAATCTATTCTAGCACATTTAGAAAAGTTGTTATCCTGAATCTACTGTAATGCAGACCTGATCAACCTGATCGAAAAACAAATGAGAATATCCCCATGTTTTACTTAATTTGCTAAAATGAATAACCTAGTTTATGTAAGATTGTTCTGTTTTAAGTCAATGTTGTATCGTATGATATTCAGTGGTGGGCTTTTTGGTTCCTTTGATGTCACAAAAGCATAAACTACTGTAAAAGGAATTGTATCATTCCAGATTCCACACTGGCTACTGGAGCAGTTATAGGCTAATCCTTCTTAATGTCTGCAGTTTACTTTACAGCTTTGCAGTATAGACTGGGAGAGAATGAGCAGAGCCATGATCTGTTGAAAGCTAATCTTAGGACAAATATAAGCCAAAAATGCAACATAACATAAATAAAATAAGGTTTGCTTAGATTACATGCAGTCAATAAAAAGGTCTGCATTTGCTATTGTGGCTGCTCCTTTTAGACATATTTCTGAAGCATATCTACTGTGCTGCATGTGCTGAGGGAGCTTGGTTTGTGATTTTGCCACTAAATTCTGTTGCAAAGTAAGACAACCAATAAGTGGAATGAAGTTAGAAACAAGTGTCTAGTCATGAGCCAAATTTACCAGTCGGAGCCACTGTGTTAAATTTGGCAGAAATTTCATTTTAGACCAGATTTGCACTGAGTTCATTTAAAACAGTATAAATAAATCTGCCCCAATATGTTCAGTGTACATAGTCTTTAAAGGGGTTGTCTGAAATTTTGATATTGATGGCCTATCCCCCAGATAGGTCATCAATATCTTATTAGTGGGGGCCTGACTCCCGACATCCCTGCCAAACAGCTGTTTGAAGAGCCTGTGAGCGCTAAGGGCTCTTCCTGGGCCATGATTTCTTGAACACGTGGTCTAGGCTCAGCTCACCCCTATTCAAATGAATGGGGCTTAGCTGCAATACCAAGCCCAGCGGCTTTGCAATAGATGGCATTGTGCTTGGTAAGCTGTGAGGAGGGAAGACACCTGCCGATGTGGTATTAATGACCTATACTGAGGATAATTCATCAATAATAAACATCTGGAAAACCCCTTTAATGTATAGTACTGTATTGTACTGCTGAAGATATAGCTAATGCAGAAAAGTAACACTACACACTATATGTACAGTGTGGGGATGTGCTCGTGGTAGGCTACAGTAGCGGCGGCAATATTGAGGCAATCACAGACAGTCTTTGTAATACACTGTGACTTTATTCACACCAAAGGCATAATAGGCAATGTGCAGACCACACAGGTGCATATACACATAGTGCATAGAACAAAAGTCCTTCCATAGAAAATAAACAGCAGGTTTGAGTCACCTTGTTTTGGACAGACCACAGCAGTCATGCAGGCTTGTAAGCTACCTGCCTTTGTCTCCCTCAGGCCAGAGCCCCTTCGGCTAGTAGCACCACAGGTCCCAGGGCTATCCTTCAATGTGTGCTGCGCCCAGACTCTCCTTCACCAGCACTGACTCTGTCTGTGGAAATCTCCAGCACAGCAAGACACACCCCACCCCCATCTTCAGCAGGCTAGGGTACTTTAAAGGCCCAGCTCCACCAAAAACCTTGGCTGGCCGTGGGGAACAGGCACCCACCCAGCTCTTTACCTGTTCCCAGTAAGAACCGGCCCGGACACGCTGCGCCAGCATCATTCGCCGCTGTAACCGCAATGATCCGGTTCTTACTCCACCGAGGCCAGGACCTCTGGTGGCACATATCGTCCGTCCATTATTATCCCGGGGACTCTCCTACAACAGATAAGGCTCTGTATTCAGCTCTCTTGAAACTTCTTGGTGAATGGGGGGCTGTACTCCATGACTTCCAGGAGATTGTAAAATTCTATGCAGTTAAACATTTCTATGCAGTTAATTCCAATTTATTTCAGCTGCCGTAAAGCTCACAAACCCTGTTGTGCTGTCTATATAAACCATACAGGAAGAACATTTCTATAATATGGCTGTCCCCAGGGAAGATTTGAAAATATATATATTATAAAAAATTAACATAAAAAAAAATAGAACAAAGAAACGATTTCTATTCCGCAGACTAAGGCCTCATGCACACACTGGCCGTTGGGTCCACAATTCTGGAGATGAGGAACGGAGTCACAAAACGGAACACCGGAAGCACTATGGAGTGCTTCCGTGGTGTTTCTTTCCGTGGTTCCGCACCGCAAAAAAATATGACATGTCATATTTTTTTCCGGTGCGGACATACCACGGAACCCATTCAAGTTGAATTGGTCCGGCCCGCTGCACGGCTGTTGTCCGTGCATTGGGGACTGCAATTGCGGTCCCCAATGCACAAAACGGCCGCACAACGGCCGTGTGCATGAGCCCTAAGGCTTCATTCAGATGGCCGCAATGTAGGTGTATTTTAGAGTCAGTATTACGGATGCAATTCCCGGCCTGACCACGGGTATTTTGGCCTAGACTTACAGCATCATAGACATACAGGTCCTTCTAAAAAAATTAGCATATTGTGATATAGTTCATTATTTTCTGTAATGTACTGATAAACATTAGACTTTCATATATTTTAGATTCATTACACACCAACTGAAGTAGTTCAAGCTTTTTATTGTTTTAATATTGATGATTTTGGCATACAGCTCATGAAAACCCCAAATTCCTATCTAAAAAAATTAGCATATCATGAAAAGGTTCTCTAAACGAGCTATTAACCTAATCATCTGAATCAACTAATTAACTCTAAACACCTGCAAAAGATTCCTGAGGCTTTTAAAAACTCCCAGCCTGGTTCATTACTCAAAACCGCAATCATGGGTAAGACTGCCGACCTGACTGCTGTCCAGAAGGCCATCATTGACACCCTCAAGCAAGAGGGTAAGACACAGAAAGAAATTTCTGAACGAATAGGCTGTTCCCAGAGTGCTGTATCAAGGCACCTCAGTGGGAAGTCTGTGGGAAGGAAAAAGTGTGGCAGAAAACGCTGCACAACGAGAAGAGGTGACCGGACCCTGAGGAAGATTGTGGAGAAGGACCGATTCCAGACCTTGGGGGACCTGCGGAAGCAGTGGACTGAGTCTGGAGTAGAAACATCCAGAGCCACCGTGTACAGGCGTGTGCAGGAAATGGGCTACAGGTGCCGCATTCCCCAGGTCAAGCCACTTTTGAACCAGAAACAGCGGCAGAAGCGCCTGACCTGGGCTACAGAGAAGCAGCACTGGACTGTTGCATGTCATTCGGAAATCAAGGTGCCAGAGTCTGGAGGAAGACTGGGGAGAGGGAAATGCCAAAATGCCTTAAGTCTAGTGTCAAGTACCCACAGTCAGTGATGGTCTGGGGTGCCATGTCAGCTGCTGGTGTTGGTCCACTGTGTTTTAACAAGGGCAGGGTCAATGCAGCTAGCTATCAGGAGATTTTGGAGCACTTCATGCTTCCATCTGCTGAAAAGCTTTATGGAGATGAAGATTTCATTTTTCAGCACGACCTGGCACCTGCTCACAGTGCCAAAACCACTGGTAAATGGTTTACTGACCATGGTATTACTGTGCTCAATTGGCCTGCCAACTCTCCTGACCTGAACCCCATAGAGAATCTGTGGGATATTGGGAAGAGAAAGTTGAGAGACGCAAGACCCAACACTCTGGATGAGCTTAAGGCCGCTATCGAAGCATCCTGGGCCTCCATAACACCTCAGCAGTGCCACAGGCTGATTGTCTCCATGCCACGCCGCATTGAAGCAGTCATTTCTGCAAAAGGATCCCGACCAAGTATTGAGTGCATAACTGAACATAATTATTTGAAGGTTGACTTTTTTTGTATTAAAAACACTTTTCTTTTATTGGTCGGATGAAATATGCTAATTTTTTTTAGATAGGAAATTTGGGTTTTCATGAGCTGTATGCCAAAATCATCAATATTAAAACAATAAAAGGCTTGAACTACTTCAGTTGGTGTGTAATGAATCTAAAATATATGAAAATCTAATGTTTATCAGTACATTACAGAAAATAATGAACTTTATCACAATATGCTAATTTTTTTAGAAGGACCTGTATATGATGCTATGAACTTGGGTCATTAGCATTAGACCTATGGTCAGGCCAGAAATTGCTTCCGTAATATGGACTTCATTGACTCATAGACTATTCTTTATATATGGCTTTGCCTTAATTTAGTTTGTTTTTTACATTGTACAGTATGCAGAATCCTTCATTCTTCAAAATCCTATTCTCATGCTAACCTCTTTATTCTCTCTTGGTTTTATTTTACAAGTGTGAATCCTTCACAATACAGTAGGTTGGAGTAATAATACACCTCAGGATACATGACTTTACTGTATTACTCTTCCACACATCAATGCATTGAATGTCAATTTGATATCTCTGTGGAATAACAATATAAAATATACTATCGCTTTGTATTCTACAAATATCCAGCAGATGGTCATACTACTGTATCTCAACTCTTAACGAAGAACATTTCTGCTTGACTTAAGAAGAAAATTATGCCCTATGAAACTTGTAGACCAGGTTTTACTGTATGTTGTGTCAAGCCCACAGCGCTCCAGATGGCGACCAAAATGGTTGAAAATGCACCTTAAAATTTGCAGATTGCGCCAAGACTTTTTAGCCTTGTTGCTAGTGTTGGGTGAGCATGCTTGGCCGAACACCATTTTGACTCGAGCATTGCGAAGCTTGGCACATCACGGTGTTCAGCCGAACACCGTGTGTGCTTGAGCACGATGCTCGAGTCGAGTCTCCTCCCCGCACATTTGTTGGCTGCTACGCAGCCAATAAATCTGCGGGGAAGTACTGGCACTCACTGTAATGCTGTAGCCATGTTGGTTACTGGCATTACAGTGATTGGCTGGCCGGAACGTGTCATCGGGTGCTATATAGCACCCGATGACATGTGGTTCAGCTCAGTCTTAGTCAGGGCGAGCTGCAGCAGAAGGGACAGATAGTGTAAAGACAGGAATTTTTTAATTTTTTTTTAGGCAGGATTTGGTGTTAAAAGGTGTTAGAGACCCAAAAGTCCTTTTAACAACTATTGTTTTATCTGGCTGCAATATATATTATTAGTGCAACCTGCGCTAAATTGTGTGCAATTGTTTGGCTGCTTCTGACAGTGACACAACCTCTGATACATCTGTTGTGTTAAATTTGCGCATCCTAAATATCTATGGCATCCAGCGCAATTGTTTGGCCGCTGCTAACAGCGACATTACCTGCGCTACATCTCCTGTATAACGTTAGCGCATCCTAAATATCAGTGACATTCAGTGTAATTTTTTTCTTAGCCGCTGGTGACAGCAACATTACCTGCGATACATCTCCTGTATTACGTTTGCGTATCCTAAATATCTGTGACATTCACTGTCATTTTTTCGCCACTGGTGACAGCGACATTACCTGCGCTACATCTCCTGTATAACATTTGCGCATCCTAAATATCTGTGACATTCAGTGTAATTTATTTGCACATACACTTACAAAACCTGCGCTACTGTACGTGTGACATACTTGCAAGGTGCACGCAGAGGCAGTGGCCCTGGGTGCGGTGAAACTGCGCCTGCTGCCAGAGCACAAGAAGCACACTAATCCACGATACCTAGCTTTATGTCTCAGTTTGCAGGGTGGCGCAGGACACCACTCTCATAGTCACACCAGTGCGACCAGATGGTCGGTTGGATTGCAGCAGATAATGCTTCCAGTCGGTTAAGGGCTCTTTCACACTTGCGTTGTCCGGATCCGGCGTGTACTCCATTTGCCGGAATTACACGCCGGATCCGGAAAAACGCAAGTGAACTGTAAGCATTTGAAGACGGATAAATCTTCAAAATGCGTTCAGTGTTACTATGGCAGCCAGGACGCTATTAAAGTCCTAGTTGCCATAGTAGGAGCGGGGGAGCAGCATACTTACAGTCCGTGCGGCTCCCGGGGCGCTCCAGAATGACGTCAGAGCGCCCCATGCGCATGGATGACGTGCCATGCGATCAAGTCATCCATGGCCCCGGGAGCCGCACGGACGGTAAGTATACTGCTCCCCCGCTCCCCACTAGACTTTACCATGGCTGCCAGGACTTTAGCGTCCCGGCAGCCATAATAACCATTCAGAAAAAGCTAAACGTCGGATCCGGCAATGCGCCGAAACGACGTTTAGCTTAAGGCCGGATCCGGATCAATGCCTTTCAATGGGCATTAATTCCGGATCCGGCCTTGCGGCAAGTGTTCAGGATTTTTGGCCGGAGCAAAAAGCGCAGCATGCTGCGGTATTTTCTCCGGCCAAAAAACGTTCCGGTCCTGAACTGAAGACATCCTGATGCATCCTGAACGGATTTCTCTCCATTCAGAATGCATTAGGATAAAACTGATCAGGATTCTTCCGGCATAGAGCCACGACGACGGAACACTATGCCGGAAGAAAAGAACGCAAGTGTGAAAGAGCCCTAAGCACTACCCTGTCTTCCACAAAGTCCAGTTTCAGTAGCCAAGAGTCTGGTCAATAGAATCCTCACACTGATCCTCCTTCCTCCCACCATGGAGAGTCTTGGCAAACAAGTGATCCCACACTCGGATACTCTGAGGAGCTCTTTTCATTGCCATTCCTTAATTGGCGCTTCTCACCAAGCCTGCTTGAAGAGGGACATAAGGAGATCTTGTGTACTGATTCCTAAACTCTTCAGCATCCACAGTCAGAAGATGACGGTAGGGAACGGCAATTGGTGTTTTTTTTACGAGGTGGATGATGATTATGAGACACAATTGCCAATAAGTCAACGGCAATTAGTGTCTCAAGAGGTTGATGATGAGGATGAGACACAGTTGTCAATAAGTGAGGTTGTTGTTAGGTCAACAAGTCAGGAGGATGACCAGAGTGAGGAAGTAGAAAAGGAGGTGGTGGACGATAAAATCACTGACCCAACCTGGAAAGGTGGCAAGCTGAGTGAGGATAGCAGTACAGAGGGAAAGTGATCCACAGCACCGCAACAAGCTGGAAGAGGCAGTGAGATGGCAAAAGGGAGAAGGTGGACCAGATCAAACAGGCGCACAACTGTTCCCCGGAGCACCCCTTTGCGGCAATCTCTTTTGCCAAGGGGTAGGTGTTCTGCAATATGCCGCTTTTTTGAGGAAAATGCCGACAATAAAAGAATTGTCATTTGCAACCTGTGCAGTACCAAAATAAGCAGGGGCGTCAATACTAGCAACCTCACCACCACCGGCATGATCCGCCACATGGCATCAAAGCACCCTAATAGGTGGGCCGAACGCCTGGGTCCACAATCAGTGTCTGCAGGTCACACCACTGCCTTCTCTTACCCTGTGTTATGTGCTGGCCAATCCCCTGTCAAAGCTGCAGGCCCTGATGCCTTCTGCACTGCACCTGGACCTTTGCAAGCACCATCAGCTAGCACATTAACTTCTGTGTTCCAGCGCAGCGTACAGATGTCCATACCCCAGGCCTTTGAATGAAAGCGCAAATACCCAGCCACCCGCCCACAGGCCATAGCACTAAATGCGCATTTTTCCAAATTGCTGGCCCTGGAAATGTTGCCATTTAGGCTTGTGGACACTGAGGCTTTCCACAGCCTGATGGTGGAAGCCATCCCTCGTTACTCAGTCCCCATCCGACACTAATTTTCCACCAGCTTGTGTCCCGTAACATCACCCGTGCCCTGACCAACATTATTGGTAAGGTCCACTTAATGTCACAACCAGACAGCTGAGAAGCTCTGACAGAGGCCTTTCAGAACCTCCTCCTTGAGTTCTGTGTTGTGGTATTCAGCTCCTCCTCTCATTAGCCTCTCTCAGCTGTTATGTGTTGGACTAATTGTTTCCCTTTAAATTCTTCCCCAGAATGCTTTTCTGGGCGGCTTATATTTCTTCCTGGAGTATGTGTGCATGCCCATCTGGTTCTCCTCTCCTCTACAAAGTTAAGTGTTATACTGTTATCTGTTATTTTCTGTTTGCTGGATCCCAGGTGACCCTGACTCCCTCCGTGTCTGGTGTAGGGAGCCGGTGGTCGTGTCCCCTCACTATTTGCAGGGTGCTCAGGGATTATATAGTCAAGGTACGTGGATATGCATACCTCCACCATTCGGATCTATGCATAGGCTGAGCAGCCAGGGAAAGTCCCAGGTCTTCTACAGGGGTCCCCCTTTTGTTCCTTAGCTTCTGGATCCAGCGAGTCATTTATGCATGTTGTTTTGCCTTGTTTCCTGTACACCGTCCGTGACATTATAAGCCGCCATAACCGTCTCAAGCATGGATCCGGTTTCACTTTTGGCTGAACGCCTTCAGGGTCTTTCATTGGAGGTAGCTGATCTCCGCAGGACTTTTTCTCAGCTTCAAGTGACCGATTCAGCTGGCGTTCATGGAGTTTGTTCTGAGCCTAAGATCTCGCTCCCGGATACGTTCTCCGGGGGTAGTGAGAATTTTGTGCGTTTTAGAGAGGCTTGCAAACTCCATTTTCGCCTTCTTCCCCATTCTTCTGGTGATGAGGAACGGAGGGTGGGGATCATTATATCGCTGCTCAGGGGTAACGCTCAGTCCTGGGCCTTTTCACTGCCGGAGGGGGCACGGCCCCTCCGTTCAGTGGATGAATTCTTTTTAGCCCTGGGTCAGATATATGATGATCCGGATCGTATTGCTCTGGCGGAGTCTAGACTACGTCTCCTATGCCAGGGTAAACAATCCGCAGAAATATACTGCTCAGAATTTCGGAGTTGGGCAGCTGATACTGGTTGGAATGATGCTGCACTCCGAAGTCAATTTTGCCATGGTCTTTCAGAGGGATTGAAAGATGCATTTGCCTTTCATGAAAGGCGTATTTCTTTGGACTCTGCTATGTCTCAGGCCGTTCGTATTGACAGGCGTCTTAGAGAGAGAGGAGAGATCTCTCCTTCCTGTCATACTCGGTCCCAGGACTGTGCAGCGGTCCCATTCTCTGCGCAGGGGTCTCAGTCGCTGTCAGCCCCTTCTGAGCAGGAGCCCATGCAGCTGGGGTTGATTTCTTCTGACAATAGAAGATTCAGCCCGCATGGGAGGGTTTGTTTTTGTTGTGGAGGTATTAATCATTTGGCAAATATTTGTCCCTCTAGGAGATTCAGGCAGTTCTCTGGGTATAATAAAGAAACAAAGAGGAAAAAATCTTTGAAAAATGTTCCGTCTGTTACTATTGGCAGGATTGAGGCGGAGATTGAAGATTTTCCGTTTGCTTGTAGTTCCCGTTTTGTCCTGCCGGCTAGGGTGGCGCTAGAGAGCAAGAACATTTTTTGTGAGATTTTTGTGGATAGTGGAGCAGCGGTCAATCTCATTGATAATCACTTTGCGATAACTCATGGTTTCCAGGTGTGCGCTTTGAGAAAGGATATTCCTGTATTTGCTATCGATTCCGCTCCACTTTCTCAGAAATCATTAAAGGGCATAGTTCACAATATCCGTTTAATTGTGAGTGATGCTCATGTTGAGGATGTGTCATGTTTCGTCCTTAGCGGTTTGCCCACCCCGCTGGTGTTGGGGCTGCCCTGGCTCACTAAGCATAACCCCACCATTGATTGGCAAGCGAAGCAAATAAATGGTTGGAGTGACTTTTGCAGAGAGAATTGCCTCATGACATCTGTTTCTGAGGTTGCTACTAAGACTATACCATCTTTTCTCTCTGAATTTTCGGATGTCTTCTCTGAGAGTGGAGTTCAGGATTTGCCCCCGCACAGGGAGTACGATTGCCCTATTAATCTCATCCCAGACGCCAAGCTGCCTAAATCTCGTTTATACAATCTTTCCCAACCTGAGAGGATCGCTATGCGTGCTTATATCTCTGAGAGTCTGAGAAAGGGACACATACGACCCTCGAAGTCACCTGTTGCCGCTGGTTTTTTCTTTGTTAAGAAAAAAGATGGTTCTTTAAGACCTTGTCTGGATTTCAGGGAGCTGAACAATATCACAATTCGTGACCCTTATCCGCTTCCTCTGATCCCGGACCTATTTAACCAGGTTGTTGGGGCTAAAGTCTTTTCCAAATTAGATTTAAGAGGGGCATACAACCTGGTCAGGGTCAGAGAAGGGGACGAATGGAAGACGGCCTTCAATACCCCTGAGGGCCATTTTGAAAACTTGGTTATGCCTTTTGGTTTGATGAATGCCCCAGCCGTTTTCCAGCATTTCGTGAACAGCATTTTTTATCATTTGATGGGAAAATTTGTATTGGTGTATTTGGATGACATTTTGATTTTTTCTCCCGATTTCAAAACTCATAAGGAACATTTACGTCAGGTCTTGCTATCCTGCGGGAGAATAAATTATATGCGAAACTGGAAAAATGTGTGTTTGCGGTTCCAGAAATTCAATTTCTGGGGTTTCTTCTCTCCGCTTCTGGTTTTCGCATGGACCCCGAGAAGGTCCGCGCTGTGCTTGAGTGGGAGCTTCCTGAGAATCAAAAGGCGCTGATGCGTTTTTTGGGCTTTGCCAATTATTACAGGAAGTTCATCTTGAATTATTCTTCTATTGTTAAACCACTCACTGATATGACCAGAAAGGGGGTAGATTTTTCTTCTTGGTCAGTAGAGGCGCGTAAGGCTTTTTCTGATATCAAGGAGAGTTTTGCTTCCGCTCCCATCTTGGTGCAACCTGATGTTTCGTTACCCTTCATAGTTGAGGTTGATGCTTCTGAGGTGGGTGTGGGGGCGGTCTTGTCTCAGGGTTCCTCTCCTGCCAATTGGCGACCGTGTGCCTTTTTCTCAAGAAAACTCTCCTCCGCAGAGAGAAATTACGATGTGGGAGATAGGGAATTGTTGGCCATCAAGTTGGCTTTTGAGGAATGGCGCCATTGGCTAGAGGGAGCCAGACACCCTATTACCGTATTTACTGACCATAAAAATCTGGCCTACTTGGAGTCAGCCAAGCGTCTGAACCCGAGACAGGCCAGATGGTCGTTGTTCTTTTCTAGGTTTAATTTTGTTGTCACGTTCCGCCCTGGAGTTAAGAATGTGAAGGCAGATGCCCTGTCACGTTGTTTTCCGGGAGGCGGGAATTTTGAAGACCCGGGTCCCATTTTGGCTGAAGGTGTGGTGGTCTCTGCTCTTTTTCCTGAATTGGAGGCAGAGGTGCAGGCAGCCCAGTCAGAGGCTCCTGATCTTTGTCCTCCTGGGAGGTTGTTTGTGCCTCTCGCTTTAAGACACAAGATTTTTAAAGAACACCACGATACGGTCCTTGCTGGGCACCCGGGGGTAAGAGCCACACTGGATCTCATCGCTCGGAGATTCTGGTGGCCTGCGCTTCGTAAGTCGGTTGAGGGTTTTGTGGCAGCCTGCGAGACTTGCGCTCGTGCCAAAGTCCCTCATTCATGGCCATCAGGTCCTCTCCTTCCCTTACCCATTCCTTCCCGTCCTTGGACACATCTGTCCATGGACTTTATCACGGACCTGCCTCGTTCCTCGGGGAAGACTGTGATTCTGGTGGTGGTGGACCGTTTTAGCAAAATGGTGCATTTCATCCCTTTTCCTGGTTTGCCCAATGCTAAGACGCTGGCGCAGGCATTTGTTGATCACATTGTCAAATTGCACGGTATTCCTTCAGACATAGTCTCTGATAGGGGCACGCAGTTTGTTTCCAGATTCTGGAAGGCTTTCTGTTCTCGCTTCGGGGTTCGGTTGTCATTCTCTTCTGCCTTCCACCCGCAGTCGAATGGCCAGACAGAGCGCGTCAATCAGAATCTGGAGACATATCTGCGTTGTTTTGTGGCGGAGAATCAAGAGGATTGGTGTTCTTTTTTGTCCCTTGCTGAGTTTGCTTTAAATAACCGTCGTCAGGAGTCCTCTGATAAGTCACCATTTTTTGGTGCATATGGGTTTCATCCACAGTTTGGGACTTTCTCTGGAGAGGGGTCTTCTGGTTTACCTGATGAGGACAGATTCTCCTCGTCTTTGTCATCTATTTGGCAAAAGATTCAAGATAATCTAAAGAGCATGAGTGAGAGATATAAGCGTGTGGCTGATAAGAGACGTGTGCTTGGTCAGGACCTGAATGTTGGTGATCTGGTGTGGTTGTCTACCAAGAATATCAAATTGAAGGTTCCCTCCTGGAAGTTGGGTCCTAGGTTTATTGGGCCTTACAAAATCCTGTCTGTCATCAATCCTGTTGCATACCGTCTTGATCTTCCTCAGACTTGGAAGATCCATAATGTTTTTCATAAGTCCTTATTGAAACCTTATGTTCAACCCATTGTACCCTCGCCTTTGCCTCCTCCTCCGATTATGGTTGATGGGAATCTTGAATTTCAGGTCTCTAGGATTGTGGATTCTCGTCTTGTCCGCGGTTCTCTTCCAGTACCTTGTTCACTGGGAGGGGTATGGTCCTGAGGAGAGGATGTGGGTCTCAGTGACGGACATTAAAGCCTCTCGTCTCATCAAGGCTTTCCATAGGTCCCATCCTGAGAAGGTGGGTTCTGAGTGTCCGGAGTCCACTCGTAGAGGGAGGGGTACTGTCACAACCAGACAGCTGAGAAGCTCTGACAGAGGCCTTTCAGAACCTCCTCCTTGAGTTCTGTGTTGTGGTATTCAGCTCCTCCTCTCATTAGCCTCTCTCAGCTGTTATGTGTTGGACTAATTGTTTTCCTTTAAATTCTTCCCCAGAATGCTTTTCTGGGCGGCTTATATTTCTTCCTGGAGTATGTGTGCATGCCCATCTGGTTCTCCTCTCCTCTACAAAGTTAAGTGTTATACTGTTATCTGTTATTTTCTGTTTGCTGGATCCCAGGTGACCCTGACTCCCTCCGTGTCTGGTGTAGGGAGCCGGTGGTCGTGTCCCCTCACTATTTGCAGGGTGCTCAGGGATTATATAGTCAAGGTACGTGGATATGCATACCTCCACCATTCGGATCTATGCATAGGCTGAGCAGCCAGGGAAAGTCCCAGGTCTTCTACAGGGGTCCCCCTTTTGTTCCTTAGCTTCTGGATCCAGCGAGTCATTTATGCATGTTGTTTTGCCTTGTTTCCTGTACTCCGTCCGTGACACTTAATGACTGACACATGGACAAGTGCTTTTGGCCAAGGACGCTACATATCCCTAACGGCACACTGGGTGAAAGTTGTGAAGACCGAGAGCGAGTCATACCCTGGGATGGCACAGGTGCTACTGACGCTAAGGATTGCGGGCCCTACTTCCATCCGAATTTCCGCCACCACCTACATTAGTGGCTGCAAGTGGCTGCAACCCCCCCACTTCTCCTCCTCCACCTCCTCCTCTGAATTCTCATCTTGCAGCACCAGTCAGCCATCAGTCAATAGCTGGAAGCAGTGTAGCACTGCAGTGGGGAAGCGGCAACAAGCCCTGCCTGAAACTAATTTGCTTAGGTGACAAACAGAAAACCGCTGCAGAGCTGCGGCAGGGTGTTCAACTTAGTAGTTCAGCGGTTTCTCAAAACCTACCCCAATTTGCCTGAGCTACTGGTGAAGGTGTGCCACGTGTGTGCACCTTTCCGAAAGTCATGCCACCGGTCTGGCAACGCTGCAGCAGCGCTTGCAATTGCCAGCTTACCGACTGTTGTGTGGCGTGAGTACGCACTGGAACTCCACGTTCCACATGTTGGCCAGGTTTTGTGAGCAGCAGAGGACAGTAGTGGAATACTAGTTGCAACATGGTTGTCGCCTTTCCAGTCAGCTTCCGCTCTTCACAAGCGACGAGTGGGCATGGATGTCTGGCCTCTGTGAGGTTTTACGCAACTTTGAGGAATCAACACAGATGGTAAGCGGCGATGCCGCTATTATCAGTGTAACCATCCCACTTCTGTGTCTACTGAAACGCTCGCTGCTCACAATGAAGACGGATGCTTTGCATGTGTAAGAGGTGGAAATGGAGGAAGACAGTACACAGGGTGTTAGCCAGACCACCCTCAGTTTGTCTTCTCAGCGCGAATTGGGTGATGATGAGGAGGAGCAGGAGACGGTTGCCTCCTCTACAGAGGGTAGTACCCATAGCAGGTTTATTGGTTTATTCTATCTGTTCAGCATGGATAGGCCAAAGAGGAGAAAGAGGATGAGAAGATTGAGAGTCATTCTCCTGATGAGGACAGCAAAGTATTGTCTGTTAGGACTCTGGCACACATGGCTGACTTTATGTTATGCTGCCTTTCCCGTGACCCTCGCATTATATGCATTTTGGCCATCTCCGATTACTGGTTGTTCACCCTTCTTGACCCCCGTTACAAAGAGAACTTCTCATCTCTCATTCCTGTGGTGGAGAGGATGAGCAAAATGGTGCAATACCAAAAGGTCCTTGTGGAAAAATTGCTCCAAAAATTTCCAGCTGATAACACTAGCGGCAGAGTACATAGTTCCTTGGGCAACCAAGGAGGGGAGACAATGGGAACACACAGCAGTTCGAACACTCTCCAAGGCCTGGGACAGTTTTATGACAACCCGCCAGCACCCTCAACCTGATGCGCGACCTAGTGTCACAAGGAAGATAATGGAGTATGTAGCAGACCAGGTCAGCATCCGCAGTGATCCCTCTGTGCCTCACAACTATTGGGTGTTCAACCTGGAAACGTGGCACAAACTTGCACTCTATGTCTCAGAGGTTCTGGGTAGAGTTGAGCGAACACCTGGATGTTCGGGTTCGAGAAGTTCGGCCGAACATCCCGGAAATGTTCGGGTTCGGGATCCGAACCCGATCCGAACTTCGTCCCGAACCCGAACCCCATTGAAGTCAATGGGGACCCGAACTTTTCGGCACTAAAAAGGCTGTAAAACAGCCCAGGAAAGAGCTAGAGGGCTGCAAAAGGCAGCAACATGTAGGTAAATCCCCTGCAAACAAATGTGGATAGGGAAATGAATTAAAATAAAAATTAAATAAATAAAAATTAACCAAAATCAATTGGAGAGAGGTTCCATAGCAGAGAATCTGGCTTCCCGTCACCCACCACTGGAACAGTCCATTCTCAGATATTTAGGCCCCGGCACCCAGGCAGAGGAGAGAGGTCCCGTAACAGAGAATCTGTCTTCATGTCAGCAGAGAATTAGTCTGCATGTCATAGCAGAGAATGAGGCTTCACGTCAGCCACCACTGCAACAGTCCATTGGCATATATTTAGGCCCAGCACCCAGGCAGAGGAGGGAGGTCCCGTAACAGAGAATCTGTCTTCATGTCAGCAGAGAATTAGTCTGCATGTCATAGCAGAGAATGAGGCTTCACGTCAGCCACCACTGCAACAGTCCATTGGCATATATTTAGGCCCAGCACACACACAGGCAGAGGAGAGAGGTCCCGTAACAGAGAATCTGGCTTCATGTCAGCAGAGAATCAGTCTGCATGTCATAGCAGAGAATGAGGCTTCACGTCAGCCACCACTGCAACAGTCCATTGGCATATATTTAGGCCCAGCACACACACAGGCAGAGGAGAGAGGTCCCGTAACAGAGGATCTGGCTTCATGTCAGCAGAGAATCAGTCTGCATGTCATAGCAGAGAATCAGGCTTCACGTCAGCCACCACTGCAACAGTCCATTGTCATAAATTTAGGCCCAGCACCCAGGCAGAGGAGAGAGGTCCCGTAACAGACAATCTGGCTTCATGTCAGCAGAGAATTAGTCTGCATGTCATAGCAGAGAATGAGGCTTCACGTCAGCCACCACTGCAACAGTCCATTGGCATATATTTAGGCCTAGCACACAGGCAGAGGAGAGAGGTCCCGTAACAGACAATCTGGCTTCATGTCAGCAGAGAATCAGTCTGCATGTCATAGCAGAGAATGAGGCTTCACGTCACCCACCACTGCAACAGTCCATTGGCATATATTTAGGCCTAGCACACAGGCAGAGCAGAGAGGTCCCGTAACAGACAATCTGGCTTCATGACAGCAGAGAATCAGTCTGCATGTCATAGCAGAGAATGAGGCTTCACGTCACCCACCACTGCAACAGTCCATTGGCATATATTTAGGCCTAGCACACAGGCAGAGCAGAGAGGTCCCGTAACAGACGATCTGGCTTCATGTCAGCAGAGAATCAGTCTGCATGTCATAGCAGAGAATGAGGCTTCACGTCAGCCACCACTGCAACAGTCCATTGGCATATATTTAGGCCTAGCACACAGGCAGAGGAGAGAGGTCCCGTAACAGACAATCTGGCTTCATGTCAGCAGAGAATCAGTCTGCATGTCATAGCAGAGAATGAGGCTTCACGTCAGCCACCACTGCAACAGTCCATTGGCATATATTTAGGCCCAGCACCCAGGCAGAGGAGGGAGGTCCCGTAACAGACAATCTGGCTTCATGTCAGCAGAGAATCAGTCTGCATGTCATAGCAGAGAATGAGGCTTCACGTCACCCACCACTGCAACAGTCCATTGGCATATATTTAGGCCCAGCACCCAGGCAGAGGAGGGAGGTCCCGTAACAGAGAATCTGTCTTCATGTCAGCAGAGAATTAGTCTGCATGTCATAGCAGAGAATGAGGCTTCACGTCAGCCACCACTGCAACAGTCCATTGGCATATATTTAGGCCCAGCACCCAGGCAGAGGAGGGAGGTCCCGTAACAGAGAATCTGTCTTCATGTCAGCAGAGAATTAGTCTGCATGTCATAGCAGAGAATGAGGCTTCACGTCAGCCACCACTGCAACAGTCCATTGGCATATATTTAGGCCCAGCACACACACAGGCAGAGGAGAGAGGTCCCGTAACAGACAATCTGGCTTCATGTCAGCAGAGAATTAGTCTGCATGTCATAGCAGAGAATGAGGCTTCACGTCAGCCACCACTGCAACAGTCCATTGGCATATATTTAGGCCCAGCACACACACAGGCAGAGGAGAGAGGTCCCGTAACAGAGAATCTGTCTTCATGTCAGCAGAGAATTAGTCTGCATGTCATAGCAGAGAATGAGGCTTCACGTCAGCCACCACTGCAACAGTCCATTGGCATATATTTAGGCCCAGCACACACACAGGCAGAGGAGAGAGGTCCCGTAACAGACAATCTGGCTTCATGTCAGCAGAGAATTAGTCTGCATGTCATAGCAGAGAATGAGGCTTCACGTCAGCCACCACTGCAACAGTCCATTGGCATATATTTAGGCCCAGCACACACACAGGCAGAGGAGAGAGGTCCCGTAACAGAGAATCTGTCTTCATGTCAGCAGAGAATTAGTCTGCATGTCATAGCAGAGAATCAGGCTTCACGTCACCCACCACTGCAACAGTCCATTGGCATATATTTAGGCCCAGCACCCAGGCAGAGGAGGGAGGTCCCGTAACAGAGAATCTGTCTTCATGTCAGCAGAGAATTAGTCTGCATGTCATAGCAGAGAATGAGGCTTCACGTCACCCACCACTGCAACAGTCCATTGGCATATATTTAGGCCTAGCACACAGGCAGAGGAGAGGTTCATTCAACTTTGGGTAGCCTCGCAATATAATGGTAAAATGAAAATAAAAATAGGATTGAATGAGGAAGTGCCCTGGAGTCCAATAATATATGGTTATGGGGAGGTAGTTAATGTCTAATCTGGACAAGGGACGGACAGGTCCTGTGGGATCCATGCCTGGTTCATTTTTATGAACGTCAGCTTGTCCACATTGGCTGTAGACAGGCGGCTGCGTTTGTCTGTAATGACGCCCCCTGCCGTGCTGAATACACGTTCAGACAAAACGCTGGCTGCCGGGCAGGCCAGCACCTCCAAGGCATAAAAGGCTAGCTCTGGCCACGTGGACAATTTAGAGACCCAGAAGTTGAATGGGGCCGAACCATCAGTCAGTACGTGGAGGGGTGTGCACACGTACTGTTCCACCATGTTAGTGAAATGTTGCCTCCTGCTAACACGTTGCGTATCAGGTGGTGGTGCAGTTAGCTGTGGCGTGTTGACAAAAGTTTTCCACATCTCTGCCATGCTAACCCTGCCCTCAGAGGAGCTGGCCGTGACACAGCTGCCTTGGCGACCTCTTGCTCCTCCTCTGCCTTGGCCTTGGGCTTCCACTTGTTCCCCTGTGACATTTGGGAATGCTCTCAGTAGCGCGTCTACCAACGTGCGCTTGTACTCGCGCATCTTCCTATCACGCTCCAGTGCAGGAAGTAAGGTGGGCACATTGTCTTTGTAGCGTGGATCCAGCAGGGTGGCAACCCAGTAGTCCGCACAGGTTAAAATGTGGGCAACTCTGCTGTCGTTGCGCAGGCACTGCAGCATGTAGTCGCTCATGTGTGCCAGGCTGCCCAGGGGTAAGGACAAGCTGTCCTCTGTGGGAGGCGTATCGTCATCGTCCTGCCTTTCCCCCCAGCCACGCACCAGTGATGGACCCGAGCTGCGTTGGGTGCCACCCCGCTGTGACCATGCTTCATCCTCATCCTCCTCCACCTCCTCCTCATCCTCGTCCTCCTCGTCCTCCAGTAGTGGGCCCTGGCTGGCCACATTTGTACCTGGCCTCTGCTGTTGCCAAAAACCTCCCTCTGAGTCACTTCGAAGAGACTGGCCTGAAAGTGCTAAAAATGACCCCTCTTCCTCCTCCTCCTCCTCCTCCTGGGCCACCTCCTCTTCCATCATCGCCCTAAGTGTTTTCTCAAGGAGACATAGAAGTGGTATTGTAACGCTGATAACGGTGTCATCGCCACTGGCCATGTTGGTGGAGTACTCGAAACAGCGCAACAGGGCACACAGGTCTCGCATGGAGGCCCAGTCATTGGTGGTGAAGTGGTGCTGTTCTGTAGTGCGACTGACCCGTGCGTGCTGCAGCTGAAACTCCACTATGGCCTGCTGCTGCTCGCACAGTCTGTCCAGCATGTGCAAGGTGGAGTTCCACCTGGTGGGCACGTCGCATATGAGGCGGTGAGCGGGAAGGCCGAAGTTACGCTGTAGCGCAGACAGGCGAGCAGCAGCAGGATGTGAACGCCGGAAGCGCGAACAGACGGCCCGCACTTTATGCAGCAGCTCTGACATGTCGGGGTAGTTGTGAATGAACTTCTGCACCACCAAATTCAGCACATGCGCCAAGCAAGGGATGTGCGTCAAATTGGCTAGTCCCAGAGCTGCAACGAGATTTCGCCCATTATCACACACCACCAGGCCGGGCTTGAGGCTCACCGGCAGCAACCACTCGTCGGTCTGTTGTTCTATACCCCGCCACAACTCCTGTGCGGTGTGGGGCCTGTCCCCCAAACATATGAGTTTCAGAATGGCCTGCTGACGTTTACCCCGGGCTGTGCTGAAGTTGGTGGTGAAGGTGTGTGGCTGACTGGATGAGCAGGTGGAAGAAGAGGAGGAGGAAGCCGAGAAGGAGGAGGTGGCAACAGGAGGCAAAGAATGTTGCCCTGCGATCCTTGGCGGCGGAAGGACGTGCGCCAAACAGCTCTCCGCCTGGGGCCCAGCTGCCACTACATTTACCCAGTGTGCAGTTAGGGAGATATAGCGTCCCTGGCCGTGCTTACTGGTCCACGTATCTGTGGTTAGGTGGACCTTGCCACAGATGGCGTTGCGCAGTGCACACTTGATTTTATCGGATACTTGGTTGTGCAGGGAAGGCACGGCTCTCTTGGAGAAGTAGTGCCGGCTGGGAACAACATACTGTGGGACAGCAAGCGACATGAGCTGTTTGAAGCTGTCTGTGTCCACCAGCCTAAATGACAGCATTTCATAGGCCAGTAGTTTAGAAATGCTGGCATTCAGGGCCAGGGATCGAGGGTGGCTAGGTGGGAATTTACGCTTTCTATCAAATGTTTGTGAGATGGAGAGCTGAACGCTGGCGTGTGACATGGTTGAGACGCTTGGTGACGGAGGTGGTGGTGGTGGTGTTGGTGGTACATCCCCTGTTTGCTGGGCGGCAGGTGCCAACGTTCCTCCAGAGGCGGAGGAAGAGGCCGAGGCGGCAGCAGCAGAATAGGCCGAGGCGGCAGCAGCAGAAGAGGTAGCAGGGGGAGCCTGAGTGACTTCCTTGGTTTTAAGGTGTTTACTCCACTGCAGTTCATGCTTTGCATGCAGGTGCCTGGTCATGCAGGTTGTGCTCAGGTTCAGAACGTTAATGCCTCGCTTCAGGCTCTGATGGCACAGCGTGCAAACCACTCGGGTCTTGTCGTCAGCACATTGTTTGAAGAAGTGCCATGCCAGGGAACTCCTTGAAGCTGCCTTTGGGGTGCTCGGTCCCAGATGGCGGCGGTCAGTAGCAGGCGGAGTCTCTTGGCGGCGGGTGTTCTGCTTTTGCCCACTGCTCCCTCTTTTGCTACGCTGTTGGCTCGGTCTCACCACTGCCTCTTCCTCCGAACTGTGAAAGTCAGTGGCACGACCTTCATTCCATGTGGGGTCTAGGACCTCATCGTCCCCTGCATCGTCTTCCACCCAGTCTTGATCCCTGACCTCCTGTTCAGTCTGCACACTGCAGAAAGACGCAGCAGTTGGCACCTGTGTTTCGTCATCATCAGAGACATGCTGAGGTGGTATTCCCATGTCCTCATCATCAGGAAACATAAGTGGTTGTGCGTCAGTGCATTCTATGTCTTTCACCGCTGGGGAAGGGCTAGGTGGATGCCCTTGGGAAACCCTGCCAGCGGAGTCTTCAAACAGCATAAGAGACTGCTGCATAACTTGAGGCTGAGACAGTTTCCCTGGTATGCATGGGGGTGATGTGACAGACTGATGGGGTTGGTTTTCAGGCGCCATCTGTGCGCTTTCTGCAGAAGACTGGGTGGGAGATAATGTGAACGTGCTGGATCCACTGTCGGCCACCCAATTGACTAATGCCTGTACCTGCTCAGGCCTTACCATCCTTAGAACGGCATTGGGCCCCACCATATATCGCTGTAAATTCTGGCGGCTACTGGGACCTGAGGTAGTTGGTACACTAGGACGTGTGGATGTGGCAGAACGGCCACGTCCTCTCCCAGCACCAGAGGGTCCACTAACACCACCACGACCATGTCCACGTCCGCGTCCCTTACTAGATGTTTTTCTCATTGTTATGGTTCACCACAACAACAAATATATTATTTGGCCCAATGTATTGTATTCAAATTCAGCGGGATATAAATTTGAGGCCTAGTATTTAGGCGCTGGGTGACCGGTATGGATTTAGTGACAGAATTAGACTTGGAAATGCACAGAAGCGTGTGTGTGAAGTTATTCTGAATGACCCTATGTGCACCTTCAATATGATCTACCCTTTTAGGGATAGATTTCAAATAGCTCTGATATAGCAGAAACGACTAAATTATGAAATTGCTAAATTGGGAATTGTATTTCAACCCAGAACAAAAAATGTGCTTTGACGGACACTAAATAACTTTCCCAGCCACAACAGGACAGCGGTAACGAGAGATTTAGCGGGATATAAATTTGAGGCCTAGTATTTAGGCGCTGGGTGACAGGTATGGGTTTAGTGACAGAATTAGATTTGGAAATGCACAGTAGCGGGTGTGTGAAGTTATTCTGAATGACCCTATGTGCACCTTGAATATTATATACCCTTTTAGGGATAGATTTCAAATAGCTCTGATATAGCAGAAACCACTAAATTATGAAATTGCTAAATTGGGAATTGTATTTCAACCCAGAACAAGAAATGTGCTTGAACGGACACTAAATAACTCGCCCAGCTACAGCACTAGGGACAGATTTAGCGGGATATAAATTTGAGGCCTAGTATTTAGGCGCTGGGTGACAGGTATGGGTTTAGTGCCAGAATTAGACTTGGAAATACACAGTAGCGGGTGTGTGTGAAGTTATTCTGAATGACCCAATGTGCACCTTGAATATTATATACCCTTTTAGGGATAGATTTCAAATAGCTCTGATATAGCAGAAACCACTAAATTATGAAATTGCTAAATTGGGAATTGTATTTCAACCCAGAACAAGAAATGTGCTTGAACGGACACTAAATAACTCGCCCAGCTACAGCACTAGGGACAGATTTAGCTGGATATAAATTTGAGGCCTAGTATTTAGGCGCTGGGTGACAGGTATGGGTTTAGTGCCAGAATTAGACTTGGAAATACACAGTAGCGGGTGTGTGTGAAGTTATTCTGAATGACCCAATGTGCACCTTGAATATTATATACCCTTTTAGGGATAGATTTCAAATAGCTCTGATATAGCAGAAACCACTAAATTATGAAATTGCTAAATTGGGAATTGTATTTCAACCCAGAACAAGAAATGTGCTTGAACGGACACTAAATAACTCGCCCAGCTACAGCACTAGGGACAGATTTAGCGGGATATAAATTTGAGGCCTAGTATTTAGGCGCTGGGTGACAGGTATGGGTTTAGTGCCAGAATTAGACTTGGAAATACACAGTAGCGGGTGTGTGTGAAGTTATTCTGAATGACCCAATGTGCACCTTGAATATTATATACCCTTTTAGGGATAGATTTCAAATAGCTCTGATATAGCAGAAACCACTAAATTATGAAATTGCTAAATTGGGAATTGTATTTCAACCCAGAACAAGAAATGTGCTTGAACGGACACTAAATAACTCGCCCAGCTACAGCACTAGGGACAGATTTAGCGGGATATAAATTTGAGGCCTAGTATTTAGGCGCTGGGTGACAGGTATGGGTTTAGTGCCAGAATTAGACTTGGAAATACACAGTAGCGGGTGTGTGTGAAGTTATTCTGAATGACCCAATGTGCACCTTGAATATTATATACCCTTTTAGGGATAGATTTCAAATAGCTCTGATATAGCAGAAACCACTAAATTATGAAATTGCTAAATTGGGAATTGTATTTCAACCCAGAACAAGAAATGTGCTTGAACGGACACTAAATAACTCGCCCAGCTACAGCACTAAGGACAGATTTAGCGGGATATAAATTTGAGGCCTAGTATTTAGGCGCTGGGTGACAGGTATGGGTTTAGTGCCAGAATTAGACTTGGAAATACACAGTAGCGGGTGTGTGTGAAGTTATTCTGAATGACCCAATGTGCACCTTGAATATTATATACCCTTTTAGGGATAGATTTCAAATAGCTCTGATATAGCAGAAACCACTAAATTATGAAATTGCTAAATTGGGAATTGTATTTCAACCCAGAACAAGAAATGTGCTTGAACGGACACTAAATAACTCGCCCAGCTACAGCACTAGGGACAGATTTAGCGGGATATAAATTTGAGGCCTAGTATTTAGGCGCTGGGTGACAGGTATGGGTTTAGTGCCAGAATTAGACTTGGAAATACACAGTAGCGGGTGTGTGTGAAGTTATTCTGAATGACCCAATGTGCACCTTGAATATTATATACCCTTTTAGGGATAGATTTCAAATAGCTCTGATATAGCAGAAACCACTAAATTATGAAATTGCTAAATTGGGAATTGTATTTCAACCCAGAACAAGAAATGTGCTTGAACGGACACTAAATAACTCGCCCAGCTACAGCACTAAGGACAGATTTAGCGGGATATAAATTTGAGGCCTAGTATTTAGGCGCTGGGTGACAGGTATGGGTTTAGTGCCAGAATTAGACTTGGAAATACACAGTAGCGGGTGTGTGTGAAGTTATTCTGAATGACCCAATGTGCACCTTGAATATTATATACCCTTTTAGGGATAGATTTCAAATAGCTCTGATATAGCAGAAACCACTAAATTATGAAATTGCTAAATTGGGAATTGTATTTCAACCCAGAACAAGAAATGGGCTTGAACGGACACTAAATAACTCGCCCAGCTACAGCACTAGGGACAGATTTAGCGGGATATAAATTTGAGGCCTAGTATTTAGGCGCTGGGTGACAGGTATGGGTTTAGTGCCAGAATTAGACTTGGAAATACACAGTAGCGGGTGTGTGTGAAGTTATTCTGAATGACCCAATGTGCACCTTGAATATTATATACCCTTTTAGGGATAGATTTCAAATAGCTCTGATATAGCAGAAACCACTAAATTATGAAATTGCTAAATTGGGAATTGTATTTCAACCCAGAACAAGAAATGTGCTTGAACGGACACTAAATAACTCGCCCAGCTACAGCACTAAGGACAGATTTAGCGGGATATAAATTTGAGGCCTAGTATTTAGGCGCTGGGTGACAGGTATGGGTTTAGTGCCAGAATTAGACTTGGAAATACACAGTAGCGGGTGTGTGTGAAGTTATTCTGAATGACCCAATGTGCACCTTGAATATTATATACCCTTTTAGGGATAGATTTCAAATAGCTCTGATATAGCAGAAACCACTAAATTATGAAATTGCTAAATTGGGAATTGTATTTCAACCCAGAACAAGAAATGTGCTTGAACGGACACTAAATAACTCGCCCAGCTACAGCACTAGGGACAGATTTAGCGGGATATAAATTTGAGGCCTAGTATTTAGGCGCTGGGTGACAGGTATGGGTTTAGTGCCAGAATTAGACTTGGAAATACACAGTAGCGGGTGTGTGTGAAGTTATTCTGAATGACCCAATGTGCACCTTGAATATTATATACCCTTTTAGGGATAGATTTCAAATAGCTCTGATATAGCAGAAACCACTAAATTATGAAATTGCTAAATTGGGAATTGTATTTCAACCCAGAACAAGAAATGTGCTTGAACGGACACTAAATAACTCGCCCAGCTACAGCACTAGGGACAGATTTAGCGGGATATAAATTTGAGGCCTAGTATTTAGGCGCTGGGTGACAGGTATGGGTTTAGTGCCAGAATTAGACTTGGAAATACACAGTAGCGGGTGTGTGTGAAGTTATTCTGAATGACCCAATGTGCACCTTGAATATTATATACCCTTTTAGGGATAGATTTCAAATAGCTCTGATATAGCAGAAACCACTAAATTATGAAATTGCTAAATTGGGAATTGTATTTCAACCCAGAACAAGAAATGTGCTTGAACGGACACTAAATAACTCGCCCAGCTACAGCACTAAGGACAGATTTAGCGGGATATAAATTTGAGGCCTAGTATTTAGGCGCTGGGTGACAGGTATGGGTTTAGTGCCAGAATTAGACTTGGAAATACACAGTAGCGGGTGTGTGTGAAGTTATTCTGAATGACCCAATGTGCACCTTGAATATTATATACCCTTTTAGGGATAGATTTCAAATAGCTCTGATATAGCAGAAACCACTAAATTATGAAATTGCTAAATTGGGAATTGTATTTCAACCCAGAACAAGAAATGTGCTTGAACGGACACTAAATAACTCGCCCAGCTACAGCACTAGGGACAGATTTAGCGGGATATAAATTTGAGGCCTAGTATTTAGGCGCTGGGTGACAGGTATGGGTTTAGTGCCAGAATTAGACTTGGAAATACACAGTAGCGGGTGTGTGTGAAGTTATTCTGAATGACCCAATGTGCACCTTGAATATTATATACCCTTTTAGGGATAGATTTCAAATAGCTCTGATATAGCAGAAACCACTAAATTATGAAATTGCTAAATTGGGAATTGTATTTCAACCCAGAACAAGAAATGTGCTTGAACGGACACTAAATAACTCGCCCAGCTACAGCACTAGGGACAGATTTAGCGGGATATAAATTTGAGGTCTAGTATTTAGGCGCTGGGTGACAGGTATGGGTTTAGTGACAGAATTAGATTTGGAAATGCACAGTAGCGGGTGTGTGAAGTTATTCTGAATGACCCTATGTGCACCTTGAATATTATATACCCTTTTAGGGATAGATTTCAAATAGCTCTGATATAGCAGAAACCACTAAATTATGAAATTGCTAAATTGGGAATTGTATTTCAACCCAGAACAAGAAATGTGCTTGAACGGACACTAAATAACTCGCCCAGCTACAGCACTAGGGACAGATTTAGCGGGATATAAATTTGAGGCCTAGTATTTAGGCGCTGGGTGACAGGTATGGGTTTAGTGCCAGAATTAGACTTGGAAATACACAGTAGCGGGTGTGTGTGAAGTTATTCTGAATGACCCAATGTGCACCTTGAATATTATATACCCTTTTAGGGATAGATTTCAAATAGCTCTGATATAGCAGAAACCACTAAATTATGAAATTGCTAAATTGGGAATTGTATTTCAACCCAGAACAAGAAATGTGCTTGAACGGACACTAAATAACTCGCCCAGCTACAGCACTAAGGACAGATTTAGCGGGATATAAATTTGAGGCCTAGTATTTAGGCGCTGGGTGACAGGTATGGGTTTAGTGCCAGAATTAGACTTGGAAATACACAGTAGCGGGTGTGTGTGAAGTTATTCTGAATGACCCAATGTGCACCTTGAATATTATATACCCTTTTAGGGATAGATTTCAAATAGCTCTGATATAGCAGAAACCACTAAATTATGAAATTGCTAAATTGGGAATTGTATTTCAACCCAGAACAAGAAATGTGCTTGAACGGACACTAAATAACTCGCCCAGCTACAGCACTAGGGACAGATTTAGCGGGATATAAATTTGAGGCCTAGTATTTAGGCGCTGGGTGACAGGTATGGGTTTAGTGCCAGAATTAGACTTGGAAATACACAGTAGCGGGTGTGTGTGAAGTTATTCTGAATGACCCAATGTGCACCTTGAATATTATATACCCTTTTAGGGATAGATTTCAAATAGCTCTGATATAGCAGAAACCACTAAATTATGAAATTGCTAAATTGGGAATTGTATTTCAACCCAGAACAAGAAATGTGCTTGAACGGACACTAAATAACTCGCCCAGCTACAGCACTAGGGACAGATTTAGCGGGATATAAATTTGAGGCCTAGTATTTAGGCGCTGGGTGACAGGTATGGGTTTAGTGACAGAATTAGATTTGGAAATGCACAGTAGCGGGTGTGTGAAGTTATTCTGAATGACCCTATGTGCACCTTGAATATTATATACCCTTTTAGGGATAGATTTCAAATAGCTCTGATATAGCAGAAACCACTAAATTATGAAATTGCTAAATTGGGAATTGTATTTCAACCCAGAACAAGAAATGTGCTTGAACGGACACTAAATAACTCGCCCAGCTACAGCACTAGGGACAGATTTAGCGGGATATAAATTTGAGGCCTAGTATTTAGGCGCTGGGTGACAGGTATGGGTTTAGTGCCAGAATTAGACTTGGAAATACACAGTAGCGGGTGTGTGTGAAGTTATTCTGAATGACCCAATGTGCACCTTGAATATTATATACCCTTTTAGGGATAGATTTCAAATAGCTCTGATATAGCAGAAACCACTAAATTATGAAATTGCTAAATTGGGAATTGTATTTCAACCCAGAACAAGAAATGTGCTTGAACGGACACTAAATAACTCGCCCAGCTACAGCACTAAGGACAGATTTAGCGGGATATAAATTTGAGGCCTAGTATTTAGGCGCTGGGTGACAGGTATGGGTTTAGTGCCAGAATTAGACTTGGAAATACACAGTAGCGGGTGTGTGTGAAGTTATTCTGAATGACCCAATGTGCACCTTGAATATTATATACCCTTTTAGGGATAGATTTCAAATAGCTCTGATATAGCAGAAACCACTAAATTATGAAATTGCTAAATTGGGAATTGTATTTCAACCCAGAACAAGAAATGTGCTTGAACGGACACTAAATAACTCGCCCAGCTACAGCACTAGGGACAGATTTAGCGGGATATAAATTTGAGGCCTAGTATTTAGGCGCTGGGTGACAGGTATGGGTTTAGTGCCAGAATTAGACTTGGAAATACACAGTAGCGGGTGTGTGTGAAGTTATTCTGAATGACCCAATGTGCACCTTGAATATTATATACCCTTTTAGGGATAGATTTCAAATAGCTCTGATATAGCAGAAACCACTAAATTATGAAATTGCTAAATTGGGAATTGTATTTCAACCCAGAACAAGAAATGTGCTTGAACGGACACTAAATAACTCGCCCAGCTACAGCACTAAGGACAGATTTAGCGGGATATAAATTTGAGGCCTAGTATTTAGGCGCTGGTTGACAGGTATGGGTTTAGTGCCAGAATTAGACTTGGAAATACACAGTAGCGGGTGTGTGTGAAGTTATTCTGAATGACCCAATGTGCACCTTGAATATTATATACCTTTTAGGGATAGATTTCAAATAGCTCTGATATAGCAGAAACCACTAAATTATGAAATTGCTAAATTGGGAATTGTATTTCAACCCAGAACAAGAAATGGGCTTGAACGGACACTAAATAACTCGCCCAGCTACAGCACTAGGGACAGATTTAGCGGGATATAAATTTGAGGCCTAGTATTTAGGCGCTGGGTGACAGGTATGGGTTTAGTGCCAGAATTAGACTTGGAAATACACAGTAGCGGGTGTGTGTGAAGTTATTCTGAATGACCCAATGTGCACCTTGAATATTATATACCCTTTTAGGGATAGATTTCAAATAGCTCTGATATAGCAGAAACCACTAAATTATGAAATTGCTAAATTGGGAATTGTATTTCAACCCAGAACAAGAAATGTGCTTGAACGGACACTAAATAACTCGCCCAGCTACAGCACTAAGGACAGATTTAGCGGGATATAAATTTGAGGCCTAGTATTTAGGCGCTGGGTGACAGGTATGGGTTTAGTGCCAGAATTAGACTTGGAAATACACAGTAGCGGGTGTGTGTGAAGTTATTCTGAATGACCCAATGTGCACCTTGAATATTATATACCCTTTTAGGGATAGATTTCAAATAGCTCTGATATAGCAGAAACCACTAAATTATGAAATTGCTAAATTGGGAATTGTATTTCAACCCAGAACAAGAAATGTGCTTGAACGGACACTAAATAACTCGCCCAGCTACAGCACTAGGGACAGATTTAGCTGGATATAAATTTGAGGCCTAGTATTTAGGCGCTGGGTGACAGGTATGGGTTTAGTGACAGAATTAGACTTGGAAATACACAGTAGCGGGTGTGTGTGAAGTTATTCTGAATGACCCAATGTGCACCTTGAATATTATATACCCTTTTAGGGATAGATTTCAAATAGCTCTGATATAGCAGAAACCACTAAATTATGAAATTGCTAAATTGGGAATTGTATTTCAACCCAGAACAAGAAATGTGCTTGAACGGACACTAAATAACTCGCCCAGCTACAGCACTAAGGACAGATTTAGCGGGATATAAATTTGAGGCCTAGTATTTAGGCGCTGGGTGACCGGTATGGATTTAGTGACAGAATTAGACTGGGATATGGCCAAAAAATAAACAGACTATTGCTGGTTAAATGCACTTGGTGTGACAGCTTCACCCTGATGTAGGCTTTAGCCAAAAAACAACCACACCATTGAGGGTTAAATGCACTTGGTGACAGGCGCAGCTTGCCCCTGATTTAGTATATGGCCAAAAAATGAACAGACTATTGCTGGTTAAATGCACTTGGTGTGACAGCTTCACCCTGATGTAGGCTTTAGCCAAAAAACAACCACACCATTGAGGGTTAAATGCACTTGGTGACAGGCGCAGCTTGCCCCTGATTTTGTATATGGCCAAAAAATGAACAGACTATTGCTGGTTAAATGCACTTGGTGTGACAGCTTCACCCTGATGTAGGCTTTAGCCAAAAAACAACCACACCATTGAGGGTTAAATGCACTTGGTCGCAGCTTGTGCTGGCGCACCACAAGACACAAAATGGCCGCCGATCACCCCAGAAAAATGTGACTGACAAACGGTCTGGGCAGCCTAAAAACAGTGAGCAATTGAGGATCAGCAGCTCAATGATCCACAGCTGCAGATCGATCAGTTAATCAAGTCCTTTGGAGGAGTTAATCTGCCTAATCTCGCCCTACTGTCGCAGCCGCAACCTCTCCCTACGCTAATCAGAGCAGAGTGACGGGCGGCGCTATGTGACTCCAGCTTAAATAGAGGCTGGGTCACATGGTGCTCTGGCCAATCACAGCCATGCCAATAGTAGGCATGGCTGTGATGGCCTCTTGGGGCAAGTAGTATGATGCTTGTTGATTGGCTGCTTTGCAGCCTTTCAAAAAGCGCCAAGAAAGCGTCACAAAAGCGCCAAGAAAGCGACGAACACCGAACCCGAACCCGGACTTTTACGAAAATGTCCGGGTTCGGGTCCGTGTCACGGACACCCCAAAATTCGGTACGAACCCGAACTATACAGTTCGAGTTCGCTCATCCCTAGTTCTGGGATGCCCTGCTGCCAGCGTTTTGTCAGAGCGGGTATTTAGTGCTGCTGGGGGCATAATAACTGATAAGCGCATCCGCCTGTCAACTGAAAATGCTGACCGGTTGACTCTTATCAAAATGATCAAGGCCTGGATTGCCCCTGACTTCTCTACTCCACTAGAGGAAAGCGGCTGAACATAAAAGCACTTTAAATGTGGCTTTTATCCATCATATCAACCTGCTTATTTGGCTGCCCTCGCTCCTAATGTTTTAGAGGGTCAGCTCAGCAGCAGGTCCTCACCCCTATTATTTTAGAGGGTCACCAGCAGGCCCTCGCCCCTAATGTTTTAGATGGTCACCATCAGGCCATTAATCATAATTTTTCAAGGGTGTGTATGATGCCCTCCTTTATGTGTAATAAAGGGTGTATTGGAGTGCCTGTTCCTTGTAATTTTTGGCAGCCCTATCACTTAGTGCATAGGCTTTATGAGTGCTTGGCCCTGACACGCTATAAATGTCTGATAGGTACAGGTCCCAAATCTTGGACCTGCTCCTATCTCAAGAAGGGTGCCCCGGCATGAATACAGAACAATATGTGCATGTGCATTTTTCTCCATTTACTGCTATGGGATTGCCAAAAATAGGAGAGCGCTGGCTTGGCTGTTTTGGTAAGTCCCATAGTAGTGAATGGAGCGGGGTTGCACATGTGTGGTGTCCACTTCATTTTCAGCTATGGAAATTCCAAAGATAGCCAAGTCCACATGTGCAACGTGCTCTTCATTCACCTCAGGGTCCTGTTCTTGATGTAGGAGTGGGTCCCAGAAGTAGGACCTGCAGCTATTGGACATTAATGGCCTATACTATAAAGGTCTTGATTGCATAATCCCTACTGTATCAGTTAATAAAACATTTAAAATGTCAAAAAGGACATATCAGAAGTTTTGATTGGTGGGGTTCCGATGAAGGGACAGAACGCTGTGCCCCTTGATTCCTGATTGTCTCTGCTTAGAAAGCGGAGCAAGCGGCATACACACTTATAGAAAGTTGATCCTCAGTTCTGTCCTCATCCATTGGTATCCGACAGTAAATATTTCTAGTGGAAATGAACATGTCAAAGCATAAACTTCCTTAAGCGTCTACATTTTATTCTCCTTTATGGTGCGCTGGCCATACTTCACTGGGTAACAGCTAAAATGCATCACAGTTTTACTTAGCAGCAAGCAAGACTCAAGATGACCTTGAGCTAATCAACTCCTCTAGTTCCCGTCTTGACATCAGATAGTATTAGAATTCACAGTGAGCGGGTTTTACCGTGAGCTATAGAGAAGAGAGAAGCGTCGGCCTTAATACTATTATATAACATGTACCTTTATATATAAATAAATCTAAATAAATTGCAACAGGAGGAAATAACGAATACATCGACACAGCACATCAAGCAATACAAAGCAAATTAAAGCTATTTATTGTTCTTCACTGTTATTTAAGCCACCTCTGCGTGGAGAATCCAGGTTACAGCGGCTACATAAAACAAGAGAATTGTCTCTGAATCCATAGAAGGAAGCTAATAGACACAAGATGCCATCAATAAGGTCTGGTGACATGAATCGAATCTGGCTTCTTGTGCAGTATTACTAAATCTGCTTCCTATCCAATACCCAATAAATAACGAAAATGGTGGCCGCCAAAAAGAAATATGATTAGCACAACGCAGGAGAAAGTAACTATGACTTTATTGAGTTCACTCCGGCTGAAACACTAACATTCGATACTAAGAATTCCTTTGATATTATAAATGGCAATGCAGAATGCAAAAAAAAAAAAATATATGGATTGTCCTGCACGGTTTCCTTTTGTCTTGTTTTAACCTGGGCTGTCTAATGAAAGTTTTAAACCTAAACTCCTCCTTAAAGAGGCTGTGTCCCAAACATATTCTACAATTTTCAACCCGGCACCTGTATCTGAATACTTTTGTAATTGCATGTAGTAAAAAATGTTGTACAGTCGTTGAGCTATTCAATAAAATGTATCTGTATAGCGCCACCTGCTGTTTGTTCTTTTCCTAACTTTTTTGTCCGTCTCTCTGAGCTGGTTGAACGTGCTCAGTTTAAATCTTCTTACTGAGACCAGACATATATGTTCTGTTAGAAGCAGTGGCAGTTACATGTATTGAACCGCAGCAGAAAGGACACACCCCCTGAGTTGCTAGGCTGAATATAATCTAGCAAAGCAATTGGAGCAGTGAATGTGGAGATCTCTGGATCCATGTGAGGTACAGGGCTGGTTCTAGCTTTGTTAGAAAGGTATGGTCTGAGTTTCAGTTCTACAGCAATCATGGCATAACCCCTTTAAATTAAGATTTAGAAAAGGGATATTTTGCTACAAACAGCACCACCCATCTTAGCTGGGTGTTTGTGGTATTACAGCTCATTTAAAGATTTAAAAAAATACTCCAGACAAAAGTTATCTCTGATTCCAGCAGTTGCTGCAGGATCGGGGCTGTGCAATTCAGGCCAATTCCTGCCACTGACCTCGGAGCTGCGCTGACAGCAACCATGAGATCGCTATGACGGAAATATACATCTGGGTGCGTGAAATGGTACCCAAACATTTTTATCATAGGTCAATAATGGGACGGTAACAATCTATCAAGAGGTTTGACACTCATGAGATGTTTGCATTTTTTACACCGTAGCTTTTCCCAACCAAACACTATACAGAATATCTTGAATGCATGGCCTTCTCCATCAATGCGAGTCAGTGGTCCAAAATCAACGAATAAGGTAATGGATCTGTTTCTGAAAATGATTATATTATGATAATGTCATATTACAAGTTTTCCTAGGCAAGAAATGTGAAAACTCAATCCCAATCCTCCTATCTTCAGTATGCCACCAGCATAGAACTTCTTTCCATGTAGTGTATATGGCTTTTGGATGGAGACCACTGGACCTGCTCCTTCTGGAGAAACATTAATCCAGCTTTAAACCTGAGGACCTTATGCCCTTTCCTACAGGGCTGTCTAATGCACTGGCTTCTTGCTCCTAATATAATCCTGACGTCATTTTTATTTTATGTTTTCATTTTTATAAAATTTGTATTTCATTCATTTTTCATTAAACTGAAAGAGTTAACTGGGTTGTCCTATGAAAGATACTACTATACAATGAACTGGGCATTGCAAATAAAGCATTACTGAAATATACAGATGTAGCCGGGCTAAGGCTACTTTCACACTAGCGTTCAGGGCTCCGCTTGTGAGTTCCGTTTGAAGGCGCTCACAAGCGGCCCCGAACGCTTCCGTCCAGCACTAATGCATTCTGAGTGGATGCAGATCCGCTCAGAATGCATCAGTCTGGCACCGTCTGTCCTCCGCTCCGCTCAGCAGGCGGACACCTGAATGCTGCTTGCAGCGTTCGGGTGTCCGCCTGGCCGTGCGGAGGCAGGCGGATCCGCCCAGACTTACAATGTAAGTCAATGGGGACGGATCCGTTTGAAGATGACACTATATGGCTCAATTTTCAAACGGATCCGTCCCCCATTGACTTTCAATGTAAAGTCTGGACGGATCCGTCTGAGGCTACTTTCACACTTAGAACTTTTTTTACAATATAATGCAGACGGATCCGTTCTGAACGGATCCACCGTCTGCATTATATGAGCGGATCCGTCTGAGACGGATCCGCTCTGAACGCAAGTGTGAAAGTAGCCTAAACCTGACTCTGATGACACATGGCACATTGTTATCTTGGTTATCTTGCAACAAAAGCCATTGAAATAGATTGAAAAGTTAGTTATCTTCTTCTTACCATTCTTTACTTAACGCGTTAACCATAAAGCTTAGCTCGGCTGCATCTGTACATGCAATAAAAATATTTTTCATTCTACGTACATTACATTTTCCTCTCTGGTAGTACCCCCTGCTGTTTATCCTTCTCCTATCTCTTGCATTCAGTGGTGGACTGACATAGCTTCTCTGCTCCCTATCTTGTCTCAGTGCTGGTGTGGTGATCTCAAAGAGAAACAGGTGAAGTGGTCCAGACACCTTTCATGCATTCATACCTACTTCTAAATTCATAGAAATATATAGCTACACTGCCCATCCCCCCCAAAAAGTCGCCAACTAAAAATATTTTGTTGGACCGCCTTTAGCTTTGATTACGGCACGCACTCGCTGTGACATTGTTTCGATAAGCTTCTGCAATGTCACAAGATTTATTTCCATCCAGTGTTCATTTTTCACCAAGATCTTGCATTGATGATGATAGAGTCTGACCGCTGCGCAAAGCCTTCTCCAGCACATCCCAAAGATTCTCAATGGGGTTAAGGTCTAGACTCTGTGGTGGCCAATCCATGTGTGAAAATGATGTCTCATGCTCCCTGAACCGCTCTTTCACAATTTGAGCCCGATGAAATAAAATTGATGGAATAACCTGGTCATTCAGTATGTTCAGATAGTCAGCTGACCTCATTCTTGGAGCACATACTGTTGCTGAACCTAGACCTGACCAATTGCAGCAACCCCAGATCATAGCACTTCCCCCACAGGCTTGTACAGTAGGCAGTAGGCATGATGGGTGCATCACTTCATCTGCCTCTCTTCTTACCCTGATGCCCCCATCACTCTGGAACAGGGTAAATCTCGACTCATCACACCAAATGAACTTCTTCCATTGCTCCAGAGTCCAATCTTTATGCTCCCTAGCATTTTTTTTCTGGTTTGCCTCACTGATTAGTGGTTTTCTTACGGCTACACAGCTGTTCAGTCCCAATCCCTTGAGTTCCCTTCTCATTGTGCGTGTGGAAATGCTCTTACTTTCACTATTAGACATAGCCCTGAGTTCTACTGTTGTTTTTCTTCAATTTGATTTCACCAAATGTTTAAGTGATCGTCGATCACGATCATTCAGGATTTTTTTCCCGCCACATTTCTTCCTCGAATAATATGGCTCCTCACTATCCTTCCAGTTTTTAATAATGTGTTAGACAGTTCTTAACCCAATTTTAGTAGTTACTTCAATCTCTTTAGATGTTTTCTCTGCTTGATGCATGCCAATGATTTGACCCTTCTCAAACAGACTAACATCTTTTCCACGACCATGAGATGTGTCTTTCGACATGGTTGTTTAAGAAATGAGAAGCAACTCATTGCACCAGTTGGGGTTAAATAACTTGTTGCCAGCTGAAAGATAATCGTCCATGCAGTAATTATCCAATAGGAGGCTCATAACTATTTGCTTAGTTAAATCCAGGTGGCGACTTTTTTTTGGGACTGGCAGTGTACATATATCTCTCTAGACAGTGGAAAAGGAAATTGTTGGGACATTGACAGACCATATGTATCCCTGGGACTATATATGAGGGTCTATTTTCTATGCAGGGGAACAAGGGATTAATCAGAACTAATTGCAATGCATCCCAGGAGATTCAGGTGCTTGATGAGCTGTTGCCCACCCAAAGAAAGGGAAGAAAGTCCTCCAGATATGTGAGTAAGAAAAGTTTGAAATTTGTGTGAAGATCCCTTTAAAAACCTATACATATTTCACCTGCAGAATTCTCTTCTTTTCCATGACTTCAGGTAAGAGCTTGAGACTCTGTCGATCCTAGGCATTTAGGTGCATCTGATCACTAACTATTTTAGTCACATAGTTCTAAATGAACATAGTGAGACAAGAGGTTCCTGGTAGCAAAAGAAATCTTGTGGTTGACTAGCCATCCGAGAATCAATCAGACGAATGCTGTGACAAATAATACGGTCAAAACATAGTAAAAATCAATTTAACATCAGAGTGGAGAAGTATGGGAGTCAAAAAGCAGTAAAAGGGAGCACAAACTTATTAACAAAGTCAGTCTAAAAGTCAGGAAACAGGTCAGCAATCCAGAAGAGTTGTGGGGAAGGGTTCACACCAAAATGGCAAATAGAGTCACTAAATAAAAGTCTTACAGACAAACAGCAAGGTACAGGGTATAAATCACCATAGCTGGAAATAGACACAGTCAGTTCGCTATAAGACATTCAATGTCGGATTGGTTTGGTGGCCACGGGCACCTTATCTGGAACCCTATTATACAGTAGGACACAGAGAGACAGCAGTGACCATGACCTGCAGACATAGCTAGAGGCTACATTTTGCTGTTAGTAATGCCACCACATATGTGGTCTGTATTATGACCACAGGACCCAGACTCCCTCAATTCAAGAAAACTGAAATTAATTACCATAGAATCCACGGCTCGGATCACTTGAACCACAGGGTGGTTTTGAATTCACTATAGGTCTGGGGATCGGGTCTAACTCTGAATGGGTCTAATTCTATGTTTAGATACTGGAGATTTACTATTGCAGATCCAATTTCTGGACTTGTGGTTTCCGGTTTCAATCAACTACCTCTAACATTCATGAATGAAGTTTGCTATAATTTTATAATGTATTTCTTACCATTGTTGCTTCTACGTTGAGTTCTGGGGGCTGTGTCTGAGCAAAATGATTCTATAGAATCGATTTGTCCAAACAGCAAGGCTTATGCAATGAAGAAGCCCTGCCGATTGGAACAAATCAATTCTGTTGAATCATTTCACTCATCTCGGTGTCTATGTAACTAGCTGGGTGGGTGGAGCTATAAACAAGCTGGACATGGTAGGGGCGGTGCTGGAGGTGTGGCAGAGAAAGGACAAGTGCATCATGGGTTTGGTTGGATACAGCAACAGAAAGTGCTCCATACAGGATGGAAACAAACCAGAGGGATTGGTTTACATGGTAAAAACAAGTCAGGAGAGCCTAAATTGAAACAAAAAAGCATGGAAAGATGTACATGAGGTAAGTAAATACTTAAGCATATATAATTACTGAAAACCCCTTTAAGTGTACTAGACCCTTTTTTTTTTTTTGCCTATCTTGACAAGGGGACAAAAGGGGGCATAGCTTAGTTGCAGGATGGGGCATGGCTTAAGCTGTTCCAATGTGCACCAGAATTGCAGCAAAATTCTCATGCAACATTCTGGGACAATGACAGTTTAACGATGCACCAGATTTAGCTTCCAGCTGTATAGCACCACCTACTGTTTGCTCTTTTCCTTATTTTTCTGCTCACCTTGCTGAGGTTGTCGCACATGCTCAGCAGTGATGGCCAATTCGCCCACGAACACATGCGGGCTGCCATCTTAACTCACAAGTCCGCCTTCATCGGGTTGTTCTCGTAACTGCCTGCTCCCGCTGACCACATTTGTTTCAGACCGGCTCGCAGCACAGGTAAGGGCTTACCTGTGCCTCGCCGGACTTGTGAGTTAAGATGGCAGCTCGCATGTGTTCGCGGGCGAACATGGCGAACTGGCCATCACTGATGCTCAGTTCCATTTTGTCACTAGCTGTATCTACTGTTAGAATATGTGTCAGTTACAGGGAGAGAGCTGCAGCAGAAAGGACCCCTGAGAGAGGACATACCTCCTGCAAAATGACATGTCCCTGAGCTGTGATAGGGAGATAGTTGCAGCAGAAAGGACACACTATTCGAGAAAGGACATGCCTCCTGAGCTGCCAGCCTGAAGAAAATCTAGCAGAGTAATTGGAGCAATGAATGTAAAGATCTCTGGGTCCATGTGAGGTACAAGGCTGGTTCTAGCTTTGTTATAGAGTTTGTCATGTACTATATGATTCATTTTTCACATTATTCATAATAATAACACAATAATAACAACTAAATAAGTTGACATGGTATTAGTTTTGGGGGGCGAGCATGCTTGGCCGAACACAAATTTTACTTCAGCATCGCAATGCTCAGCACATCACAGTGTTTGACCGAATACCCCGTGTGCTCGAGCGAGATGCTCGAGTCTCCTCCCCGCACTTTTGTTGGCTGCTACGCAGCCAATAAACGTGCAGGTAAGTACAGCCATTCATTGTAATGCCGTAGCCATGCTATATAGCACCCGATGACACGTGTTCTGCTCAGTCTTAGTCAGGGAGAGCTGGAGAGCAGAAGGCAGAGATAGTGTAGGGAGTAAAATAGGAAAATCTTAGCTTTTATACTTGTTATAGACACAAACGTTCTTTTAAGGACTATCGTTGTGTGTGGCAGCAATATATATTTTTAGCGCAACCTGCGCTAAATTGCTAAAACTTGTTAGAGAAGCAAAAGTCCTTTTAAGGACTATAGTTGTAACTGGCAGGAATATATATTTTTTGTGCAACCTGTGCCAAATAGCTTGCAATTGTTTGGCAACTGCAGACAGTAACATTATCTGCGCTACAACTCTTGTCTAACGTGTGCACAGCCTAAAAATATCTGTGACATCCAGTGTACTTTTTCCATAAATAGTGTCCGCTGCGGACAGTTACATTACATGCGCTACATCTCCTGTATAACGTTTGTGTATCCGAAATATCAGTGACATTCAGTCTAATTTTTTTGCTGCTGGTGGCAGCGACATTACCTGCGCTACATCTCCAGTATAACGTTAGCGCATCCGAAATATCAGTGACATTCAGTGCAATTTTTTGACACCGACATTATCTGCGCTAGATCTCCTGTGTAACGTGTGTGCAGACTAAAAATTTCTGTGACATTCAGTGTACTTTTTCTGTAGACGGTGTCCGCTGTGGACAGTTACATTACCTGCGCTACATCTCCTGTATAACGTTTGCGTATCCGAAATATCAGTGACATTCAGTCAAATTTTTTTGCTGCTGGTGACAGCGACATTACCTGCGCTACATCTCCTGTATAACGTTTGCCCATCCAAAATATCTGTGACATTAATTTAGTGTAATTTTTTATTAGCCACTGGTGACAGCGACATTACTTGCACTAAACCTCCTGTATAACGTTTGTGCATCCTAAATATCAGTGACATTCATTCAGTGTAATTTTTTATTAGGCGGTGGGGACAGCGACATTACTTGCGCTATACCTTCTGTTTAACGTGTGCGCATCCTAAATATCAGTGACATTCATTCAGTGTGATTTTTTTTTATTAGGCGGTGGGTGGTGACTGCGAAATTACTTGCGATATACCTCCTGTTTAACATGTACACATCCTAAAAATTTCTGTGACATTCTGTGTACTTTATTTGCGCATACACTTACAAAACCTGCAATACTGTACGTTTGATATACTTGCAAGCATATATACCATTTAATATGCGCAAGGCGAGCAGTAAGGGACGGGAAAGTGGCCGTGCTGCTGATGGTGCACACAAAGGCTGTGGCCCTGGGTGCGGTGAAACTAAGCCTGCTGCCAGAGCACAAGAAACACACTCATCCACGATACCTAGCTTCATGTCCCAGTTTGCAGGGCAGCGCAGGACACCACTCTCGAAGTAAGACCAGTGCAACCAGGTGGTCAGTTGGATTGTAGTAGATAATGCTTCCAGTCGGTTAAGCACCACCCTGTCTTCCCCAAAGGCTCAGTAGTCAAGAGTCTGGTCAACAGAATCCTCACACTGATACTCCTTCCACCCACCATGGAGAGACTTGGCAAACAAGTGATCCCACACTCGGATATTCCGAGGAGCTGTTTTAATCTCCATTCCTTAATTTGGGTCCCTTGCCAAGCCCGCTTGAAGAGGGACATGGGGAGATCTTGTGCCCTGATTCCCAAACTCTGGAGCATCACAGTCAGAAGAAGATGACGGTGGGGAATGGCAATTAGTGTTTCACAAGATGGATGATGATGATGAGACACAGTTGCCAATAGGTCAACCGCAATTAGTGTATCAAGAGGTTCATGATGAGGATGAGACACAGTTGTTGATAACTGAGGTTGTTGTTAGGTCAACAGGTCAGGAGGATGACCAGAGTGAGGAAGTGGAAGAGGAGGTGCTGGACGATGAAGTCACTGACCCAACCTGGGAAAGTGGCAAGCCGAGCGAGGACAGCAGTACAGAGGGGGAGGGATCCGCAGCACCGCAACAGGCTGGGAAAGGCAGTGGGGTGGCCACACCAAACAGGCCCGCAACTGTACCCCGGAGCACCCCCTTGTGGCAATCTCCCTTGCCAATGGGTAGGTGTTCCGCAGTCTTTTTTGAGGAAAGTGCAGATGAGAAAAGAATTGTCATTTGCAACCTGTGCAGTACAAAAATGAGCAGGGGTGTGAACACTAGCAACCTTACCACCACCAGCATGATTTGCCACATGGCATCAAAGTATCCTACTAGGTTGACCAGATGCCTGGGTCCACAACCAGTGTCTGCGGGTCACACCACTGCCTCCTCTTCCCATGTGTTACGTGCTGGCCAATCCCCTGTCCAAGACGCAGGCCTGGAGGCCTCCCGTCATGCACCTGGACCTTCGCAACCACCATTTATGTGTCCCAGCGCAGTGTACAGATGTTCATACCCCAGGCCTTTGAATGAAAGCGCAAATACCCAGCCACCCACCCACAGACCATAGCATTAAATGCGCACCTTTCCAAATTGCTTGCCCTGGATATGTTTCCATTTAGGCTTGTGGATACTGAGGCTTTCCGCAGCCTGATAGCGGCGGCTGTCCCACGGTACTCTGTTCCCAGCCAGCAATATTTTTCAGGGTGTGCAGTCCCAGCCTTACACCAGCATGTGTCCCGTAACATCACCCATGCCCTGACCAACGCAGTTATTTGGAAGGTCCACTAAAAATCTAACACATGGACAAGTGTTTTTGGCCCGGGGCGCTACATTTCCCTGAAGACACACTGGGTGTACGTTGTGGAGGACAAGAGCGAGTCGCACCCTGGGATGGCACTGGTGCTACCGAAGCCAAGGATTGCGGGCCCTACTTCTATCAGGGTTTCCGCAGCTGCAACCCCCCTTCTCCTCCTCCGCCTCCTCCTCCCTTTCCACCTCTGAATTATCCTCTTGCATCAGTCAGCCATCAGTCAGTAGCTGTAAGCAGCGTAGAACTGCAGTGAGGAAGCCGCAACAGGCCGTGCTGAAACTGATCTGCTTAGGTGACAAACAGCAAACCGCTGCAGAGCTGTGGAAGGAGATAAGGGACCAGACTGAGCTGTGGCTCTCGCCACTCAACCTACAACCAGGCATGGTTGTGTCTGACAATGGCCGTAACTTGGTGGCGGCTATGGAGCTCGGCAAGCTCACACAACATACCATGCCTAGCTCACGTGTTCAACCTACTGGTTCAGCGGTTTCTCAAAACCTACCCCAATTTTTCTGAGCTACTGGTGAAGGTGCTCCACGTGTGTGCCCATTTCCGCAAGTCATCGTCAGCTTCCGCCGGTCTGGCAACGCTGCAGCAGCGCTTGCAATTGGCAGCTCACGACTGTTGTGCGACGTAAGCATGTGCTGGAACTCTACGTTCAACATGTTGGCAAGGCTTTGTGAGTATCATAGGGAAATAGTGGAATACCAGCTGCAACATGGTCGTCGCCTTTCCAGTCAGCTTCTGCTTTTCACAAGCGACGAGTGGGCATTGATGTCTGACCTCTGTGAGGTTTTACGCAACTTTGAGGAATCAACACAGATGGTGAGCGGCGATAACACTATAAACAGTGTAACCATCCCACTTCTGTGTCTACTCAAACGCTCGCTGCTCACAATTAAGGCAGACAATTTGCATGTGGAAGAGGTAAAAATGGGGGAAGAAAGTACACAGGGTGTTAGTCAGACCACCCTCAGTTCGTCATCTTAGCACGAATTGGATGATGATGAGGAGGAGGAGCAGGAGACGGTTGCCTCCGCTACAGAGGGTAGTAGTAGGAGAGGAGGAAGAGGATGAGGAGATAATCTCCTGATGAGGACAGCAAAGTCTTGTCTGTTGGGACTCTGGCACAAATGGCTGACTTTATGTTAGGCTGCCGTTCCTGTGACCCTCGCGTTGTACGCATTTTAGCCAACACCGATTATTGGTTGTTCACCCTTCCCGACCCCCGTTACAAAGAGAACTTCTCATCTCTAATTTCTGTGGTGGAGAGGATGAGCAAAATGGTGCAATACCAGAAGGTCCACAATGCTGGTGGCAGAGTACGTAGTTCCTTGGCGAACCGAGGAGGGGAAACAAGGGGAACACACAGGGCAGGGCAACAGAGGCAGGGCAACACTTTCCAAGGCCTGGGACAGTTTTATGACACCCCGGCAGCACCGTCAACTTGAAGCGCGACCTAGTGTCACAAGGAGGAAAAATTTGGGAAGATGGTGCAGGAGTACGTAGCAGACCGTGTCAGCATCCTCATTGATGGCTGTGTGCCTTACAACTATTGGGTGTCCAAGACACTTGGCACGAACTGGCGCTCTACACTTTGGAGGTGCTGGCCTGCCTCACCGCCAGCGTTTTGTCAGAGCATGTATTTAGTGCTGCGGAGAGCATAATAACTGATAAGCGCATCCGCCCGTCAATTGAAAATGCTAACCCGTTGACTCTTATAAAGATGAACAAGGCCTGGATTGCCCCTGACTTCTCTACTCCACCAGAGGAAAGCTGAACATTGAATACACTGTATTTCCATGCACCCCTTCCACCACTAAAAAGGGTATATGGTTTAATCTCCCTTTTCTCATCCTCCTCCTCCATTATATCAACATGCTTATTAGGCTGCCCTCGCTCCTAATGTTTTAGAGGGTCAGCTCAGCAGCGGACCCTCACCCATAATGTTTTAGAGGGTCACCAGCAGGCCCTCACCTATAATGTTTTTGAGGGTCACTAGCAGGCCCTTAACCATAATGTTCTAGAGGTTCAGCACAGCAGCAGACCATCACCCCAAAATTTTTAGATGGTCAGCTCGCCAGCAGGCCCTTGCCCCCAAAAGTTTTTAGATGGTCATCTCGGCAGCAGGCCCTCGCCCACACAATTTTTTAGATGGTCAGCTCGGCAGCAGGCACTCGGCCACAACATTTTTTAGATGATCAGCTCAGCAGCAGGCCCTTGCCGACAAAATTTTTTAGATGGTCAGTTCGGCAGCAGGCCCTTGCCCACAAAATTTTTTAGATGGTCAGCTCGGTCACAGGCCCTCGCCACAAATTTTTTTAGATGGTCAGCTCGGCAGCAGGCCCTCGCCCACAATTTTTTTAAACGGTCAGCTCAGCTCCAGGCCCTCACCCCTAAAGTTTTAGATGGTCAGCTCTGCAGCAGAACCTCACCGCTAATGTTTTAGATGGTCAGATCAGCAGCAGGTCCTTGCTCCTAATGTTTTTGAGAGTCACCAGCAGGTGTAGGAGTGTAGGAGTCCCACTACCTGAACATTTGTACCACAATGTCAATGAGGCCCTCCTTTATGTGACATACAGGTTATATCGGAGTGCTTCTTCCTTGTAAGGTTTGGCAGCATGTGCACTTTATATACAAGTAAATATACAGGAAAGAATGTTTCCTAACAATTTTTCCTCTAAAATTGATTTTATCTTCGGTTTGGTGCTTATTATTGTCAGTCTGTAAAAGTGGCGTACTACTCGGACAACATCGTTCCCAACAGCGACCTGGGAGTCCAAGATGCATCCAGACATCCTCCCCATGCTGTTCCCGAACCATTTTAGCGGTGTTTCCATCAATTTCTTACCTTTTCCTATAAACCAGACACCCTCTCCTCTTCAGAGCAGGGGGTGCCTGGTTTAATTCTCTGGTTCTCCTATTGACTTCCATTGTGCTCTGTAGAGCACCCGAGCATCCCAAAGTGTTCTACTCGAGCACCAGAGCACCCGAGCACTCTGGTGCTCGACTAACTCTAAATGGTATGCATGACTTTTGCACTGTACTCTCCAGAGACTCAGGGACCACATTCTCTGAATGAGAAGGGTCCCACCAGTGGGAACCTCACTGACTAGATATTTATCGCCTATCCTATGGATTTGTATCTTAGGACAGCCCCTTTAAGAACTGAGATTTACCAGCACTATTTCTTTACATTAGTCCCAGTTTATGTCTAGGACGTATCAAGCATGTCACCAATTTGTGTTCTATACACTAACGTCTTTCTAAAAAACAGCTTGTCAGTTGTTACAGACCTGTTACGCGCTGTGGAGTTAATATGACTGTGTGCAATGGCCTGGAGGCAGTAGATGGTCTAGATATAGCCATGGTTACTTGATTTGTCCTGCGACTCGGCTTCTCAAGTGCATGAAATAATATCAGTTCCTCAGCTGGGTGCATCCAGGAAGACTCCAGAGCAAGAGAGTTGTTAAGAAAGATCTGTGAAATACAGAAAATAAAATTAAAGTATGTTGAAGTTTAATACTACAACCATCACGGCATTCACATATAGTACATACCTGAAATTTGTGGGCCACACTTACATAGTTTCCAACATTCCCAAATTTGCAGGGACTGTCCCTAATTTTCAGAGCCATTCCAGGCTAATGTGGGCTGTCCTAGGCTGAAATGGGTGGGGCTTACGTCATCTCACTTAACAGTGGGTGGTCCTGTGTAGGTTTGGTTCTCAGGGAGGGGCTTATAGGTACTGAATTTACCAACCAGGAGGAGTGGGCAACACATGGCTGGATTTGGCTAATCCTGCACATTTAAAATAATTTACACTAGAATAATTATACCTGAAATCGACACCAGCTTCTTGCTGGCATAGACTTCTGTACTGGTGCACAGATCTTCTCAACTGCGTCACAATAATCAACAGGCATGTGCCTCTTAGTAATTGTGGTAGATCTGACACCAGCATACAAAGTGGCATTCTTAAAGGGGTTGTCCCATGAAAAACAGTCTACAGTTTTCAAACCAGCACCTGGATCTGAATACATTTGCAAATGCATGCAATAAAAAAATTGGTATAGCAATTTTTGAATAGAGTTATTCAATAAAATATATCTGTATAGCGATATATTGAATGAATTACTTAACCATAAAAGGGTCCTCTCACTTCAGTAAGTGGCATTTATCATGTAGAGAAAGTTAGGCCCCTTTCACACAGGCGAGATTTCCGCGCGGGTGCAATGCGTGAGGTGAACGCATTGCACCCGCACTGAATCCGGACCCATTCATTTCTATGGGGCTGTGCACATGAGCGGTGATTTTCACGCATCACTTGTGCATTGCGTGAAAATCGCAGCATGCTCCTCCTCCTCTTTTCACGTAACGCAGGCACCATAGAAATGAATGGGTCCGGATTCAATGCAGGTGCAATGCGTTCACCTCACGCATTGCACCTGTGCGGAAATCTTGCCCGTGTGAAAGGGGCCTAACTTTCTCTACATGATAAATGACACTTACTGAAGTGAGAGGACCCTTTTGAGTAAAAAATGGCACAAATGGTTAACACCTTAAGGACCCGGCTCATTTTCACCTTTTCACCCTTACCCTGGGTTCACACCTGAGCGTTTCTCAAACGCGCGTTTTACGCGCGTTTTTGTCGCTCGTTTTTATGCGCGGTTTTTGTAATAGTAAACGCGCGTTTGACGCGCGTTTGTGTGATTGACTGCAGTGTCCTATGGCCACAAACGCGCGTCAAAACGCCCCAAAGAAGCTCAAGTACTTGATTATGCGTCAGGCGTTTATTAAAAAATTGTATTTATTAAAAAATACCAAATTTACCAAAAATTTGTAAAAAATTGCAAATTTCCAAGTTTCAATTTCTCTACTTCTATAATACATAGTAATATCTTCAAACATATTTATAACTTTACATTCCCCATATGTCTACTTCATGTTTGCATCATTTTGGGAATGATATTTTATATTTTGGGGATGTTACAAGGCTTAGAAGTTTGGAAGCAAATCTTGAAATTGTTCTGAACTTTTCAAAAACCCAATTTTTTGGGACCAGTTCGGGTCTGAAGTCACTTTGTGAGGCTTATATAATAGAAACCACCCAAAAATGACACAATTCTATAAACTACACCCCTCAAGGTATTCAAAACTGATTTTACAAACGTTGTTAACCCTTTAGGTGTTCCACAAGAGTTATTGGCAAATAGAGATGACATTTCAGAATTAAAATTTTGGGGCAAATTTTCCATTTTACTATTTTTTTTCCATTTACAAAGCAAGGGTTAACAGCCAAACAAAACTCATTATTTATGGCCCTGATTCTGTAGTTTACAGAAACACCCCATATGTGGTCGTAAACCGCTGTACGGGCACACGGCAGGGCGCAGAAGGAAAGGAATGCCATACGCTTTTTGGAAGGCAGATTTTGCTAGACAGTTTTTTTTTGGACACCATGTCCCATTTGAAGCCGCCCTGATGCACCCCTAGAAAAGAAACTCCATAAAAGTGACTCCATCTACGAAACTACACCCCTCAAGGTATTAAAAACAGATGTTACAAACGTTGCTAACCCTTTAGGTGTTCCACAAGAGTAATTGGCAAATAGAGATGAAATTTCAGAATTTAAATTTTTGGGCAAATTTTCCATTTTACTATTTTTTTTCCAGTTACAAAGCAAGGGTTAACAGCTAAACAAAACTATTATTTATGGCCCTGATTCTGTAGTTTACAGAAACACCCCATATGTGGTCGTAAACCGCTGTACGGGCACACGGCAGGGCGCAGAAGGAAAGGAATGCCATACGGTTTTTGGAAGGCAGATTTTGCTAGACAGTTTTGTTGGACACCATGTCCCATTTGAAGCCCCCCTGATGCACCCCTAGAGTAGAAACTCCAAAAAAGTGACCCCATTTTAGAAACTACGGGATAGGGTGGAAGTTTTGTTGGTACTAGTTTAGGGTACATATGATTTTTGGTTGCTCTATATTACACTTTTTGTGAGGCAAGGTAACAAGAAATAGCTTTTTTGGCACCGTTTTTTTTTTGTTATTCATCTGACAGGTTAGATCATGTGGTATTTTTATAGAGCAGGTTGTCACGGACGCGGCGATACCTAATATGTATACATTTTTTTTATTTATGTAAGTATTACACAATTATTTCATTTTTGAAACAAGAAAATATGTTTTAGTGTCTCCATAGTCTGAGAGCCATATTTTTTTCAGTTTTTGGGCGAATATCTAAAGTAGGGTCTCATTTTTTGTGGGATGAGATGACGGTTTTATTGGCGCTATTTTGGGGTGCATATGACTTTTTGATCGCTTGCTATTACACTTTTTGTGATGTAAGGTGACAAAAAATTATTTATTTAGCACAGCTTTTTTTTTTTTTTTAGCTCATGTGATATTATTATAGAGCTGGTCGATACGGACTCGGCGATACGTAATATGTATACTTTTTTTTATTTATGCAAGTTTTACACAATAATATCATTTTTGAAACAAAAAAAAAATAATGTTATAGTGTCCCCATAGTTTTTTTACTTTTTGGGCCATTGTCTCATGTAGGGGCTCATTTTTTGCGGGATGAGGTGACGGTTTGATTGGTACTATTTTGGCGTACATGCAACTCTTTTGATCACTTTTATTACCTTTTTTGGGAGGTAAGGTGGGCAAAATTTCAATTTCTTGATAGTTTTATTTTTATAGCGTTCACCGTGCACGGAAAGTAACATGACCGTTTTATAGATCAGGTCGTTACAGACGCGGCGATACCTAATATCTGTAGTGTATTTTATTTTTTTAATTTTTATTCAGTGATAAATGTGTTTTTATTATCTTTACTTTTTTTCACTATTTTTTTTATTTTTGGGACCCAGACCCACTTGGTTCTTGAAGATCCAGTGGGTCTGATGTCTGTTTAATACAGTACAGTACAATATATATTGTACTGTACTGTATTTTACTTACACTGCGATGTCAGCCGTTTATACCAGAGTGTCAGCAATGTGCTGACACTCTGGTATACTACTGGACACCAATTAAAATTTAGCGGGAGGCGGGCGGGGGATCGCGATCCCGCCTGCCGCACTGCCCGCCTCCCGCAACTACCGCACCGCAACTGCTGCACCGCCCACAAACCGCCCCCCTGCACCCCGCCACGTAAATGAATTCAGGGTTGCAGGGGGGGTTAAAAAATTTAGATTTTGGCCATTTTTAGGTTTCTGATCCCTGCGGTCAGGGACCGCAGGGATCAGAAACTACATAAAGCGCTGCAAACCGCAGGTCTGAATTGACCTGCGGTTTGCAGCGATCGCCGATATGGGGGGGTCACCCCCCTCGGCATTGAGCCTGAGTGCCTGGCTGTGTGTAACAGCCGGCACTCAGCGGTGTCACCATGTCTGCAGACATGGTGACAGTTCAAGCCAGGAGCGCTTCGTCCTGGAGCGCTAAGTACAGTTGCTCCAGGACGAGTATACTCGTCCAAGGTCCTGAAGGGTTTAAGTAACTCATTCAATGTATTTTAATGGCTTTTGGCATAACTTGTGACGTTATCAGAGTTAGATTTAGCTCAGCTACATCTGTACATATATTCAATATGCAGACTGACATTTATTAAGTGCGGATGCGGTGCGGTTTTCACGCACGGTTGCTAGGTGATGATCGGGATGGGGACCCGATCATTATTATTTTCCCTTATAATATGGTTATAAGGGAAAATAATTGCATTCTGAATAAAGAATGCATAGTACAATAGCGCTGGAGGGGTTAAAAAAAAAAGAAAAAATAATTAAACTCACCTTAATCCACTTGTTCGCGCAGCCGGCATCTCTTCTGTCTTCTTCTTTGAGGAATAGGACCTTTGATGACGTCACTGCGCTCATCATATGGTCCATCACATGATCTTTTACCATGGTGATGGATCATGTGACGGACCATGTGATGAGCGTAGTGACATCATCAAAGGTCCTATTCCTCACAAAAGAAGACAGAAGAGATGCCGGCTGCGCGAACAAGTGGATTAAGGTGAGTAAAATTTATGTTATTTTTTTAACCCCTCCAGCCCTATTGTACTATGCATTCTGTATTCAAAATGCTATTATTTTCCCTTAAAACCATGTTATAAGGGAAAATAATACAATCTACACAACCTTGAACCCAAACCTGAACTTCTGTGAAGAAGTTCGGGTCTGGGTACCACATTCAGTTTTTTATCACGTGCGTGCAAAACGCATTGCACCCGCGCAATAAAAATGGAATGCAATCGCAGTCAAAACTGACTCCAATTGCGTACCTACTCACGTGGGTTTGCCGCAATGCACCGGGACGCATCCGGACCTAATCCGGACACGCTCGTCTGCAAGGGGCCTAAATGCAAGCCACTTACTAATGTATTGTGATTGTCCATATTGCTTCCTTTGCTGGGTGAATTCATTGTTCCATCATATTATACACTGCTCGTTTCAATGGTTACATACCACCCTGCAATCCATCAGTGGTGGTCGTGCTTGCACACTATAGTAAAAAGGGTCAGCCTCTCTGGTGGCCAGGACCTGTGGGAGTTCACATAGGCTAGTGCCTTTTCCTATATTGTGCAAGCACGACCACCACTGATGTATTGCAGGGTGGTCTGTAACCATGGAAACAAGCAGTGTATAATGTGATGGAAAAATGAATTCAGCCAGCAAAATTTTAACTTCTTAAGGCCTCTTGCACACGAACGTATTTTCTTTCTGTGTCCGTTTTTTTTTTTTTTTTGCGGACCGTATGCGGAACCATTCATTTCAATGGGTCCGCAAAAAAACAGAAGGTACTCCGTGTACATTCCGTTTCTATATTTCCATTCCGCAAAAAAATTTAACATGTCCTATTCTGTGTCCGTATTACGGACAAGGATAGTACTGTTCTATTAGGGGCCTGCTGTTCCGTTCCGCTAAATGCGGAATGCACACAGATGTCATCCGTATTTTTTGCGGATCCGTTTTTTTTGCGGACCACAAAATACATACGGTGGTGTGCAAGAGGCCTAAAGGACAACTATCACTGCACACCATTATGTCAAACGGTCATCAGTCGGTCACACTTGTAACCATGATGTCTCTGGCATCTCCATATGTTCTGTCAATCCTTCTAAAAAAATATACTGCTGTTACTGCTTGTTGCACCCATAGGCTCCCCACTCTGTCTTCAATGCCACCCCCCACTGCTGTGATGGACAAGTTAGGGATCTTGTACTGTACTTGCACCATAAAGAGAAGGTAGGTTCCTCATCTGCCCAGCGGTCTCTATCCCTTTACTGCCCATGTACAGAATGTGATGAGACTTCAGGGCCCTCTTGTCCATCACAGCAGTAGGGGCGCAGCATAGAAGACAGGAAGAGGAGCCTCTGGGTGTAACGAGGTGCAATGCCCTTGTTGCACCTAGTGGGCAATTTGCATATATATATATATATATATATATATATATTATATGTAGCGGGTGCAAAAGGCAAACAGTGATGTCGCGTACCCCCCCCCTCATTGAACCCCTCAAATGCTGCGTTCATCGCCGATCGTGACATCTGAAATTAACATTGAGGACTTTCAGGGGTCAATACGGTAAAAAAATAATATATATAAGAAATACTTTTGATGGTGTTGAGCCTGCCGCGGCCATGTCGCTTGAAGACACCTCGCAAAATCTCGCTTGGTGACGTGATGACATCATCATGCAGGCCGGCTAGGAGACGTCATATGTCATTGTGCTCAAGTTTTTCCGCGGTATCTTCATTTAAGATGGCCACTGCGGCCTTTTCGCGCAAATGGATAAGGTGAATATGTATTTTTTATTTTATTTGATTCGTTACCATGAAGTGTAAGGAACTTTGGATACTTCGATTCGCTCACTAGTAACTAGAATAAAAAAAACAAACAAACAAAAAACAAGATTTTTTTTTTAACAGTCTTTCATTTCATTGAAACTAAATCTGCACCACGGGTCCTCCTTCAGGATAGCTGGCGAGTGGCGATCCATATGCCTACTTGATTGAATTTTATCTGTTTAACCATGCAGCAAACTGGTTTGACCTTCACATTGAAAGTCGCTACTGAGACTTTTTGCTCCTGATTGCTTTATTTTAATGTATTCCTTATACGGCATAAATCTATAGGAAATCCAAGCGGCAGCTGCGGAGTCTGCTGTATTCAGTTCACATAGCGGCAGGCACTTCTCACCGTCTACACGCGCAGTTTATCTGCATTGTTCTATCCGTGGTTTACACTGGGATAAAAGGATGACATTGAAATGCCCCTAACTCATCCAGAAACGGCCAGGATCACTCCGGACAATTCACAGTGGGCCTTTTACGGTTCATTTTTAATAGTGACTAACGGACTGTTCATGCTGAGCTAATATACGTTGCCATCAATAAGTAGCAATTTCACCCAGCAGGAATTCGCAGTATATTAATGAAATCTTGTAATAGGGACAAATGTGTGTTTGCGCTGTTTAAAGGACCACTTAAGCATTGTTTACAAGATTAATGGCTTGCGTGAAGCTGAGGAATAATCATTTTCAGATATTTTCTACAATTAATGAGATCTGCATAATATGAACGGATTGTGGGTGTAATAAAGTATATTTTCCCTGAGAACTGAAATGTGCACAGTAGTTCATTTATCCATGTTCTGTCTGAAGATGTGGTTGGAGTACGTTCATATCTGCGGTAAACCATCTGGCAGGCTGTTGCGGCAGAGAACAGCCTCCGAGGCTTCACCGGATCAGGCATTGCTAGATACTGCCGCACCCCTTCAGACCCTATAGACTATAATGGGATCTGGCGAGGTTCCGGTCGTTTTCTGGCAAGAGTGCCAGGTTTTGGCCAGACAAAAACTGTTGCATGCAGTGGTTTTTGTCTGGCTGAAACCCAGCACTGATGCCAGAAAGTATCTGAAACCCCGCCGGATCCCAATATAGTCTATGTGGTCCGGCAGTGAATGGCACCCCCAGATTGAGCGAACTCTTGATGTGATCGCAGCCTTGGCCCCAGTTTCAAAAATGTCCTTGTGTTGAGCCCAACAACTAAGTGAGCCTATTTTAACCTAGCAGTAAGGTGCAGTTGCATTACTACGACATCACTGTGCGCCTTATCCCTATACTGTAACATCACTATGCTGTGACATCACTTTGTGTAATGCCTGCCTATACTATGACATCACTGTGCATTATCCTTGTCTTATCACTGTGCACATTATGCCTATCTTATAATATCACCTCATAAAAACTCTGTGCTGTGAAATCACTGTGCATTACCCCTGTGCTGTGACATTACAATGTGCATTATACCTAAACCATGGCATAACATCACTGTGTGTTAGGCCTCATGCACACGACCGTTGTTGTGTTCCGTTCCGCAAAATGGGGTTCCGTTGTTCCGTGATCCGTTTCCGTTTTTGTTTCCGTGTGTCTTCCTTTATTTTTGGAGGATCACCAGACATAAAGGAAAGTAAAAAAAAAATCTAAGACAGGTTTGCCATGCAAATGATAGGAAAAAAACGGACGCGGATGACAATCTTGTGTGCCTTTTTTTTAGCGGTCCCATTGATTTGAATGGGTCAGCGAACCGTTTTCCGCGAAGATAATAGGACAGGTTATATTTTTTTGACGGACTGGAACCACGGATCACGGACGCGGAGGACAAACGGTGCATTAGCCGAGTTTTCAATGGACCTATTGAAAGTCAATGGGTCCGCAAAAAATCACGAAAAACGGCACAACGGACACAGAATAAAACAACGGTCGTGTGCATGAGGCCTAATCCTGGTGTTTTGACATTACTTTGTGCATAAGGCCTATGCTGCAATATAACGTTGCTGTATGTTATCTCTGTGTTGTGACATTGCCGTGTGCATTATGCCTATACTATATCATTGTTATTATTATCCTTGTGCTGTGGCACCGCTGTGCACACTTTGGTTATACGATAACATGACTTGATATAGTTTTATATGAAAAAATATAGTTTAACTATTAATTCATTGATCTAAATCTCTGCCAGTTCTGGGCTTAGGAGACCAGTGGGTGGTCCTGCTCAATGAGTGACAGCTATGTAACTATGCAGTAATATTGGGGAGCTATGAATTATTAAGCAGGGCCACCTACTGGACACTAAAGGATACGTTCACACTAGTGTTTCTATTTTCTGGTATTGAGATCCATCATAAGGTCTTAATACAGGGAAAAAAACGCTTCTGTTTTGTCCCCATTCATTGTCAATGGGGACAAAACGTAACTGAACAGAACGGAGCGCTCCAAAATGCATTCCGTTCCGTTTGGTTGCATTCTCAAAAACCAAGCTGTGGTTTTCTTTCTGTCATGGGATACGGAGCAAGACGGATACGGAGCAAGACAATGCAAGTCAATGGGGACGGATCCGTTTAATTCTGACACAATCTGACACAATAGAAAACGGATCCATCCCCCATTGACTTTCAGTGGAGTTCATGACGTATCCGTCTTGTCTATGTTAAAGATAATACAACCGGATCCGTTTATAATGGATGCAGATGGTTGTATTATCAGTAACGGAAGCGTTTTTGCTGATCCCTGCCGGATCCAGCAAAAACGCAAGTGTGAAAGTAGCCTAAGCTCGGAATGAGCAGAGAGATCAATAAATTACCATTTATACAAAAAAAAATTCCCCTACAATTCCCTGGAGCACATACACATTACCCTAGTGCCACTAAGGGAGCTTACTGAAGACAGATAAAGTATTGAGTTCAATGGGAGCTTTCAAAAACTAGTAATTAGTGGTGGTAACGTCGGGCAGTCAGAAAAGTATTTATCTCTATGGCAATGTAGAGAATATCAATGATTTGGAGATCTCTATAGAAAAAGGGGCAACTTCCTCCATTCTGTAGGGGATGGGGCTGGAAAACTTAAAGCTACATCCAAGGTGTCAAATACTGATGGCTTGTCCCAAGGAAAGGCTATCAATAGAGATGAATAGTGTTGAGCGAATCGAAGCATCCAAAGTGGACTTCGATTCGAATTTCAGGATAAATTTGATTCACCATGAATCTAAATTTCCTCGTGCTTCGTGGTAACGAATACAGTTTTCCTAAAAAAGTAATCATGACTAGAGATGGCTTTGCGGTTCGCCCGGCAGTAGTTTCACGGTGAACTTTGCTCGTTCGCGATTCGGCGAGCAAGCAAACATTTGGCGATGTTCGCATGCGCCATATTTTTTTGCATTGTGCAGAACTTTGACCCATGACACATCCATCAGGTGGGACAGGACAGTCAATTGAGACATTTCAGCAGATGGACACACCTCCACCCTATAACATAACCCGATCTGGCAGCCATTTTACATTCTGTGTTTTGCCAGTGTAGGGAGAGGTTGCTGTGTGGGGCAGGGACAGGCTATTAGGGACACAAAACGCTAGATAATAGGGCCACAAAAGTCCTTTTAAGGACTGGTATAAGTGTGCTATCGATAGGTGTGATATACTGAGGGGTGTGATATAATTATAATATAATTTTTAACATAGAAAGTATATTATAGTGCATTTGTATTGTGCAGCAGTTGTATGCGGTTCTGCTACGATACCGCTGCTATATAAAGGGAATAACTAATTGCAACTGGTGTGATATACCTGTTTCCCCCCAAATAACTGATTGAGGGGTGTAATATACCTATGCTATACTTTCTAACATAGAAAGCATATAGTGCAATTGTAATGTGCAGAAGTTGTGTGCGGTTCTACTGTGATACCGCAGGTATAGAGAGGGACAAGCGCTATTGGAACAACTATTTGCAATGGGTGTGATATACCTGTTGCCCCCAAAAAACTGATTGAGGGGTACGATATACCTGCTTCCACCAAATATTGATTAAGGGGTTCTATATACCTGCTTCCACAAAATACTGATTAAGGGGATTGATATACCTGCATCCACCAAATATTGATTTAGGACTGCGATACACCTGCTTCCACAAAATACTGATTAAGAGGTTTAATAAACCCGCTTCCACAAAATACTGATTGAGGGGTGCGATATCCCGGCTTCCGCAAAATACTGATTAAAATGTTTGATATATCTGTTTCAACAAAATACAGAATGAGGTGTGTGATACACCTGCTTCCAAAAAATATTGATTAAGGGGTTATATATACCTGCTTCCACAAAATACTGATTGAGGGGTGTGATATACCTGCTTTCACAAAATAATAAATATGGGGTTTGATATACCAGCTTCCACAAAATACAGATTGAGGGGTGAGATATACCTGCATCCACCAAATATTGATTATGGTGTTCTATATACCTGCTTCCACAAAATATAGATTGAGGAGTGCAATATGCCTGCTCCCACAAAATACTGAATAAGGGGTTTTTAAATACCTGTTTCCACAAAATACTGATTAAGGGGTGTGACATACCTGCTTCCACAAAAATATTTATTATGGGGTTCTATGTATCTGTTTCCACAAAATACTGATTAAGGTGTGCGATATACCTGCTTCCACAAAATACTGATTGAGTGGTGCAATATAACTGCTTCCACCAAATATTGATCAAGGGGTTTTATATACCTGCTTTCACAAAATACTGATTAAGGTGATTGATATACCTGCTTCCACAAAATACTGATTAAGGGGTTTGATATACCTGCTTCCACAAAATACTGAATAGGGATTTTTATATACCTGCTTCCACAAAATACTGAATAAGGGATTTTTATATACCTGCTTCCACAAAATACTGAATAAGGGGTTTTTAAATACCTGATTCCACAAAATACTGATCAAGGGGTTTTATATACCTGCTTTCACAAAATACTGATTAAGGGGTTTGATATACCTGCTTCCACAAAATACTGATTAAGGGGTTTGATATACCTGCTTCCACAAAATACAAATTGAGGGTTGCGATATACGTGCTTCCACCAAATATTGATCAAGGGTTTATATATACCGGCTTTCACAAAATACTGACTGATGGATTGATATACCTGCTTCCAACTAATATTGATTGAGGCCTGCGATACACCTGCTTCCACAAAATACCGATTAAGAGGATTTATATACCTGCTTCCAACAAATATTGATTAAAGGGTGCGATACACCTGCTTCCACAAAATACTGATTAAGGGGATTGATATACCTGCTTCCACCAAATTTTGATTGAGGCCTGCAATACACCTGCTTCCACAAAATACTTGTTGAAGCCTGCGATACACCTGCTTCCAGAAAATACTGATTGAGGGGTGTAATATACCTGCTTCCGCAAAATACTGATTAAGGGGTTTTTGATATTCCTGCTTCCACAAAATTCATATTGAGGGGTGTGATATACCTGCTTCCACTAAATATTAATTAAGGGGTTCTATATATCTGCTTCCACAAAATACTGATTGAGGGGTGCAATATACCTGCTTCTAACAAATATTGATTAAGGGGTTCTATATACCTGCTTCCACAAAATACAGATTGAGGGGTGCGATATACCTGCTTCTAATAATCAAAACCCCTCCTCCCCGCCGGGAGTACCCATGACGCCATCGGAGTTTCACGAGCAGGTCCGGGGAAAGCGCTTAAGGGAGCGCAGCTTCATCGATGTGCATGGAGCGCTGTATTACTACCGCTTAGAACTGCACATCGATTTAATATTAGACAGTTACTCAACTTAGAGTATCATATTCTATTAAGTATGGCAAACAAGGGACATTTAAGTCTGTTGTATCCCCAAATGGCAAAACAATGGGGTGACAGTTAGTCTATAAAAATAGCAGGTGAGGTATAAATAGGAGGCATTTGTTACAAAAGATGTAATATAGTAATAGAAAATGCAATCCTCAGTTAGTGTTGAATCAATCACACTTTGGTAAAGCTAAAAGATTAGATGCAACCTGACAGGGCTATTTATAAATGAGGCGCTTTTACAGGCCTAGCGGCTAGATGCGCCTGCCCAAACTATACGTGCAGAGGGCAGGCCATACGCTGTCATCCAGCTGATAGAAGACTGCATCAGGAGCCACTGGTGGGAATATTTTAGTGAGCCATATGCCCCAATTAACCCCTCTTGGTCTCTACATAGTCTATCTATAGGTCCATTTAATCTAGTATTTCTACATTAGGCACCATCCTTTTTTATCTATCCTTAATTGTGGTTGGCACTTTAAATATATACCAGTTGTAGACAGCCAACCCTTTCTCAGCCCTTAATCCCCTGATGAGTCTAGGACTAGTAATATTGTAGACTAAACGCGTAGGGATTTATTCTGCTTCTAGGGGTCCTTTACCTATTAGTCTTGAAGTACTTGAATTGGACGGCACTCCTCTAGAGTCCTTTTTTGTACGGTGCTCAGTGGTAATTTGAAACCATATGTAGTAAAAGAGACCACGGCACTCGTTTTTTGTATATATGAAGATTATTTTATATTTTCAATTTTCATAATTTTCATTCCATGATATTATTTCATTATTCATAATTTTTCATAATTTTTCATAATTTTTCATAATTTTTCATAATTTGTAAGCATCCAGGAATGCATAGACTTGGCCAACGTTTAACGTTTCGGTCCTTGTATGGGACCTTGATCACGGCCTGGAGTAAGATACAATATAATTGTCAGAAAGCTTTATACGCGATTAAAGTAAATTGAAGTATAATTCATTACATTTATAATTCATAGTATAATTCATAGTATATATAACATGTCATGTTGTCTACTGGCGATTTGCTGATGTCGCAGAGGGTAACAGGTAAGCATCTATCATTTCAAACATAGTTCATACAGATATTCTCAATTATGGAGTTGCAACGTACAACATTAAATGGCAAGTATAAGAGAGAACATAGGAAGAAAACATAGGAAAAGGCAGAGGGAGTATGGCTGGAATCCACAGTAGGTGAAAATAGTGATGTCTCTCACAAAAATTCATAATTGTCAAGGGCCACAGTAGGCAAAGTCCACAACATAATAGAGTAGTGATATTTCTCACAAAAGTTCATAATTGTCAAGGGCAACAACAGGCAAAGTGATGCAGGGTAGCGGTGCTTCTATAGGATGGTGAGACCTGTAAGGTTTCAGAGGTTAAAGCGATTGTCATGAGGTTTAATAACATGCTGAAGTGTGAGCAAAATAGGCATGTAGGTATACATCAAATAGAAGAGAGGCCTCTGATATAGTAATAGGTAAGGGTCTGGGTCACGTCCCATGGGGACATCTTAATAGAAGCTGCTGTGGAGAGAGTAAATGAGCATGTCGCTCAGTATTACCTTTGTCCGGGCTGCATAATGCCTGCGTGGGATGCGCTGGTCTGAGCGGCGCTCGTATCTCATTTAAATGGTGCCGCCGGTGTCATGCGCACGCCTCCGGCCCCGTCGCACGCATGACACCACCGCGCGCAGGCGGATGACGTCACTGCGGCGGCGGCGCCGGCGCGCATGCGCACTCGGCCCGCTGAGCCCTGAGCTGGCAAGGAAGTGCTGGCATGGGTGATGCGATAGTAAGGCATGGAGGATTTAAGAATAGAGGCCCATTATGAATAGCTACATGCAGAATAAGCTGATAATGGAGATGCATAAAGTGACCCAACCAGGATATATATATGTTTTATGGTCACTAGACTATAGACATATAAATTAGACTAGTACAGTCATTTTTAAAGAGGGGTATAATACAACCATGTTGCCAAAGAATACGTCTTATATTGTGTATCTATATAGAGACTATATCTAAGTACTATAATATAGCTTAAATACTATATGACTATATCATATCATATATACTACCTGATTGGGATGGACTTAAAGAGTCATTTTGTCTGTGGGAGGTAAAAGAAAATGGTATTAGTAAATATCTCATAATAATGAAAGATCATGAGCATTCAGTACAAAAAGAGAAAATGAAAGAGGTAAATGTGGAGATTATCAGATGTATGTCCAACTTTAGTACTATATCCTCACGTTTCGTGGTATAGGTCTGGATCAGTTGTCACGATGTACAAAAATCACGATGTACAAAAATCAAAGTCCCGATTCATACCATTTGGAAAGAGGGTATTGAGTTCGAATATCCAAAACGATTCGCGTTCTTTCAGACGCGCGATCCGGTTACCGCCTCTTCTTCCCGCCGGTATTTGTTCCAATATTTGGAATCTAAGTTGGCTGATTTGGTGTTTAGCAAGGGAGAAGTGATGTGGGATGGGTTGTTCAGTTCTATTACACCGGATATCGGATTTGTGTTTTGAAATTCGGTCGCGTATGTTTTGCGTGGTTTCCCCCACGTAGGCTAGGCCACAAGGGCATTTGATCAAATACACTACAAATGAGGAGCTGCATGTAAAGAAATTTTTTGAATAGTAAATTTTACCCGTACGGGGATGTGTTATGCGATTCCCTTTAATTACATTAGTGCACTGTGCACAGTGTAGGCATGGGTATGTTCCTGTTTTTTTCGGGGCTAGGGTGGTTTGTTGTGATGTGGCTTTGAGTGGGCCGATGTCGGCATGTACAAGTTTGTCTCTCAAGTTATTCGGTCTTTTATAACACATCCGGAAGGGATGTTTGAATTCAACGACTTCAGGATAAGACTGTTGAAGGAGGGGCCAATGTTTTTTAACAATGGACTGAATCTTCGGGACGAACGGATGATAAGTTACCACTAAAGGGACTCGTGGTGGGGATATAGTCTTAGGTGGTACAGGTGCAGTGGATGTGGCAAGTGCAAGTTCTTTGGTGAGTAGGGAAGTGGGGTAGCCTCTATTTTGGAATTTGTTGGACATCTCAGTAAGTCGCTGTTCTTTCAGGGCGGGATTTCCTACTATCCTGGTTACTCTTTTGAACTGTGAGCGTGGTAGGGATTTTTTTGTATTTTTTGGATGGCAGCTGGAAAAATGTAATAGGGTATTCCGGTCAGTAGGTTTGGTGTATAGATCTGTCGTGAGGGTACCTGTCTCTGTTTTTAAGACTATTGTGTCCAGGAAACTGATGGATAGCACATCTGTATGGGAGGTGAAAGTTAGGTCGGGATCTTGGCTATTGATATATTCAGTGAATTCAGTAAATGAGTTTACATCGCCGTGCCAAATGCAAAAAATGTCATCGATGTATCGATGCCAAATTTTGGCATGGGTCAGAAAGAGGGGGTTGGTATAGACTAGGTCTTCTTCGAATTTGGCCATGAATGCATTGGCATATGGCGGCGCCACATTGGCCCCCATGGCTGTACCCCGCTGCTGTACATAATAGTCATCCCCAAACATAAAGTAGTTGTTCTCCAGAACGAATCTAAGTAGGTCTGTGCAAAACTTTTGTGTGTCTGTAGAGTAATCAGAAGTGGTTAAAAGTGTTTTGACTGCCTGGATGCCTTTGTCATGTGAGATGGAGGTATAGAGACTGTTGACATCAAGTGTTAGAAGAAGGTCCTCAGGAGTAATGTTGGTGAAGTTTTGAATGATAGATAGAAAATGTGATGTGTCAAGGAGGAAGGAACGTGTCATTTTTACTAGTGGGGTCAGTATTTTTTCTAAAAAGATGGATAGGGGAGAGAGTATGGAGTCGGTGGAGGCTACAATGGGCCTACCTGGAGGGTTAGACATGTTTTTATGTATTTTGGGTAGTGTATAGAGTACTGGGGTGACGGGATTTTCATTAATGAGAAACGTGTAGGTAGTTTTATCAATAGTGCCTATTTGAAGATGATGATCAAGGAAGTTGCCAATTTCTTTTTTAATGCGGAAGAGTGGGTTGAGTGTGACTTTTTGGTATGTACTGACATCGGTCAGTTGTCGTTTGATCTCAGCTATATAGGCTGTGGTATCCATTACCACAATAGCTCCTCCTTTGTCCGCCGGTTTTATGGTTATCGATTTGTCGTCTTGAAGAAATTTAAGGGCCATGTGTTCCTCGCTTTTTAGGTTTTGTGGAGTGTGTATAACTCCTGTCTTAAGGTCATTTATGTTCTTAGTGATTTCTTTTTGTACGAGGTTGATGAAAGTTTCTGCAGCGTGATAATGTTTAGGGGGCATGTATTTACTTCTATTGCTTAGGTTTAAGGACTTTAGGGAGAGTTCTGTAGTGTTACTGGGTATCGGAGCCGTTAGTGGTGTTGTTGGCTGTGTAGAGAAGTGTGCTTTTAGTCGTATGGATCTGTAGAATCTTTGGAGTTCTTGTTCGAGTGTGAAACGACGTAGGTTACCGTAGGGACAAAAGGATAGACCAATGTGGCGCCGCCATATGCCAATGCATTCATGGCCAAATTTGAAGAAGACCTAGTCTATACCAACCCTCTCTTTCTGACCCATGCCAAAATTTGGCATCGATACATCGACGACATCTTTTGCATTTGGCACGGCGATGTAAACTCATTTACTGAATTCACTGAATATATCAATAGCCAAGATCCCGACCTAACTTTCACCTCCCATACAGATGTGCTATCCATCAGTTTCCTGGACACAATAGTCTTAAAAACAGAGACAGGTACCCTCACGACAGATCTATACACCAAACCTACTGACCGGAATACCCTATTACATTTTTCCAGCTGCCATCCAAAAAATACTAAAAAATCCCTACCACGCTCACAGTTCAAAAGAGTAACCAGGATAGTAGGAAATCCCGCCCTGAAAGAACAGCGACTTACTGAGATGTCCAACAAATTCCAAAATAGAGGCTACCCCACTTCCCTACTCACCAAAGAACTTGCACTTGCCACATCCACTGCACCTGTACCACCTAAGACTATATCCCCACCACGAGTCCCTTTAGTGGTAACTTATCATCCGTTCGTCCCGAAGATTCAGTCCATTGTTAAAAAACATTGGCCCCTCCTTCAACAGTCTTATCCTGAAGTCGTTGAATTCAAACATCCCTTCCGGATGTGTTATAAAAGACCGAATAACTTGAGAGACAAACTTGTACATGCCGACATCGGCCCACTCAAAGCCACATCACAACAAACCACCCTAGCCCCGAAAAAAACAGGAACATACCCATGCCTACACTGTGCACAGTGCACTAATGTAATTAAAGGGAATCGCATAACACATCCCCGTACGGGTAAAATTTACTATTCAAAAAATTTCTTTACATGCAGCTCCTCATTTGTAGTGTATTTGATCAAATGCCCTTGTGGCCTAGCCTACGTGGGGGAAACCACGCAAAACATACGCGATCGAATTTCAAAACACAAATCCGATATCCGGTGTAATAGAACTGAACAACCCATCCCACATCACTTCTCCCTTGCTAAACACCAAATCAGCCAACTCAGATTCCAAATATTGGAACAAATACCGGCGGGAAGAAGAGGCGGTAACCGGATCGCGCGTCTGAAAGAACGCGAATCGTTTTGGATATTCGAACTCAATACCCTTTTTCCAAATGGTATGAATCGGGACTTTGATTTTTGTACATCGTGATTTTTGTACATCGTGACAACTCATCCAGACCTATACCACCAAACGTGAGGATATAGTACTAAAGTTGGACATATATCTGATAATCTCCACATTTACCTCTTTCATTCTCTCTTTTTGTACTTAATGCTCATGATCTTTCATTATAATGAGATATTTACTAATACCATTTTCTTTTACCTCCCACAGACAAAATGACTCTTTAAGTCCATCCCAATCAGGTAGTATATGATATAATATAGTCATATAGTATTTAAGCTACAATATAGTCATATTATAGTATATAGATACACAACATAAGACGTACTCTTTGGCAACATGGTTGTATTATACCCCCCTTTTTAAAAATGACTGTACTAGTCTAATTTATATGTCTATAGTCTAGTGACCATAAAACATATATATCCTGGTTGGGTCACTCTATGCATCTCTATTATCAGCTTATTCTGCATGTAGCTATTCATAATGGGCCTCTATTCTTAAGTCCTCCATGCCTTACTATCGCATCACCCATGCCAGCACTTCCTTGCCAGCTCAGGGCTCAGCGGGCCGAGTGCGCATGCGCGCCGGCGCCGCCGCCACAGTGACGTCATCCGCCTGCGCGCGGTGGTGTCATGCGTGCGACGGGGCCGGAGGCGTGCGCATGACACCGGCGGCACCATTTAAATGAGATACGAGCGCCGCTCAGACCAGCGCATCCCACGCAGGCATTATGCAGCCCGGACAAAGGTAATACTGAGCGACATGCTCATTTACTCTCTCCACAGCAGCTTCTATTAGGATGTCTCCATGGGACGTGACCCAGACCCTTACCTATTACTATATCAGAGGCCTCTCTTCTATTTGATGTATACCTACATGCCTATTTTGCTCACACTTCAGCATGTTATTAAACCTCATGACAATCGCTTTAACCTCTGAAACCTTACAGGTCTCACCATCCTATAGAAGCACCGCTACCCTGCATGACTTTGCCTGTTGTTGCCCTTGACAATTATGAACTTTTGTGAGAAATATCACTACTCTATTATGTTGTGGACTTTGCCTACTGTGGCCCTTGACAATTATGAATTTTTGTGAGAGACATCACTATTTTCACCTACTGTGGATTCCAGCCATACTCCCTCTGCCTCTTCCTATGTTTTCTTCCTATGTTCTCTCTTATACTTGCCATTTAATGTTGTACGTTGCAACTCCATAATTGAGAATATCTGTATGAACTATGTTTGAAATGATGCTTACCTGTTACCCTCTGCGACATCAGCAAATCGCCAGTAGACAACATGACATGTTATATATACTATGAATTATACTATGAATTATAAATGTAATGAATTATACTTCAATTTACTTTAATCGCGTATAAAGCTTTCTGACACATTATATTGTATCTTACTCCAGGCCGTGATCAAGGTCCCATACAAGGACCGAAACGTTAAACGTTGGCCAAGTCTATGCATTCCTGGATGCTTACAAATTATGAAAAATTATGAAAAATTATGAAAAATTATGAATAATGAAATAATATCATGGAATGAAAATTATGAAAATTGAAAATATAAAATAATCTTCATATATACAAAAAACGAGTGCCGTGGTCTCTTTTACTACTTTACCTATTAGTATCCTGAGGCAGGGACGTCCAGGGCCTATAATATTTTAGGGAGAGGTTCTGGACGGGGCCGCCCTTGTCAGGGCGATGACTCCGTATTAAGAGGTCATCGGGGACTTCTAGACCTAACAGGGCATTCCAGGGACAGAGGTTTTTTTTAGGACCCTGCCCTTGCTGAAAGATTGACCACTGGAACTTCAAGACATTATCCAGACTACTCTTATTTACTGGTAAAACCGTTCCTTACATATTGTGGAATTCATACCTGATTGGGAAGTTTTGTAACTTTGCTGTGTGGTTGGTGCTGTTAACTCTGGGCACCCATGGTAATATTGTCTGTTTTTTGTTAGTGATTTTTGTTGCAAGGTTGGTGGTGTGCATATACATAGCCCTATATTTTTTGATTGTACACTCTTAACTCAGAATTTAATAAACGTTATGTTTTAATAGATATGCCTGCTTCCAACAAATATTGATTAAGGGGTTCTATATACCTGCTTCCACAAAATATTGATTAAGGGGTTTTATATACCTGCTTCCACAAAATACTGATTAAGGGGTGCGATATACCCACTTCCACCAAATATTGATTAAGGGGTTCTATATACCTGCTTCCACAAAATACTGATTAAGGTGTGCGATATATCTGCTTCCCCCAAATATTGATTGAGGCCTGCTTCCACAAAATACTGATTAAGGGAATTGATACACGTGCTTCCACCAAATATTGATTGAGGCCTGCGATACACCTGCTTCCAGAAAATACTAATTAAGGGGATTGATATAACTGCTTTCACCAAATATTGATTGAGGCCTGTGATACACCTGCTTCCACAAAATACTGATTAAGGGGTTTGATATACCAGCTTACACCAAATCCTGATTGAGACCTGCTAGATACCTGCTTTCACAAATGCTGCTCTTCTCTATTGACTTTGGCACAGGGTCATTTTAAAAATGACACGCATAGGAAGAGGCAGACCATTCCGTAGGGGTGGTAGGGGTAGGGCAGGTGCACCAGGCCGGAGCCTAAGTGGGAAGTTGGAGAAGGTGCGTGCGATTACGTCAAAGGATGCACCAGAGTTGGTTGAGTGGCTCACTCAGCCTTCCACTTCTGCACCCTACACATCCTCTGTGTCTGCACCCTCCTCACTGTTTGCTGTGTGCACCCCCAAAGACACCAGCTAGTTCACCAACTACTGTCATATAAACTGGTGGACTCGAAGGCCTTTAGAAAATTTGTGGCCATTGGCACACCGCAATGGAAAGTCCCTGGAAAGGAAATATTTCTCCCAGAAGGGCATCCCAGAGCTATATGGCCACGTTCAGCGGCAAGTGAATATATCTCTGGCACACAGTGTCATGCCAAGATACATCTGACCATAGACACATGGTCTAGCAAACACGAGCAGGGAAGGTACATAACTTTAACTGCCCACTGGGTGAACCTTCTGACGGACATCAAGCATGTAACCCGTGTGTGGATTTGGTGTTACCGCCATTGTATGCAGGCTTGCCTCCTCTTCTCCTCCTCCTACACCATCCTCCAGCTCCTCCTCAGCTGACTCCTCCTTTTCCACTGCTTTCGCCTCTTCCGCTGCACCCCCCAAACTCCCCAGAACCTATTTGACATGCCAGGTGAGACGTTGCCATGCTCTGCTGCAGCTGTTGTGCCTGGAAGCCAAGAGCCACACTGGTCCTGCACTGCTTTCGGCTCTGCGGTCACAGGCCGATCAGTGGCTATACCCGCTCAATTTGACAGTTGGTAAAGTGGTGTGCGACAACGGTATCAATCTGCTGAGTGTGCTGATACAGGACAAAATTGCACATGTGCCGTGCATGGCACACGTCCTGAACTTATTTGTGCAGCGATTCATTGCGTCTTGCAGCAGGCCAGGAAAATCTCTGGCCATTTTAGATCTTAAACGGCCATGGCTCGCCTTGCTGATGTTCAGCGGCGACACCACGTGCCAGTTAGATGTCTGATTTGTGACAGCCCAACGCACTGGAACTCCACCTTGTATATGCTTGATAGGCTGCTCCAGCAGCAACGTGCCCTTAACGACTGCCTGTACGAACTCTGCAGCAGGACAGGTTCTGGGGAGCCTGGTTTCTTTTCACCGTGCCAGTGGCTGCTCATGCGCAATGCATGCATACTTCTGCGGCCATTTGAGATCACCAAACTGGTCAGTTGCAGCCAGGGTGCCATCAGTGACATTGTAACTTACGCCTTCTTTCTGAAGTGTACATTGCATCATGTCATTGATCAAGCCGCCGAGGAGCAGGAGCTGGAAGATGAGGAAGTCGCAATGCTTAATGAATTCCCAGGGGGGGCTACTCCATCTGAGGCAAGTCAGCAGGAGTGTGAAGAGGAGTCAGAGGAGGATGGTAGCTGAGGGGAGGAGGAGCAAGAAGAGCAGGCTTTGATGGGGACTTTAAACTTTTTGAGGATCCCTGGTGTTGTCCGTGGCTGGGAGAGGGGACCGATGACGACATTCTCCTGGGCAATGAGCAGGAGCCAAAGCACTCCATCGCTTCCAATTTAGTATCAAATGGGGGCCTTCATGCTTCAGTGTTTGAAAAGGGACCCTCGTATAAAAGCATAAAGGGCAAGGACCAGTACTGGATGGCAATGTACTTAGACCCCCGGTACAAACACAAAATGGCGGACATGTTACTAGAATCACAGAGGGCTGGCAGAATGCAGCATTTCCAGGCCTTGCTGCGAGAGATGCTGCATTTTGCTGTTGCGTGTACTGGCAAAGGAATTTCCACCCACAGCAAAACAGGTGCAGGTACCAATCTTACCACGCCTGCAAGAAGATGGCAGTTTGAAGATGTGTTGGTCACTTTGGATATAAGATCATTCTCTCAGCCAACCCATCGACAGCCGCCCTCCGGATCCAGCCTCAGAGAACGCCTAGACCGACAGGTGTCTGACTACATCTGGTTAACAGCCGATGTGGACGCTCTGAAAAGCGAGGAATCCCTGGACTACTGGGTGTGCAGGCTTGACCTGTGGCCAGAGCTGGCACAATTTGTCATGGAACTCTTGGCTTGCCCCTCGTAGAGTGTCCTGTCCGAAAGGACGTTCAGCGTAGCAGGGGGGATTGTGACCGATAAGCACATTTGCCTAGCTCACAACTTCCTCACATTACTAAAAATAAATGAGGCATGGATCTAGGAGGAATTTAACACCTGTGACGACCACGTGTAATTGAATCTCCTCATGTCAGCCCACACATCTGCCACAACCCAGAACAAAGAATGGTCTTTGTCTTATGTATATACAGTGACATAAATGGCCTTTTTTGTCAGGCAAATGACTATTTTGGGGGCATCTACTCCAGTGGCCTACAGTAAAATTTTTATCCAGTGACCGCCTATTGTACCTCCAGCTCTATAGTCACTTGTTCTTTTCTGTCAGATGAATGCTTAATTTTTGGGGCCTGTACTCCACTGGCCTACAGTAAAATTGTTATTCAGTGACGGACTAATATACCTCCAGCCACATAATCACTTGTTCTTTTCTTTCAGATGAATGCCTAATTTTTGGGGCCTGTACTCCTGTGGCCTAAAATAACATTTTTCTAGGCTCCAGCAGGGCATATTTTTGAGAGTTTCCCTTTAAGACTTAATCCCCTGATTAAAATACATATTTTGTGTGTGAATTTTTGCCATTGATCCCCTACTGGTATGTCACTGTCCATGTTGTGGGACTATTTGTGCACTTCTACAAAGTATTTGGTGGCTGCAAATATGACTTGAAGGTTTTTCAGGTTCGCCTGCGATTAAAGTGAATGGGGCCTGCTGCGAACGCGCGGTTTGCGAACATTTGATCGTGAATGCGCGTTCGCGAAACGTCACAATTGATGTTCGTCCATCACTAATTATGACATCATCATTCGCGCCCAGCGTGATCGCTTGGTGACATCATCATGCTCCCCACAGGTCCTTTGGCGGGTTTTCTTCAATGAAGACGGGAGCAGACGGCCTCTCCGCGACCTAGTTGATGAGGTGAATATAATTTTTTACCCCTGATTAACCCCTGAACATCTTAATGTGAGTCACAGATGCCACAATGAGCATAGAACGCGGCATCCGAGGAGTTGTTTAATGGGGGGGACGGGGCACGATCGCTATTCCCATTATTGAGCCGCTCCATACAATGAAAAGCGATTTGTGACAAAGTAATTTATAATGAATAAAATTTCTTGTTAATTTTCGGCGAAGCAGCCTAATTAAATTTAACTTCGCTCATCTCTAGAAATGTATTTCATTCAGCAATTTCGCCAACGTTCACCAAGAAATTTGATTCGTTACGAATTAATTTGTCATGAATCACTATAAATCAGGTATACCCAGTCCACTCTGCCGCGGTCGTGTTGGGGCCATGCTACGGTGAAGAACTGTGCGGCAGCTACCATTCATTTAATAATGAAGACCGCACTGTATATATGTTAATGGCCACGCTGCACCTTTAAACACGGGCTGTTGCTGGTACAGGGATTGGCTGGTTAGATGGGGGTACAATATGTATATTATTGCTGGTCTGTCCTGCAATATCCTAACCTGTCCTGCAGGTTATTTGACAAACACAGAATATAAATCAGCTCTGGCGTACCCACTTCTTCAACCCCAGCGCTCTCCTGCCCTACAGGTGGGAGCCCTTCTTCTGCCATCTGCTTTTCCTCCTTTTCCACATCATCTAATATCGAAGACAATATGTCATTAGTAGAGATGAGCGAATCAAAGATGACAAAGTGGAATTCAATCCAAATTTTAGAGAAATTTGATTTGCACCGAAACTGAATTTCCTCACACTTCGTGGTAACGAATTGCATTTTTTCCTAAAATGGCTGCTGCACGTGTGAGCACATGGAGCAATTTACTCTGGGAACAATGGATCACCCATAATGCAATGCATGCAGCCAATCAGCAGCCAGCCAGCCCTGTGATGTCACAGCCCTATAAATAGCCTCAGCCATCTTGGATTCTGCAATTTTCCAGTGTACTTAGTGCAGGGAGAGACGTCAACAGGCAATAGGGACTGTGCTAGAAAAGACTTCATTGTGCTAAAAAAACGATTTACAAGTTCAGGGAAAGATTATTTAAGGTGTAGGAAAAGGATAGGGAGGAATCATTCCACAGCATTTATGTAGAACAGGGTTTAGTAGGGGAGGTTACAACCTGGGTCATAGGAATAATCCTATTACACCTTGCTGCACTGACTGGGGATACAAATTGCAATTATTCAGTTCTGTATTTCCCCAAAAAACTTTCTTGTTATTGGGGTGCAAGTGCTGTTTAATACAGCCATTAACAAAAATGATTTGCCGTTCAGCGGTGCAGTTATATGTTCTAAAGCCCTTTTCGTCATGTATGAGTGGCAAAAGAAAATATATTTGCCATTTAGCAGTGCAGTTATATATTCTAAAGCCTTTTGTGGAGTGTATAAGTGGAAAAAAGAAATATATATTTGCCGTTCAGCGGTGCAGTTATATATTCTAAAGCCTTTTGTGGAGTGTATAAGTAGAAAAAAATAAGGGCCTATTTGCTGTTCAGCGCTGCAGTTATATGTTCTAAAGCCCTTTTGTGGAGAGTATAAGTGGAAAAAAGAAAAATATATTTGCTGTTCAGCGGTGCACTTATATGTTCTAAAGCCTTTTGTGGAGTGTAGAAGTTAAAAAAAGAAAAATATATTTGCCGTTGAGCGGTGCAGTTATATATTCTAAAGCCTTTTGTATTGTGTATAAGTGGAAAAAAATAAGGGCTTATTTGCCGTTTAGCGGTGCAGTTATATATTCTAAAGCCTTTTGTGTTGTGTATAAGTGGAAAAAAAAATAAGAGCCTATTTGCCGTTCAGCAGTGCAGTTATATATTCTAAATCCTTTTGTGGAGAGTGTAATTGGGGAAAAAATATATATTTGCCGTTGAGCAGTGCAGTTATATATTCTAAAGACTTTTGTGTCGTGTATAAGTGGAAAAAAATAAGGGCCTATTTGCCGTTCAGTGGTGCAGTTATATGTTATAAAGCCTTTTGTGGAGTGTATAAGAGGAAAAAAGAAAAATATATTTGCCGTTCAGCGGTGCAGTTATATGTTTTAAAGCCTTTTGTGGAGTGTATAAGTGGAAAAAAGAAAAATATATTTGCTGTTCAGCGGTGCACTTATATGTTCTAAAGCCTTTTGTGGAGTGTAGAAGTTAAAAAAAGAAAAATATATTTGCCGTTGAGCAGTGCAGTTATATATTCTAAAGCCTTTTGTGTCGTGTATAAGTGGAAAAAAATAAGGGCCTATTTGCCGTTCAGTGGTGCAGTTATATGTTATAAAGCCTTTTGTGGAGTGTATAAGAGGAAAAAAGAAAAATATATTTGCCGTTCAGCGGTGCAGTTATATGTTTTAAAGCCTTTTGTGGAGTGTATAAGTGGAAAAAAGATAAATATATTTGCCGTTCAGCGGTGCACTTATATGTTCAAAAGCCCTTTTTAGCGTGTATTAGTGGCACAAAAAAAGTATTTGCCATTATGTGAAGTGAGAAAATTACAGCCCTTTTTTTGTGTGTATTAGTGGCACAAAAAAGTGCTTATTAGCCATTGTGTGGTAAAGTGAGAAAATTACTGACTTTTTTGGGGTGTTTTAATTTCCTTTTTATTTGTTTATTTTATCTAACAGTATGTCAGACAGACAAGTTCCAGGCCCTGCACATGGGAGTGGTAGAGGCTTAAATGTTTCTGGCGCAGGCACAGGTCGCAGCAGAGTAAAGGGGTGTGGCAGCAGGAGTCGCAGCGAGAGGCCTGAGCTCCCAGTGTCATCTAGCAGTCGTGTCTTGAGCAGCAACCTAGCAGTTCTTGAATGGTTGGCTCGGTCATCCACTTCGACCCAAGTGACATCAGACACCCCCAGCCAAGAGTCGGTGGGTTCGTCAGAAACAACCCATAGTTAGCATTGCCCGGGAGCAGGCCCTGTGCCCTCAACTGTCCTCAACCTGCCTCTGTCCTATTCTGTTCCCTCAGCCAGAGAAGTATTATATGCTATGGGCTCAGCCCCACTATACAGCGAGGACAAGATACTAGAGGACAGTCAACGGCTACTGGCTAGCCAAGATATGGAGAAAACATCCTCCGCTTCCTCCGCTAGGCGGTCAAGTAGTGATGAGGAGAGTGGCGTGGAAGCTGGTGTTGGGAGCAGTCAGGATCCTGACCCAGAGACCTTTGAGGAGGACATCAGTGACGTGCAGACATTATTCGCTGATGATGATGTAGCTGATCGCACTTGGGAGCCGGGTGAATTAGGGACTTCATCATCATCCGGAGAAGAGGGTGGCAGCTTGCCTATGAGGCAGCGGCAGAGCCAGCAAGTTGCTAGCGTGGTCAGGAGTCAGCAGATTGGCAGCAGTGGGAGGTCGGTAGCCAAACGTGCCCAGGGTAGACCACTTACTTTACAGGAGCCTACCTGCCTGGAAAGTAGTGGTGCACGGGTTCACAGCAGTCAGTCAGTGTGTAGTGTTGGGGATAAAATCACCTATTTGTCGTTGTGGCGGTTTTTTGTTAATCTGGGGGAGGCGGTGAACATGGCCATATGTAGAATCTTTGGGCAAAAGATGAAGCGTGGCCAGGGTAATCGAATCCTGGCTTTCTCCGCGACAACTCAAAATCGTAACCAGGTGTCGGTGCTGCGTCAAGGAGGGATGAGCCATGTGCCCTGCATGGCACACATGTTCAATCTGGTTGTCAAGCGGTTCCTGAAGTCTTCCACCATCTATGGTCTCCTCATAATGCTTCCACCTCACTACTATGTCATAGGGCCACTCTGTGGACTTGTCATGCTGTTCCCACCCTCCCCATTTCATGACTGGGCCACTATTTTGCCTTTCGGCCTGGCTGACATCATCATTTATTTTACCTTTCTTCTGATCTGTCAGAAGGAAGGAAAAAAGGGACGCATAACGGATCCTGTCTGTGTAGCAGCTGTAAGGCCTCTATGGTCCCATCAGAATTGGCTTGTGATTTGGTAGCCAAAAGCAGGAGTGGCTACAAAACACAAAAGACATGCAAATATTCTATTTACGTTTCATCTCTGTTTTGGCTCCACTGCAGGTTTTTTTGGCATTAGCAAAACTGAGGGATTACTGACCAAATGCTGACCGAGTGAAGGCGGATGCTCCCCAGACAGGATCCGTTTTTTTTTCGGGTTATTGTTCTGACGGATCAGAGGAAGGGAAAAACAATCAGTGACATCAACACAAACTTACTGCTGACACCCTATCAACTCTGTGGGGGGGCTCTACTTGTATAAGTGTTTAATAGAACAGGTTCTGTAGACATCTATATGGAATCAACTGATGACGATGTAAACGGACTGCGCTTCTTCTTGGCACTAACATCGATCTGTAAGGCTGAATTCATACTTGAGTTATTTGGTTTTAGCCCTGTGACTGCCCAAATAAGTGAAGTGTGCAGTGATTCTAAGAGAGACGCCTTTCATCTGCATGTCATATTGACTCACAGTATTATTTCACTACCATAGCAGTCTCCCTATGCGTGTTACTGCAAGGCACAGCGTTCTACACCACTATAAAGGCTTTCTGCAGCCAGGAAATAGCCGTTTTTTTATGTGATTCGACGCAAATAAATTCGGATCGAACCAATTTTTTTTGAAGAATTAGGCGAACTGGCCGAATCAAATTTTTGAAAAATTTGCTGACCTCTAGTCATCAGGAAATATCCAGTTCCTCCTCTATATGCATCTTGCTGACTTTTCTCGGACCTGGAGATCAAGGATGATTTGGAAAATTTAAATCCAGCAAAAGATAAGGATGGTCATCATTAAGACCTAGCCCCCCTAAGTGGTGCAGACTGGATGTTATTAGTTGGCATGCTGGCAGTGGAATAATAAAGGCTTCTATCTTATTGATATTGAATTATATATCTTAGTTTACGGCTGATGTAGGAATAAGTAAATGTAGGAATAAGCAGCATAATTTTCCCTTCACTTTCCCTACAATCTCCCTGCACTCTCTCTGCACTCTCCCTGCACTCTCCGTCTCCAATATTCTTCTATAAATCATTTTCAGCAACGCTGTCCCTAGCGCATGAGCGCTTGTCATATCTCTCCCTATGCTCAGCTGAAAGGACAATGGCGGAGAGCACGTGGGATGAGGGTTTTATAGGGCTGTGACATCTCAGGGGATGGCTATCTGTGGACTGGCTGGCTGCACACATTTATGAGTGATCTTGCATTCCCAGGCTTGTATCCTCTACATTTTGTTTGCTTTGTAAAACATGCAGCTGCCATTCTAGGAAAACCTGATTTGTTACCACAAAGTGTGAAAAAATTCTGATTTGTTTTGAATTGAAGTTTTCCTAAACTTTGGATGGAATTCTGCTTTAAATGCTTTACTTTGCTCAACACTAGCTATCAATATAAACCCCTTAATGCTATACAGGGATGTATGAAGGGGGCTCACGTGCTCAAATAAAGTGGGTTCCGGCTGTATAATATAGCTGATACCCGCCAGCAGTGACTGGGAATGAAGATTACTCTGAACTCTGTTTTTTACCTCCTCAGATGCCACTGTCAATAGGGACTGCAGCATCTGTGCGTTCAGACAAATACAGAGGGGTCTCTCTGTCTTCCGATTAGAGCCAATGCGGCAACATTTCAGGGCTTTAATTGGTTACTATGACAGACTGGGGCTTTGTGAATGCTTTCATGCCTGTTAGGCCTCATGCACACGACCATTCCGTTTTGTTGCGGTCTGCAAAAAACGGAAGCCGCCCATGTGCCTTCCGCAATTTGCAGAACGGAACTGGCGGCCGTCAATATAAATGCCTATTCTTGTCCGCAAATAGGACATGTTATATTTTTTTTAGCGGGGCCGCGGAACAGAGTGCTGTCCGCATCTTTTGCGGCCCCATGGAAGTGAATGGGTCCGCATCCGACCTGCCAAAACGGTGGCTCGGATGCGGACCCAAACAACGGCCGTGTTCATGAGGCCTTATAGTGAGTTGCCTGCAAAGCCTTGCCTGTAGCATGGCCTGACAAGCAGCCTGTAAAAATTCTATAAACAGTAATAATTTTCTAGCAGAATATAGCTGTGATTAAAATTTTAGCACACAACTCTGTAAACACATAACACATGGTGGAATTGCCTTTTTTTCAGTTGTACTCCACAAATATTTTTTTCCCTATCTTCCAATACAAGCTATGGTAAAAAAAGCGCTGACATTCAAACATTTCCCACAAATAAGAAGCCCTCAAATGGCTATGAGAACGGAAAATGTAAAAAGTTATGGCTCTTGGAAGGTGGAAAGGAAAAAAAAAACACAAGAAACAAAATTGTCCCGGTTCTTAAGGGGTTAAAATTAGAAATGAACAAATTGGTTAGTTTTTAAAGCACTTTCGATTCAGGTAGAATTGATTTTGTAAAAGGCTATGGAACTGAGCTGACACAGGAGTATCCGGTTTCCTTCTGAGCACCGTGTGAACTGGGGAAGTGCGGCAGGATCTGATCTGGGTGATCAACACATTGGTTTAATTAGATCTAATTATATTTTTGGAAATTCGCTCATTTCTATTTAAAATCCTGAAAAAACACTTCAAAGACTTTGATTTCTCATGAAACAAATTCAGCACAATATCACAACATACAGTACTAGAAAAAACCCTCGACAGACTGCAATTCACATCAAAGCCACTGGGTGACCGCACCTAGCCACATAGAAGATAGACATCTCGTGACACAATATCTCAAAATCACATTTTTTTATAAAGCTGGCTATTTTCACTGAACATATCTTGGAACACGTTGAGCCAAGAGGAAAGGAAAGGAAGGATGCATCTGTATTTGGGCAATTTTTATTTTATTTTAACTCCCTATGTTCAAAAATGAATGATCAAAATCTGTATATAGAGAATATACTGAATTGATACTGAAAGATTTGAATCCTCGGAGGTAAGGAAATATCTGCAGTGCCAGAATGTGTTGTGATTAGCCGGTGTCTGTTCAATAAAAACCAATCTGGGCTCGGCATTTCTCATAAGTATCGTTGTTAGGATTTAATGGAAAGATTTCCTTTCAGGTGTAATCAGTAATCTTTTCGGGAGACCAGAACTGGACAGGACTGGACATTGATTTTCTCTTCTCGCACGCACGGCTAGAGAGTCTTATCTTTTGTAAGCAAAGCATGAAGTGTTCCAGAAATTGTTGAATATTTTCATCTAGCGCTGCGCGTTCCTATTTTCTTTTGCCAAGGTCTCCTCCGCCGGGATTTCCAGTTCTCATTGCTCCATTTAAAATATAGAGTGTTGCTGTCATATCTGCACATTGTCCCTCAGCTGTATATATATATAATCATTTAAAGGCAAGGAGCTGCGATGCATTCAGCCAACACATAGGACAGCAGTGCATGAAGCATCAGTCATTCCTCGAGTACATTGGGGCTGCCCTATCTCCTAATATTGTTTTACTGCACAGTCAGCAGTTTCCTAATATATGTCTATTATATCTAATCTCTCGCTCTTTGAGAAAGGGGGTAGAGATGGAAGGCACTGGTTGTTTTCTAGAAACAGCACCACTGTTGTCCATTGGGCTGTGTCTGGTATTGCAGGACAATTTATGAACTCGAATGGGAATGGCACAACCCATGGACAAAAAGAAGGGCTTATCCACAGATTTTTATGTCTATGTACGTCCGTTTTGCAGACAAAAGATCTGAAAAGATCTGAATTTGGTACATGTGGCAGTGTTATTTCACTGTGGTTGATCTGTTTTTTTGTTTTGTTTTTGCATTCTTAAAAAACACAAGCTGTTTTACATTATTTTTTTTTGCATTTTTCTATAAAATGGATCAGTGAAAAGCAAAAAAAAAAGGTTTGGCATCCCATGTAAGGCCCCATGCACTCAACTATATTTTGCATCTATGTCCTCAGGGGTGCACCACCAATGATGCGGGATGAGGCGATTGCCTCAGGCAGCACCAGGTAGGAGCAAGAGGGGGGCAGCCGAAGGGGGATTATCTGTTTCTGCAGTTTAGTATTGGGAAGCACAGTGGGCACAGTATGTGGCGCTGTATTATCCTGTATGTTTTGTAGCTCTGTCTTTAACAGTAGGGCCGGAGGGAAGGGGTTAGGTTAAGAAACTGGCATTGGGGGGAGGGGGCGCCTTTCAGCTTTCGCCTCAAGCAGCAGAAAGGATATGTGCACCCCTGCATGTCCTGTCCACCTTTTTTGCAGATTGCACACGGCTCCGAAAAAAACGAAACGGCCACACCAGGATGTCATCCCCTGACAAAGCTATCGGTAAAATGCGTTTTATGCTGTTACATTCTCTTTATTCGACCATTCTCAGTGGGGCACTGCATTTGCGCTTTCTGCACTTTATTCCATTGCAGTCCGTTTCAGATGCCACTATTCTTGATTCCCCAAATAAGGCTATAAATATACAGTACATTTACACCTTATATTATGTGTTTACTTGTCTGCATTGAGTTTGTCCCTCACAGGATTTTTTTTCCCCTACTTTAATATGGATTCCTCAAATTTTTTAACTTTCATATATGTATTTTTTATTGCATCTAATGAAGGAAATATATTTTTATACTTTGTGGCTGTTTTTACTCTGAGCATTTGCACCATTGTTCTTTGTAGGGTTCTTTGAATTTCTTGGGTGTGTTCTCCCGATAGTCTAGTGATTAATAGGTTATTTAGTGGACAGTCAGAGAAAAGTGTCCATCCATGCACCACATTTATCGTCCAGCCTGAGCCGCTGGGATACATCTGGTGCTGGACTAGGCAGACAGTCTGCCATTTACAGGCTTAGAAAAATGTGCCAAAACATTTTAGTTTGTGACATTTTAGTGGCGCCATTCTGAACTCATAGTTGCCAACTGTCTCCAATTTGGCGCTGATTTTCAGGGTGCCCTAATTTTACCAACTGAAATGTTGGTAGTTATGTGAACCCCACTGGTCAAGTGACCATGCACATAGAAGAGTGAGAACATTAAATCCTTGCTCCATCCAGAGGCATGATGGGAGTTACATAAAGATTATTATTATTTTTTAGCTACATTGTAGTTACCTTGCAATTAGGAGTTTTCTTTTCACCCCATCGTTTTCCGGCATGTTGAGGGATGGCGGACGTGTAAACATGTGGAAAAAGAGGAATAATTTCTACACTTGAAGAAGGTGAAAATCCAAATGCAGGGGAATGACCTCCGACCCACTGTGAAAGAAAAGTCATACCATTAGTGCTAGTACATATAATGCATAAAAACAGCGAAGGTGGCCACCTTAGGGTACTTTCACACTAGCGTTTTTCTTTTCCGGCGCTGAGATCCGTCCTAGGGGCTCAAATCCGGAAAAGAACTGATCAGTTTTATCCCCATGCATTCTGAATGGAGAGTCCGTCCCTCAGGATGCATCAGGATGTCTTCAGTTCAGTCTTTTTGACTGATCAGGCTTTTCAGAAAACCGTAGCATGCAGTATTTTTACCTCCGGCCAAAAATCCTGAACACTTTGACTGAACGCCAGATCAGGCCTTTTTCCCATTGACTTGCATTAACGCCGGATCCGGCGCCGTGTGTTCAGTCAAAACGGATCCGGCTTTTGCATGTTAAACCCGAAAAATATGAAAAAAAAGTTAAAGTCCATAAATGGCGGATTCGTTTTTGCCAATGCATTTTTTCATTGTGATCAAAATCCTGATCAGGATTCAAATGTAATCAGTTTTCACACGTTTTTCCCGATCCGGTGGGCAGTTCCGGTGTCGGAATTGAACGCCAGATTCAAACAACGCTAGTGTGAAAGTAGCCTTAGATTAACGTCTGCAGGACCAATGATTTTGGTGGGATCGGCCAGCCACCTAATCTGTATTAGATGTTTAGCCCATGCTCGTTAAGCAGATGTTAGGTAAAAAGGATTGGGCCTGTTGTATTTCGACATGCCCTAACCTTTGTTCTTAAGGTACAGATATCGCTGGCAGTGGCTTATTCCCTTCACCCCAGCACATGCATACTCAGCTAAACCCAAGCATACATGTGTATGGGGAGGTCGGGAGGAAAAGTCGTCAGTCAACAGCTATTGAAGGTGTACAGCCATAACAGTTCTCCCGTGAAAGATATAACATGTATTAAAACTCTGTTCACACCTATCAGGTCTTTTCTCCATTGCCATCCAATTTTTTGGGCCAAAAAGAATTTTGAGAAATTCTGTTTTGCACAAATGTGTCAGAAATGGCTGATAACATATGTAATGGACAGAGAATACAATATATACAATGTGCCTCTTTCCACTTTTCTCATACATAGAAGAGAGTAGGACCTAAGACATAGTTCAAAGTTAGCACGTTTTGCAACCAAGAACATAACAGCAAGTACGTCCCCATGCAGTTTCCATGATCCTAATATCCAACCCCCATGTTTGCCAATAAAGTTGCTTCTTGCAGGTGAAACGTAGGACCAACCAGGAGTCCGCTGTTGTCCCTCCTATAGTAGCCCCCTGCTTTGCATGAACTATCTTGGGGAATACAGTGCTATGGATAATGTCAGAGTTTTCCCTTCTTAGACATTCATTGCTTAAAGGGAACCTGTCACCAGTTTTATGGTGTCCTAACTAAGGACAACATAAATAAGTGACTGATTCTTGCAGCAAAATGCTGGGTCACTTTCTTTAACCACTTAAGGACCACAGGTCATAGTGACCAGGCCCTTTTTTACAAATCGGCACTCCACAACTTTAGCGGTTTATTGCTCGGTCATGCAACTTACCACCCAAATTAATTTTACCTCCTTTTCTTCTCACTAATAGAGCTTTCATTTGGTGGTATTTCATTGCTGCTGACATTTTTACTTTTTTTGTTATTAATCGAAATTAAACGATTTCTTTGCAAAAAAATGACATTTTTCACTTTAAGTTGTAAAATTTTGCAAAAAAAAACAACATCCATATATAAATTTTTCGCTAAATTTATTGTTCTACATGTCATTGATAAAGAAAAATGTTTGGGTAAAAAAAAAAAATGGTTTGGGTAAAAGTTATAGCGTTTACAAACTATGGTACAAAAATGTGAATTTCCGCTTTTTGAAGCAGCTCTGACTTTCTGAGCACCTGTCATGTTTCCTGGGGTTCTACAATGCCCAGACAGTAGAAAACCCCCACAAATGACCCCATTTCGGAAAGTAGACACCCTAAGGTATTCGCTGATGGGCATAGTGAGTTCATAGAACTTTTTATTTTTTGTCACAAGTTAGCGGAAAATGATGATTTATTATTATTATTTTTTTTTTCTTACAAAGTCTCATATTCCACTAACTTGTGACAAAAAATAAAAACTTCCATGAACTCACTATGCCCATCACGAAATACCTTGGGGTGTCTTCTTTCCAAAATGGGGTCACTTGTGGGGTAGTTATACTGCCCTGGCATTCTAGGGGCCCTAATGTGTGGTTAGTAGTTTGAAATCAAAATGTGTAAAAAATGGCCTGTGAAATCCGAAAGGTGCTCTTTGAGAGAAATATCTCTGCAAAAGACAACTTTTCCCATTTTTTAATACAAAGTTGGCATTTGACCAAGATATTTATCTCACCCAGCATGGGTATATGTAAAATGACACCACAAAACACATTGCCCAACTTCTGCTGAGTACGGCGATACCAGATGTGTGACACTTTTTTGCAGCCTAGATGCGCAAAGGGGCCCAAATTCCTTTTAGGGGGGCATTTTTAGACATTTGGATCCCAGACTTCTTCTCACGGTTTTGAGCCCCTAAAATGCCAGGGCAGTATAAATACCCCACATGTGACCCCATTTTGGAAAGAAGACACCCCAAGGTATTCAATGAGGGGCATGGCGAGTTCATAGAAATTTTTTTTTTTGGCACAAGTTAGCGGAAATTTTTTTTTGTTTGTTTTTTTCTCACAAAGTCTCCCTTTCCGCTAACTTGGGACAAAAATGTCAATCTTTCATGGACTCAATATGCCCCTCACGGAATACCTTGGGGTGTCTTCTTTCCGAAATGGGGTCACATGTGGGGTATTTATACTGCCCTGGCATTTTAGGGGCCCTAAAGAGTGAGAAGAAGTCTGGAATATAAATGTCTAAAAAATATTACGCATTTGGATTCCGTGAGGGGTATGGTGAGTTCATGTGAGATTTTAGTTTTTGACACAAGTTAGTGGAATATGAGACTTTGTAAGAAAAAATAAAAATAAAAAATATTTCCGCTAACTTGGGCCAAAAAAAATTCTGAATGGAGCCTTACAGGGGGGCGATCAATGACAGGGGGGTGATCAGGGAGTGTATATGGGGTGATCACCCCCCTGTCACTGATCACCCCTCTGTCATTGATCACCCCTCTGAAAGGCTCCATTCAGACGTCCATATGTTTTTTACGGATCCACGGATACATGGATCGGAACCGCAAAACACATACGGACGTCTGAATGGAGCCTTACATGGGGGTGATCAATGACAGGGGGGTGATCAATGACAGGGGGTGATCAGAGAGTTTATATGAGGTGATCACCCCCCTGTCACTGATCACCCCCCTGTAAGGCTCCATTCAGACGTCCGTATGCGTTTTGCGGATCCGATCCATGGATGCGTGGATCCATAAAACACATGCAGACGTCTGAATGGAGCCTTACAGGGGGGTGATCATCCCATATAGACTCCCTGATCACCCCCCTGTAAGGCTCCTATCAGACGTCCGTATGCGTTTTACGGATCCGATCCATGTATCCGTGGATCTGTAAAAATCATACGGACGTCTGAATGGAGCCTTACAGGGGGGTGATCAATGACCGGGGGGTGATCAATGACAGGGGGTGATCAGGGAGTGTATATGGGGTGATCACCCCCCTGTCACTGATCACCCCCCTGTAAGGCTCCATTCAGACGTCCGTATGTGTTTTGCGGATCCGATCCATAGATGCGTGGATCCGTAAAACACATACGGGCGTCTGAATGGAGCCTTACAGGGGGGTTATCATCCCATATAGACTCCCTGATCACCCCCCTGTAAGGCTCCATTCAGACGTCCGTATGTGTTTTGCGGATCCGATCCATGTATCCGTGGATCCGTAAAAATCATACGGACGTCTGAATGGAGCCTTACAGGGGGTGATCAATGACAGGGGGGTGATCAATGACAGGGGGTGATCAGGAAGTCTATATGGGTGATCACCCCCCAGTCATTGATCACCCCCCTGTAAGGCTCCATTCAGACGTCCGTATGTGTTTTGCGGATGCGATCCATGTATCCATAAAAATCATACAGACGTCTGAATGGAGCCTTACAGGGGGGTGATCAATGATGGAGGTGATCAGGGAGTCTATATGGGTGATCACTCCTCTGTCATTGATCACCCCCCTGTAAGGCTCCATTCAGACGTCCGCATGTGTTTTGCGGATCCGATCCATGTATCAGTGGATCCGTAAAAATCATACGGACATCTGAATGGAGCCTTACAGGGGGGTGATCAATGACAGGGGGGTGATCAATGACAGGGAAGTGATCAGGAAGTCTATATGTGTGATCACCCCCCCTGTAAGGCTCCATTCAGACGTCCGTATACGTTTTGCGGATCCAATCCATGTATCCGTGGATCCGTAAAAATCATACGGACCTCTGAATGGAGCCTTACAGGGGGGTGATCAATCACAGGGGGGTGATCAATGACAGGGGGGTGATCAGGGAGTCTATATGGGGTGATCAGTGGTTCATAAAGGGTTAATAAGTGACAGGGGGGGTGTAGTGTAGTGTAGTGGTGTTTGGTGCTACTTTACTGAGCTGCCTGTGTCCTCTGGTGGTCGATCCAAACAAAAGGGACCACCAGAGGACCAGGTAGCAGGTATATTAGACGCTGTTATCAAAACAGCGTCTAATATACCTGTTAGGGGTTAAAAAAATCACATCTCCAGCCTGCCAGCGAGCGATCGCCGCTGGCAGGCTGGAGATCCACTCGCTCACCTTCCGTTCACAGGAAATCTCGGCTCACGCGAGATGACGCCTATTGGCGTTAGCGTAGCCTGGGAGAGCCGCCGCAATGACGCCTTTCGGCATTAGCGTGGCGGCAAGCGGTTAATTGACCCAATCAATCTGCCAACATCTTGTATTGAAACATTCCAGCTGATAATGATGAGTCATGAATATTCATGAGCTCCTGACTCTCCCCGCCTACCTGCTGCTGAGTGACAGTTTTTTTCCATATGAATCAGCAGCAGGTGGGCAGGGGAGTGGCTATAGCTCTGAATTAAATATACGCTGGACTCAATGACATCACGCCAGACTCGAATCAGCTCATTAGCATGCGGCATCTTTGTGTGTATATTATGAGGTAACCATCTGTCACACCAGTAAGTGAATACATCTAAAGTACTTTTTAGTAGTTAATGATTGTATATAATTAGTTAGATTATAATCAAATATCCACATGAAAGGTTTCCTTTAAAGGTGTAGTCCCACAGAAAATATTCAGCAGTTTTAAAACCAGCACCTGGATCTGAATACTTTTGTAATTGCCTGAAATTAAAAATTGTATATAGCCACTGAGATATTCAATAAAATGTATCTGTACACTGGCTATTTTTTCTTTTTCTTACTTCTTTGTCCACCTGGCTGTGGTGGACGCACATGCTCAGTTTTATCTTTCAGTTGCCCCCTGAGCTGTGAAAGGGAAATATCTACAGCAGAAAGTGCACGACCCCGAGCTGCTAGCTTGATATAAATCTAGCAGAGCAATTGGAGCAATGAATGGCAATGGGCATATCTGTGGATCCATGTGAGGTATAGGGCTGGTTCTAGCTTAATTAGAATGAGAATGTCTGATTTTAATTTTCAATTATAGGATAACCCCTTTAACTACTAGATATGCCACACATGTGTGATAGATCCAGGTTTAACCTTTTGGACCTGCATCTATTGGGAACGTACATGCTCACTTGCTCCTGTAACTCACATAGACTTATAGGGCCACTAAACTCTGAAAAAAAAATAAAGAGAAAGTTTCTACTGTAGTCCTTTCTTCATAGACATCCGCAAACTGCTGCAGAAAGCAGTTAAACAGATATCCTACAGTCAGTGAAGTGTCTCTTTTCTCCTTGCCTCTCCATCTTTGGCTGGAGACCGGCTCTGTGCACAAGCAGACAGGAAGTTCTGGCAGGGGTTTGGCTTAACACTGCAGTTACTCTGCAGGTCTGCATTCAGACTGTCAGACATTGTGAAAGAGTATGGAAGCTGCCAAGCTTCAGCAGTTCCTCACAAAACCTTCGAGCCTTTTCAGCCTGTCCACTCCACTCCAGTCAATTTCATTTCACCTTATTTACCTTATGAGAGAGAGCTCAGCATTGCAGAGAAGTGGCAAAGAACCTATAAGGTTACTGTTCCCCTTGTCAAATACTAGGAGTTGCAGTTTGTTCCTTCTCACTCCCTGAAATGTCCTCTGGGAGCCCATAATAACTTCTTAGAAATGCTGGGAGTTGTCGTTCTGTCTTCCTATATCCATCTTCATGTAATGACTACTAATGCACCATAATAACAGTCTGGACATACTGAAAGTTGTATTTCTCTGCTCTTATACCCTTCTCTATGTAATGTTTAACAGTCTGGTCATGCTGGGAGTTTTAGCTTCCTCCTCTTATACCCCTTTCTGTATAATGTCCACTGATGCCCCATAATAAAAGTCTAAACATCATGGGAGTTGTAGTTTTCTCCTCTTATGCCCTTTGTTCTGCCCAGCAGGGCTAGGAAAAATGATGTTAGATCACGTCTGCCTGAGATTTGGTATTTCTGTAGTGATTAGTGTGATTATAGCACCATTTAACGGTGTTAGATTGTATTACACTTTGTTTTTCTTGTTACAAAGACTGCTGCATTGTGGGAGTGCAAAGCATCCTGGGAAAGAGAAGTCTCTAGTCTTCAGTCCCCAGGACACATCACCAGAGCTGTCCTTCTGCATATCTCTTTCTTGAACTCCACCATCCTTGTAAAATCATATCTGGTGAGAGATCTATCTTTGTTTCAGGGACATTATGTAATGCAAAGCTGTAATTGTCACTCAGGGAATTGTTACTACTGTTAGCTAGATATGTAGTCTTATGTTAGGCAGCCATTTTACCATGTGCTTCAGTGTTATGCAAATGTTATAGTACATGCTATCTATACTTATACTTGCTATTTGTATTATTTTAGTTTTACCATTCAATCAAATACTCCTGTTTTACCAATAAACAAGTTAGACTACAAGGAACAGTCCTCTTATTTGGAAGGCAGGAAAGGTTTATGCTGAATGTCAGACTGCACATTGTGCGAATGTGTATGAAGACAGGACACCCTTCTCCCTCTAATGTCCTCTATTGCCCCATAATAACAGCTTTAGGATTGAAGATTTTCAGTGCTGTTAAAAACCTCATGTGCATGCACTTTTTTACTGATGTGTTTTTTAAAGAGGAGGTTTTGTCAAGGATTTTGATCCATGCTCATTTTCAAAAGCAATTCTGGATGTGGATTCTGCTCAGAATACGTGCAACAATGGATAGGACACTCCTTTTTTCCACAGTGCATCTTTTAAAACTGTGTTTTTTTTACGTGCATTTTCACCACAGAATCTGCTCCAAAATTCATGCCAAAAATACTCTAACTAAAATATCCATTCCAACAAAATGGCCACTCTCGTTGTGTGTGACCAAAGTTATCCAAACTAAACCTAGCCTTTTCTTCCTAAACTTCCTGCCTCACATGCACTAGCATGAGAAGGGGAGGAAGGGGGGGGGGGGGGAAGGACATGGCTACAGCCTGAGAGAACAATGCACTGCTTTCCAATTGTATTGTTTATGGTTTTCAATTATGATATCTAATGAAACGAGAGTAAATAACAGAGATGCATAAGGAGATTCTGTTATGTTTTGTTGGTTGTTCTTTGTTTTGTATTGGTTGTTCTTTGTTTTGTATTTGTATTCTGGCTTTAATTCCCATTTAAATATGGAGCATCTCAGCCACCCCTCCGTCCAGTCCCTGGCTGCATTTGGTAATGTCTAATAACATCTGTGCCATGGGCATACCTACAATTAGAATCGCTCCTATTATCCAGACTTTACACTCCCTTATTGGACACTGTTCTCTCCCTACAGTGTGGATAATACCTTCCTACTATATCCCTACACTATCAATAATCTTTCCCTGAACTTCTCAATAGTAATTTTTGGTGAATAAAGTCTTTCCTAAACACTGTCCCTAGTGCCTGTCATGTGTCTCCCTGCACTAAGTTCACTATAAAATGGAGGAGACGGGGCAGGAGGAGGCTTTTTAGGACTGTGACATCACAGGGGCTGACTGGCTGCTGATTGGCTATCTGCATGGCATTGTGGGTGCTCCCTCATTCCCAGGCTTCTTACTTCCTCTTTCTAACATGTGCAGAAGCCATTTTAGAAAAAATATGATTCGTTACCACGAAGGACAAGGAAATTCGAGTTCGGGATTAATCAATTTTTTTCCTGAAATTTGGATCAAATTCCAATTCATCAACTTCGATTTGCTCTTCTCTACTCATGATGATGTCACAGTATAGGACTCATGTACATAAATAATACAATAATAATACATATAATAAAAATATTACACATAATAAAATCATAGCTTAAAAATGATTTAAAAAAAAGGTAATGCTACAATAGAGGGATAATATTCAAGTTAATATAGGCTACTTTCTTACTAGTGTTTGGTGCGGATCCATCATGGATCTGCACAAACGCATCTGTTCAGATAATACAACCGCATGCATCCGTTCAGAACGGTTCTGTTTGTATTATCTTTAACATAGCCAAAAAGTATCCGTCTTGAACACAATTGAAAGTCAATGGGGGACGGATCCATTTTCTATTGCACCATATTGTGTCAGTGAAAATGGATCCGTCCCCATTGACTTATATTGTATGTCAAGACGGATCCTTTTGGCGGAAGGGAGACGGAACGGAGGCAAACTGATCCTTTTCCATTCAGAATGCATTAGGGCAAAACTGATCTGTTTTGGACCGCTTATGAGAGCCTTGAACGGATCTCACAAACGGAAACCAAAACGCCAGTGTGAAAGTAGCCTAATGCACTGCAACCACAAATAAGGACAAACACAGCACGGGCGACAGATGTTTGTCAATTGCCAACAACCTATTAGCAGCATTACTAAATTTTATAGTACTACATATGTGCAGTTAGTGGTGGTTGGAAGGAGAGTTTAAAAAACTGAACACAGAATAATTGGAGAGCAAGGAAAATAAATTTTCCTTGCACTATATTAACTTGAATATTATCCCTCTATTGTAGAATTAGCTTTTTTTTAAATCATTTTTAAGCTATGATTTTATTATGTGTATTATTTTTTTATTATATGTATTATTATTTTATTATTTATGTACATGAGTCCTATACTGTGACATCATCATGAGTAGAGATGAGCAAATCGAAGTTGATAAAGTAGAATTTGATCCAAATTTCAAGAAAAATTTGATTAATCCCGAATTCGAATTTTCTTGTGCATTGTGGTAACAAATCATATTTTTTCTAAAATGGCCTCTGCACGTGTTAGAAAGAGGAATTAAGAAGCCTGGGAATGAGGGAGCACCCACAATGCCAGGCAGATAGCCAATCAGCAGCCAGCCAGCCCCTGTGATGTCACAGTCCTAAAAAGCCTCCTCCTGCCCCGTCTCCTCCATTTTATAGTGAACTTAGTGCAGGGAGAGACATGACAGGCACTAGGGACAGTGTTTAGGAAAGACTTTATTCACCAAAAATTACTATTGAGAAGTTCAGGGAAAGATTATTGATAGTGTAGGGATATAGTAGGAAGGCATTATCCTCACTGTAGGGAGAGAACAGGAGCCAATAAGGGGGTGTAAAGTCTGGATAATAGGAGCGATTCTATTACACCTTGCTGCACTAATTGGGGATACGAAGTTATCTAATACTACAGATTTTAGGTTGTTTGCATTCTTTGATACATCAGTAATTCCAGTAATCCTTGATTCTGTTATTGGGGTGAAACTGTGGTCTGATACTACTGATTTTAGGGTTCTCAAGTTCTATTACACATAAATATACCTGTTAATCCCTAATTGTGGAATTGGTATGAAATTACGGCCTGATGCTACAAGTTTTGGGGTGTTTATTTTTTTTATATATTGGTACATCCATTAATCCTTGATTCTGGGGTGAAATTGCAGCCTGATACTACACATTTTAGGGTGCTCAAGTTCTATTATAGTCTCTTTATACCTGACGCTAACATTGACCTGTAAGGCTGAGTTATACTTGAGTTATTTGGTAAGTTTTGGCCCCGTGACTGCCCAAATAAGTGAAGTGTGCAGTGATTCTAAGAGTGACGCCTGTTAACTGCCTGTCATACAGATGCAAAGTAACTATTTTACTACCACAGCAGACTCCCTATGCGTGTTACTGCAAGGCACAGTGTTCTACACCACTATACAGGCTCTCTGCAGCCCGGAAATAGCAGTTTTAAAATGTGAGTCGTCACAAATAAATTCTGATCAAATCTTTTTGGAAAATTTGTTGAACCATCCGAATAAATTTTTTGAAATATTTGCTCACCTCTAATCATGAGCATTATTCCCGTATTGTGACATCACCATGACCATTGTTCCTGCATTGTGACATCATTGTGTGCATTATTCCTACAATATGACATTACTACGAGCATTTTTCTTGTATTGTGACGTGGTGATTCTATCTGTACTGTGTGCAGTATATTTATAATATGACACAACATCTGCATTATTTCACTTCAGTGACATTATTGTTGCCATGGTTTATGAGCTGTAGCTTTACATGAGCAGATTATTCTTAGCCTGTGGCATCCCTGTTTGTGTGATCTATATGCTGTGACATTACTGTGTGTATTATCTATAGGCTGCAATATCACAGTTTATTATCTATATGCTGTGACACCCCTGAGTGTATAATCTATATGCTGTGGCATCCCTGTTTGTGTGATCTATATGCTTTGACATCACTGTGTGTATTATCTATAGGCTGCAATATCACAGTGTATGATCTATATGCTGTGACACCCCTGAGTGAATAGCAATATAGAAAGCACCGGCACTAGCACAAAGGTAGCTTTCCGAATGCTAGATCTATTGGTGACATATCAATGGTTAGTGACGCGTTTCGGCACTATGTGCCTTCATCAGACTATACACACATATAAAGAAATCACTTCTTTAAATGGACCGCCAGAATACTAAGGAGCTGACGTCATCACAATAACTCCACCCCCAAGTGCAACAATGCCATTTTCACCAGCAGAAACACACAGTAGCACAGTTACATTACCAAATCATTGAGGGGTCTCATTACCTCGTCGGTGGTGACAGGAACAAGCTACTATTAAAAAGGGAGGCTTATTGGATCCACCGGTTACAAACGTTGGAACCAAGAGGCCTCAACCGTGATTACAATGTGTATGGCTTCCTATGATTTGTTACTTTAATGCAATTTTATTTTATTTTTCTCTTAGCGGAATTGAAACATAATGCTACTATGTTTTCCATCGCACATCTATGAACTTCCACGTTATGGTTCGTGCTGCTGATTTGATGTTGACTCATGTATTTGTATATATGTTATTCGCTACATTGTTGTACTTGGGGGTGGAGTTGTGATGATGTCAGTTCCTTTGTATTCTGGCGGTCTATTTAAAAAAGTGATTTCTTTATATGTGTGTAGAGTCTGATGAAGGCACATAGTGCTGAAACGCATCACTAACCATTGATCTGTGACCCTCACATTTTTGTAAATATTTTATTCTATCTTTTCATGGGACAACACTGCAAATCTGACACTTTGATACAATATAACGTAGTCAGTGTACAGCTTGTATAACAGTGTACGTTTGGTGTGCCCTCAAAATAACTCATCTCTAAACCGCTGGTGTTATCGCTCTCACACTCTCTCATACTAGTCACTGGAAGTTTAACATGGCATCTCATGGCAAAGAACTCTCTGATTATCTGAAAAAAAAAGAATTGTTGCTCTATATAATGATGGCCTAGGGCCTAGACTATAAGATGGTGGTGGGGGTGTCATGGTTTGGGTCTGCATGAGTTCTGCTGGCTGTGGGGAGCTACAGTTCACTGAGGGAACCATGAATGCCAACATGTACTGTGACATACTGGAGCAGAGCATGAGCTCCTCCCTTTGGAAACTGGGCTGCAGGGCAGTATTTGTAATGCCCCAGAGTGCCATTACCACTCCACACAGCGCTACTGTCTCCTATGGGCTAACACAGTGTCATCTTATGCATTTATTGCAGGTCCTATACAATGTGTACTGCTATTCCTATGTAACTGTTAATGTTCATGTAATGTACCTGGTTCACCAGAAGGTGGCAGGAAGCATGGTAGAGCAACATTTGCAGAGGATGGAACCTTCTTTCCATTCTCTTCTCTCCCTCTAAAGAGGAGTTTAGTTAGTTAGAGGTCAGAGGAGAGTACCCCCTGATTGGGGAAGGAAGCAGGTCCACGTCCCTGCTGGATATGTCCTGCCTAAGACAGCTAGAGCACCTTTAGCTCTGCTGGACATACAGTAGAGGCCAAAGCCCGAAGCCTCTGAAGCCAGGAGGTATAGATTACCCGGTATTAATCTAGAGACAGACTACAGAGAGAAGTTGCAGCATAAAGAAAGAAGCAAATTTATACAGTAAGCGTGCCAGCACAGGAGTGCCAGAGATCAACAGTTGTAGCAGAGTTGAGTGTGTTTGCCTGTCAGAGTTAATGCTAACGCCTGCTGGGAACCAAGACAAAGCCTGAAACTGTTGGAGAAATGTTTATACAAGTAAAGCTGTTATTGAACTTCATCACAAGGTCTGGACTCAATTACTTTCTTAAAATCCCTCAATTATTCACCCTATTTGCTCTGCTTCAGATGACAAGGCCTGGGGCCCAGCATATCCAGGTAGGAGCACTGTGACATTTGCACCAACATTAAGGGACATTTAGGCCACCCTACACCACTCTGGCATTCCTACACCTAGGTACCATGCACAGTATGACTAAAAGGGGCCCTGTGCCCTTGTTGCTTCATTGCAACTGGTGTCACTAAAACAAGTACTAGTACTCTTAAATGTCCATGGGAGGAGGCCCCACTGCATATTCCATCATGATAACGACACCAAAGCTTAATGCAAAGAGATTATATCACCTTCCAGTAAATTGTAACTGTATAAATTCCTGTGCACTGAGCTCCCCCTAGTGGTGGCTGCAGGCAGCCAGCTTTATAATTGAAGGGAAGCAGGAGATATTTCATTGAACAAAATGGTGGTCATAATGAGTGACATATTTCTTAAGCACCTGTTACGCTTTTTCCAACATACAGTAGAATTTAGATAAAGTGGGTGAGTTGGAAGGAGAACTTTTATTAAATTTTTTAAATTAAAATCTCTTAATCGCTTAATTAAAAAGCTACTCAGTTCACCCATCACTGTGGTATGTGTCTACACCTTTGCTGACAGTTAGACCACGGAGAGACACACTTTTCAATTACAGGGGGAATGCCTCCTTTTAAGAAGGAGAATGATATAACGGGTCTTTCCAACTCAGTTTGATATATATATATTCTGGATTTATAAAGTATCATGTGTTTTGTTATGGAAAGAATAAGCTCCCCTCCTATATAAATTCCGCACAGTCACTAAAGCCTATATTTTCTGTCCTACATCTTCCAGCTGGGAATGTCTGGCAAAAACTGGTCGGACTCTGAACAACTGTCCATCGGCCCTCCCAGTAAACTAAGGAAAATCCTCACCTATCACTCTATACATTGTACTGTGGAGAATTCTGCAGAATTGTTCTGTGAATACAGTCATTTCTTGTCTTTCTTTCACTGTGATTCAGGAAAACCTCCACTGTGGCAAATGTTTATGGCTGTAACAAAGTCATCAATTACTTAGAGGGGGCGCCATTTTGGTTTATTTTTATTTTTAAAGTGGATGTCCTAGGAAAAATATCCTGCAGTTTTTAAACCAGACCCTGGTTCTGAATACTTCTGTAACTGCATGTAATTAAAAATGTATCATAGTCACAGAATTATTCAATAAAATATATCTGTATAGCGCCACCAGTTTGTTCTTTTTTTCTTTGTCCTGCTCACTGAGATGGCCGCACATGCTCAGTTTTATCCTTCAACTGCCTCCTGAGCTGTGATAGGAAGAGCATGGGCACACCCCCTGAGCTGTGGCAGAATAGACACACCCCCTGAGCTGTGGTAGGGAGAGCATGGGCACGCCCCCTGAGCTGTGGCAGAATAGACACACCCCTGAGCTGTCATGTTGATTTAAATCTAGCAAATGGGGAGATCTCTGGATTCATGTGAGGTCTGTTTTTCATTAGTTATGGGATAATCCCTTTAATTAAAGGGGTTGTCCGGGTTCAGAGCTGAACCCGGACATACCCTTATTTTCACCCCGGCAGCCCTCCTGAGCCTGGCATCGGAGCATCTCATGCTCCGATGCGCTCCCGTGCCCTGCGCTAGATCGCGCAGGGCACAGGCTCTTGTGTTTACAATAACACACTGCCGGGCGGTAACTTCCGCCTAGCAGTGTGTTCGGTGACGTCACCGGCTCTGAGGGGCGGGCTTTAGCTCTGCCCTAGCCGTTTTACTGGCTAGGGCAGAGCCAAATCCCGCCCATCAGTGCCGGTGACGTCACCGGGGTTCCTGTCAGCCCCATAGAGAGCCCCGGTACGTCACCGGAACTCAGAAAAATGCCTTTGCCCTGCGCGATTTAGCGCAGGGCAAAGGAGAGCATCGGAGCATGAACTGCTCCGATGCTTATGTCAGGGGGGCTGCCGGGGTGAAAATGGAAGGATGTCCAGGTTCAGCTCTGAACCTGGACAACCCCTTTAAATGTGCTAAGGTAGTCACAGCTCCACCCCTCATATGTACATAACTATGATCAATACCCCACTGCTGGCTTCCCTGCTCTGTCCCACCCAATTCCAGTCTCATATTCTCTTTTGGCGTCTGTGTTATCCTACTTTTGCCTCTAATCCCTTCCTTCTCCTCCCATTACAGAAGACTTTCCTAAAAAAAAATATTTCTGAAGCATTAAAAGGACTTTTCCATCATCATAGAATAATGGGAGAGACCAGAGGTTTTCTTCCCTGGACTGAATTTGAATGTCACTGTTATTCCGTAATGCTGTTATATCAATTATATAGGAAGCTAATAAATTATAAAACTGCATACAGTAACAATATGTTGGTATACAGCTATCTCAGCAAGCACGCAGCCTGTATATCAGCACATGGATTCCTCATGGGTTCATACTAATGACCTAAGGAGTTCCACGTGCTGCCATATAGTGCCCTTGTGAGGCATTGCACTGTCCATTCAAAGCACTGCTTCTGTGTGATATCTCGGTAATACATTAGCACCCTGCTTCCTATATTTTGCAGTGCCCACCTCCATTACTCGTATATCTGTAATACATGCGACTTTAAAACCGGAGATCCTCATGGGTAGAGTATGTACCCATAGTAGCGTAAAGGCGCCATATTACAATTCATACAACTCAAGTCCATCAAACAGCCATGTGCATGTCCCCCAAGCGCTAAGCATTTGCAGTCCGCTTACATCCTTTTCATCCTCCTGAAAACCTACGGTGCTAGGCACTAGATCACATGCATGCTGCAATGTATGTTTTTTCACCTGTGGTGTTACTGCAGGTAAACCTGATGGATTATCCAAACTTCTGCAGCCATCACAGAGCTGACAGTAAGCAGTGCAGTGACAACATCAGTAACAATTAGTGTCACGTTTCATCACGTTCCAAATCTGTGTCGCCTTCATCTCTGAGTATCTGGAAAGTTCTCACCTGATGATCTAGTAAATTTATCTGTTTTATCTATTTTCAAAAATGTCTACATATTCTTTAAAAAAAACGCCAGTCCCCGTCTTAAAATCCTATACAACCAACCAACAAATCCCAACCGGCTGCTCCATTCATTTCGGGGGGAAGGGGGGGGCTCCACTGCAATCTCGTGATTGCTGGGAGTCCCAGTGGTAGGACCACCACCAGTCTAATAGTTATCGCCTATCCTGTGGCTAGGGGATAGCTTAATATAAAAGGGGTATTCCTTTTATATAGGCGATAAATATTAGACTGGTGGTGGTCCTACCATAGGGACTCCCAGCGATCACGAGATCGCAGTGGAGCCCCCCGAAATGAATGGAGCAGCCGGTTGGGCATGCGCCCAGCCCTTCTTTTCGATGGGAATTCCCAGAGATGGCTGAGTACAGAGATTCAGAACTCCCATAGAAATGAATGGAGCTGCTGAGTGCATGCTCGACCAGCTGCTCTGTTCATTTTGGGGGGCTCCACAGGGTACGAGGCCCCTTCTCTAGTGATCATTGGGGGTCCCAGTGGTAGGATCCCCACCATAGCTTTACATAACCAGAATAACCCTTTAGAGCTCTTTCAAGAGACACAACACTCTGCCTTATCCAAGTTAAATGCCAGCTATTGTTCCCAGTTATCAGCCATTGTTCAATGGGATAGGATTCCTGTCAAATTGATTGTACAGAACTGACCATGCTAAGGTTTACAAGAACGCTTTTTAATAGAAAAATAGACTTCAAAAACTTACATTATTGGTATTTTTTTTATTTTTTATGTGAGGATCAGTAATGAGCAGATCTGTGCCATTTATTAGAATTTATCTACGGTATAGTGGGGTCAGGGTTAGCAGCACTACATCCAGGTCCAGCAGGAACGCATGTTGTCCAGGAGGACGGTGGAGCATTTGCCCCAGATGCTGAGTGCAAGGAGGAGGCAACAAGCCACTGAATCTGGTCCCTGGGCTTTAACAACTCACAATGTCTGGGCAGCCATGGTCCTGAGCTTGGCGCTATATACATAAAGCCTCATTTACTGAAACCTCAAACCCCCCCCCCCCCCCCATCTCCTATTTACCCAGCAGTTTATATTTAACATGGCACCATTTTCTCAGCAGATACCAAGAGAACTATATACAATAAAAGTTATAATATTAAAAAGATGTAGCAGAACTGTGTTTGTCACTTGGCATGCAGGTGAAGCCCCTGGTGCATTTATACCAAGCACTAAAAAAATTAACTAGGAAGCTTCTGCTTTATCTGTATGTATATATAGTCTGCTGAATGACAGAGACAACCTACACCTGGAAAGATCTTTGGGGTGTGGGATCCTCTAGTGGCCATTCACTAGTATGACACGTCATATAAAAGCACTAAAACTCAACATACTGTAGTTAACACTTCAAAGCATAAGAAAACAAGAAGCCTTTCCTGAAATGCAGCATTATTTTCAGTGCGCTCTCCATTTTCCATTACCTCTGCAATGCACTTGTCATAAATTAATATATTTTTAGCAGAGAACTAATACAACCCCGATTGCTCTGAATGCAGCAGGTTACACCGCCACGGCTATGGACTGAGATGTGGAGTGTTTATCTTGATGAATTGTTTAATATTGCAGCTCCTATTGTATGCGCCACAATGCTCCCCGTGTGATGCCAAGGAGCTGCTGAATTCCTCAAGACTCAGACTGAGGAGCTGTAATGTAGAGGCTCTGCAAAGGCTGGGCAAAGAGTCACGGCCAAGTGCAGATGCAGCAGAGCTCAGTTTGTCATGAGAAACAACTCACTGTGATATCTCAATATGTTCTCCTTATGACTGCAAGTAAGTCCACTGCAGCTCTGCTACTCTATCTATCTATCTATCTATCTATCCCATATCTATCTCTCTATCTATCTATCTATCTATCTATCTATCCCATATCTATCTATCTATCTATCTATCTATCTATCCCATATCTATCTATCTATCCTATATCTATCTACTGTATCTCTATCTATATTTGATAAGAAAGTAACTATTAGAAACTATTATATCAATGTTATATTTAATTATACATGATATCTAGTTACATTTAATTTGCATGAATCAGATTTATCAGTGCTATTTATCCACAATCTATCTACTCATATGTCTGTCTGTCTATCTATCCATCCATCCGTCGATCCATCCATGCACTTAAATATCTATCTATCTATCTAGCTATCTAATATATATCCATCTATCCAATATTTACCTAGTTGTATGTCTATTTCCTATCAATCTATCTAATACTTAACTATTTATCTACTTGTATGTCTGTCTATCTCCTATTGATTGATCTATCATTCTAATTTTCTATCTATCTATCCATCCATTCATCTACGTCATTATTTTTTAACATAACCACTTGAGGATGAATTGAGCCTGGCTGAAGTCTCTAACACGAAAAAACTTGAGTAAATCCAAATCATTTCCAATGAAAATAATGAGACAATGCAGAGTTAAAATGAAAGTTGCATTTATGGGATGCCATCCATGGAGGTGACAGGTCGGAGCACCTATCCTATTGCCAATCATGCACAGTTAGACTTAAGGGGAATTTTTTTTTTACCTGCCCATTTGCCAAAGGAAACTGGTGAACAGCAGGCTCTGGTGCAGTGGGCAATGACATCAAAGGTAGGAAAGGGTCGCAAGGAGCTTGCCAGGCAGGTACCCCCTGTAGCAAAGGAGATGGGTGAGGGCAGGATACAATAAACGGAGGGGGCACCGCACCTATCCGAAGGACACCAGGTGTTTCTGGGATCATACAAATCCAGGGAGCTGGTTCAGCATTCACCGGCCAGAGAAAAGGCTGTCGCTTGATTCTTGAAATGGGGAGCATCCTACATCTTATATATCCAACTGCACAAGGATTTGGCCTCCCACAGAATGGGGCTGGACTGGGATGCTAGCAAGCTTGCTGTTATCCCGCAATGGAAATCTCCAGTAGTAAGTGAGCCTCTAACATCCAGATGCCAGTAAGAGCAGAAGTCCTGCATGCCGCTCTGCTGCGTGGAGGAGAACTGGGAAATAGGACCTGAGTGCTCCGTAGCCATGCAGGCAGTCTCCTCCCTCCCCATCTCACTTAGCAGCTCTCCCCCTCCCTGACACATCACACTACTGATGAGTATCGCACATCCCATACCCCGTCCAGTCCTCCGCACATCAGATGCACTGAAAAACTGCAAATAACTTGTCTTCCTTCTATGTCTTGTCCATAAAGAGACGGAGATTCATCACAGCGTCTTCCTATACAGGTGAAACTCGAAAAACTAGAATATTGTGAACAGTTCATTTATTTCAGTAATGCAACTTAAAAAGTGAAACTAACACATGAGACTCATTACCTGCAAAGCGAGATATTTCTAGCCTTTATTTGTTATAATTTGGATGATTATGGCTTATAGCTTATGAAACCCCAAAGTCACAATCTCAGGTCCCCTTTGCTCAGGGGGTATGGACTAATTAGCTGACTAGAGTGTGACACTGAGCCTAGAATATTGAACCTTTTCACAAAATTCAAGCTGCATTAATGCAATTCTTTTTAATTTGCATTACTTAAATAAATAGACTTTTGCACGATATTACAATTTTTTGAGTTTCACCTGTATAGATACTTACATGTCTGTGTGTTTTAAATGTAATTGAATGCAGCAATTGTCTCATCAGAAAATGACCTATTGTTTATAAGGATTCACACTAGGGTTAAAGTTTTCCGGCACTGAGTTCCGTCCTAGGGGCTCAATACCGGAAAAGAACTGATCAGTTTTATCCTTATGCATTCTGAATGGAGAGCAATCCGTTCAGGATGCATCAGGATGTCTTCAGTTCAGTCACTCTTATGGTATTTGGCCGGAGAAAATTCCGGAACATTTGCCGGAATGCCGGATCCTGTATTATTTTTAATTAAAATGCAAAAACGCAAATTGCGAATCCACAAAACACGGACACTGGCCATGTGTGTTCCGCACATCACCGGCCATGTGATAGAAATGCCTATTCTTGTCCATGGCAGCGCTCAAGAATAGGACATGCTCTATCTTTTTTGCGGGGCCGCGGAACAGAACTACGGATGTGTACTACGGTGTACTGTCTGCATATTTTGAAATGAATGGGTCAATAACCGTTCCACAAAATTGCGGAACGAATGCGGATCCAGAACTACGGACGTGCGAATGGACCCTAAATGTGATTTAAACAATAGATTATTTTCTGATGACACCTTCCCTTTAAACAGAAACCATAAAATCCTGCAGTTTTCGCACTGGCCACTAAGCCTAATAATTGGCACCACTTCTTGGTCTGAATAGATCCCCTTACTGCAGTTACCTGCTTATCTATCATTCTAATCTGATAAATGCCTGTAATGATACCACCTATGTGTATAGATAAGACACCATTCACAATAGGTGATTGTCACAGTTTATCTATTCTTTCCTTGTACAATGACCTCTGCAGAGGGCACAGGACATGCCTAGAAGACCCTCCCATATAAATCAACGAGGTGCCTCCTGACCATTGTGTCTTTGGTCCAAGCGCTTTGTAAAAGCTCAGACAAGATGGCAGCCCCCATAATCATGTTCAGTAAGTAGAATTAATAAATCTACAGTCAGAAAATCAAAACAGAGTAGGAAAACATATATATAAATGTGTCGCTATCTGGTTTTAAATGTCAGAAAAACATTTTGTTTATACATTCCCTTTAAATAGGATGTGTCATCGGACAATGACCTATTGTTTAAATCACCTTTTATTTTTACAAAATTGAAAATTTTGGCGATTTAACATTTTTGGTGATTTATTTTTACATTTTCCATGTGACTATCTATAGATAAAAAAAAAACATTTATAATCCAATTTTTGCACTGGCCAGTGGCTTCTAGATCTAATGATGGGTCATAATTCCGTGTTCTGTGGAGGTAACTTTTCAGTAGCCATTCTCTGTATCATCACAGGCAGGATTACAGTGACAAGTAACACCTCCATATAGATAACACAGGATCCACCATGCTCTGCAGCTGTATGTCTATGGGACAGCAAGTGTATGCGCTGTCTCCTCAAACAGCTGATTGGCGGGGGTACCAGGTGTCGGACCCCCGCCTATCTGATATTGATGACCTATCCTGAGGATAGGTCATCAATATTAAAAGCCCAGACATCCCCTTTAATGACTAGCCTGCATGGTCAGCAACCCTTTTCACTTAGCCAGTTCCTCACCTGCCATTGTCAATAAGTGTTCTCTACTTTACCAGTCATAGCAATGATTACCGGAACAGCGCAGAACCCTTCAATAATTCATTAACTGATATACAGTAGCATATGCAAACAATGTATACGCTTGGAACTGATGTAGTGAAGCTCATTTTGTTGTTTAGCACTTATGGCGGTTGTGTTTATCTTTAATTTTACACAGAGCTGCGCTTTTATTCAGCTGCACTTCACTATGTACAAGCAAAGCAGTCCCAAAGGCTGAGTTCCGAATTCAGCTCTGCTACACCTGTATTTCATATTGATGCAATACATGTAGAGCTTTGTAAAAAAAAATTATAGTTGTGTTCTTAAAAAGGAATGTGTCATCAAAAAATGATCTTTTTTTTAAATCATGTTTTTATGGTAAACACATTTTCTTAAATTTTAATGTTTTTTTTAGTTTTTCCATGTTAATATCTATATTAAAAAATATTGGGGGTCATTTATTTTACTGAAATATGCCTAAAATAGGCGAATTTCAGGTGCAGGTGGTGGCACAATGGCCACGCCAGCTCTAAAATTGTGGGCGTTGGGTGGGCAGGGAAGGTGACGGGCTGGCAGGCCCCTCATTTACCATTTTCTACGCAAAAAAGGTCTAAATGTAAGAGAGCTACGAAGCTGTCTTGTATTTAGAACTGGCGCTGTATGCACCGAGGCCACAGCCTCTTCATAACTTCGGAAGAACAACCGCCAGCTTAGGGCTTTATTAAGATTGATGTCTAAAATGAATGTCTAAAATCATGTTGATGCCCACACAATGAGGCACATTTATTAAGACGTCGAAGTGATAGATATTGGCAAAAACATAGGTTAATGTCTGTAGCTTTTAAATGCTGCAGAAGGAGTATGTAATGACAGGTGTTCTGGTGTAGGATCACGCAGTACATCAGAGCGCGCTGATCAGTGGAGGCTGTATTAAACAGAAGCAGATTGCCCCACTAGTAAACAGCAGCACATCAACCCACACAAACCAAAATGATGACTTCAGCAACACCCCATCCTAGTATTTGCTAACAGTAATCCAGCGTGAAGTTGTAATATTATGTTAGGCTAGTTTCACGCTGGCGTTAAAATTATCCGGCAAGCTGTTGAGGCAGAGGAAGAGCCTGCCAGAGTTAAGTGTATCTAGCAAAATCGGATAGGGCCGGAGCACCGCCAAGCCCTATTGACTATAATGGGAACCAGCAGGGATTAGTGTTGAGCGCAAATATTCGAAAAGCGAATATAAATTGCGAATATCGCAACTTCGCTAATTTGCGAATATTTAAAATATAGTGCTATATATTCACTGTTTCGAATATTCGTCATTTTTTTTACATCTGAAAACAGGATTCCTCCCTGCTTTTTTCTTGTGGGTCAATGAGTCATTGGCCCACAAGCAACTTAAGCAGAAAGGAATCATGTCTTCATATGGAAAAAAATATGAATATTCTAAATAACAAATATATTCGCTATATTGCTATAACTTCGTTTTTTAGAATATTCGTCATATTCTAAAACAAGAATATATTGCAATATAGCGAATATTTTATACACATATAGACTGCAATTTAGCTAATATAGTGCTATAATCTTTTTTTTTATAGTCATTTTTTTTTTCTCTTCTGAACTTCAGATTTGGAAAAAATGTACACTATTAAAAAAAAATACTATAGCACTATATTAGCTAAATTGCAGTCTATATGTGTATTTTACAAATATTCGCTATATTGCAATATATTCTTGTTTTAGAATATGATGAATATTCTTAAAACTAATATATAGCATTATATTTACTGCTATATATTCTTTTTTGATCAACTTCGCATTACACAATTTTTTACATTTTAGATTAATGGCAACCGCGAAAATAATCTAGAATATTCGCAAATATGAAACGAATATTCTAGCGAATATTCACGAAATATCGCTAATTCGAATATAGGACCTGCCGCTCATCACTAGCAGGCATCTGTCCTGTTTCTGCCATGAGTGCAGGGGTCCAGCCAGACAAAAAACGGGCCCTATCTGTTATAGTTAATGGGATCTAGAGGTGCTCCGGCCCTATCTGGCTATGCTAGATATGATGAACTCCTCTGCCGGAACAGCCTGCCAGATACTTTTAACGCTAGTGTGAAACTAGCCTCACTTTTACACTGGTTTTTCAGCTATCCACAGGGCCCCACCACCGGCTTTTCATTATTCAGGGCCCCACCCCCGACCCCCACCGGTCACTAGGATGGGGATTTGAAGATCAAATGGTTTTGACTGTATAAATCCAACCAATGGAAATCCTAGTGTTAGTTACCCATCAAACCTTCAGCCATCCAGACACTCAAACCTCCACTTCCTCATCCCTAAATTTGCCTAAATTTTCATATATCCTATGAATGAACTCTGCTCAAGGTCCTCATCTCTTGACCAGAATGGCGAGCAGTTGCAAGGATCATCTCTTGCTCTGGAGGTCATAATCACAATAGGGAGCAGTCAACGCTGAACTACTCGTCTCACTATTCCTAGCTACTTGTACAATCCGCCTTAGGCAGTGGCCCACAACTGGTCAACAGTCAGAGTCAGGGGTCATGGTCCAAGCAGGATCAGGATACCAGGAGAGTCAGAATTAGATAAAACATTAGTGAGGAATCCCAGAAAGAAGGCACCAATCACAGGCAACTTGTGTCCGGCAGGTTGCCTGTTTAATTAGGTCACACTTCCTTGTTATGTGTCACATGACTAATGACATCAGCGCCACCTCTGACTGGCTAGCGCTTCCTGCACCAGGAAACTTGGCCCTATCATCCAGACAACTGAACACTGGTGGTGCTGCCTGCTGAGGATTGTGTCGCTGGCCAAACATGACAGACCTATCCTGTTCTGCTTTACAAAGTTAGATTATTGATTTGAAAGAGCAATGCTTACATTATCCTGTGGTGGCGCTGCAGGGAAATAGAACACTTGCTGCTAAGCTTCCTCATACATTAAAGAGAGTCTGTCACCTCCAAAGTAAGTTTAAAGAAAGCATATCACCATGTTACCTAGATGCCTCCAAACATAACCATACCTATTTTGTGAAATCCTGAAAAATACATATTTTTTTATGCAAATAAGGTTTTTAGAGCACTGTGGCTGGAGTGGGTGGTATCATAGTGGAGCAATGATGCACGAAACAGAAAGGAACTGCCCAAGGTGCACCAAAAACCGTATTTGCACAAAAATAAAACATTTTTTTTTCAGGATTATGGAACCATTTTTTCACATAATGTTTTGGGGCACCTACCCTACATGTATACGTTGAAACCTATTTTGGAGATATCAGACTCCCTTTAAAGCTGGTCAGTGGGGGTCCCAACACTGTATAATTTGCTTATAGTCAAAGAGTCCTTCTGTAAAATAAAGAAATATCTATTGTGCTTAATGGCTGTACAGCATGTCACCGATGCCGCATCATTCCCGTTACCTGCTACCTGCTGCTTGCAATTACATTTCAAAACAGGTGACCACTGCAGCCAATCACTATTTTCTTTCCGAGGGCAATCCCTTTAATAAGAAATAAATCTGTATTGAGTCTTCTCTCACTATCCCCCTAGATGTGGCTCCTAAAATTTTAGACATGACATGGAGCTCTCTTGATGTTTTGTGTTCATCCAACCTCCCAAAAATATGGATTAAAAAGGGAGAAAACGCCCTATGCACCTCACCGATAAAATCTTCAGCTTGTTCCAAAAACAAGCTCTCAGAATAAAAAATGTTGTGCATTATATGTACCATAAAAATATAACTCGTCCCAGAAGTCAGAAAAAATAAATAAAATACTGTTCAAATACATTGGAATATAACACAAGTGCCATGAGGCTTTCAGTGCCACATGTAGGAGAAAGAGATGTGAGGTTTAATGCAGACAAAATGAATAGTGTTGAGCGAGCATGCTCGGCTGAACTGCTGTTCGGCTCGAGCATCGCTATGCTCGGCACATGGCGGTACTCGGCCGAGTACTGCATGTGCTCAAGCGCCATGCTCGAGTCTCCTCCCCACACGTTTTGCGGCTGCTAAGCAGCCAATAAACGTTCAGGTAAGTACATCCTTCACTGTAATGCCAGTAGCCATGTTGGCTACTGGCATTACAGTGATTGGCTGGCCAGAACACGTCATCGGGTGCTATATAGCACCCGATAACGCATGTCCGGCTAATATGTAGTTAGGGAGAGCTGCGCTTCGATAGGGACAGATAGTGTAAGGAGTCTGATCGCAATCAATTCAGTAGAAAATGTTTCAAAGACCCAAAAGTCGTTTTAAGGACTATTGTGTGTGGTGGCAGGCTGGCAGTATTTTATAGCTACAGTGCAAATTTTTTTCTTCCAGCATTTACAATAATTTTTCTATAGAGGGTGCCTGCAGTGACTAGTGACATCTGTCCAATACCTTCTCTGTGTCAGGGCCAGAGATTGGAGAAATATAACTGAAAATTACTATATTTTTTCCATCATTTTCATAACTTTTTCTATAGAGGATGTCAGCAGTGACTTGTGACATCTATCCAATAACTTCTGTGTGTCACGGCCAGAAACTGTAGAAATATAAGTGAAAATGTATATTTTTTCCATAATTTTCAATATATTTTATATAGAGGGTGTCTGCAGTCACTAGTGACATCTGTCCAATACCTTCTATGTGTCAGGGCCAGAGACTAGAGAAATTTAACAGAAAATTACTATATCTTTCACATCATTATTAATACTTTTTCTATAGAGGTTGTCAGGGCCAGTGATTAGAGAACTATAACTGAAAATTACTATATTTTTTCCATAATTTTCAATAATTTTTCTATAGAGGGTGTCTGCAGTGACTAGTGACATCTGTATTATACCCTCTGTGTGTCAGGGCCAGAGATTGGAGAAATATAACTGAAAATTACTATATTTTGTCCATCATTTTAATACTTTTTATATAGAGGGTGTCTGCAGTGACTAGTGACATCTGTATTATACTTTCTGTGTGTCAGGGCCAAAGATTGGAGAAATATAACTGAAAATTGATATATTTTTTCCATCATTTTCAATAATTTTTCTATAGAGGGTGTCTGCAGTGACTAGTGACATTTGTCCAATACTTTCTGTGTGTCAGGGCCAGAGATTGGAGAAATATAACTGAAAATGAATATATTTTTTTCCATCATTTTCAAGAATTTTTCTATAGAAGGTATCTGCCGTGACTAGTGACAACTGTATTATACCTTCTGTGTGTCAGGGCCAGAGATTGGAGAAATATAACTAAAAATTTATATATTTTTTCCATCATTTTCAATAATTTTTCTATAGAGGGTGTCTGTAGTGACTTGACTAGAGACATATGTCCAATACCTTTTGTGTGTCAGGGGCAGAGATAGGAAAAATATGAGTGAAATCTATTTTCCTTTTTACATACTTTTTCCATATACGGTGCTTACTGTGAACTGTGACATCCGTGCCACATCTTGTGTGTCAAGCATGCATATAACATTAAATATGCACAAGGCGAGCAGTAAGGGACGGGGAAGTGGCTGTGATGCTCATGGTTCACGCAGAGGCTGTGGCCCTGGGCGTGTTGAAACTGTGCCTGGTGCCAGAGCACAAGAAAAACAATCCTCTACGATACCTAGCTTCATGTTCCAGTTTGCAGGGCATCGCAGGAAAAAACTCTTGAAGTCAGACCAGTGCGAGCAGGTGGTCTGTTGGATTGCAGCAGATAATGCTTCCAGTCGGTTAAGCACCACCCTGTCTTCCACAAATTCCAGTCTCAGTAGCTAAGAGTCTGATCAACAGAATCCTCTCCCTGAACCTCCTTCCTCCCACCATGGAGAGTCTGGCCAAACAAGTGATCCCACACTCGGAAATACCGAGGAGCTCTTTTCATCGTCATTACTTGATTTTGGCCCTCTCGCCAAGCACACTTAAAGAGGGACATGAAATCTTGTGCCCTGATTTTGATCCTTTTGAGCATCCACAGTCACAAGAACATGACGGTGGGGAACGGCAATTAGTGTTTAATGAGGTGGATGATGATGAGACACAGTTGCTAATGAGTCAACCGCAATTACTGTCTCAAGAGGTTGATGAAAAGGATGAGTAACAGTTGTCAATCACTGAGGTTGTGGTTAGGTCAACAAATCAAGAGGATGATCAGATTGAGGAAGTGGAAGAGGAGGTGGTGGACGATGAGGTCACTGACCCAACCTTGGAAGGTGGAAAGCCGAGCCAGGACAGCAGTACAGAGGGGGAAGGATCTTCAGCACCGCAACAGGCTGGAACAGGCAGTGGGGTTGCAAAAGGGAGAAGACAGGCCACACCAAACAGGCCCACAACTGTTCCACGGAGCACCCCCTTGTGTAAATCTCCCTTGCCAAGGGATAGGTGTTCCGCAGTATGGCGCTTTTTTGAGAAAAGTGCGGACGACAAAAGAATAGTAGTTTGCAACCTGTGACACACCAAAATGAGCAGGGGCGTGAACACTAGCAACTTCACCACCACAAGCATGATCCGCCACATGGCATCAAAGCACCGTAATAAGTGGGACGAACGCCTGGGTCCACAATCTGTGTCTGCGAGTCACACCACTGCCTCCTCTTCCCCTACGGTATGTGCTGGCCAATCGCCTCCTGCCCTGCACCTGGACCTTCGCAAGCCCCATCATCAACCACATCCACTTTCTTGTCCCAGCACAGCATCCAAATGTCATTACCCCAGGCATTTGAATGCAAGCACAAATACCCAGCCCCCCACCCACAGGCCAGAGCACTAAATGCGCACCTTTAAAAATTACTGGCTCTGGAAAGGTCGCCATTTAGGCTTGTGGATGGACAGTGAGGCCTTCCACAGCCTGATGTCCGCGGCCTTCCCAGGGTACTCTGTCCTCAGCTGCCACTATATTTCATGGTGTGCCGTGCTCGCCTTACACCAATATGTGTCCCGAAACGTCACGCGTGCCCTGACCAACACAGTTTGGCCTCATGCACACGACCGTTGTGTGCATCCGTGGCCGTTGTGCCGTTTTCCGTTTTTTTTTGCGGACCCATTGACTTTCAATGGGTCCGTGGAAAAATCGGAAACTGCACCGTTTGGCAGCTGCATCCGTGATCCGTTTTTCCTGGCCGTGAAAAAAATATGACCTGTCCTATTTTTTTCACGGCCAACTGTTCACGGACCCATTCAAGTCAATGGGTCCGTGAAAATCACGGATGCACACAAGATTGTCATCCGTGTCCGTGATCCGTGTCCGTTTTTTCCTATCATTTCAATGGCAAATTGACTTAAATTTTTTTTTCATTTTTCATGTCCGTGCATCCTCCAAAAAACAAGGAAGACCCACGGACGAAAAAACGGTCACGGATCACGGACCAACGGAACCCCGTTTTGCGGACAGTGATAAAATACTGTCGTGTGCATGAGGCCTTACTGGGAAGGTCCACTTAACCACGGACACATGGACAAGTGCATTTGGCCAGGGACACTACATTTCCCTGACGGCACACTGGGTGAACATTGTGGAGACCGGGAGAGAGTCGTACCCTGGGATGTCACAGGTGCTACCGACACCGAGGATTGCAAGCTCTAATTCTATCAGGGTTTCCACCAGCACCTATGTTAGTGGCTCCAACCCCCCACTTCTCCTCCTCCACCTCCTGCTCCACTTCCATCTCCTAATTATCCGCATGCAGCACAAGTCAGCCATCAGCCGGTAGCTGGAAGCAGTGTAGCACTGCAGTGGGGAAGCGTCAACAGGCCGTGCTGAAACTGATATGCTTAGGGGACAAACAGCACACCGCCGCAGAGCTGTTGCAGGGGATAAGAGACCAGACTGAGCTGTGGCTCTCGAACTCAACCTACAACCAGGCATGGTTGTGTGTGATAATAGCCCTAACTTGGTGGCGGCTTTGGAGCTCAGCAAGCTCACACACATCTCATCCCTAGCCCACGTCTTAAACTTAGTGGTTCAGTGGTTTCTCAAAACCTACCCCAATTTTACTGAGCTACTGGTGAAGGTGCGCCGCGTGTGTGCACATTTCCGCAAGTCATCAACAGCTGGTCTGTCAACGCTGCAGCAGTACTTGAAATTGCCAGCTCACCGGCTGTTGTGCGACATGAGCACGCGCTGGAACTCCACGTTCCACATGTTGGCCAGGCTTTGTGAGCAGCAGAGGGCAGTACTGGAATACCAGCTGCAACATGGTGGTCTCCTTTCCAGTGACCTTCCACTAATCAGAAGCGAGGAGTGGGCATGGATGTCTGACCACTGTGAGGTTTTAAGAAACTTTGAGGAATCAACACTGAGGGTGAGCGGCGATAACGCTATTATCAGCGTAACCATCCCACTTCTGTGTCTACTCAAACGCTCGCTGCTCACAATTAAGGACGACGCTTTGCATGTGGTAGAGGTGGAAATGGGGGAAGAAGACATTACACATGGTGATAGCCAGACTACCCTCCGTCTGTCTTCTCAGCGCGAATTGGACGTTGAAGAGGAGGAGCAGGAGAGGGTAGTACCCGCTACAGAGGTTAGTACCCATGGAAGTTTAATTCCATCTGTTCAGCATGGGTGGGCAGAAGAGGAGGAAGAGGAAGAAGAGATTGAGAGTGATCCTCCTGATGACGACAGCGAAGTCTTGCCTGTTGGTCATCTGGCACACATGGCTGACTGCATGTTAGGCTGACTTTCCCGCGACCCGTGCGTTATACGCATTTTAGACCACACGTATTACTGGGTGATCATCCTTCTTGACCCCCGCTACAAAGAGAACTTCTCATCTCTCACTCCTCAGGTGGAGAGGACGAGCAAAACGGTGCAATACCAGAAGGTCCTTGTTGAAAAATTGCTCCAAAAATTTCCATCTGACAACGCTGGAGGCAGAGTCCGTACTTCCTTGGGCAACCGAGTAGGGAAGACAAGGGGAACACACAGCAGTTCCAACAGAGGCAGGGCAACACTCTTCAAGACCTGGGACAGTTTCATGACACCCCATCAGCACCATCACCCTGATGTGCGGCCTAGTGTCACAAGGAGGGAAAAGTTTTGGAAGATGGTGTGCGTAGCAGACCGTGTCAGCGTCCTCAGTGATCCTTTAGTACCTTACAACTAAAGGGTGTCCAAGCTGGACTCGTGGCTACGCCTTGGAGGTGCTGGCCTGCCCTGCCGCCAACGTTTTGTTTGAGCGGGTATTTAGTGCTGCTGGTGGCATTATAACAGATAAGCGTATCCGCCTGTCAACTAAAAATGCTGACAGGTTGACTCTTAAAAAAATGGTCAATGCCTGCATTGCCCCTGACTTCTCCACTCCACCAGAGGAAATCAGATGTACAAAAGCACTTTAAAAGTGTTGTTTAATGTACTCAATACACTGTATTCCCATGCAACCCTTCAACCACAAAAAAGGGTATATGGTTAAGGCCTCATGCACACGACAGTTTTTTTTCACGGCCCGCAAAAACGGGGTCCGTGGGTCCGTGATCCGTGACCGTTTTTTCGTCCGTGGGTCTTCCTTGATTTTTGGAGGATCCACGGACATGAAAAAAAAGTCGTTTTGGCGTCCGCCTGGCCGTGCGGAGCCAAACGGATCCGTCCTGAATTACAATGCAAGTCAATAGGGACGGATCCGTTTGAAGTTGACACAATATGGTGCCATTTCAAACGGATCCGTCCCCATTGACTTTCAATGTAAAGTCTGGAGTTCTTTTATACCATCGGATTGGAGTTTTCTCCAATCCGATGGTATATTTTAACTTGAAGCGTCCCCATCACCATGGGAACGCCTCTATGTTAGAATATACTGTCGGATATGAGCTACATCGTGAAAATCAGATCCGACAGTATATTCTAACACAGAGGCGTTCCCATGGTGATGGGGACGCTTCAGGTTAGAATATACTGAAAAACTGTGTACATGACTGCCCCCTGCTGCCTGGCAGGTGCTGCCAGGCAGCAGGGGGCAGACCCCCCCCCCTGTTTTTAACTCATTGGTGGCCAGTGCGGCCGCCCCCCCTCCCTCCCCTGTAGTTAACTCATTGGTGGCCAGTGCGGCCGCCCCCCCCCCCTCCCTCCCCCCCCTCCCTCCCCTGTAGTAAACTCGTTGGTGTCCAGTGGGCCCCCCTCCCTCCCCTGTAGTTAACTCGTTGGTGGCCAGTGGGCCCCCCCTCCGTCCGCTATAGATAACTCATTGGTGTCCAGTGGGCCCCCCCTCCGTCCGCTCTAGATAACTCATTGGTGTCCCGTGGGCCCCCCCTCCCTCCGCTGTAGATAACTCGTTGGTGGCCAGTGGGCCCTCTCTCCCTCTCCTAATTAAAATCGCCCCCCTATCATTGGTGGCAGTGGTGAGTACCGATCGGAGTCCCAGTGTAATCGCTGGGGCTCCGATCGGTAACCATGGCAACCGGGACGCTACTGCAGTCCCGGTTGCCATGGTAGCTTAGCAATTTGTAGAAGCTTCATACTTACCTGAAGAGCTGCGATGTCTGTGACCGGCCGGGAGCTCCTCCTACTGGTAAGTGAAAGGTCTGTGCGGCGCATTGCTTATAGCACAGACCTGTCACTTACCAGTAGGAGGAGCTCCCGGCCGGTCACAGACATCGCTGCTCTTCAGGTAAGTATAAAGCTTCTACAAATTGCTAAGCTACCATGGCAACCGGGACTGCAGTAGCGTCCCGGTTGCCATGGTTACCGATCGGAGCCCCAGCGATTACACTGGGACTCCGATCGGTACTCACCACTGCCACCAATGATAGGGGGGCGATTTTAATTAGGAGGGGGTGGGAGGGGAGAGGGCCCACTGGCCACCAATGAGTTATCTATAGCGGACGGAGGGGGGGCCCACTGGCCACCAATGAGTTATCTATAGCGGACGGAGGGGGGGCCCACTGGACACCAATGAGTTATCTATAGCGGACGGAGGGGGGGCCCACTGGACACCAATGAGTTATCTATAGCGGACGGAGGGGGGGCCCACTGGACACCAATTAGTTAACTACAGGGGAGGGAGGGGGGGCTGGCTACCAAGAAGTTAACTACAGGGGAGGGAGGGGGGGGGGGCGGCCGCACTGGCCACAAATGAGTTAAAAACAGGGGGGGGGGGGGTCTGCCCCCTGCTGCCTGGCAGCACCTGCCAGGCAGCAGGGGGCAGTCATGTACACAGTTTTTCAGTATATTCTAACCTGAAGCGTCCCCATCACCATGGGAACGCTTCTGTGTTAGAATATACTGTCGGAAATGAGTTTTCACGAAGTGAAAACTTAGATCAGAAAAAGCTTTTATGCAGACGGATCTTCGGATCCGTCTGTATGAAAGCAACCTACGGCCACGGATCACGGACACGGATGCCAATCTTGTGTGCATCCGTGTTCTTTCACGGACCCATTGACTTGAATGGGCCCGTGAACCGTTGGCCGTGAAAAAAATAGGACAGGTTATATTTTTTTCACGGCCTCGAAACACGGGTCACGGGCGCGGTGTAAAAACGGTGCACAAGCCGAGTTTTCTACGGCCCCATTGAAAGTCAATGGAGCCGCAGAAAAAAACGGAAAACGGCACAACGGCCACGGGTGCACACAACGGTCGTGTGCATGAGGCCTAAATCTTTCTTTTCTCATCCTCCTCCTTCTCTTCCATATCAACATGCTTATTCGTCGCATATAATGCCCTCGCATATATGGACCTCGCCGATTGGTCCCTGCTCACTACATATGTTTTTCTATATCGCTGCAGAGGGCGTGCATGGAGGGCTGGGATGCTACTTGTCTCTCAGACACTCCCACCGGCCTCCTGTTCGCTGACAGCGTTTGGTCACACCCCTGTATCTACGGCCACCCTAGTGCCGATGCCGCCGCCTTGAGATACGAGGCGGACGGCGTTCTGTCTGTTTGTCTGTCCTGCCTGTATCCAGCGCTCCTGATGAGCTAGTAGGCGAAACGCGTAGAGCAGAGCAGAGGATAACTCAGCAATGTTAGAACAGACTATATGATAATAGATACAGCCAGGTCCATAAATATTGGGACATCGACACAATTCTAACATGTTTGGTTCTATATACCACCACAATAAACTAGATGTGATTTAACTGCAGACTGTCTGCATTAATTTGAGGGTATTTACATCCAAATCAGGTGAATGGTGTAGGAATTACAACAGTTTGCATATGTGCCTCCCACTTGTTAAGGACCAAAAGTAATGGGACAGAATAATAATCATAAATCAAACTTTCACTTTTTAATACTTGGTTGCAAATCTTTTGCAGTCAATTACAGCCTGAAGTCTGGAACGCATAGACATCCCCAGACGCTGGGTTTCATCCCTGGTGATGCTCTGTCAGGCCTCTACTGCAACTGTCTTCAGTTCCTGCTTGTTCTTGGGGCATTTTCCCTTCAGTTTTGAAATGCATGCTCAATCGGATTCACATTCCACTTCTTTCCCTTAAAAAACTCTTTGGTTGCTTTTGCAGTATGCTTTGGGTCATTGTCCATCTGCACTGTGAAGCGCTGTCCAATGAGTTCTGAAGCATTTGGCTGAATATGAGCAGATAATATTGTCCGAAACACTTCAGAATTCATCCTGCTGCTTTTGTCAGCAGTCACATCATCAATAAATACAAGAGAAGCAGTTCCATTGGCAGCCATACATGGCCACGCCATGACACTACCACCACCATGCTTCACTGATGAGGTGGTATGATTAGGATCATTAGCAGTTCCTTTCCTTCTCCATACTCTTCTCTTCCCATCACTCTGGTACAAGTTGATCTTGGTCTCATCTGTCCATAGGATGTTGTTCCAGAACTGTGAAGGCTTTTTTAGATGTTGTTTGGCAAACTCTAATCTGGCCTTCCTGTTTTTGAGGCTCACCAATGGTTTACATCTTGTGGTGAACCCTTTGTATTTACTCTGGTGAAGTCTTCTCTTAATTGTTGACTTTGACACATATACACCTACCTCCTGGAGAGTGTTCTTGATCTGGCCAACTGTTGTGAAGGGTGTTTTCTTCACCAGGGAAAGAATTCTTCGGTCATTCACCACAGTTGTTTTCCATGGTCTTCCGGGTCTTTTGGTGTTGCTGACCTCACCGGTGCATTCCTTATTTTTAATAATGTTCCAAACAGTTGTTTTGGCCACTCCTAATGTTTTTGCTATCTCTCTGATGGGTTTGTTTTGTTTTTTCAGCCTAATGATGGCTTGCTTCACTGATAGTGACAGCTCTTAGGATTTCATCTTGAGAGTTGACAGCAACAGATTCCAAATGCAAATAGCACACTTGAAATGAACTCTGGACCTTTTATCTGCTCAATGTAATTGGGATAATGAGGGAATAACACACACCTGGCCATGAAACAGCTGAGAAGTCAATTGTCCCATTACTTTTAGTTCCTTAACAAGTGGGAGGCACATTACATATGTAATTCCTACACCGTTCACCTGATTTGGATGTAAATACCCTCAAATTAAGGCCTCATGCACACGACAGTATTTTTTCACTGTCCGCAAAACGGGGTTCCGTTGGTCCGTGACCGTTTTTTCGTCCGTGGGTCTTCCTTGATTTTTGGAGGATCCACGGACATGAAAAAAAAGTTGTTTTGGTGTCCGCCTGGCCGTGCGGAGCCAAACGCATTTGGCTCCCGGCCTCCCACTGCTGTCACCCTGCTGACTCCAAGCCATGCTTTAAACACATATAACCGCCAACGTGAACTGAGAATATATTTTTCTTTTTGTACTGAAATAGGCCACTGAACTATTTCAAGACCTACTGTATAACCACCGCTAACGTGAACTAAGAATACATTTTTCCTTTGTACTGAAATAGGCCACTAAATGCTTTTGCCACAAATTTATTTCTGTACGCTATCACCACATATAACTGCAGAAATGAACTGCGTATATATTGTTTTGTTTGAAAAGATATAAGCCACTAAAGGCTTTTCAACATAGCACTTGCACCCCAAGAACAAATTGCTTGAATGACAGAGCTGTATAATGGCTATTTGGATCCCCAAATAATCTTTCGCTGGACTTTCCTATCAATGTCCCTAGCGCCTTCTGACGTCTCTCCTTGCACTAAGATGCTGTGAAATAATTCCTCCCTATTCTTTCCCTGCAATTATAAATCATTTTTTAAAGTTTTTTTTTCACAATTAGGTTTTTCCAATTGCTGTCCCTAGCGCCTTCTCATGTTTGTCCCTGCACTCAGAACACTTGAAAATGTCTGACTCTAAGATGGCCGCCGTATTTATAGGGCTGTGACATCACAGGGCTGGCTGGCTGCTGATTGGCTGCATGCATGGCATTTTAGGTCAGCCCGCCTTCCCTGGGTTCCTTGCCCCATGTCCTCACATGTGTATCCGCCATTGTAGCTGCCATTTTAGGAAAAATTGCGATTTGTTACCACGAAGTGCAAGGAAATTCGCATTTGTTGCGAATCAAATTTTTCCTGAAATTCGGATTGAATTCCACTTCATCTGATTCGATTCGATCATCTCTAGTTATGTTTAAGACAATAACTAGATAGAAAGAGGGAGAGCACACATACTGTAGGAAGCACCGCGAGACAAGGAGGAGAAGATTGGCTAGTATGCCGCTCACCTGATTGTGTTTTGCTGGTGGCACAACAACCTGCTAAGGTCTGTAAGAAGATACTGTTTCCGATTCCCACCAGACTGGATATTGGATAGATACTGGAGTTTAGAAGAGAAGAAGGGGGACTTCAGCTACTTTCAGAATACAGTTAAGTTGTAGTGTACATGCTTGAAAGTGTAGTTAATTTTCAAAGCATTTTGGGTGCCCGACAAAGGGTCAGTTTTGAACCTGAAACGCATTGCAAATTAACTGATAAAAAGGTAACGTTGGAGATTGAAGCCCCCCTTCGTCTCCTCAGAACTATGGTTATGTTTCAGGGGACATATGTCCAAAGTCACTTTTGGCTAAGTCAGATTTATTAATGGTCCTTTAATACTATTGATAAATGTTGTTTGATGGTAGCAGTTTATCCTTCAGTAAATGGCTAAAAAAAAGTCACACATCTTTACGAAAAAGTTGCACGTTCTATTTAAATAGCCACATTTAAATAGTCGCACATTTTATAGATATGTTATAGATAAAAAGTCACACGTTTATAGGTTTCTGACAGAAAAGTCGCAAAATTTACTTAATTATCAATATCAGTTGTACCTGAGAGAACATGGCAAAGTTGGAACCAATTTTCATGACAGATCTTTTTGATGAGGAAAAAGAAAAATTTTACAGAAAAAAAAATATTAGTTGAAAAGTAAAAAAAAGGAATCAGTTAAAAAAGTGTAATAAGTGTGTATAGTGTAATATTTGAATGTGAAGTGCATTTTTTTAGTCTTTTTTTATGTGTCACTTTTTAACATCCATTGGGTCATCTGTTCGTGGGACCGCCGCATGCAGATATAGAACCCATTCACTTTGAATGTGGTCTGCGATACCCATCCGACTGTCCACATTTATAGAAAACACATTTTTTATTATTTTTTTGAAAAAAAAACCTGTGCAAAACCAAAAATAATATTTTGAAATATATTTTATTTTTATGAAACAAAAAAACTTGCTTAAAAAAAGCTAAAAAAAGTTATACTTTACAATATATTTAACCAAATATACATTAATAAAACATTAATTCTAGTAAAATAATGAAAACAAATTAGATTATTTTGATGAACATTTTTACATTTAACATTCAACATTTTTAAAGGTTAAAAGATAAACAAAGGCAAAAAGAGTCTTCTGTTTGATGCCAATGTTATAAGCGCAGGACATATATATAACATTCCCAACATAAGCATGGTCCTTACTGAAATTGCACAATATTTTGCGACTTTTTTAAATTGTCGCAATAGTAAATCTGTCTAGAGATTTATTTATATAAGAAAACACGCCCACTTTCACGCCACTTTCAGAAAACTGGCGAGCATAGTGCAGAGCCAGAAAAAGTCGCAAATTTTTGTGCAGTTTTACCGATTGCGCAAAAATGTGCGACTTTTTCGCGTCATAAATTTGACTTTAGCTTATGATAAATCTGGCCCATAGTTATCATATACAGTAACTTACAATACCAGGTAACTGTAAAAAAATCACACCCCCTTCCTTGATAGTCCCAAAAGAACCGCATATTACATGGTCACTACCATGAAATACTGTACCAGATGCTGCCGACTGCACACAGCTTCCCCTGGAGATAAAAGACGGTCACCAAGGTTCAAAAAGCAGCTTTGTCTCCTTCAGAAGAGACAAACTTGTATAAAACTTGGCTTCTATTCCCACATCTTGGTTACATCAAAAACATTTCATATTATACATTATATTAAAGGCAAACCAAAAGAACATAAATTCTCAGTGCAGCAGTTTTAAGATTCGGCATGACCACTAGGAGACAAATTAATATTTCATCATTGGGTTGCACTGTACAGTAGAACTGAAAAACATGTAACATGAGAAGATATGGATTGTATTTTAGTGTTCTGACAGATTAGAGCTCTGCGTTATACGCTCGGCCCTCTGCATTGTTGACAGCTAGACAAAAGAGCTGAAGAGCATTGTATCCTGCTCCCAGGGGCGTAGCTAAAGGCTCATGGGCCCTGGTGCAAGAGTTCAGCTTGCCCCCCCCCTTCACTCAGATGTAGATATTCTCTTTCCTCTTCTACTCCTGTCAGACCAGACCGTCTCTGCAGAGTTTAACAAACAGACATCTTACTTTCCTACTTTTCCATCCTCCTACCCACCTTCTCAACACCCCATCCTGCCACCCCCAATACTGTACCCACTGTGCTCCCCAATACTTTCCTGCAGAAACAGTCCCCCTGAAATACTGGTACCACACAGATGCGTCAGGACAAAAACACCCCTTTATATTGTGCGCTAGTACAAACAAATCCCCCCTTCCTTTCATATCAGACCTTCATAAAAAAAACTAAATAAGATCCCCCCTTCTCAGACAAAAAACCTCCATGAGACCTCCATGTAAGACCCCCGACTCAATATCAGAACTCAGATAAGACCCCTAGACCCCCATATAAGACCCCCATTAGAGCTCTAGACCCCCCAGTCAGACCTCCAGACCCCCAGTCAAACCTCCAGACCCTCCAGTCAGACCTCCAAACCCCCCCATACACCACTCCAGACCCTATTAGACCTCTCCAGACCCCCATTAGACCTCCATATCAGATCTCAGATCAGACTGTAAAATAATAAAGTAACTTACCTCTCCTTGTCCTTGCTGTCTTCTCTTCTCAGGGCTCACGCTGCAGTCACCTGACCTCCTGCAGCGTCAGGTCAGAGGGCACTCTGTAAGACGTTGCAGGCAGCCAGGACACAGCAACGCAGGCCCTGAGAAGAGCGAGCAGGAGGAGAGGTAAGTACTGTACAGCGCTCACAGCGCTTCTCTCCCACTCCTCCTGCAGACTAGTGAGCAGTGGTGTAGCGTGGGTTGCCAGCACCCAGGGCGAGCCATGTATGGCGTGCCCCCCCTCCCAACCTGTGGACACGCCCCTTTTACAGATAATGTAGCAGTCCTATATAACACCACAGATAACATGGTGACAACTCTCTAAGTACAGATGATGTAGTAGATGGGTATAAAGCCCCAGAATTCAGAACACGCACAGTGTGACCGGAAGTCTTGGCCAGGCTGAGGCAGGGTGGGCCAAATTCTAAATCCACCCCCCAACCCTACCGTGAAACAAATATGTGTTTGGACATTACATACATCACTACAAAATATACAGTATAATACAGCACCACATACCTCATCCATCCAGTGACATCTCCTGTGATGTAGACTTTCCTCAACGTCTTCATTCGGAGATAAAACCGCCATGACACCTTCTTTCAGCTGCGTCTCTACAGTTTCACAGAAAGCATTTTTAGATTCCTCACTTTACTATCATCCTCCCCTCCTTGTACCTCAACACTGTTATCCTGCTGCCCCCCAATACTGTGGTAGAGCCAGACAGATAGGAGGACCAGAGTTGAGGCACACTCATATATACTAATATTACAGAGGGGCCATTATATATTATAATAATACATAGGGGGCTATTATATATAATTATAATACAGAATATTTCAATCCGTGTGGAGGGGGCATAGAGGAGCCAAGATCCCACACCTGCGCACTCAGTCCATTAATTACTGTGATGCCGTACAAGGAATGGGCATGGCAATGCGCATGCGCCAGCCGATGGACTTAGTGCGCAGGTGTGGAATCTCGGCGAAACAAGAAGTAAGTAGATGGGCGGCAGTGGCGTCGCCAGGGGGGGGCCAGAGGGGGCCACGGCCCCCCCTACATCAAGCTGTGCCCCCCCATGTGCCCCCCCAACTAAAATGTCCCCCATTCATTTTGGTGGTGGATGGTCTATGCTGCGCTGCTGTGCACTGTGTAGGCACAGGCACTAGGCAGCCCTACCGGACATCTGATGATCTGACTTGGTGCAGTTGCCGTCTCATTCTCTAGTCTCCACCCACCGCTGCCGCGTCCCCAACTCCGTCCCCGGCCCCGCCCCCGGCCCCGCCCCCAGCTCCGCGCCCGGCCCTGACAAGTTGAGTCAGACTCAGTCAAACTCGGTGGCAGTGCTGTGCATAAATCAGCGTGCCGCTAGTTGAGACTAGCTGATTCTGATTCATTCAACTACTGGCAGCAGCTGCAGGGCTTCTGTCACCCCACTAAAGTCATATTTTTTTTTTTGGCAACTTAAATTCCTTATAATGCGATTTATCAATATATAATGCTCTTACTCATTTTGGTTGGGCAGTTTCTTAAAAAAACTGACTTTTATAATATGTAAATGAGCTCTCTACCAGCAAGTAGGGCGGTTACTTGCTCATAGCAGCCGTATCCTCCTTTCATAAAGATGCCCCCTCCTCATGTTGATTGACAGGGCCAGCGAACGCGCTCGTCCTCTGGCTGGCCCTGTCTGCGTTCAAAATCTGGTGCCTGCGCCGTACCGGTCTTCAGTCGGCGCAGGCGCACTGAGGGGAGGACACTCGCTCGGCCGCTCCTTCCTCAATGCGCCTGTGCCGATGACATCACATCTACACCCGGCGCAGGTGCACTGAGGAAGGAGCGGCTAGAGAGATTAGATCTGACTGAGTCTGAGAGGAGAGCTGGCTGGCGGCTGCCCCAGAATCTTCCTGATTTAAAAGTTAAAGGGGTTCTGCACTTTAATTTAATTGATGATCTATACTCTGGATAGATCATCAGCTTCTGATCGGCGGGGGTCAAACACCCGGGACCCCCGCCGATCAGCTGCTTGAGAAGGCACCGGCGCTCCAGTAGCGCTGCGGCCTTTTCACTGTTTACCGCCAGCCCACTGACGTCACGACTAGTATCAACTAGCGTGGGAGTGGCTAAGCTCCATTCAAGTGAACAGAGCTTAGCCGCGCTCAGGCTAGTTAATACTAGTCGTGACGTCACTGGGCCGGCGGTAAACAGTGAGAAGGCCGCGGTGCTGCTCGAGCGCCGGTGCCTTTTCAAACAGCTGATCGGCGGGGGTCCCGGGTGTCGGACCCCCGCCGATCAGAAGCTGATGATCTATCCAGAGGATAGATCATCAGTTAAATGAAAGTGCAGAACCCCTTTAAAGTTACTGTCAGTGCAGCCTGGATGATTACAGAGTTTACTTTACCGTTTAGAGAAATCATGTTCAAATGTGAGCGGTGGGAGGGGGATCTGTGGTCTGTGGATGTCATGAGTCATTACACAGGGGAGGAGGGATCTGTGGATGATACTCTTATAGTGTTATAGGGAGGGGGATCGGGGGTCTTTGGATGTCATGACACTGTTACTGGGGGGGGAATCTGTAGATGACACTGTTATAGGGAGGGGGATCTGTAGATGACACGGTTATGGGGGGGGGATCTGTGCCACTGTTGGGCTCCATTCAGACGTCCGTAACAGCGGCAATGTGCGGGTCCGCATTTTTTTTCGGGAACGGAACTGCGGACCCGGAAGTGCGGGTCCGCGTTTCCGTATCCGGCAGCACGCCGTGCTGCCCTATAGAAATGAATGGGTCCGCAATTCCGTTACGCAAATTTCGGATGTGTGAATGGGGCCTTATAGGGAGAGGGATCCCGATATGACACTGATATGGGGTGGATCTGTGGATGACACATAGCATAAGATGCTATAAACGGTATGTGTCACCCACAGATCCCCCTCCATAAGGCCTCTTTCACACTTGCGTTGTCCGGATCCGGCGTGTACTCCACTTGCCGGAATTACACGCCGGATCCGGAAAAATGCAAGTGTACTGAAAGCATTTGAAGACGGATCCGTATTTAAAATGCGTTCAGTGTTACTATGGCAGCCAGGACGCTATTAAAGTCCTGGTTGCCATAGTAGGAGGGGGGAGCGGTATACTTACAGTCCGCGCGGCTCCCGGGGCGCTCCAGAATGACGTCAGAGCGCCCCATGCGCATGGATGACGTGCCATGCGATCACGTCATCCATGTGCGTGGGGCGCCCTGACGTCACTCTGGAGCGCCCCGGGAGCCGCACGGACGGTAAGTATACTGCTCCCCCGCTCCCCGCTACACTTTACTATGGCTGCCCGGACTTTAGCGTCCCGGCAGCCATGGTAACCACTCTAAAAAAGCTAAACGTCGGATCCGGCAATGCGCCGAAACGACGTTTAGCTTAAGGCCGGATCAATGCCTCTCAATGGGCATTAATTCCGGATCCGGCCTTGCGTCAAGTCTTCAGGATTTTTGGCCGGAGCAAAAAGCGCAGCATGCTGCGGTATTTTCTCCGGCCAAAAAACGTTCTGTTCCGGAACTGAAGACATCCTGATGCATCCTGAACGGATTTTACTCTATTCAGAATGCATTAGGATAAAACTGATCAGGATTCTTCCGGCATAGAAACCGGACGACGGAACTCTATGACGACGGAACTCTATGCCGGAAAACAAGAACGCAAGTGTGAAAGAGCCCTAAGTGTCATCCACAGATCCCCAGGCAGCTAGGACATGTTGAAATCTGAGTGATTGGGGTTTTTCTTCCCTATTGCGGTTTTAGGTATTGGGTAAAGTATCGCAGCATTTCTAAGCGTTCTTGTGTAAATGTATCGTTGTTATAGCTGCCCCCCTACTTTTGTCCTGGCCCCCAGTGTGCCCCCCCAAAATTTGAAAGCTAGAGACGCCACTGATGGGCGGTCAGAGGGAAAGGATGGGCAGGGGGAAGCGACAATAAGGCTGAGCTAGCTGGGCACCTACGAGGGTAACGCCACCCCTGGGCACTTGTGAGCCCTCATTTGCATATGCTACTAAGTTGTTTTTTGCCGGTTTTATAAGTCCAGGATTGCTCATAAAGTTAACGTTTTTATTAACTGTAAGGCTGCTAGAAAGCTATGGGAAGGGTTAAAAAGGTGAAACTTTGATGACAGACTACCTTTAAAATACCTAATGTGGATGTACTGTATGGTGAGCAATGTAACTGTGGGTGACTTTATAAAAGCTTCTAGCAGCTCTCACACCCCTCATATACTCCACTACAAACTACATAGAAATAGAGCCCCCAAACCCCTCACCAGAAATCACTGACCACGGCATACTGTAAGTGCCTGCACTCTCCCTGCTCTGGACGCTGCTCTGCTTCTCCTTACAGCCCTTTTCCTGCATCTGGCTCAGTCTGTAAGGGGCGGGAGGAAGCGGTCACATGATCTTATGACATCATTCCCTCTAAGAAGCCAATACATTCTAGACCTGTCCTGAAGCCTATATGAGGCAGAATGGAAATGCCTGCTTCCCTCCTTTAAAAAATGCCTGCTGCCAGGCGCCCCCTGCAATTTGGCACCCGGGGCAACGGCCCCCCCAGCCCCCCCCCCCCACGCTACGCCCCTGCTAGTGAGCGCTAGTGTTGAGCGCGAATATTAAAATGGTGAATTTTAATAGCGAATATCGCCACTTCGAGAATTCGCTAATATTTAGAATATAGTGCTATATATTCGTATTCTCGAATAGCGTTGATCGCGAATACTCTAATTGCGAATTTATAATTTGCGAATATCGTCACTTAGCAACATCCCTAGCAACCAATAGGAAAGTTGCCTACCCCTTAGTGTTGATCGCGAATATTCTAATCACAAATTTTTATCGCAAATATATTACATTGACGATTTTCGCAATCAAGAAAATAATGACTGGAGATCACGAATTCTCGGATTTGCAGATTTATGGCAAATTTTGGGCCAAAAATTCACGAAATATCGCAAATTCGAATATTGCCTATGCCGCTCATCACCAGTGAGCGCTTCCATTATGGAAGCGCTTGCTAGTATTCTCTTTATAAGATGCACTGCATCTTATAAAGGTAAAAGTACAGTACCACTGGCAAGGGGAGCCCTCTGGGCCCCCCTGGTATAGGGGCCCAGTCGCAACTACGACCGCTGCGATCCCTATAGTTACGCCAGTGCCTGCTCCTCAGAAGGGTAATCCATTTACCGCAAGTTTATGATTGAAGGGGTTTTCCCATGGGGAAAAAAAGCTGGTGGCAGCAGGCACAGAGTGGTTTATAAAAATGAAACAGAGTATTTTTATGAGGAATTTCAGCGTTAATGGCTTGTAGGGCTAGATCAGCTGAATGCAGGAGCAGAACTACCACCATAGCAGCTGCTATAGGGCCCGCTGTGGCAGTGGGACTTGGGCCTCAGCTGTCAGACTGTATAGCTATATCCTCTGTATAGAGTGCTCTGATACCAGCCATTAGCAAGAACTGAAATATCTGTGATGACATCACTGTCATGTGATCAGTGTAGTAGGGGCAGAGATCAGTAGTGGAGGGGAGAAGAGGTGTGAATGGCCTGTGATGACATCATTAGTGAGGTTTTAAAAAATTTGATTTGGCTGCTTCGCCCAACTTCAACAAGAAATTTGATTCGTTATGAAGGACTTTGTCACAAATCGCATTCCACTGTATGTAGTTGGCGCAATGATGGGTAACAGCGATGGTGCTGCCCCCTTCTCATTATTGATCCCCTCAGATGCTGCGTTCATTGCTGATCACGGCATCTGAGAGTCACATTGAGGCCTTTCAGCGGTTAATCTGGGGTTAAAAAAAAACCAAAAAACATACTCACATCATCCACTTGATCCCGGAGTGACCATTGCGGCCATCTTGATTGAAGAAAGCATGCCAAATCTCGATGGTGCTGAGGTGATGACGTCACTATGTCATCACCCTGGGCAGATGCAGTGATGTCATTACGTCAGCACAATCGGTCAGTGCGCTAATGTGGTGACGTCACATGTCAGAGCGCGAGATTTGGCGTGATTTCTTTAATGAAGATGGCCATTGAGGACCTCCTCACGATCAAATGGATGAGATGAGGCAAGGAAATTTGGCTTCGTGAAGGATCAATTTTTTCTGAAATTTGGCTTGAAGGTCCACTTTGTTAACTTGGAATCGCTCAACACTAGACATCATCCTCATGCGATCAGTGCAGGAAGCTCAGCAGTGGAGGGGAAAATAGGTAGGAAGGGACATGTGATGACGTCATGTGCCATGAACCAATGGATTCGGAGCCAGTAAAAAGCTGGGAGTTGTAGTTCTCTCCTGTTATACCTCCTCTTTGTAATATCCTCTGATATAATATAATAACAGCCTGGTAACATAGTAACATAGTACATAAGGCCGAAAAAAGACATTTGTCCATCCAGTTCGGCCTGTCATCCTGCAAGTTGATCCAGAGGAAGGCAAAAAACCCCTGTGAGGTAGAAGCCAATTTTCCTCACTTTAGGGGAATAAAAATTCCTTCCCGACTCCAATCAGGCAATCAGAATAAATCCCTGGATCAACGACCCCTCTCTAGTAGCTATAGCCTGTAATATTATTACGCTCCAGAAATACATCCAGGCCCCTCTTGAATTCCTTTATTGTACTCACCATCACCACCTCCTCAGGCAGAGAGTTCCATAGTCTCACTGCTCTTACCGTAAAGAATCCTCTTCTATGTTTGTGTACAAACCTTCTTTCCTCCAGACGCAGAGGATGTCCCCTCGTCACAGTCACCGTCCTGGGTATGAATAGATGATGGGATAGATCTCTGTACTGACCCCTGATATATTTATACATATTAATTAGATCTCCCCTCAGTCGTCTTTTTTCTAAAGTGAATAACCCTAATTTTGATAATCTTTCAGGGTACTGTAGTTGCCCCATTCCAGTTATTACTTTAGTTGCCCTCCTCTGGACCCTCTCCAGCTCTGCTATGTCTGCCTTGTTCACTGGAGCCCAGAACTGTACACAGTACTCCATGTGTGGTCTGACTAATGATTTGTAAAGTGGTTGGACTATGTTCTCATCACGGGCATCTATGCCCCTTTTGATGCAACCCATTATCTTATTGGCCTTGGCAGCAGCTGCCTGACACTGGTTTTTGCAGCTTAGTTTGCTGTTTATTAAAATTCCTAGATCTTTTTCCATGTCAGTGTTACCGAGTGTTTTACCATTTAATAAGTACGGGTGACTTGCATTATTCCTTCCCATGTGCATAACTTTACATTTGTCAGTGTTAAACCTCATCTGCCACTTATCTGCCCAAGCCTCCAATCTATCCAGATCCCTCTGTAGCAGTATACTGTCCTCATTCAGTGTTAATTACTTTACACAGTTTGGTGTCATCTGCGAAAATTTATATTTTACTATGCAAGCCTTCTACAAGATCATTAATAAATATATTGAAGAGAATAGGGCCCAATACAGACCCCTGAGGTACTCCACTAGTGACAGTGACCCAATCTGAGTGTGTACCGTTAATAACCACCCTCTGTTTTCTATCATTGAGCCAGTTACTTACCCACTTACAGACGTTTTCTCCCAGTCCGAGCATTCTCATTTTATATACTAACCTTTTATGTGGTACAGTGTCAAATGCTTTGGAGAAGTCCAGATACACGACATCCATTGATTCGCCGCTGTCAAGTCTAGAACTTACCTCCTCATAGAAACTGATTAAATTTGTTTGACATGATCGATCCCTCACGAAGCCATGCTGATATGGCGTTATTTGCTTATTTCCGTTGAGATGCTCTAATATAGCATCTCTCAGAAAACCTTCAAACAGTTTACCCACAACAGATGTTAAACTTACCGGCCTATAGTTTCCAGGCTCTGTTTTTGGACCCTTTTTGAATATTGGCACCACATTTGCCATGCGCCAATCCTGTGGGACATTCCCTGTCAGTATAGAATCTGCAAATATCAGAAATAAGGGTCTGGCTATGACATTACTTAATTCCCTTAGGATACGGGAGTGTATGCCATCCGGTCCTGGCGATTTGTCTATTTTAATCTTTTTAAGTCGCTGTTGCACTTCTTCCTGGGTCAGACAGGACACTTTTAATGGGGAATTTATTTCAACATTCGGCATGTCATCTGACAGTTTATTTTCCTCAGTGAATACATTGGAGAAAAAAATATTTAACAGCTTTGCTTTCTCCTCGTCGCTCTCTGCGACTCCCCCCTCATTACTCTTTAACGGGCCGACACCTTCAGATTTATACTTTTTAACATTTATATAATTGAAGAACATTTTAGGGTTAGTTTTACTCTCTTTGGCAATTAATCTCTCAGTCTCTAGTTTGGCCGCTTTTATTTGTTTTTTACATGTTCTATTTTTTTCCTTATAATTTTTCAGTGCTTCCGTGCTACCTTCCTGTTTTAGTGTTTTATATGCTTTCTTTTTGTCATTTATTGCTTTCTTTACAGTTCTGTTTATCCACATTGGTTTCTTTTTGTTCCTTAACCTTTTATTACCTATACGGTATGTACCTCTCACAATGAGATTTTAGGATGCTTTTAAAGATATCCCATTTTGTGGCTGTATTTTTATTTGTGAGGACTTTATCCCATTTAGTTAGGCCTATGGCCTCTCTTAGTTGGCTAAATTTAGCTTTTTTGAAGTTTGGTATTTTTGTTCCTCCCTGTAGAAACGCTCTTTTGAATGATAATTGGAAGGTTATTACTTTGTGGTCACTATTTCCCAGGTGTCCCCCAACCTGCACGTCTGTTGTTCTGTCAGGCCTATTGGTTAATACTAAGTCCAGTATGGCCGTCCCTCTAGTTGGGTCCTGAACCAGTTGGGAGAGGTAATTGTCTTTGGTTATTGCCAAGAACCTGTTTCCTTTATGAGATATACAAGTTTCAGTTTCCCAGTCTATATCTGGGTAGTTGAAGTCCCCCATAATAACCACCTCATTATGATTAGCCGCCTTGTCAATCTCATTTAGCAGTAGATTTTCAGTGGACTCTGGTATATTAGGTGGTTTATAGTAAACTCCTATTAGTAATTTATTATTGTTTTTAGCGCCATGTATCTCTACCCACAGTGAATCCACATGTTCATGTCCCTCACTTATATCTTCCCGGAGTGTGGGCTTTAGACAGGACTTTACATAAAGGCAGACCCCTCCTCCTCTCCGGTTTTGACAATCCTTTCTAAACAGACTGTAACCTTGTACATTAACTGCCCAGTCATAGCTATCATCCAGCCATGTCTCAGTTATTCCCACTATGTCATAGTCCTCCTCACACATCACTAATTCCAGTTCACCAGTTTTATTAGTCAGGCTTCTGGCATTAGTATACATACATTTGATAGGTTTATGTATATTTTTTACTCTACACCTTTCCTTCTGAACTGTTCTAGTCCCTCCTTCCATTCCTCCCCCAGTCCCACTACCTTGCCCCCAGGTCTCTATCTGCACTATCTTCCCATTCTATAATTAATTACCCTCCCCCCCAGTCCCTAGTTTAAACACTCCTCCAACCTTCTAGCCATCTTCTTCCCCAACACAGCTGCCCCTTCCCCATTGAGGTGCAGCCCGTCCCTACGATAGAGCCTGTAGCCGATAGAGAAGTCGGCCCAGTTCTCCAGGAACCCAAACCCCTCCTTCCTACACCAGTTCTTGAGCCACTTGTTAACTTCCCTAATCTCCCGCTGCCTTTCTTGTGTGGCCCGTGGTACAGGTAGTATTTCGGAAAATACTACCTTTGAGGTCCTTGCTGGGGTCATGCTGGGAGTTGTGGTTCTCTCTTCAGATGCCAAGTTTGGTGACTTGTGTTATAACTTATGTTCTAGATTTCTAGTTTAATTTGGCTGATACAGTTATATAGATTATAGTTTCCATTCTGTCTGTCTTTTGGGGTTATGAAAGTGTCCACCCTACTGTCAGGACATACACACATTAACCCTTTCTACCCCAGAGTTTTTTTCGTTTTTTTTTCGTTTTGCACTCCTAACTTTCCCAGAGCTATTACTTTTTTATTTTTTGGTTCACATAGCCTTATGGGGCTTGTTTTTTTTGCGGGACAAGTGGTACTTTTAAATGCCACCATTTATTATTGCATATGGGGTGGAATTGGAATAAAAAGCAATTCTGCCACAGTTTTATGTTTTTGTTTTTTTACCACGTTTGATGTGCAATAAAACTTACCAGTTACTTTCATTCTACAGGTCAGCACGAATCCAGCGATACCTAATATGTATAGTTTATTTTGTGTTTTGATACTAATAAAATAATAAAAACCTTGGAAAAAAATCAGTTTTATTTTTTCATTGCCATATTTTGACTTTTTTGTGTTTAAGTGTATGATGCTGTGTGAGCAAGGTGATCTGTAGTTTTCATTAATACCATTCTGGGGTGTGTACAACTTTTTTATACATTTTTTGTGTGAAATGAAGCAATCAAAACCAGCGAATCAGCCATTTAGAATTTTTTTTCCATTTCGCCGTTTGCCGTATAGGGAAGATAATTTTATATTTTTATAGTATGGGCATTTTTGCACGTGGTGATACCAGGTGATTCTCAATGACAGGTGCTGCTGCATACTAGCTCGCCACACGGGGGAGCCAGACCATACCCAGAAGCGCCCGCTTCTGGTAATACACGCACTCAGATGCTGTGGTGAGGATTGACCACGGCATCTGAAGTGTTAAATGTCCCCGGGTGTCTGCTGTTTGAAACAGCAGGCACCCCGTGGCTATGGCGTCCGCTCCCCTCAGGAGCAGGCACCATCTTTAAAGACTCGGCCAACCCCTCCCTCTCCTTCTTGACTGACAGAGCCAGGTAAGATGACTATGCAGGTACCTTAAATCTGTCAATCAGGAAGAAGATGGAGGGGCTGGGAGAGGGAGCAGGAGGTGCAAAGGTGCACTGAATAGCTTGAGCCCACCCTCGAGTGGTGTGGGCTCACCATCAGGGCACTTAACTGCTCATTTGCATATGGATTAAAAGTATGTTTTCTTTAAAATGAAGCAACAGATCTACAAGTGAAATAACTACATTCAGCTGAGCTAGCCCTACAAGGCATGGTGCCTGGTTTAATAATGAATTTCTTGGTGACAGACTCCCTTAAAGAACCGATGCACATCCCACAGACCCCCTGCTGCTCCCATTTCCATTATGGGTCCACTTTTTCTGCTGGAAAACATCTTTAAGCTTTACTGTTAACTCCTAGCTCATCGGACTATGCTTCTGCTGCTCCATCGTTCTGTTGTGCTCATTTGCTTTTGACCTATGTCCTCTCCTGATGCTCCTGTGGTCCAATTATTGATTCTGCTGCTTGATTTGCTGATCTCTGCTGCTTTATTATGGCAAACCAAACATTTTGACCCGTAGAACTACATGAGGAAAAGTTCACCTCTCCTTGTGTAAGATGCAAAAAAAATCTACCTACATCGGTTACAAGTGTTACAGAAGAAGCACATCACATATTACAAATGGATTCGTTGTTGCCAAACAACTCATATAGTCTTTTTTTCTGTATATACGTTTTATATCTTCTGCATCATCATTTAGGTCTGCATAGTGTGGTGGGGCCTTGCTTGGTATAGTGGTCATGTGGCTAACACATAGCTAATATCCAGAGTGACCGCTGTGTGTGCCACAGACAGCAGCCAGATGGACAGAACGTAACTCGAGAAGGTCCTTGTAGGTTGTCACAGGTGTGTGGAGCCATGCTGACTGCAGTGCATCCCACAGCTACTGGAGGGTGTATTAGAGAGGATCCATAGCGCAATCACAACAAACACAACAGATGCCAAATAAGGTTCAAGTCTGGGGAATTAGGGGGCCCGAATAGTACTTGGAAGTCTTGGTCTTGCTTTTCAAACGAAGGTTGGACATTTCTGGATGTGTGACATATCGCATTGTCTTGCTGGAAGATCCCATCCGCCCCAAGGAGGACAATCAGCAGGCATAGATGTATGTGATCCAACTTAAATCAGTTCAGAGTGCCTTCCACATGGTTGAGTGGGTCCAGGGAATGCGAAAAAAAGAAAAAAACATTCCCTAGATTGTAACACTGCCACCACCAACTTGTCCTCTTCTAGCAATGACTGCAGGGTGTTCTCTGATGTTTGTTGCCTGACACATCAATGTCCATCTGTTCGATGAAGTAGAAAATGTGACTTATCAAGAATGCAACCCTTTGGCAATCAGAAGAGGCCCTTTTCCGATACTACAGCAAAAATGTTGGCCTTTTCTGCTAATTCAACTTTGTTAGAATAGGTGCAGTGACCATCCACTGGTTCGGAGCCCCATATGCAGTACAGTTTGCTGAACTGTTGCCCTGGTTTGTTTTGGTGGTGAGCTGCTCTACTGTAACATGTCAGTATGCCCTTTGCACACCTTCATAGCCAATGTTCACCTCTCACATAAATGGTATGTGGTGCTCCGCAGCTTCCACATCGTTTATTCACAATGGTGCCATTTGTCCAGTCACAATGCACTTTCACAGCAGCACAGTTCACAAACAACGCAATTTCAGAATTACTGCCACACTTTTCCCCAGTTCCAATAATTAGAGATGAGCAATTTTTTTGGAAAAATATAGATCTGTGGTGAGTCGCTTAAAAAAATGGCTATTTCCAGGCTGCAGAGAGCCTTTATAGTAGTGTAGAACACTGTGCCTTGCAGTAACACGCATAGGGAGTCTGCTGTGGTAGTGAAACAATACTGTGAGTCAGTATGACATGCAGATGACAGGCATCGCTCTTAGAATCACTGCACACTTCACTTATTAGGGCAGTCACGGGGCCAAAACAGACCAAATAACTCAAGTGTGAACTCAGCCTTACCGGTTAATATTAGTGCCAAGAAGAAGCGCACTCCTTTTACACTGTCGGCAGCTGATTCCACATAGATGTCTACAGAACCTGTTCTATTAAACAAGTAGAGCCCCCCCCCCTCCCCCCCGACAGAGTGGAGAGGGTGTCAGCAGTAAGTTTGTGTTGACGTCACTGATTATTTTGCACTTTCTCTTATCCGTCAGAACAATAACCCCCAAAAACCGAATACTGTCTGTGAAGCATCCGCCTTTACTCGGTCAGCATTTGGTCAGTAATTTATCAGTATTGCTAAATCCCCCAAAAAACAGTAGTGGATTCAAAACAGAGATGACATGTAAATAGAATATTTGTATGTCTTCTGTGTTTTGTACCCACTCCTGCTTTTGGCTACCAAATCATAAGCCAATTCTGATGCAAAATAGGGAAAGTGTTCTGCAGGCCTTACAGCTGTTACATAGATAGGATCCATAATGACAAAGTGTGGAAGTTGCGGCAGCAGCAGCACCAGGAGGAGGCCACAGGGTGGCACAATGACAGTGCGTAGGTGGCAGCAGGGACACTTAAGTATTTTTTTGCTACTAGCCTGATTGGGTTTGGTTAGAATGGTTTTTCCAACAATCTCAATTTAGATTTTTTAGCCACGATTTGTATCACTCAATGGGTATATGGTTTTTCTATCGCTGTCTAGGGCCTCAACAGGGCATCCCAGCGTAGGACCAGAGTTCCAGTCGGGGCCACCCCTTGCGGGTTTTTTTGGACCCTGTTCCCAGGATACATTAGTAGGGTGGACTAGGACAAGTGGGGATCCACTAGGGTCAGTGTATACACCATACCAATACCCTGTATTTCCCTGACTTGATACACTCTTCGCTAGTCCACTATTAGTACCCACGGTGACATCTCAGCCTCATACGGTATTCCTTCTTAGGTGCCTAGCGCTATATTTGGCGCCATGCACCATGTGGTTACTTTCTTTACCTGACGGTCTTATCGTAGCCGCTGTGAGCAATTCGATCACATGGGTTTCGATATCACTTTTCTTACATGTTTGTTTGTCTGTAGGGGCCTTTTTTTATCACTAATGTGATTAAAAGTGATGTTTTATTCAGTTACCGCCTATCCTGTTTGACCCTCTTTTTAGCAATACCAGTACCAGCTGAAGATGGTGGGTGAAAGAAGAAGCACTTGGCGTTAGATGTGTGGCATCAGGCTGGTGGCAGCATCAGAATAGTAGCTGAGGCAGGTACCCAGAAAAAAAAAATGTGTGGCACCATGGATGATGTAGTTCGATGCATCAGGAATTGGTGAGTGGAAATCCTGGCTGATCCATGCCTGATTCATCTTGACAAAGATCAGTGTCTCAACATTTTGGGTGGACAAGTGAGTCCTTCTTGAGGTAACTATAGCCCCCGCCGCACTAAACACCCGCTCTGATGCCACACTACTGGCCGGCAGGACAGCTTTTTTAGTGCAAACCCTGACAGTTGCGGCCACAAATCCAGTTTGGCTGCCCAGTAGTGCAGCGGATCTTTAATGTGGGCTGGCAGGGTGCTGTCCAAGTATACCACCACCTGCTGGTCCAGGTTCTGATCCAGGTCTAGCTGCTGCTGTTGCTGGTGAGTAGTTTCTTCACTAGGCGCGTGAAGAAAGCTGCTCGTCAGCGACTCTAGACTCAAGTTGCTGCTAATGGAGCTGGAACTGCTCTTACCCCACCACACTGCCACAGCAGACATGGCAGAGGAACGTAAGCGCAGAGGGCGCCTCCGGGTCAGACCTGCGAGAGGATGGACGCTTTTTGCCACTAATACACGCCAAAAAGCGCTTTAGAACATATAACTGCACCATGAAATGGCAAATATATATATTTTTTGCCACTAATACACACCAAAAAGGGCTGTAATTTTCTCACTTCACCACACAACGGCAAATACTTTTTTTTGTGCCACTAATACACGCCACAAAAGGCTTTAAAACATTTACCTACACTGCTGAACGGCAAATAATATTTATATTTTTTGCCACTAATACACGCCAAAAAGTCCTTTAGAACATATAACTGCACCTCTGTACGACAAATATATATTTTTTTGCCATTATTAGACGCCAAAAAGCGCTGTAATTTCCTCACTTCACCACACAATGGCAAATACGTTTTTGTGTGCTACTAATACACACAAAAAAGTGCTTTAGTACATATAACTTTACCGCTGAATGGAAAATATATATTTTTTGCTACTAATACATGCCAAGAAGGGATGTAATTTTATCACTTCACCACACAATGGCAAATACTTTTTTTGTGCCACTAAAACACGCCAAAAAGGGCTTTAGAACATATAACTGCACTGCTGAACGGCAAATAACATCTATTTTTTTTTGCCACTAATACACGACAAAAAGGGCTTTAGAACATATACCTAACTGCACTGCTGAATGGCAAATAGGCCCTTATTTGTTTCCACTTATACACGCCACAAAAGGATTTAGAACATATAACTACACCGCTGAACGGCAAATAATATATATATATTTTTTTTCCACTTATACACACCACAAAAGGCTTTAAAACATATAACTGCACCACTAAACTTTAAATATATATATATATATTTTTGCCACTAATACATGCCAAAAAGGGCATTAGAACATATAACTGCACCGTTGAATGAAAAATATATATATTTTTGCCACTAATACATGCAAAAAGGGCTGTAATTTTCTTACTTCACGACACAATGGCAAATACTTTATTTTCTGCCACTAATACACGCCAAAAAGGGCTTTAGAACATATAACTGCACCGCTGAATGGCAAATAACATATTTTTTTGCCATCATGCACTCCAAAAAAGGCATTAGAACATATACATAACTGCACTGCTGAACGTCAAATAGGCCCTTATTTTTTTCCACTTATACACGCCAAAAAAGGATTTAGAACATATAACTGCACCGCTGAACGCAGGGCTGTCTTTAACGTGGTGCAAAAGGGGCAGCTGCCCCGGCCCCAGTTGCTCCTGGGGGCCCAAGTCAGCTGCCTCTTGAGCCCTGCTGGCCAGTGGCGTAGCGTGGAGGAGGGCCGTTGCCCCAGGCGCAAAAATTCCACGGGGCGCTAGCAGGGCCACACTGCCAATTAGGCAAAGTGAGGCGATGGCCCCAGGTGGTGCGGTCCTGGTGACAAGTGGGGGGTGGCAGCAGGGCACAGGGACATGAGTGCTTTCATTGTGGAAGCACTCATCTCTATAGTCATCTGTATCGCCATCCTCAGGACACCGATAAAGATAGATGTGCTGCGGAGGGGACAGGGGAGGGAGAGAAGTCTCCCTTTCCCGTTCATATGATAGGCTGCAGGCACTAGGCCTGCAGCCCATCAGAGGCCGATGCAGGCGGCGCGATGACGTCATTGCGCCGCCTGAGTCACACAGAGCAGGACACAGGACGGAAGAGGCCTGCATCGCATCGCTGACAGCCTGATGGAGGTAAGTATAAGTGTTTATTTTTTATATGGTACTACTTACTGGCACATGATTGGGGGGCATCTACGAGGGAACTTGTTACTGCCACATTATTGGGGGGCATCTATGAGGGCACTTGTTACTGGCACATGATTGGGGAGCATCTATGGGGGCACTTGTTACTGGCACATGATTGGGGTAGGCATCTATGGGGCATTTGTTATTGGCACATGATTGGGGGGCATCTATGGGGGTACTTGTTACTGGCAAATGATTGGGGGGCATCTATGAGGGTACTTGTTACTGGCACATGATTGGTGGGCATCTGTGGGGTACTTGTTACTGGCACAAGATTGGGGGGCATCTGTGGGGCACTTGTTACTAGCACATTATTGGGGGGCATCTATGGAGGCACATCTTACTGGCACATTATTGGGGGCACTATGGGGGCATCTACTGAGGCCACAAAGAAAGGATATATATATAAAGGGGAAGAGGAACACTATGGGGGGCTCTGTATAGGGGCATTTTATACTGGGGCACATTATGGTGGGTACTATGGGGAAGAGGAGAGAGGAGTACTATGGGCTCATCTATGGGGGGCACTAAGAAGGGGTATTTTATACTTGCAAATTATAGGGGGCAACGAGGGCATCTACTGGGGCATTTTATACTGGTACATTATGGGGGGCACTAGGAAGAAGCGGGAGAGGAGCACTATGGGAACATTTACTGGGGGCACTACATAGGGGTATTTTATACTGGCACATTATGGGGGCACTATGGGGATATTAGCTCAACTGGGGGCATTAAAAGGGGGTATTTTTGCACTGGCACATTATAAGGAGTATTTTTACTACTGGGTGGCATTATGATGGGCTTTATTACTACTGGGGGTCTATGGGGAACATGATTTATAGTATGGGCACTATGGGAGCATTATTACTTTTGGGGACATGTTGGGGGCACTGTAGGAGCACTATTACTACCATGTGTGCTCTAGCAGACAATTATTCCTATTGGTGGGACTTTTGGGAGCACTATTACTGTGGGGGCATGTTGGCACAGTATCAGCTTACCATAATTACTTTTGGAGGATGTTATGTTTACACTATTAGTGTCAGGGGCACTATTTGCTGGGCGCAAGTATTTTAGGGCACTGTGTGCCAATAATTACTGAAGGGCACTATCTGCATGGTGGTTTATCTGTTTCTGCAGTATAGTATTGGGGAGCACAGCAACACAGTATTGGGGGTGGTAGGATGATTTGTCCAGAAGATGGGAGGATGATGGAAAAGTAGTAAACTAAGATTTTGTTTGTCAAACTGCAGAGAAATGGCTGAAAAATGGTGGTCTAAAGGTCTGAAAGGAAAAGATGAGGAAAGAGAACATCTACATCAAAGAGACATCACTGGATGTAAGAGGTATGGGGCGCTGTATTACCTTGTATGTAGGGGTGGATGGAGGGTTAGTAGCACAGTACTATCTGCACATTGTAAAAAAAATAAAAAGTAATCTGCGAAATACAATATATTTGTGTCAGAAGTTGCGCTTTTATAATTTTTAGAATGATACTTTTGTGCTGATTTTTTATTTATTTTTTTCTCTATATTAAGGGACACTATAGTCACCAGAACCACAACAGCTAAACGTAGTAGTTCTGGTGTCTATAGAATGTCTCTGCAAGCTTTTTAATGTAAACACTGCCTTTTCAGAAAAAAAGGCAGTATTTACATTACTGCCACGGAACACCTCTAGTGGCCACTCATCATTATTAAAGTTTACTACTCTATGAGGTTGTGGATTATTTTTGTGTGTGTGTTGTGGTGGAGGGAGTGATTGCATGCTAGGGTGTGGGAAAGCGGAATCCAGGGGGCCCAAGTAAATTTTTGCCCAGGGTCTAATCAATATTAAAGACGGCCCAGGCTGAACATCAAATAATATATATTTTTTGGCCACTAATACACGCCAAAAAGGGCTTTAGGACATATAACTGCACCGCTAAACGGCAAATAACATATTTTTTTTGCCACTAACACACACCAAAAAGGGCTTTAGGACATATAACTGCACCGCTGAATGGCAAATAACCTATTTTTTTTGCCACTAACACACACCAAAAAGGGCTTTAAAACATATAACTGCACCGCTGAACGACAAATAGGCCCTTATTTATTCCACTTATACATGCCACAAGGGGCTTTAGAACATATAACTGCACTGCTGAACGGCAAGTAATATATATTTTTTTGCCACTAATACACGCCAAAAAGGGCTTTAGAACATATAACTGCACCGCTGAACAGCAAATAGGCCCTTATTTTTTTCCACTTATACACACCACAAAAGGGTTTAGAACATATAACTACGCCGCTGAATGGCAAATAATATAATTTTTTTTGCCACTACTACACGTCAAAAAGCACTGTAATTTTCTCAGTTCACCACACAACGGCTAATAAGCCCTTTTTTCCCCCTCTAATACAAGCCAAAAAATGCTTTAGAACATATAACTGCACCACATAAGGGCAAAAAAGTAGAAATATTTCCTTGTAATAAACCCTGTGAATGGCTGTATCAAACAGCACTTGCACCCCAAAAACAAGAACGGTTTGCTGGAATTACAGAGCTGTATAATGGCAATTTGGATCTGCAGTCAGTGCAGCAAGGTGTAATAGGATTGTTCCTATTACCCAGGCTGTAACCTCCCCTACTGAACCCTGTTATGCTTCAATACTGTGGAATGATTCCTCCCTATCATTTCCCTGAATTTCTATAGAGCAAAATAAAAGTTTTAAAATCTTTTCTAGCACTGTCTCTAGCGCCTGCTGATGTCTCTCCCTGCAATAACTACACTGGTAAATGGCAGAATCTAAGATGGCTGAGGCTATTTATAGGGCTGTGACATCACAGGGCTGGCTGCTGCTGATTGGCTGCATGCATGGCATTGTGGGTAATCCCTCGTTCCCAGAGTTCCTTACACGTGCAGCAGCCATTTTAGGAAAAAATTTGATTTGTTACCACGAAGCGTGAGGAAATTCAAATTAGGTGCAAATAGAATTTTTCCCGAAATTCTGATTGAATTCTACTTCGTCATCTTCGATTCCCTCATCTATACCAATAATCATCCCTTTTTTCAGCTCTCATAAAACTCCCCTTTTACCCATGACAGCAAAGAGGGGTATGTGTGCAGATAGCCTGTCCCACATCTTATATACTCACCAAGCCAGCTCAACACATGGGGCTTTCTTCATGAGTTACCCTCTGCCGACGTCAGAAGTAGGAAGTGGTCATAAAAATAATGTGACTTGACTGTGTAGAAGTATCATCTAACTAAAGGAAAGTAAAGCTATTGAACAGAACAATAATTTGTTGAGGACATAGGCCTTGAATTATCAATACTGGTGTGTGCTACGTTGGTCTTGGTGGGCCCAGTGCTCCCGAAGCAGGCATTTAACTTTCACTAAATGGGGATTTTGTGTCTTTTTTGGCTCTCTTGAGCAAAAATGTGCCACTTTTTACACCACTCACTCCAGTTTTGAAATATGAGTGGGAAAGTAGATGTGGTTAGCAATGTTAATGAGTTTCACTCCAGATTCATGGCTACTGTCACACAGGCGTTTTGGCTTTCCGTTTCTGAGACCCGTCATGGGCTCTCACAAGCCGTCCAAAACGGATCAGTTTTGCGCTAATGCATTCTGAATGAAAAAGGATCCGCTCAGAATGCCTCAGTTTGCCTCAGTTTGCCTCCGTTCCGTCTCCAATTCCGCTTTGGAGGATCCGTTCAGACACACAATGTAAGTCAATGGGGACAGATCCGCTTTCTATGACACAATCTGGCACAATAGAAAACGGATCCGTCCTCTATTGACTTTAAATGGTGTTCAAGGCGGATCTGTCTTGGCAATGTTAAAGATAATACCAACGGATCCGTTCTGAACGGATGCAGACGTTTGTATTATCTGAACGGATCCGTCTGTGCAGATCCGTGACGGATCCGCACCAAACGCGAGTGTGAAAGTAGCCTAAAAAGTCACAAATTAATTTGCACTCTCATTCCAGTAGGAAGGGGGAGTAGCTTTTCTAGACTAAAATGTTAGGTTTAAGGATAAGGCAAATTTATCAAACATCATGAGACATTTGATAAATGTGGTCAACGCAAACTGAAGAAAAACTGACTTAAAATATTCCATTTATAATAAATTCTCCCCTAGGAGTCTGGCGTATTCATGAGCTGCTGACTAACCCTACCTACCCACCACTGATTGACGGCTTTCTCCTTATTACTGAGCAATGAGCATGAGGACAGCGCTGTCAGTCGGCAATGGGTGGGCAACTGTGTTAATGATCAGCGACAACTACGTCACAAGATTTCAGCAAAGAAAATATTCACTGACCTCAAACTAAAAGGTTCCGTAATAAAAAAACAAATAAGCAGATAATGCATGACTCATGGTATTTGCCAATCAAGTGGTATCTAATAACAGAGATGACTACCTAGAGCATGGATGTCAAACTCATGACCCTCCAGATGTTGCAAAACTACAACTCCCATCATTCCCTGATAGCTGTAGTATGCCCAGGCATGATGGGAGTTGTAGTTTTGCAACAGCTGGAGGGCCACGAGTTTGACATCCCTGACCTAGAGGATGTGAACTTAAAAATTACATCTAGTGTTCAATAAGTAATCTACCCCAGCATGTTCTGTCAGTGTTAGAGAGCTGAGCTTGTCTGTGCAGGTTGAGACATGTATGTCTGGACATGCAACAAATAGCAGCAGTTCAATCTGATGAAAGCACTGAAAGTGACAGGATTGGGATCTTCGTTCTGTGATTAAACTCCTTACAAAGGAAGAAAAGAAGCCAAAAGAAATTCACAAAAGGATGATTGCTGACTGTATATGATGATGTTGCACCTTTCTACCACCAAGCAAAGTCTGGGGCCAAAAAGTTTAAATGGGTAGGAAATCAATTGCAGAAGACCCCTGTTCAAGTTGACCTGTTGAAGCATCTTCAGAGGAAATATGACATAAAGTGGAGGCCATGATTTTGAAATATCGTCAGGTTAAAGTCAGTGCTATAGATCATGAATTAGGCATTTCAATTGGCACAATTTCATTCATGTCTCATTCATGATGTGTTGATCGAGCACCAAAGTGCTTGTGTAGTACACTTGGAGATGCTCGGGTGCTTTACCGAGCACCCAAGCACAATGGAAGTCCCCGAGCATTAAACCAGGCAGCCCCTGCTCTGAAGAGGGGAGGGTGTTGGGACTCTAGTTCAGCTTAGGAGTCCCTGCTCTGACACCATATACTGTATAGCTATGTCCATATATGGAGTCAGTGCTTGGGGACACCCAGTGTATTTACATCTAATTTGGCCTGTATTTCAGAAAAGTTTCTGCATAGCCAGTTACTTAAAAAAAAAAATATATATATATATATATATATATATATATACTGTATATATATATATGAAAGCCCAACCCCCCACGCCCCCCTGTGAAGGAGCCCAGCACCGCCTGTAACCAGGAATCTTCTCCTTGCTCACAAAGTCAGATGGTAGTAATCTCGCGATGCGCGAGCTTGCGCATGCGCAGTGCTCGCATAGTGTTCCTTCCCTGTGCTGGCATCAGCCTCAGGGAACGAACTGCGCATGCGCGAGGTCGCGCATCGCGAGATTACGGCGATCTGACTTTGTGAGCAAGGTGGAGATTCCTGGTTACAGGCGGTGCTAAGCTCCTTCACAGGGGTGTGTGGCTGGGCTCCTTCACAGGGGGGAGTGGCTGGGCTCCTTCACAGGGGGGCATGGCTAGGCTCCTTCACAGGGGGGCATGGCTAGGCTCCTTCACAGGGGTGTGTGGTTGGGCTCCTTCACAGGGGGGCGTGGCTGGGCTTCTTGACAGGGGGGCGTGGCTGGGCTCCTTCACAAGGGGGCGTGGCTGGGCTCCTTCACAGGGAGGCGTGGCTGGGCTCCTTCACAGGGGGGTGTGGCTGGGCTCCTTCACAGGGGGGTGTGGCTGGGCTCCTTCACAGGGGGGCATGGCTGGGCTCCTTCACAGGGGGGGCGTGGCTGGGCTCCAGAACGGTTAGTGCAGCCCCTTGGGCTCCTTACCAGGCTGATTTACATATATATAAAATCATTTTTTACACTCAATAAAACCACACAGATATGGGACAGGTATATTGCAGACATGCTAGCGGCGATCTAGCCGTGCATGTCAGCATCTCTATAGGGTAAAAAGAGGTGACAGAATCCCTTTAAGGTCTGGACTCTATGGTGGCCAATCCATGTGTGAAAATGATGTCTCATGCTCCCTGAACCACTCTTTCACAATTTGAGCCTGATGAATCCTGGCATTGTCATCTTGGAATATGCCCGTGCCATCAGGGAAGAACAAATCCATTGATGGAATAACCTGGTCATTCAGTATGTTCAGGTGGTCGCTGACCTCATTCTTGGAGCACATACTGCACAACTGCAGCAACCCCAGATCATAGCACTGCCCCCACAGGCTTGTACAGTAGGCACTAGGCATGATGGGTGCATCACTTCATCTGCCTCTCTTCTTACCCTGATACGCTCATCACTCTGGAACAGGGTAAATCTGGACTCATCAGACCACATGACCTTCTGCCATTGCTCCAGAGTCCAATCTTTATGCTCCCTAGCAAAATGAAGCCTTTTTTTCTGGTTTGCCTCACTGATTAGTGGTTTTCTTATGGCTACACAGCTCTTCAGTCCCAATCCCTTGAGTTCCCTTCGCATTGTGCGTGTGGAAATGCTCTTACTTTTACTATTAAACATAGCCCTGAGTTCTACTGTTGTTTTTCTTCAATTTGATTTCACCAAATGTTTAAGTAATCGCCGATCACGATCATTCAGGATTCTTTTCCCGCCACATTTCATTTTTAGCTAAAAAGTATGCTTTTATAGTCTAATGGAGAATGGGGGCAAAAACAACCTAATATATCCCTCTGGTTAGTGGAAGCTAGACTAATGTATCAGAGTTTCTAAATGTAAGGTCTCCACTCCAGCATTCATAACTCTGGTGAGCGGAGGCATGGTTTCTGTAATTATAATAATGGTTATATAAACTATCATCATTATTACGATCATCATTTTGAAAAGTGACCCTAAAAAATAAATCAACAGACCATGCAAACGCTGATTAAGGTTGCATTACATTGTGCTTTATATCATCCTACCTGATTGTAGTCTGGAGTGACAAGCACCACACCAGGCATAGCAGTAAATAAATGATTATGAATACAAATGTCACCATCATCATCTGTAATTGCAGCGCTCTCCGTAGTTAGGATGCAGACAGGGTTCTCATGTGACTTAAGACTCACATTTTTCTTTCCTATTCACTTAGGTCTGTGTTATAAATCACAGTAGTAAATTTGTAAGTTTGAAGCAATGAGAATTTATCATAAAAATATGATCCGTGGGATTTAACTACTGGGACTACAGGGGGTTGTTCAATAGAACATAAAAAAAAAGGCAGGATAGGTTTAGTATAAAATAAAGATTGCAACAGCGGCTGCAGTACGCCACTGTTCCCCCGCTTACCGCCGTGGTCTTAGGTGCCGTGCTCAGCGATGATTCGATGATTCCTCTGTTTACTGCTGCAGTCCTGGACTCTGTAGCCTGTACATGCTGTGATGCTGTGGATTCCACTCCACAGGTTCCATTCAGCCCTGGCCACAGCATGCTTGATTGCTGGTGTCTGGTTTCACTGCCCTGGGGGCGGCATGCATCACTCCCTGGGCTGCAGGGGTTGGGTCATGTGACCTCATTGACCAACCCAGGCTCTCCGGCAAGTATTTAGGTGGCTCAGCCCCCTTCCCAAGTCCCTAAGTGTCTAGGTCCTTGTGTTTGCTAAGTTCCTGATACTCCTAGTGCTCCTGATTTATTGCTTTGTTTTTGGACTCTGCTTCTCGTCTGTTCCCTGCCTGCTTGCATTGACTCTCCTGTTGCTGATCCGGATTGCCTGACCTGTACCTGTTCCGCCTGCCCTGACCTTTTGCCTGTCTGACTACGCCTCTGCTTCATCCTTGATTCTGCACTGTTGCTCCTGGTAACAACCACGCCTTCCTGACTACGCTGTACTGCTGGTACCTACTCAGATATATCCTGGTCTGCCCGGACCAGCTGCCTCTGACTCGGGGACTGTTCTGGAGTAGCTCCTGGTAACTACCCTAACTGCTTAAGTCTCTCCTCACCATCCGAGGCTCTAGTGAAAACCAGGTATTTGCTTAGACACGCCCCTCCAGAGTATAGCCAGTCAGTGGCACAGTGGGTTCACATCTGCTGATCCGTGACAAAGATCATTACTGGCCTCACCGGTCCCTCACTCCTCCATTCTGATGCTGCCCTAGTCACTGCTACAGCCATTGCTATTACACACACAGGAAATGGAATCAGCCAATTACTGGCTGAGAGGGGTCACCGTCTCAGCCAGTGATTGGCTGAGCAGGAATTTCCAGTCATTTCCTGTGTGTCAAGTAGGAAATTGAGCAACATTGAATGAGTGGCTGGGGATCGGTGAGATTAGTAAAGATTATTTTATATTTTTAACCAATTCTTGTCCCCTTTCTTAACAAAAAAAAGAAAAAGAAAAGCTTTGCTTCCTAGGTCACCTCCTTTAAGAGGAAGCCAATTTTGGTGGAGAGGTGGTTGAGCATGAGTGATCAGCTACCAATGGAATAAATCAGAGGAATGTCAGAGTAGACCACTCAGAGCTAGAATCTTCTAATACTTTGCTCAGTAATTCACCCTTAGATTTGTGACTGACGAGCAGAATGCAAAACTGAAGTGTCAGTCAGGGTCAGTTTAATTGAAAGTGGAGCCCCTGACAATAATGGCTCCTCCCCACTTCCAAAATTAGACAGTTTTACTTGTAATTATACCCCATATAAAGCTGCCAAATAGTGCCAAGATATTAATTAGTGATGAGCGACAGGGGCAATATTCGAATTCGCGATATTTCGCGAATATTTGGGCAAATATTCGCCATATATTCGAGAATTCGCGAATTCATGATCTCCAGGCATTATTTTCTTGATTGCGAACATTCGCATAAAATTCGCATAAAAAATTCGCATAAACTGGTATTTTCACAAAAAACAAATATTCGCAATTACGAATATATTTTGCGAAATTCGAAATATTCGCGATTAAAATTTGCAATTCGAATATTCGTGATCAACACTAAAGGATCAGGGAAGGAGCTGGGCACCAACGGCGGCGGCGGGCGGCAGCTTCAGACCTTCAGAAACGCCCTGGGCACCTTATCCACAAGATTGACAGGTTAGATAAAAGGTATTTTTATCAAAACGAGACGGCGAATTTATGTTATAACAACACCTTTGTAATCACAAGGGCGCCATGGAGAGAACAATAGTTTTAAAAGGGGGGGGTTAGAAAGTGGTGACAGAGTCCCTTTAAGATAATTCATTACATGACAAGTAAAGTCATTAGGTAGGAACTTGCGTATCCAACATGATGCCCATAAATCCTGGTGCAAAGGATAGCCCTGGGAGATGGTGGTATCACTGGTAAGAGGCTGATGATGCAGGCTCCAGGCGTCCCGGCGTGACCGCTGTGTGGATAGCTTTATTTCTGGTGTAGGACACTCTGCTGTTTATGGTTTTTGTCCCCTGAGGAGCCTATTACTAACAAGTGTACATTAAGTACATTCATTTTGTGCACTATTGCTTATGGGGTGTGGTTATACTCCATCACACGGGGGTGTTTTTATGTACACTGGTTGTTATTTTTTGGAAATATATAGACTAGTCCTGGCTCCATATTAGTACATAGCATTATCTGTCACCGCTATTAGGGTCCTCCAGGGATTTACAGGAGGTACGAGATACGGGATCGCCCCTATCGGGGCGGCAATTCCGTTTATAGGTAGGGCTACCAGAATAAGGGACGCAGTAGGGATATTGCCCCTTTAGACTATTCACCTTGTCTGGTTACCCTCCTACAACTAAGGAGACCATGAATATACAGTCGTTTTGATTTATTTTTTGTCTTTATGGTTCATTTCAGAATAATTATTTAACCTAGTGGATCCATGGAACCACAATTTTATACTCTGCGTGAGAGATCAAAATAAACCATAATGGCTAAATAGATGAATCAGGCACCACAAGAAATGGCAGGGAAAAGAGCTGTGATTGAACATTTTCAACCCACTCCAACAACCTACTCTGCTTTGGCCAGGGCATTGAAATGCAGGACTAGTGAACTGAATCTTTGCCTCCTGTAAAGCAAACCATAAAGACAACTCGGTGCTGTATACATAGTTTCTGCTCAAGGTTTGGTCAAGTAGATGGAGGTCCTTAGTGGGCTCAAATGGCTGCTAATTTACAAATAGGGGGTAGTTATTTCCCACTGCTTTATCAGTGATAAAAAATAAAAATAAAGTTTCAGCAGACTATCTTCATGTCTTCAATAAGGGGGCACTGTCCAGGGCATCAGAGCCTTTTCTACCAGGATGAGAAGGAAATTGTGTCAGCTATTTTGGGCTAATCCCATATATGATAACCTGGCAGTCCCCTGGTATACTGTACATCCTTAAACTCCTGTACAGAGATCTTGACTTTGCTGTAGGGGAATTACATGACTGCTACCTCCTGGAGTAGTCTCTATGTGTCTGACTCACAAGGGGTCAATAGACACAGAGGGATCAGGCAAACCATAGTCGTGAACAGGCCAATGTCAGGGTAGGCAGAACATATGAAATCTAGTAAAGAGTCCAAGGACAGGCAGCAAAGGGTCAATACAGAGGTCAAGCATAGGCCAGTTCCAACAGCTAAGGGTCAATATTCAGGAAAAGGGCAGAATTCGATACATGAGCAGACAAATACAGCAAACTCTTATAGGAACTAGCAAGCTAGGAACAAATTGCTCAGGCACTCTGCCACAGTGCAAGGTGCCTTAAATACCCCAAGGTTGCCAGCCATTCGTTTGTGAAGACGAAGGTGCACACATGCTAGCCCTGGCCGCAGGAAGCAGAGAGAGGCTGAGCCATGAAGCAGGTCGCAGCTTGCATCGAATGACAGAGCTACCCCAGTGGCAGGACCCACTGGGAAGAGGAGGAGAGCAGGAGGCCTGTGTGCGCTGCTGAGACTAAGGCAGGTGAGCAGAGCAGTGGTGGCTAATAACATTTATTGTACTTTAAAATGCGTTCTTCCTTACTTTCCCTCTTGGCTTGAGATATCCCAAGATAAGTGGCGTGAGATGACCAGCTTCAAAGAAATATATTTTGCGTGACTAGTACCACAAAAGTTTTTCTTTTCAAAGTTGGTAATCTCGTGCCACTCATCTCAGGAAACCACAAGCCAGGATGAAAGGTAAGCAAGGCTGGAAAAGGCTGTGAAATTACAGACTATGGATTCAGTCCACTTTTCTTCCCCGATGAATTCTGTGGCACTACAGAATACAACAATAAGGACCTTATATTTTAACTTGCCCATAATCTTGAGTAGAATGTCATCAGCGTTTTTTTTATAAGACGGGAACCTCTTTCAGATAAAACACCCATATTTTACTGTCTGTCAGTGTTGCGTTTTCCTTAAAGGGAACCTGTCATCAGCTTTTTGCTGACCCCACTGACGGCAGCATAAAGTAGTGACAGAAATGCTGATTTCAGCGGTGTGTCACTCATGAGCTCAAAGTAAGTGGTTGCCGAGAACCAGGATCATAATGATTGCAGCCCAGGCCTTGAAAATAGTCAAATCTACTGGAGAAGAGTCCTGGTTATTCCTAATCTCCTGCTCTCTCACCCATCTGCTGATGATTGGCAGTTCTCTCCTAGAGAGAAAGGGAGAAAACTATGTAGAAGACTGTCAGCCATCAGAAGGTGGGCAGGAGAGCAGGAATTCATGAATAACCAGGACTTTTCTCAGGCGGCCAGGACTCTTTTCCAGGCCCAGTCTGCAATGATTGTGATGTTGGTTCTCGGCAACCACTTACTTTTAATTTTCAAAATGACAGACCGCTGAAATCAACTCGCCTGTCTCTACTTTATTCTGCCGTTAGTATGGGCAAAATAAAGGTGATGACAGGTTCCCTTTAAGGAATGGCTAACAATTTAGTTCTATTTTACATGGCAGTAATTATCTGAGGAGAATGTGAGGACAGAACGGAACATGAAAAGCGCTTTCACAGTGACAGCGCCAACTGTTGAAAATCAGCAGGTGCCAATTTGATTGAACCTTTTTAGAGATTTTTAGAGTTTCCCCATATAAATAGCACCTTAAGTAAGCTGCTGTCAGATGAGAGTTACTCCATTCACCGGAGAATGAAAAGGTGTTTGGAGACATGAATGAAGAAAGCCTGTGTCCAAGCTTTGAGAAAGAGACATTGAGAACAAGGACCCTGGCCGGAGAGAACTGCATTGGAATTCAAAGGGCATCTTTCTGTAATCATTAAATAGTTCTTGTGTACCAAAACATTGAAAAATGGAATTTGAAGGGACAGCAGTGACAGAAATGTTAAATAACCGATGAACAATTTCCAAGTCTAGAGGCTGTTTTTGTGTTATTTGATTTTTTTTTTTTGTTCAGAATGTTAGCAAAAATCATTAACTCGTCTCCTTCCATTGAATGATTTGCCATACATCTCCTGCCCTAGAAATGTAAATTTCTTGCCATGAGATTTCAATACAGAGCACAGCAATGAGATGTGGTAGAGATGTGGATTTGGAGCATCAACACCTTTGGGAACCCATGCAATGAAGTATACAAGAAAGAAAAGCTTGTAGTCCTACCTAGTGCTAAAATAGTTTTATCCTCCATTTAGTGTATTTAAGAGTACTTGTCCTTTACATACATGTTATACATCAAGATGAGACTGAAAATCTCTTCGCTTTGTTGTGACAGTCCATACCATAACTTTTCTTTAAATGTTCACTATTCGTATTTGCATGGCTTTGAAGGACTGAATATTTTGAAAAAATTGAAAAACCTTTACACATGGGTTCATAAGGTAAAAGATACAAAAATAATTTTCAATAAGCTGTCTTCTTTAAAGTAGCAGAGAGGATGGGATGAGCCTGATTATGCTGTAAGGAAAAGCAGGTTGTTTGGATGGTATGAAAATAATGTCAGGTGCACAGGCACAAATACAATTTGCAATAAGCTTTGCTGTACTAATATACAGACGTGGACAAAATTGTTGGTACCCTTTGGTCAATGAAAGAAAAAGTCACAATGGTCACAGAAATAACTTTAATCTGACAAAAGTAATAATAAATTAAAATTCTATAAATGTTAACCAATGAAAGTCAGACATTGTTTTTCAACCATGCTTCAACAGAATTATGTAAAAAAATAAACTCATGAAACAGGCATGGACAAAAATGATGGTACCCCTAACTTAATATTTTGTTGCGCAACCTTTTGAGGCAATCACTGCAATCAAACGCTTCCTGTAACTGTCAATGAGACATCTGCACCTCTCAGCAGGTATTTTGGCCCACTCCTCATGAGCAAACTGCTCCAGTTGTGTCCGGTTTGAAGGGTGCCTTTTCCAGACTGCATGTTTCAGCTCCTTCCAAAGATGCTCAATAGGATTGAGGTCAGGGCTCATAGAAGGCCACTTTAGAATAGTCCAATTTTTTCCTCTTAGCCATTCTTGGGTGTTTTTAGCGGTGTGTTTTGGGTCATTGTCCTGTTGCAAGACCCATGACCTGCGACTGAGACCAAGCTTTCTGACACTGGCTAGTACATTTCTCTCTAGAATTCCTTGATAGTCTTGAGATTTCATTGTACCCTGCACAGATTCAAGACACCCTGTGCCAGACGCAGCAAAGCAGCCCCAGAACATAACAGAGCCTCCTCCATGTTTCACAGTAGGGACAGTGTTCTTTTCTTGATATGCTTCATTTTTTCGTCTGTGAACATACAGCTGATGTGCCTTGGCAAAAACTTCGATTTTTGTCTCATCTGTCCACAGGACATTCTCCCAGAAGCTTTGTGGCTTGTCAACATGTAGTTTGGCATATTCCAGTCTTGCTTTTTTATGATTCGTTTTCAACAATGGTGTCCTCCTTGGTCGTCTCCCATGTAGTCCACTTTGGCTCAAACAACGACGGATGGTGCGATCTGACACTGATGTTCCTTGAGCATGAAGTTCACCTTGAATCTCTTTAGAAGTCTTTCTAGGCTCTTTTGTTACCATTCGGATTATCCGTCTCTTAGATTTGTCATCAATTTTCCTCCTGCGGCCACGTCCAGGGAGGTTGGCTACAGTCCCATGGATCTTAAACTTATGAATAATATGTGCAACTGTACTCACAGGAACATCTAGTTGCTTGGAGATGGTCTTATAGCCTTTACCTTTAACATGCTTGTCTATAATTTTCTTTCTGATCTCTTGAGACAGCTCTTTCCTTTGCTTCCTCTGGTCCATGTCGAGTGTGGTACACACCATATCACCAAACAACACAGTGATTACCTGGAGCCATATATATAGGCCCAATGGCTGATTACAAGGTTGTAGACACCTGTGATGCTAATTAGTGGACACACCTTGAATTAACATGTCCCTTTGGTCACATTATGTTCTGTGTTTTCTAGGGGTACCATCATTTTTGTCCATGCCTGTTTCATGAGTTTATTTTTTTACATAATTCTGTTGAAGCATGGTTGAAAAACAATGTCTGACTTTCATTGGTTAACATTTATAGAATTTTAATTTATTATTACTTTTGTCAGATTAAAGTTATTTCTGTGACCATTGTGACTTTTTCTTTCATTGACCAAAGGGTACCAACAATTTTGTCCACGTCTGTATGTCTCTCTGTAGGTGTTACTGATCAGTAAATGTGGACTTAGGCCTCATGCACACGACCGTGCCATTTTTTGCGGTCTGCAAACCACGTATACACAAAAAACGGAAGCCGCCCATGTGCCTTCCGCACGGGTGGCCCATTGTAGAAATGCCTATTCTTGTCCGCCAAACGGACAAGAATAGGACATGCTATATTTTTTTTTGCGGGGCCACGGAACGGTGCAACGGATGCAGACAGCACACGGAGTGAATGTGAATGGGTGAATGGGTACGCACAAAATGTGTCTCGGATGCGGACCACAAAAACGGTTGTGTGCATGAGGCCTTACTGTGACAACACGTTTGGCTTTGGGCTAAATCCTAATAGCGTTATTCAGGTGCTCCCTTAGTATTCACCCTTTAACCCCTGTTTAGGGATCTGGCCTTCGTTGCAGGGAAGCAACCACACTGTTACCTCATGGGATAGTCCCGATGTAGTTGGCAGGTACTCTTGTGCAAGAACAAGAAGCTCAGAATATAGAAAATGTACCAAAAAATGCAGGAAACCACAATCAAGACATTAAGACTTGAATGCAGATCCAGAGAGCACATTTGAAGCATAGATAGTGGAAGATACAGGATAAATGGGCAGGCAGGGAAGATATAGATGATGCAGGCAGGCTGGGCAGTTGGCAGGAATACAGATAAGGCAGATGGACAGGATTAACTTTTACACAATGAAATTGGAAGTGCTGGAACACACAGGTAGGGAAGGTACAAAAGCATCCATTCTTAATCAGTCTCTTGTAGCTAGTGTAGTGCGCTATCTCTTCATGAAAGGCAACAAAAGCCATTGAATAGCCATCGAAAGAGTGTATTTAATGCACCATTGTTATGCAGAAAGTGCATCAAGAGACCAAAAAAGAATGGACAAATCTGTACAATCTGGAGCACAGACTTGGGCAAATACAGGATAAATACAGGTAAATCACAATAGCACAAGACAATCAGAACACCTTTCTGGTCACTAGGGAACCTAAAGTTCAGGCATCCAACAGCTGGAGAGGATGCCTTAATTACCCAGGGCTCTAACCATTAGCTGCTGATGGATTTAGAAGTGTGTGCACTTTGGGTCTTTAAAAGGCCGGCAGAATCGAGTAGGCAGCAGCAGGGTGTCTCATACGGGTATCATGTCCACAGGGGAGAGCAAGACAGGGCAGATATGGACAGCTGACCCAACAGTAGTGAGGCATGCTACACTTTAAACACTGCAATAAACATATTCACATTGTCCATATGCTTGGCGGTTGCAGTCTCTCAATATGTAACACAGCAAGCTACTGCAGCCCACCTCTTTTATAGGCTTGTTGGTGGTTAGACTTCCTCTCAGCCCATGGTCTCTGTGGGCTGCTTCTTGTGAATGTGGGGTTCAGGGAAGAGCTGGCCGTAGATCCTACAGGGAATATTCCCAGTGGGCCAGTGCCCAGGAGGCTGCCCAAGCCTTCCTAATGGCTGCTAGCTGACTACATAACATTCTGATGCTCCGAGCGTTAATTAATGTAGGAAGTGCCAGGTACTAATGCAACTGGCAGGCGCCCACAGGTATCCTCCTGGATTCAACTATACTGCCATCCTCAAGGTGTCCATACAATTAAATGCTGTAGTGGGGAAGTGGAGCCGATGACTTTCTACCCCACCCCGCATCCTTATAGGCATCAGGCTACTAGGCCTGAACTCTATGATTCAGTAAAATGGTGCAGGCTGTTGTGAAGCAATGATGATTCCATTGCGACCTAAAAGGATGCGATGGGTAACAGAATCCAGGTGAGTATTCAATATTTTTTTTATCTGGCCATTTGAGGACCAAAGGGGCCTTACTGGGGGCATATCTCATACCAGGGACATTACTGGGGGCACTAGGAGGAATTACTGGGGGCACCATAGAGACATGTCCTATACTGGGGATATTATAGAGCATTGCCAGAGACACTATAGCTGAAGGAACAATAGGGAACGAGCAATATTATAACTGTGTGGGGGGGCATGATTCTTGGTGGAGGCACTATAGAGGGCTTTTTTTATAGGGGACATTATTATTGATAGAGGTGCTATAGGGTGCATTATATCTACTTGTGAAAAATAGAAGATACTGGAGCTAGTGATTGTTAAGGATGGATGCAATGTGCCGCTTGAAGCTTTGGTGGACTCCAGAGCTCAGTAAGAGGATGCTATCTCACATGAAAATGTCTATAGGGATCCAAGGTGGAACAAAAACTAAGGAGGTCATTTATAAAAAAATATACACCACGTTTTGGCATAATTAAGGCACAGATTTTGTTGCAATGATGTTTTTTTTTTTTTTAGCAGAATCTGCTCCTTTTTTCCCATGTACACCACTTACTCCCAGGGGTGGGATTTAAATCAGGTTCCCTACATCACGACACATGCTTATATATACATACACAATATATATGCAACACACATACACATAAATACACCATATAAAGCAGTGGCCCACACCTCTAACTCCACATAATGTCTATCTGCCTAGTCTCCATTGTGCCCCCCACACAGTAGTTATGCCAGATCCGGGATGGTTGGGAGGTATGCATATCTAAACAGACTATATAGACACTACACTCACATAATCACATATACAATATACACCCATATAGGGTGCACTTACAGTAGATTTACCTACTCCATATACATTTCATACACATTTGTACCTACTGTAGCACTAAAGACATATTTGCATGCACATTATATTCAGTGCTATCCAGAATACAGTGTCACATACCTCTTACATCCAGTGACTTCTCTGATGTAGATGTTCTCTATCCTCAGCTTCTCCTTTCAGACCAGACCGCCATGATAATTTTTCACCCATCTCTCTTCTCTGCAATTTGACAAAAAGATATCTTAGGTTACTACTTTTCCATCCTCCTACCTTCTGAACAACTCATCCTGCCACATTTAATACTGTGCCCGCTGTGCTCCCCAATACTATACTACAGAAACTGTACACCTGAAAATGCCAGTACCACACAGATAGTGCCCCCAGTACCGTGCCCGCTGTGCTCCCCAATACTAACCAGCAGAAACAGATAAACCACTGATAACACTCGTACCACACAGATAGTGCCCTTCAATAATTATTGGCAGACACTGCCCTGCAATTAACTGCACCCAGCAAATATTGCCACTGACACTAAAAGTGTAAAACATTATGTCCCAATGTTACTACTGGGGGACTATGGGGAACATGGTTACTATTATGGGTACTATGGGAGCATTATTACTTCTGGGGCACAGTGGGGACATTATTACTACTAAGTGCACTCTGGCAGAGAATTATTACTGCTGGTGAAACTTTGGAGCAGTATTACTGTGGGCGGCAAACAGGGCCACTTAAAATAAGCACCATTACAAAGAATGTCCCTTGTAATGTGCCCCAGTACAAAAAATGCCCCCTAATAATGTTCACTAGTTCAAAAATGCTTCCGTTCTGTGTGCCAGTACAAAGTAAATAGTACTCTGTTGTAGTGGTGGCTCACTCCCTATTACCTATGGTATGGTGCTACCAACCAAATAGAGAGGACACAAGCTAAAGTACAAATGTGTTGGGCGAGCACTCTAACATCAAACACACATTTATTATATAAATATAATGATATCAGACACTATAAAATCAATATAAAATCAATTAAATCAAATAAATCGCAATGTCCACAAAGGGAGCAACTGGTGTGCGCCACTATGAGAGTCCGTAATAAAAGATCTTTTACCATACAAGTGCATATATTGCTCTTTGTTTCCTTATGGAGCCTGGAAAGTTGATGTTATGTCTACAAAAATAATCGCAAATGATGCAAGTAGTGTTGTTACTTTCGGGTAAGTTCTGATACAATCCGAAGGGTAATAGCATCAGTAGTGATCATATATGATTTAGTCAGATTGTGACAGATGGTAGTGTCGGCTATTCAGCCGCTTACCTCCTTCCTTCAGGAGTTATTCATGGCCTCTTCGCTGGTGTTGCCGAGGGGTGAGCGGTGCGGGAAAGCTCCGGGCGTCTAGCGTCACACTCCTCGAATAGGTGTTATCGAGGTCTGTATTGACAAACTCTCACGGGATCACACTTACGGGATTTCTGTCTCGTCCGGAACTAACGTCTCTAGTATATAGAGTCAAAGCCCAGTTTTTCGAATTCTTTTATGATGATGTCTGCATGGCCATGCGACTAGAAGTAACGCCGCACACCTGTCGAAATACGTCCATCAACGTAAAAGAATTCGAAAAACAGGGCTTTAACTCTATATACTAGAGACGTTAGTTCCGGACGAGACAGAAATCCCATAAGTGTGATCCCGCAACACCAGCGGAGACGCCATGAATAACTCCTGAAGGAAGGAGGTAAGCGGCTGAATAGCCGACACTACCATCTGTCACAATCTGACTAAATCATATATGATCACTACTGATGCTATTACCCTTCGGATTGTATCAGAACTTACCCGAAAGTAACAACACTATTTGCATCATTTGCGATTATTTTTGTCGACATAACATCAACTTTCCAGGCTCCATAAGGAAACAAAGAGCAATATATGCACTTGTATGGACAAAGAGATCTTTTATTACGGACTCATGGGGAACTTCTAGAAGAAATAATAAAGGAATGCTACAACAAAGAGACATAAGAATAGAGGCTCCAGAATTGTTATTACATGGGGAATGCATGATGCTATTAACACAGGCATGTCAGGAGTGGTGAAAGGTCCTCTTTAATTTTGTTGAACTGCTGCCAGAGGTCGGCGCCTCTACATAACTTAGGCGTATCAAGCTGCAGCGGACAGTGACTAAGACCAGCGTCTAAATCACCAGTCTTAGTAAATGTCCCCCTAAGGTTTTTCTGATGTTTTTTATGATCTTTAAATGTCAAAACTGGAGGTGCTAAATACAGTATTTGGATCTAATATAAGGATACAGGAGACTCCACAGATGAGTATGGTGTAGACCATTGGTAGAGTAGTTCATAAAAATGTGTGCAAGGCCCTTACTTACTGTGACCTCTGCAGGCCTGCCATTCTCTGTTTGGAGGTTGCTTTACTTTTAATAGTGGAGGAGAGGACTTCTGGTTTCCTGTTCACAACACATTCTGTCCTCTGTGGGTAGCAGATATCATTGATTCACTTGGTAGGGAAGTAGAGGAGATGCAGAGTGCTGAGCCCAGTCACATGATCATCCACCATTTGTTCAAAGAACCTGCTGTGTGGCAGGCCCAGCAGTAATATGGCAGTGGTAAGTGAACTACGACTAGGTGGCACAGAGTGCTTTGGAAGTGGTTAGCTGTCAGGTTGTATCCTTCAAAGGGATCTCTTTGTGATGGATAGAGTGTGCTGATGTTGATAGCGGTCACATGATGCCAGGGCCAGAAATTGATGCCACACCTTCTGCAGCTCCATGGGCCTCAATGGTGCACTTGATCATGGAGTGGTGATTCAGCCCTCAAAAGGCTTTTGCATGCTCATTTATCCTAACCTGGGTTAAAGGTTCAATTCTAAATATCCTGCCTGGCCAGGGCAGACTGGCTTGTTGGTGCCCCCATGGCAACCTGCAACCAGGACATCTGTTCAAGTTGCCCCACTTGCTGCGCCCCTGCATCAGCCCCACTACAAGGTATTGCTACGATCAGAGCTGCTCTAATATCAGGGGCATTGGTATGTGAAGGTGCAGGGCTTGGACTCTGTTGAAAACTTACAATGTGCCCCTTTTCACAAAAATGTGGGTCTTAGTGTGTGCCGACGAGTGACTGGGCAACCTGCTGAGGAAGAGTAGTGTAAGTGTGCTGTGTAAGGTAGTAGTTCAACTTTGTCACACTTCTGTGGGTAATTTTAATGCTCATAAAATGCCAACCACTTTGTACTTGATGTACATAACTATAGAAAAATCCAGCCCTGCAATTATTACCTTCTTCACATCACTACCAGAGATGGGACTAGCCACCACTATGAAGTTCTCCAGTCTTCCATCTGTTGAACTTGTTTTTTTCATCGTTGGAACCTCCTCCAGAAAGATCAGTGCAATAGTAGCAGCTACACTTCTGTGAATAAAAGGGACATTTTTGTTCCCAAGTGGGCTCTGGTCATGGCTTACAATACTGTATAATTTATGTAACTTTAGTAAAACTAAATGTTTTTTAGTAATCATTGACAATTAGGCCATGGCTAACATCATCTAATATACCAGCTTTGCTTAAAGGGGTTGTCCCACGAAAAGTATTCTACAGTTTTCAAACCAGCACCTGGATCTAAATGCTGTTGTAATTACATATAATAAAAAGTTTAGCATCGTCACTGAGTTATTCAGTGAAATGTATCTGTATAGCGCCACCTGCTGTTTGTTCTTTTTCTCATTTCTTTTTCCTGCTCACTGAGATAGCCGCACATGCTCAGTTTCATCCTTCAACTGGTCCTGAGCTGCAATAGGGACAGAGCTGCGGTAGAATGGACATGCCCCCTGAGCTGCAATAGAAAATACACTCCCCTTGAGCTGTCAAATTGATATAAATTTAGCAGAGCAATGAATGGGGAGATCTCGGGATCCGTGGTAGGTACAGGGCTGGTTCTAGCTTTGTTAGAAATTGTCATGTACTACGTGATGTCCAATTTAAATTTTTTACATTAATCATGGGATAACCCCTTTAAAGAAGGAAAATGTAATATATTTACTAGAATCAAAATATCTCAAGTGGACTTCGATCCAAATTTCAGGGAAAATTTGATTCACCGTGAAGCCGAATTTCCTCTTGCTTCATGCTAATTAATCAATTTTCCCTGGAATAGCGTTAAAAAAAATCTTACGTCAACCATTTGAGCACAAAGAGGCCACGCGGCCATCTTGATTGAAGATCCCACGTGAAGTCTCGTGCATGGTGACGTATCATGTCACCACACCGGCCAGCGTGATGATGTCATTACGTGCCACGCGAGATTTCGCATGTAATATTCAATCAAGATAGCCGCGGTGCCCTCTTTGTGGTCAAATAGATAAGGTGAGTATTATTTTTTTTCACCTATTAAGCCCTGAAAGCCCTAATTTTTTTATCTCAGATGCCGCAATCAGTAAAGAACGGAGCATCTGAGGGGGCTTACCCTACGCGGCGTCCCACGTGGTATGGAGTCTCAAACGTGACGTCTCACGTGACTCCTCGGCTTGGCAAGCCGAGGAGTCACGTGAGACGTCACGTTTGAGACTCCATACCACGTAGGACACCGCGTAGGGTAAGATCGGCAGAATTTTCGATCTGATTGAAATATCGAGCTGGTGACGATACATGGTAAGAGATCTCCCTCACGATTATTAATATATCGGATTATCCGAATAAGCTAGAGGACCGAATCTGGACAGCGTGTGGTGTGATACTGCCTCACATACTAAGATCTTCCATGCGAGTCATTTGGAGCCTTTCATTAGGCTGGAGATAGGAACTATCATTCCAAGTGCATAAAGTATCTCCTGCGATTATTTACAAATAGAATCGCTCAAAGGAACACCGTGGGAATTGCTATATATTCGCGAACACAATTTTTTAACATATGTTTATGAATATTCACGATTTTCTGGCATTTATTTGAGGTCTTTATCTATTGTTTATATGGTTTTATTTTATGGATGTTTTTATTGTTTTATGTATTGGCTCTCTATAATGAATATGGAATAAATTTGTATTATTGACTCAGCCACTGTACACTTGCTGCTTTCTTTTCCCAAACGTGGAGTGCCCCTCATTATCTATTGCTTCTTCCATCATGCATAACCAGGACTACTTTATTTTTCTTCTTACCAGTCTTAAGTTTTGATATGATGTGATGTGTTTTTTTTTTTAAAGAAAAATTAGCTGTTTGCTGAGGGTCTTGAAAGACAAACCCATGATGATTAGCGGATCATCACAGGCTCTTATTAAAGGGGTAGAGCAATGGCCTCTTACGGTACAACCACACAATCAGGTTTCTGCATCCAGTTTTGGAAGCCAAAATCAGGAGTGGATCATTACAGGAAAGAAAGTATAAAGGGCACATGTGTCTTCTCTTTTTTAATTCACTCCTGCTTTTGGCTTCCAAAATTGCATCAGGAAACCTGACCGTTCCATTACACTAATAGTTACTAGTCATTAAGCCATTTTGTCCATATGAGGCTCAGTTTACATTTAGTTTCTGCCTTCTGTCTGTTGGACGCATACTTTGAAAGGATTTTGCAACATCTACATCTGGCAGAAGGCCTCCACATATAGTGGCATATATAGTCTATAAATGACCCACTTGTCTCTACAACAGGACCCGTGTAGTAAAGGGAGAGCATCCGCATAAGAGCAGCCACCTCTCCATTCACTGCTATGGGACTGATGGAAATAGATGAGCCAGTACTCGACTATTTTCAAAACTCCCATAGCGATGAATAGATGCTCTCCCCTCACTTCAAGGGCCATGTTCAGGAGATAACAGCAGGTGCCAGAGGTGGGACCCTCACCTATCTGACATTTGTGTCCTATCCCAACTATATGCCACAAATGTTGAGATCAGAAAACCTGTGAGTATAGATCGACTACTGTGGATATTCCACAGTGCTTTACAAGCTGTCCCCAAGTAGGACTCACAATCTAAGTTCCCTATCAGTCTTCTCTTTGGAGTGTGGGAGGAAACCCACACAAACATGGGAAGAACATACAAACCATGCAGATATTGTCCTTTAGTGGGATTGGAACTTAGGTCTCCAGTGCTGCAAGGAACCAGTGCTAACCACTGAGCCACCATGTAGAGATGTCTTTGCTTTGTATAAATAGAGGGTTATCCTCAGTCAGTGAGTGTGAACTAATCCAGTCTGATACAAAATTAAAAAAATAAAATAAAAGTATTTAAAATATCTAAGCCCTAGGTTCTCGACCTGTGTTAGGTATACATACCCCAGTGGTACATGCCATGTCTCTGGAAGGATTTGCATTACCATGATGGTGTAATTTTAATGTGCTTATAGCCCTAGGAAAGCTTTAATGTAATTTATTTTAGATACTTGTCTTAGGAACACAAAAAAAAACACTCCTCTAAGACAGGGGTTCTTGAGAAGTCTACTTACAAAAAGTTCCTATACAATGCGTTATGTCCCCTGTGGAACAGACTAGCAATGCATACTGTCATTCACAATAGTAACACAATAATGGTTATACTACATAGCATATGGTTCAGACTTAATTATATATTATTCATATCATAACCGTCAAACCTGTTGTCATAACATTGAGTTACTTGTTACTATAAGTGAATGTTTAAAACTGCATGAGAACCAACTGTATACTTCATCTGTTATAATACGCTCCAGGCTGCTGGTATTTTATGTCTAGTGACTCATGGCTCACTCCAAGGTGCTTGACAGCTGGATTGACGCTATGTGCAATTATTACACGCTCTGTATTTAACACATTAAGGATAAATAATAAATGATTCAGTATCTACCACAGCTGAAGTTTGGACAGTTTATTCCAGCTCAGATGAACAAAGTTTTGTAATATAGCAAACTACAATGGGTGTCGTGCCTTGAAGGATGTACTGTAACTATGGAATCAAATTCTTTTCCTATAGACAGTATGACCCTGTGCAATGCTTCTTACCGATAAAGCAATGCAGTGTTATCAAAAAAAGGTGCTGTCAAGCCCCTTTCCAGTGCTAATTCACGTCAGGCATGTATCATATCCGTATTCCACAAGCACTGCTAGGCTGAAAACGGTTTTCAGCCTAGCAGTGCTTGTGGAATATCACGGACGTCATCACGGATATGTGAATGAGACATAAGTCAGAAATAAGGGAAGAAGAACTAGCTGAGGTCCTTGCTGAAGAGAGGCTGAATGGTTTAGTTAGTAGTATCACTCAGGACTAGTACATTTTGCCCCAGTTACACAGACTAGCTGAGTAGGCAAGCAGGAGGACAGCAATGCCTAGGTATCAATGGTGCACTGCATTCCACTGTTTGCTTGCCAGGGAAGGGCATTTGATATGAGCAACCCCCTACTATTCATATAGTGCTCATGCCCAACAAAAGTATTATCTCAAATACTTTCAATTAAAAATGTTTAAAGGATGTTTAAAACCTTTTAGGTCTTTGATAACATTCTAATTATCCCAGTCCACAGTTGGTCATACACTTTAACGAGTGACTGGCCATGCAGCCATTCGTCCGACAGCTATTCTTCCTGAACTAAATGTACAATGACTTGGCCATTTGATGTTCTCAGTAGGGAGAGGCGAATAAGCTGCTGCTAGAAACCTCTGATGGCAAGTTATTTCCCTTGAGATTAAGGGGATCAATAATCTAGATACAGGTGAAACTCGAAAAATTAGAATATCGTGCAAAAGTTTATTTATTTCAGTAATGCAACTTAAAATGAGAATTTTGTGAAAAGGTTCAATATTCTAGGCTCAAAGTGTCACACTCTAGTCATCTAATTAATCCATACCCCCTGAGCAAAGGGTACCTGAGCTTGTGACTTTGGGGTTTTCATAAGCTGTAAGCCATAATCATCAAATTATAACAAATAAAGGCTTGAAATATCTCGCTTTGCATGTAATGAGTCGATCTCATGTGTTAGTTTCACTTTTTAAGTTGCATTACTGAAATAAATGAACTTTGACCGATATTCAAATTTTTTGAGTTTCACCTGTATTTAGTCTGATCAACCCCTCTGTCCACCCAACATCTGATGTCAAGAAAGAGGTGTAATACCCCCATACACTCTCGATGATCCTCCAGTCCTGCTGAAATCAGCAGGTTCAGCCAAATCCATCTTATGTGTATGGCTACCCTATTAGTTCACTCACTCGTAGCAGCAGAGCCATATGTGTAGCCCTTCCTTCCAGTTCAACAGGACATTGGACTTACAGTAACATGATGTAGAATTAGAAAGGATCAACAGACATCCCATGTCTATGGTTTTGGTGAAAAAGGACACAACTGATACAGTTAAAAACAGATTCTACAATTTACCCAAGAAAGAACTTTTATAGAAAAAGCTGGCAGCAACTGGACCTAACCTCGAGATTTTTGAGAGCACACCTATTCCTACGTGCTGAAGTCATCAATGACAATGGCAGATGGATCTAAACAGTCCATTTCAGGTAAACCTCCATCAGATATCATTTACAGGTAGGTACCATCTGATTGCCAAGGGTTGCTGTGCTGGTAGAGAGAGTGGTTTTCTCTACACTAGGGATGAGCGAACTCGAACTGTATAGTTCGGGTTCGTACCGAATTTTGGGGTGTCCGTGACACGGACCCGAACCCGGACATTTTCGTAAAAGTCCGGGTTCGGGTTCGGTGTTCATCGCTTTCTTCGCGCTTTTGTGACGCTTTCTTGGCGCTTTTTGAAAGGCTGCAAAGCAGCCAATCAACAAGCGTCATACTACTTGCCCCAAGAGGCCATCACAGCCATGCCTACTATTGGCATGGCTGTGATTGGCCAGAGCACCATGTGACCCAGCCTCTATTTAAGCTGGAGTCACATAGCGCCGCCCGTCACTCTGCTCTGATTAGCGTAGGGAGAGGTTGCGGCTGCGACAGTAGGGCGAGATTAGGCAGATTAACTCCTCCAAAGGACTTGATTAACTGATCGATCTGCAGCTGTGGATCATTGAGCTGCTGATCCTCAATTGCTCACTGTTTTTAGGCTGCCCAGACCGTTTGTCAGTCACATTTTTCTGGGGTGATCGGCGGCCATTTTGTGTCTTGTGGTGCGCCAGCACAAGCTGCGACCAAGTGCATTTAACCCTCAATGGTGTGGTTGTTTTTTGGCTAAAGCCTACATCAGGGTGAAGCTGTCACACCAAGTGCATTTAACCAGCAATAGTCTGTTCATTTTTTGGCCATATACAAAATCAGGGGCAAGCTGCGCCTGTCACCAAGTGCATTTAACCCTCAATGGTGTGGTTGTTTTTTGGCTAAAGCCTACATCAGGGTGAAGCTGTCACACCAAGTGCATTTAACCAGCAATAGTCTGTTCATTTTTTGGCCATATACTAAATCAGGGGCAAGCTGCGCCTGTCACCAAGTGCATTTAACCCTCAATGGTGTGGTTGTTTTTTGGCTAAAGCCTACATCAGGGTGAAGCTGTCACACCAAGTGCATTTAACCAGCAATAGTCTGTTTATTTTTTGGCCATATCCCAGTCTAATTCTGTCACTAAATCCATACCGGTCACCCAGCGCCTAAATACTAGGCCTCAAATTTATATCCCGCTAAATCTGTCCTTAGTGCTGTAGCTGGGCGAGTTATTTAGTGTCCGTTCAAGCACATTTCTTGTTCTGGGTTGAAATACAATTCCCAATTTAGCAATTTCATAATTTAGTGGTTTCTGCTATATCAGAGCTATTTGAAATCTATCCCTAAAAGGGTATATAATATTCAAGGTGCACATTGGGTCATTCAGAATAACTTCACACACACCCGCTACTGTGTATTTCCAAGTCTAATTCTGGCACTAAACCCATACCTGTCACCCAGCGCCTAAATACTAGGCCTCAAATTTATATCCAGCTAAATCTGTCCCTAGTGCTGTAGCTGGGCGAGTTATTTAGTGTCCGTTCAAGCACATTTCTTGTTCTGGGTTGAAATACAATTCCCAATTTAGCAATTTCATAATTTAGTGGTTTCTGCTATATCAGAGCTATTTGAAATCTATCCCTAAAAGGGTATATAATATTCAAGGTGCACATTGGGTCATTCAGAATAACTTCACACACACCCGCTACTGTGTATTTCCAAGTCTAATTCTGGCACTAAACCCATACCTGTCACCCAGCGCCTAAATACTAGGCCTCAAATTTATATCCAGCTAAATCTGTCCCTAGTGCTGTAGCTGGGCGAGTTATTTAGTGTCCGTTCAAGCACATTTCTTGTTCTGGGTTGAAATACAATTCCCAATTTAGCAATTTCATAATTTAGTGGTTTCTGCTATATCAGAGCTATTTGAAATCTATCCCTAAAAGGGTATATAATATTCAAGGTGCACATTGGGTCATTCAGAATAACTTCACACACACCCGCTACTGTGTATTTCCAAGTCTAATTCTGGCACTAAACCCATACCTGTCACCCAGCGCCTAAATACTAGGCCTCAAATTTATATCCCGCTAAATCTGTCCTTAGTGCTGTAGCTGGGCGAGTTATTTAGTGTCCGTTCAAGCACATTTCTTGTTCTGGGTTGAAATACAATTCCCAATTTAGCAATTTCATAATTTAGTGGTTTCTGCTATATCAGAGCTATTTGAAATCTATCCCTAAAAGGGTATATAATATTCAAGGTGCACATTGGGTCATTCAGAATAACTTCACACACACCCGCTACTGTGTATTTCCAAGTCTAATTCTGGCACTAAACCCATACCTGTCACCCAGCGCCTAAATACTAGGCCTCAAATTTATATCCCGCTAAATCTGTCCCTAGTGCTGTAGCTGGGCGAGTTATTTAGTGTCCGTTCAAGCACATTTCTTGTTCTGGGTTGAAATACAATTCCCAATTTAGCAATTTCATAATTTAGTGGTTTCTGCTATATCAGAGCTATTTGAAATCTATCCCTAAAAGGGTATATAATATTCAAGGTGCACATTGGGTCATTCAGAATAACTTCACACACACCCGCTACTGTGTATTTCCAAGTCTAATTCTGGCACTAAACCCATACCTGTCACCCAGCGCCTAAATACTAGGCCTCAAATTTATATCCCGCTAAATCTGTCCTTAGTGCTGTAGCTGGGCGAGTTATTTAGTGTCCGTTCAAGCACATTTCTTGTTCTGGGTTGAAATACAATTCCCAATTTAGCAATTTCATAATTTAGTGGTTTCTGCTATATCAGAGCTATTTGAAATCTATCCCTAAAAGGGTATATAATATTCAAGGTGCACATTGGGTCATTCAGAATAACTTCACACACACCCGCTACTGTGTATTTCCAAGTCTAATTCTGGCACTAAACCCATACCTGTCACCCAGCGCCTAAATACTAGGCCTCAAATTTATATCCCGCTAAATCTGTCCCTAGTGCTGTAGCTGGGCGAGTTATTTAGTGTCCGTTCAAGCACATTTCTTGTTCTGGGTTGAAATACAATTCCCAATTTAGCAATTTCATAATTTAGTGGTTTCTGCTATATCAGAGCTATTTGAAATCTATCCCTAAAAGGGTATATAATATTCAAGGTGCACATTGGGTCATTCAGAATAACTTCACACACACCCGCTACTGTGTATTTCCAAGTCTAATTCTGGCACTAAACCCATACCTGTCACCCAGCGCCTAAATACTAGGCCTCAAATTTATATCCCGCTAAATCTGTCCTTAGTGCTGTAGCTGGGCGAGTTATTTAGTGTCCGTTCAAGCACATTTCTTGTTCTGGGTTGAAATACAATTCCCAATTTAGCAATTTCATAATTTAGTGGTTTCTGCTATATCAGAGCTATTTGAAATCTATCCCTAAAAGGGTATATAATATTCAAGGTGCACATTGGGTCATTCAGAATAACTTCACACACACCCGCTACTGTGTATTTCCAAGTCTAATTCTGGCACTAAACCCATACCTGTCACCCAGCGCCTAAATACTAGGCCTCAAATTTATATCCCGCTAAATCTCTCGTTACCGCTGTCCTGTTGTGGCTGGGAAAGTTATTTAGTGTCCGTCAAAGCACATTTTTTGTTCTGGGTTGAAATACAATTCCCAATTTAGCAATTTCATAATTTAGTGGTTTCTGCTATATCAGAGCTATTTGAAATCTATCCCTAAAAGGGTATATAATATTCAAGGTGCACATTGGGTCATTCAGAATAACTTCACACACACCCGCTACTGTGTATTTCCAAGTCTAATTCTGGCACTAAACCCATACCTGTCACCCAGCGCCTAAATACTAGGCCTCAAATTTATATCCCGCTAAATCTGTCCCTAGTGCTGTAGCTGGGCGAGTTATTTAGTGTCCGTTCAAGCACATTTCTTGTTCTGGGTTGAAATACAATTCCCAATTTAGCAATTTCATAATTTAGTGGTTTCTGCTATATCAGAGCTATTTGAAATCTATCCCTAAAAGGGTATATAATATTCAAGGTGCACATTGGGTCATTCAGAATAACTTCACACACACCCGCTACTGTGTATTTCCAAGTCTAATTCTGGCACTAAACCCATACCTGTCACCCAGCGCCTAAATACTAGGCCTCAAATTTATATCCCGCTAAATCTGTCCTTAGTGCTGTAGCTGGGCGAGTTATTTAGTGTCCGTTCAAGCACATTTCTTGTTCTGGGTTGAAATACAATTCCCAATTTAGCAATTTCATAATTTAGTGGTTTCTGCTATATCAGAGCTATTTGAAATCTATCCCTAAAAGGGTATATAATATTCAAGGTGCACATTGGGTCATTCAGAATAACTTCACACACACCCGCTACTGTGTATTTCCAAGTCTAATTCTGGCACTAAACCCATACCTGTCACCCAGCGCCTAAATACTAGGCCTCAAATTTATATCCCGCTAAATCTGTCCCTAGTGCTGTAGCTGGGCGAGTTATTTAGTGTCCGTTCAAGCACATTTCTTGTTCTGGGTTGAAATACAATTCCCAATTTAGCAATTTCATAATTTAGTGGTTTCTGCTATATCAGAGCTATTTGAAATCTATCCCTAAAAGGGTATATAATATTCAAGGTGCACATTGGGTCATTCAGAATAACTTCACACACACCCGCTACTGTGTATTTCCAAGTCTAATTCTGGCACTAAACCCATACCTGTCACCCAGCGCCTAAATACTAGGCCTCAAATTTATATCCCGCTAAATCTGTCCTTAGTGCTGTAGCTGGGCGAGTTATTTAGTGTCCGTTCAAGCACATTTCTTGTTCTGGGTTGAAATACAATTCCCAATTTAGCAATTTCATAATTTAGTGGTTTCTGCTATATCAGAGCTATTTGAAATCTATCCCTAAAAGGGTATATAATATTCAAGGTGCACATTGGGTCATTCAGAATAACTTCACACACACCCGCTACTGTGTATTTCCAAGTCTAATTCTGGCACTAAACCCATACCTGTCACCCAGCGCCTAAATACTAGGCCTCAAATTTATATCCCGCTAAATCTCTCGTTACCGCTGTCCTGTTGTGGCTGGGAAAGTTATTTAGTGTCCGTCAAAGCACATTTTTTGTTCTGGGTTGAAATACAATTCCCAATTTAGCAATTTCATAATTTAGTGGTTTCTGCTATATCAGAGCTATTTGAAATCTATCCCTAAAAGGGTATATAATATTCAAGGTGCACATTGGGTCATTCAGAATAACTTCACACACACCCGCTACTGTGTATTTCCAAGTCTAATTCTGGCACTAAACCCATACCTGTCACCCAGCGCCTAAATACTAGGCCTCAAATTTATATCCCGCTAAATCTGTCCCTAGTGCTGTAGCTGGGTGAGTTATTTAGTGTCCGTTCAAGCACATTTCTTGTTCTGGGTTGAAATACAATTCCCAATTTAGCAATTTCATAATTTAGTGGTTTCTGCTATATCAGAGCTATTTGAAATCTATCCCTAAAAGGGTATATAATATTCAAGGTGCACATTGGGTCATTCAGAATAACTTCACACACACCCGCTACTGTGTATTTCCAAGTCTAATTCTGGCACTAAACCCATACCTGTCACCCAGCGCCTAAATACTAGGCCTCAAATTTATATCCCGCTAAATCTGTCCTTAGTGCTGTAGCTGGGCGAGTTATTTAGTGTCCGTTCAAGCACATTTCTTGTTCTGGGTTGAAATACAATTCCCAATTTAGCAATTTCATAATTTAGTGGTTTCTGCTATATCAGAGCTATTTGAAATCTATCCCTAAAAGGGTATATAATATTCAAGGTGCACATAGGGTCATTCAGAATAACTTCACACACCCGCTACTGTGCATTTCCAAATCTAATTCTGTCACTAAACCCATACCTGTCACCCAGCGCCTAAATACTAGGCCTCAAATTTATATCCCGCTAAATCTCTCGTTACCGCTGTCCTGTTGTGGCTGGGAAAGTTATTTAGTGTCCGTCAAAGCACATTTTTTGTTCTGGGTTGAAATACAATTCCCAATTTAGCAATTTCATAATTTAGTCGTTTCTGCTATATCAGAGCTATTTGAAATCTATCCCTAAAAGGGTAGATCATATTGAAGGTGCACATAGGGTCATTCAGAATAACTTCACACACACGCTTCTGTGCATTTCCAAGTCTAATTCTGTCACTAAATCCATACCGGTCACCCAGCGCCTAAATACTAGGCCTCAAATTTATATCCCGCTGAATTTGAATACAATACATTGGGCCAAATAATATATTTGTTGTTGTGGTGAACCATAACAATGAGAAAAACATCTAGTAAGGGACGCGGACGTGGACATGGTCGTGGTGGTGTTAGTGGACCCTCTGGTGCTGGGAGAGGACGTGGCCGTTCTGCCACATCCACACGTCCTAGTGTACCAACTACCTCAGGTCCCAGTAGCCGCCAGAATTTACAGCGATATATGGTGGGGCCCAATGCCGTTCTAAGGATGGTAAGGCCTGAGCAGGTACAGGCATTAGTCAATTGGGTGGCCGACAGTGGATCCAGCACGTTCACATTATCTCCCACCCAGTCTTCTGCAGAAAGCGCACAGATGGCGCCTGAAAACCAACCCCATCAGTCTGTCACATCACCCCCATGCATACCAGGGAAACTGTCTCAGCCTCAAGTTATGCAGCAGTCTCTTATGCTGTTTGAAGACTCCGCTGGCAGGGTTTCCCAAGGGCATCCACCTAGCCCTTCCCCAGCGGTGAAAGACATAGAATGCACTGACGCACAACCACTTATGTTTCCTGATGATGAGGACATGGGAATACCACCTCAGCATGTCTCTGATGATGACGAAACACAGGTGCCAACTGCTGCGTCTTTCTGCAGTGTGCAGACTGAACAGGAGGTCAGGGATCAAGACTGGGTGGAAGACGATGCAGGGGACGATGAGGTCCTAGACCCCACATGGAATGAAGGTCGTGCCACTGACTTTCACAGTTCGGAGGAAGAGGCAGTGGTGAGACCGAGCCAACAGCGTAGCAAAAGAGGGAGCAGTGGGCAAAAGCAGAACACCCGCCGCCAAGAGACTCCGCCTGCTACTGACCGCCGCCATCTGGGACCGAGCACCCCAAAGGCAGCTTCAAGGAGTTCCCTGGCATGGCACTTCTTCAAACAATGTGCTGACGACAAGACCCGAGTGGTTTGCACGCTGTGCCATCAGAGCCTGAAGCGAGGCATTAACGTTCTGAACCTGAGCACAACCTGCATGACCAGGCACCTGCATGCAAAGCATGAACTGCAGTGGAGTAAACACCTTAAAACCAAGGAAGTCACTCAGGCTCCCCCTGCTACCTCTTCTGCTGCTGCCGCCTCGGCCTATTCTGCTGCTGCCGCCTCGGCCTCTTCCTCCGCCTCTGGAGGAACGTTGGCACCTGCCGCCCAGCAAACAGGGGATGTACCACCAACACCACCACCACCACCTCCGTCACCAAGCGTCTCAACCATGTCACACGCCAGCGTTCAGCTCTCCATCTCACAAACATTTGATAGAAAGCGTAAATTCCCACCTAGCCACCCTCGATCCCTGGCCCTGAATGCCAGCATTTCTAAACTACTGGCCTATGAAATGCTGTCATTTAGGCTGGTGGACACAGACAGCTTCAAACAGCTCATGTCGCTTGCTGTCCCACAGTATGTTGTTCCCAGCCGGCACTACTTCTCCAAGAGAGCCGTGCCTTCCCTGCACAACCAAGTATCCGATAAAATCAAGTGTGCACTGCGCAACGCCATCTGTGGCAAGGTCCACCTAACCACAGATACGTGGACCAGTAAGCACGGCCAGGGACGCTATATCTCCCTAACTGCACACTGGGTAAATGTAGTGGCAGCTGGGCCCCAGGCGGAGAGCTGTTTGGCGCACGTCCTTCCGCCGCCAAGGATCGCAGGGCAACATTCTTTGCCTCCTGTTGCCACCTCCTCCTTCTCGGCTTCCTCCTCCTCTTCTTCCACCTGCTCATCCAGTCAGCCACACACCTTCACCACCAACTTCAGCACAGCCCGGGGTAAACGTCAGCAGGCCATTCTGAAACTCATATGTTTGGGGGACAGGCCCCACACCGCACAGGAGTTGTGGCGGGGTATAGAACAACAGACCGACGAGTGGTTGCTGCCGGTGAGCCTCAAGCCCGGCCTGGTGGTGTGTGATAATGGGCGAAATCTCGTTGCAGCTCTGGGACTAGCCAATTTGACGCACATCCCTTGCTTGGCGCATGTGCTGAATTTGGTGGTGCAGAAGTTCATTCACAACTACCCCGACATGTCAGAGCTGCTGCATAAAGTGCGGGCCGTCTGTTCGCGCTTCCGGCGTTCACATCCTGCTGCTGCTCGCCTGTCTGCGCTACAGCGTAACTTCGGCCTTCCCGCTCACCGCCTCATATGCGACGTGCCCACCAGGTGGAACTCCACCTTGCACATGCTGGACAGACTGTGCGAGCAGCAGCAGGCCATAGTGGAGTTTCAGCTGCAGCACGCACGGGTCAGTCGCACTACAGAACAGCACCACTTCACCACCAATGACTGGGCCTCCATGCGAGACCTGTGTGCCCTGTTGCGCTGTTTCGAGTACTCCACCAACATGGCCAGTGGCGATGACACCGTTATCAGCGTTACAATACCACTTCTATGTCTCCTTGAGAAAACACTTAGGGCGATGATGGAAGAGGAGGTGGCCCAGGAGGAGGAGGAGGAGGAAGAGGGGTCATTTTTAGCACTTTCAGGCCAGTCTCTTCGAAGTGACTCAGAGGGAGGTTTTTGGCAACAGCAGAGGCCAGGTACAAATGTGGCCAGCCAGGGCCCACTACTGGAGGACGAGGAGGACGAGGATGAGGAGGAGGTGGAGGAGGATGAGGATGAAGCATGGTCACAGCGGGGTGGCACCCAACGCAGCTCGGGTCCATCACTGGTGCGTGGCTGGGGGGAAAGGCAGGACGATGACGATACGCCTCCCACAGAGGACAGCTTGTCCTTACCCCTGGGCAGCCTGGCACACATGAGCGACTACATGCTGCAGTGCCTGCGCAACGACAGCAGAGTTGCCCACATTTTAACCTGTGCGGACTACTGGGTTGCCACCCTGCTGGATCCACACTACAAAGACAATGTGCCCACCTTACTTCCTGCACTGGAGCGTGATAGGAAGATGCGCGAGTACAAGCGCACGTTGGTAGACGCGCTACTGAGAGCATTCCCAAATGTCACAGGGGAACAAGTGGAAGCCCAAGGCCAAGGCAGAGGAGGAGCAAGAGGTCGCCAAGGCAGCTGTGTCAATGCCAGCTCCTTTGAGGGCAGGGTTAGCATGGCAGAGATGTGGAAAACTTTTGTCAACACGCCACAGCTAACTGCACCACCACCTGATACGCAACGTGTTAGCAGGAGGCAACATTTCACTAACATGGTGGAACAGTACGTGTGCACACCCCTCCACGTACTGACTGATGGTTCGGCCCCATTCAACTTCTGGGTCTCTAAATTGTCCACGTGGCCAGAGCTAGCCTTTTATGCCTTGGAGGTGCTGGCCTGCCCGGCAGCCAGCGTTTTGTCTGAACGTGTATTCAGCACGGCAGGGGGCGTCATTACAGACAAACGCAGCCGCCTGTCTACAGCCAATGTGGACAAGCTGACGTTCATAAAAATGAACCAGGCATGGATCCCACAGGACCTGTCCGTCCCTTGTCCAGATTAGACATTAACTACCTCCCCATAACCATATATTATTGGACTCCAGGGCACTTCCTCATTCAATCCTATTTTTATTTTCATTTTACCATTATATTGCGAGGCTACCCAAAGTTGAATGAACCTCTCCTCTGCCTGTGTGCTAGGCCTAAATATATGCCAATGGACTGTTGCAGTGGTGGCTGACGTGAAGCCTCATTCTCTGCTATGACATGCAGACTAATTCTCTGCTGACATGAAGACAGATTCTCTGTTACGGGACCTCTCTCCTCTGCCTGGGTGCCGGGGCCTAAATATCTGAGAATGGACTGTTCCAGTGGTGGGTGACGGGAAGCCAGATTCTCTGCTATGGAACCTCTCTCCAATTGATTTTGGTTAATTTTTATTTATTTAATTTTTATTTTAATTCATTTCCCTATCCACATTTGTTTGCAGGGGATTTACCTACATGTTGCTGCCTTTTGCAGCCCTCTAGCTCTTTCCTGGGCTGTTTTACAGCCTTTTTAGTGCCGAAAAGTTCGGGTCCCCATTGACTTCAATGGGGTTCGGGTTCGGGACGAAGTTCGGATCGGGTTCGGATCCCGAACCCGAACATTTCCGGGATGTTCGGCCGAACTTCTCGAACCCGAACATCCAGGTGTTCGCTCAACTCTACTCTACACCCATATAGGTAATTAGAAGAGAACCATAAAACCTTCAGCACCAATAATTACTTAAAAGGATCCATCTAATTAAGCAAACAAATGTATTAAAGCATTATATACTATTGTGTGTATGTAGATAATTAAAAAAAATATATGTTTGTTTTCATTTTTGTGCATTAGAACTGTAACTGGTGTTGTCAAGTATTTTATAACATTTACCGTATCTTACCTGTTATAAGAAATAATCTACTGCCAGAAATCCCTCCATTATTCAACTATGGACTAACCTTACCATTACTAACAAGGTTAATCATGATAAAAAGGCTACTTTGAAAAATGTATCTGTAACCCGACGTTTTATACTTTTAGGTAGCACTTAAGCATGAGTGGGTCTATCCAGAAAATGAATTTGTTGTATTATTTTAGACCACACAGAGATAAGATAATCTAGAAATCGTGCCTTAGGGAATGTCATTATTTTCTTAGGGTAACTTGTTATAAGTCTTCATAAGGCACAGAGAACAAAATAAACTGACTATGTAAACATAATAATATTTTGCTGAAAGTACATGGGCACCCTGGGACTGCTTCGAGCTGAAGAAACGCATGAATCCCACACTGTTTGCTGAAACTCTAGGAGAGAAAAGCTTCGCTGGTTATTGCTTTGTGTAAGGAAATGAGTGGCCTAATAAAGCTAATTTTAGAGGACATCATTTTTATTATATTTCTCTGACACAAGCCTGAATTAAAATGCCATAAAACATGCGATTATGTAACACACAAGCCTAATAATGTTCTTTGCAGGAAGTCAGAAGATGAGAATTACTCGACAACAAGCTTTCAATGGTCCTTACCTTCTATGGAGACCAGGATCTACTGTATGAACTTTGCTTCACCCAGGAGCACATTTCTCTGTGCATTTAATTGTTGCTTCTTTTATTTATTGCTTTGTTTATTTAGGTATCATTAAAAAGGTTATCTTTTTCAGGACAAGCCCTGTCTGTATGCCTTAAAGGGATGCTTGGGTGTTACATGCATTTATTAAAGGTCCAATGCTTTCAAGTGTCGCTGACTACAGCCAACGGCTGTGTCTTAAGTTTTATTAGGATCCCCCCACAGCAAACTGAGCCTGAGCAATAAGGTCCTTTTGGTTCCTAGTTTGCTGCATTATATTTACTCCATTGTATTTACTCCTATTGTATATCTTTACGACACGACTAGTTTTCACCTTGCTCACTTGTTGTCACGGCTGAGGACGGGGAAAATCCTCAGCCGTGCGATGCCAGATGATGTTAACCCCTGCTTGGCCAGGACGACAGAATTAGGGAGCAGGTCACCTCCTAATCGCATCCCTAATCTGACCCTAACTCCTAGCTGCATGGGCCGACCTTTAAGGTAGGAGGACCCATGCTCAGGAACCTCGGATCCCTAACTCACCCACCGACCTGTCCCTGGACTAGGAGTCAGGGTAAGACGGCCTGTTCCTTCTGGACACGGAGGAACAGGGGTCTCACTGGCCAAGCTGCAGGGAAAAGGGGAAACACAAACAGATCTATGGATATGGCAGTTCCACCAACCTGCCACAGCCTTGCTAACTGGATCCCTGTGCTGGCAAGCTGAAGATCACAACGCATCCACACACAGGGACCCAGATCCATAGCTGCACAGAAAAACAAGGAAAACATAAAATAGACATCACACATAAACTTGACATAAACTTAAAAGTCACAGTTAGTTTTTCACCACAAGGGTGGCCCCCACTGGCAGATGGAATGCACAGGAGGCTGCTGCAGCTAAGCATGGCTGAAGCAACCCACTGAGACATGCCAAACACAGAGGCTTTAAAGGCCTAAGTGGCCACACCCACACAGACACACCCAGTGTCTCACACACACAGAAAGGGAGTTAACCCTTCCAACACCAGGGAAGGGAAAACACCACTTAAAGGGGAAGTGCACACAATAACATAAACCAAGTGCACACATACACACATATCACACACAATCGCATGCACAACATAGCAAGCTGCCATGACACAGCTCAGACTGTTATGCTGCCACATACATACTGTTGCCAGCGGCAACCACAGGTGAGGCAAATACCACAGCCCTCACCTGTGATTGACAACCAAACCAAAGACCGCTGACAACCGCATGCGGTTCAGGAGTCACGACCATAACCATGGCCGTGACACTTGTCTTCTGCTGTTGTGACCTCCACCTGATCTCTGTTGATGACTAAACTCCACCTGCCTCGACACTTGGTCCATCTGACCACAATTCCTTATCTGCTGCCATGGTACTATTTGAAAGTTTTAGCTTATTTTTTGTCAGTTGTTGCTAGATGTAGTGACTCTGGGATTCCCTGTGGTAAAGTCCATACCTCCTTATCGGAGCTTGAGTCATAAATGTATTTTATATATGGTCATTCACCTGAATGACCACAGCTTCCCCCAAGAAAACCCAAAACGCAATTGTTTTAGAGAATTTTTATAAGAATGTTTCCTTAAACAAAAACTAGGTCTCAAAAGGGACCAGAAGTAAAGAAAATTCACACAAAAACTTAATTTCTTACTGTCCTCCTCCTATATCTTGATTTGAAATCAAATCTAAGAAAATTGTAAAGAATTATTTTATATGTATCCAAGGAGATCAGACATTTCTTTTCTCCTCACAGTCCTGTGTCTGGTTGTAAGGCAACTGGCTGCAGAAGGAGTCCTCCTCCTCTGGTCTTGTGGTAAGGCAACTGTCTGCAGGAGCCCCCCTCTACTGATCTGTTTACAATAGGAGACAAGCAAAGTCAAGTTCCATCCTTAAACTGAACCATACTTCTCCTGTGTTGGCATAGCAAATCTGTAGTTGTCACCCAGTATTGAAGAGATGGGAAGAGGCAGAAGGAGCATTTTCTTCATCTAGTCATGAGTCACCTGTATTCTTTTTTAATCAACTATTTGGCACAACTATAGGGTTTAACTAGGCAGCATATTTTACAAGAACATTCACTTTAAGGGTGTTGCCTCAGAACAAAGCCTGTCAGACATTATAGAGGCTTGTATGTAAGAGCTGCACTGTGGTGGTAATACACGCTTATCCATGGCTTCCCCACCATATAAACTGATCACTTGGGGCTAAAGAAGCTAGACACATGACAATCAGCTTATTCTCATTGTGAGAAAATCCCTCAAAATCTATTTTTTTTATTTACACATTTTTTTAATTTCTTTTAGAGAAGTCTATAGGGAAATACCTGAAAACACGCTACACCCAAAGCATGCTATGCTTTGAAAGACTGTGCAAGGAAGAAAGTGAGGAAAATGGCAAAAAAAAATTTGGGCATTTTACGTAAATTTTTACAATTAACACATTTTTCATGGAAATGCTATTTGGTGAGGTCTTGCCTCACCAAAAACAACCTCTTTCACAGAGGAGGTGTCACGTCCAGTATGAAATAGTGCACACCCTAGTCTCCAATCATACCACTTTCCCTACCTCCATGGCAGCTCCCAAATGGATGACAGTCCCTTTCCTGATAAGTGCACGGGCCAAAATGGAGGGAAGAAAACACCAAAACCAAATCAGACAAACACAAAAGAAGTCAAAGGATTCATGCACACGACCGTTGTTGTGTCCCGTGTCCGTTGTTCCGTTTTCCGTGATTTTCTGCGGACCCATTGACTTTCAATAGGTCTGTGTAAAACTCGGCTAATGCACCGTTTGTCTTCCGCCTCCGTGATCCGTGTTTCTAGTCCGTGAAAAAAATATGACTTGTCCTATTTTTTTTCACGGACAACGGTTCGCGGACCCATTCAAGTCAATAGGTCCGTGAAAAAAAACGGAGGCACACAAGATTGTCGTCTGCGCGGCCGCTTTTTTCCTATCATGGCAAACTTGACTTAGATTTTTTTTTTTACTTTCCTTTATTTCTGGCGATCCTCCAAAAATAAAGGAAGACACACGGAAACAAAAACGGACACGGATCATGGAACAACGGAACCCCTTTTTGCAATACTGTCGTGTGCATGAGGCCAAAAGCTGAGTCAGAGAACAAGCCAAAGTCCTAACCAGAGAGTGATGTCTGAACCAAAGTCATAAAACAAACCCAGAGTCAGTACCGTACCAAGTCTGAAACATGAGGTCACATCAGTGGTAGAATCAGGAGACAGTAGTGAGGTCAAAAGGCTAGCCGAGCACCAGCACCTGTGGTGATTGGGCTGATGTATCATCTGACCCAGTCATGATGCCAGCACACATGGAACACTGGGGCTGTGCCTGATTGGCCCAGCGTCTCTGCATGCTGCTAGGCCAGACCGCCCTACAGACTGGACTCCTCATGGGAGTGGAGTGCGGACAGGTAAGTACAAACCGGATTCCAAAAAAGTTGGGACACTAAACAAATTGTGAATAAAAACTGAATGCAATGATGTGGAGATGGCAAATGTCAATATTTTATTTGTAATATAACGTAGATGACAGATCAAACGTTTAATCCAAGTAAATGTATCATTTTAAAGGAAAAATACGTTGATTAAAATTTTCACGGTGTCAACAAATCCCCAAAAAGTTGGGACAAGTAGCAATAAGAGGCTGGAAAAAGTAAATTTGAGCTGACGAAGAGCTGGAAGACCAATTAACACTAATTAGGTCAATTTGCAACATGATTGGGTATAAAAAGAGTTTCTCAGAGTGGCAGTGTCTCTCAGAAGCCAAGATGGGTAGAGGATCACAAATTCCCACAATGTTGCGCAGAAACATAGTGGAGCAATATCAGAAAGGTGTTACCCAGCGAAAAATTGCAAAGACTTTGCATCTATCATCATCAACTGTGCATAACATCATCCGAAGATTCAGAGAATCTGGAACTATCTCTGTGCGTAAGGGTCAAGGCTGTAAAACCATACTGGATGCCCGTGATCTCCGGGCCCTTAAACGACACTGCACCACAAACAGGAATGCTACTGTAAAGGAAATCACAGAATGGGCTCAGGAATACTTCAATGGGCTCAGGAATACTTCCAGAAACCATTGTCAGTGAACACAATCCACCGTGCCATCCGCCGTTGCCAGCTGAAAGTCTACAGTGCAAAGAAGAAGCCATTTCTAAGCAAGATCCACAAGCTCAGGCGTTTTCACTGGGCCAGGGATCATTTAAAATGGAGTGTGGCAAAATGGAAGACTGTTCTGTGGTCAGACGAGTCACGATTCGAAGTTCTTTTTGAAAATCTGGGACGCCATGTCATCCGGACCAAAGAGGACAAGGACAACGCAAGTTGTTACCAACGCTCAGTTCAGAAGCCTGCATCTCTGATGGTATGGGGTTGCATGAGTGCGTGTGGCATGGGCAGCTTGCATGTCTGGAAAGGCACCATCAATGCAGAAAAATATATTCAGGTTTTAGAACAACATATGCTCCCATCCAGACGTCATCTCTTTCAGGGAAGACCTTGCATTTTTCAACAAGATAATGCCAGACCACATTCTGCATCAATCACAACATCATGGCTGCGTAGGAGAAGGATCCGGGTACTGAAATGGCCAGTCTGCAGTCCAGATCTTTCACCTATAGAGAACATTTGGCGCATCATAAAGAGGAAGGTGCAACAAAGAAGGCCCAAGACGATTGAACAGTTAGAGGCCTGTATTAGACAAGAATGGGAGAGCATTCCTATTTCTAAACTTGAGAAACTGGTCTCCTCGGTCCCCAGACGTCTGTTGAGTGTTGTAAGAAGAAGGGGAGATGCCACACAGTGGTGAAAATGGCCTTGTCCCAACTTTTTGGGGATTTGTTGACACCATGAAATTCTGATTCAACATATTTTTCCTTTAAAATAGTACATTTTCTCAGTTTAAACTTGTGTTCCGTGATTTATGTTCTATTCTGAATAAAATATTAGAAGTTGGCACCTCCACATCATTGCATTCAGCTTTTATTCACGATTTGTATAGTGTCCCAACTTTTTTGGAATATCCGGTTTGTATATAACAGGAGGTCTGTGCCGATGTGTCCCAGAGGAGGTCCATCCCTATGTGTGCCAGAGCTGCTGAATGAAAGCAAATCTCACTCTGGCAGACCTGGCAAAACCATGTATTAGAGATGACAATTCATTTGAAATGAGTGGCTGTCCGTGGCTTACCCTGGCAAGAACAGCTGATTGCCTGTATATATAAAAAGCCAGACTTATAGAAAGGGGTGTAATAGATGAAATATTTGCCGTACCATACCGTATCTGGTACTTACAAATGTCTATAATCACTTATGCATCTGCATTCTGCATACTATGCATGTTTGGAATATAAATGTGGGTCTTAGTCTTTTGTCGGCTTTGAATTGAATATGTTTTGATTTAAACAAATCTGAAGATAATGTTGCAATAAGCGTCAAATACTCCAGTGAATAGAAGGGAAAGAAAAGGAAGCGGATGCTAAAGGTCATTTGATTAGTATTTCGAGCACACCTTAGCCATTACTGGAGTACATTCCACAATAACAAACCCGCAGCTTCCAAGATATTGCATTTATAGAAGCTCTCCGCAATCATTACCGCCTTCCCATTGTGGATCCTATCGGCATACATCACACAGTTACCTCTGGTTACACATGACCCCACGACTTAAAAAAACTGCTCTATAATGAATGCAGGTTGTGAAACCTCGGTGCTCAGCAGCTCGTGCACACGGAGGGTATTTCAGGCCGTCTTTTCTTCCTCCACATAAATACAGATTAAATACCTTGTTGGGATCTGCCAACCTTACTCAATGATAATTCAGGTAGTCAGACTGCCTGATATAAAATGTGCAATTTGGGAAGTAAGTTACCCATAAGAGCTTTTATTTTCAGTCAAAACAGCACATGTGAAAAATTGGATTCACTCAAATGCAGTGCATAGTAATTTAACCAAACAGCTTATAGGTCACATCTAAAAGGATCCCCAGGGCAGGAGGCATTAGCAGTCATGCACTATACAGCGTAAGCCAAATGCAGCATTCGCCAGAATTGTTTTCTAAAAACCTAAACTCAACACTTTGTCCGTAGATTATTTCTGGCACTTACTGTAAATAAACGTATAATTTAAAGAGACAGAACTTGGATCTGTACAGTATAATACTGTACATATCAATCTGTTCATTTTAGTTCATTTCTATTTTATTTGTGCCTGTTCTAAATAAAAATTCATTCATTTATCAAGCGATTTTTGCCACTCTTGTAACATTAAAAGTTGCACATTATGGTGCCCACAATATTTCCACCAACTTTTTGAGGTTCTTGACACTTTTTTAAAGTAGTGATAAAGGTGGAGCCTATCATGATTTGATGGATTTACTATTACTTACACCAAAACTGGCATAAGTCAGGGGCAGACTGGTCATAGACCCCACGGGGACATTTCCCTCATCATGGCCACTAGTCGGGTACATAGCGATCTGATGCTCTTAGCATTGATTAATGCTAGGAGCATCTAATACTGTACATATACACCTGGCTGACAGAAGAACGTGCCCTTCTCTGTATTGTTGTCTTCAGGATGGTGATACAGTTGAATGCTGTGGCGGGAGAGGCAGTATTTTGTGCTGCACTGTGTACTTAGTTCTGCTGGGGCAGTATTTTATGCTGCACTACAGTATTGCTGGCCTCACCTACTTATATTATCTCTGCCTTCTGTCAATTTGGGCCCACCTACAACATGGGGCCACTTAAAAAAATAAAAATTCAGGGCCACTTTAACTTCCCAATCCATCCCTGGCGTAAGTTATAGCTCAAGTCTACACCAGTTCCTGGCTGGTGTAGATTTTAGTTTTTGGCACACGAAGTGTCAATGATATGACTAATTTATTAAGAAGCATCTGCCTCTTAATAAACCAGACGCAACTTACTCTAGAGCATTGGGGGACAAGTCTTGATACATTTCTGCCAATATTTTTTACAAGCAGTAAATTATTGTAGAAGATCTTTTTGGAAGATTGTTGTCCTATGTGTACAGTCCCATTCCAAATGGTTATCAAAGAAATTCTGCAAAAAGGAGCTCCGGATATCAGATTAGTGGGGATCCGACTAACAGCTGTCTGAAGGGGCTACAGCTCTTGTGCAAGCTCTCTTTAGTGTTTACCTGCATGCCATCTAGTGGAGGATTGAGTGGTAGTGGCTTTGGCAATGACAGTGGAAATCCTCTCACCGATCCTCTTTAGGGTTGTACAGTGATAGGGGGGTGCACCCTTTCTTCCCTCGGGCGAAAACCATGGCATTAGATTTCTGCCCGGTGGTAATTGAGGTGCCCTTCTGTTTTGGCAGAGTGCAAGGCAGTAGTGTAGATGAAGGTGATATAGCGAGTAAATGGTGATGGAGTCAGTGACCAGGCCAGATGGTGCAAACAAATAAGCTTCTCTTTACTAAAGTGGAACCAGGTCCATCTTTTAGTTACTCCTCACTAACTAGGGGATGGACCAGGTCAATCTCCCAGCAACCTAAATGGGGTTGAGTCAATTTAGTTAACTCTGACTTAGCCATACAATACTATTGAGTTGGCAAATACAATAAATCTCAACATTGCAATGACAGATGTAGCCAGCACCAAAATCAGTGGGATAGTGTGCCATCCCAGCAGTGTAAGGCTTTGTTCACACTCGCGTTTTGGGCATATTCGTTATGGATCTGCAAAAACGGATCCGTTACAGAAATACAACCGCATGCATCAATTTGTTTTATCTGTAACATAGCCAAGACGGATCCGTCATGAACTCCATTGAAATTCAATGGGAGACTGATCCGTTTCGTCAAGCGGACACCAAAACACTGCAGGCAGCGTTTTGGTGTCCGCCTCCAGAGCGGAATGGAGACTGATAGGAGGAAAACTGATGCATTCTGAGTGGATCCTTTTCCATTCAAAATGCATTAGGAAACAAAAAAAAATATGAAATAAGGTGTGGTGGTATACGTCCTCAATTTCAGCAAGATAATTTATATTCATGAAGAGGAGAGCTAAAACAAAATAACAAATCTTTATTAATGTAGTACTAAGGTAAAATAGAGGGGTATATACCCAAATGCTAACCACCTGGATAGAGAAGGTAGGTATCAAGAAATTATGGGACCTAACCTAATAAGGATACTAATAACGCCACTGAAAGAGAGGTAAATGTAACAGTAGCGTAAAAGGCGGGTCCCATAAACTAAAGCCACCCAGCACTAAAGGGCTACATCCACATGGTCAAGATGCTGACTAATGTGTGAATAGATAAAGCAGGATATCCTAGCACGAAGGATCTGTTGTGCTAGGACTAACAACAGTTGCAGTGGGTGGCAGCGCGTATTGCCGCCCCTGCACTAAATAAATTGAGGTGCTGGGCTAAGGCACACAGAAGAGCCGCTGCAATGGCTAATATGCCAACAGACACCGACTCCACGGCCACTGCCACGTATGGTAATTGCTCAACGCGTTTCCATGCACCTAAGTGCACTTCATCGGAAGCAGAGTGCACCGTCAGCCTACTATAGCCAATTGCCTCCGAAACCAAGGCCTGCCAATATTATGTACACTCACGCCGTGTGTCACTAGTTTATATACCACGGCGTGGTGATACACAGAAGCGGAAACCTGCTTGGGCCAATAACCTCTGGTGTGAGGTATGGCTTAAAGCTGGAACCTAAGACAGACATAGGATAACCTGCCTATGGCCGGATCCTCTAGTGTGAGGCATGGCGTATCAGCTGGAACCTACGACCCTGCCTAAGCAGTCAGACGAATTGGCACTTTACGATGAATTGGCACTTTACCTTGAGAAATGGTCACTTGGCTTCTTGCAGCTCGGACTAGAGGATGGTCCTCGAGGTTGATAGGTTCTACTAGGTGTTGGTAGTCTTGACCTTCAATTCAAAGAGCAGCTCGGCACCATAGGAGTGTTTCAGTATAGTGTTCCAGTATCACTGGTCGGTTACCTTTGATGCGAACACAGCAAATCTCTCCTTTCTCATTAGCAAATTTCTGTTGTGGACTTAATACACGGATGGTCTGTTGTATAACGTTTTTGGAGGCTGGTGAAATGGTAGGCATGGACTTGTGTAAATCTTCAAGCATTTCAGTGTAACAGTTCCTAAGGACATTCATTCCTAGGACTACTGGAGGGTTGTTATCTTCCCTAACTTGCACAACAATGATACCTTGTTGGGGTAGTGTGGTTCCTCCCACTTGAAGAGTTGGCTGCCAGTACACATGCACTGGCACAGATTTGCCATTGCTGGCTATAATGCTCAGCCAGGATTCTGGTGGCTGTGTCAGCTGGTCGAGGTCCCAGTATCTCTCAGATGCAGTCTGTTGAATAGTTGTGACTTGAGACCCGGTATCCAATAAGGCAACAAAGGGAACACCAAATGTAACACCCCAGAGTTGTGTCACTACACGCCTCTACCTCGCTACTATATGCTAAGAGCCTTTATACCATCATCTGATGTAATTTATATTATGTCTTCCCAAATGTGCATCTAAAACCATGTTAAACACCATTGTTCCTGTAATTTATCTGGTTACCAGTAGGTGTCAGCAACACATTGGCCAGGTACTAGTCCCAGTTTAGTATATCTAGGCTGGAATGGATTATGCTTAGCTCTCTCTCTGTGAGCAGAGTGGGCCGTTCCCACATCCTGCAGCATGGGTTGGGAAGAAAGTTAGAGTCACTGTAGCCCACCCCCTGCTAGGGTTAGGGTGTGTGTGTGAGGAGTTTCCCTATATAGGGAAGACAGCAAGGATCTTGTCTCATCTGAGACTTGATCATATTCCCAGTCTGAGCACCTGCAGCCTAAGCTGGATGAAGAAGCAGAAAACGACAGACAACCTCCAGAGTTCCAGGAAGAAAGCATCCCCCGAGAAACCATCTGAGAGATAAGTCCAGAGACCTAGGAGAAGCCTTTCCTCTTCAGCTATTCTGTCCCCATAAATCAGAAGTTTTAGAAAAGTGCAGAAGATTAAATCCTGTCACAATTACAGAGCTTCCAAGCAGACGACTTATCCTGCAAGCTCCAAGTTTAAAGCAGAAGTATTTATTCCTGCCAATGAGTGCTAGAACCTGCTGGGACCAGAGACCAAAGCTGTATACTGCTTGGATACAAGTTATCTTCAGTAAAGAAAGGTTTGAACTTCATCTAAAGGTCTGGACATAATTTCTGCTGCAAAATTCCTCTATTACTCCTACTATCACTACGCTCAAATTTATTGCAAGTGAGCCAGAAGTCCAGCCTTACCCTGGTAGGAGACACCATTGACACAATTACCACTACCCTATAGAGACATTATAGATCATTACACCACTCTGGCATTCCTAATCTGGGATGTGCGTTATAACACCTTGAAAGGGCCCTGGGGTAGTACCCTGTGCACGCTGCAATTGGTGTCACGACAAATACAGAACTTTAAATACCCATATCATGTCCATTGCACATTGATTCGGAGAACCACTTCTGGACGGGATCATACATATCTGGGCATGCAGCTAGGATCTTCTGGACCTACTGCTCTACCTCCCGAGGGACGGTCCTTGGCCTCGGGGGTCGACCTTTTAACTGCCATCACATCATTTCTGTATGACCTGGCTTGTAACAGTATCTACAAAAGGGTCACTTCGGCTCGTTAAAGCTGTCAGTGGGGCGTCTACCAGAGTTTCTGGGATAAGTCTCTTTATAATCGGGAGGGAAATGTTTCCTTGGTGACGGTGTCTCATCCTCCAGCAACAAGGGTTTCTCCAACTGTTCTAATTTTTGGCATACTTTCTCCAGACTTTTGGTTAGTAAGTTAACCTGTTCTGTCAAGGCAGCAACTGCATCAGGAACCGGAGCTTTGGCTTCCTGACTGGCTATACAGGAACCTTTTGGGGATATAGCTGACTTATTCACAGACATTTCAGCAGGCCAAGCAGGCTCTGGTTGTGGGTCTTTCCCCAGAATACTGATAACTAGCTCTTTAAAGTCTAGGAAGGTAGAACTTGGGTGCTGTGCAGCTAATGTCCTAACACCTTTAATGAAGCGTTTTATCTTGATCCTCTGCTTCATGGGGGTATACCTATATAACAGCTTGCAGGGCTTACTGTAAGGATAATACAAAGTCTGACTCACTGGGCTGCTGTCTCTTACTGAAGTATCTCATTTTGACGTTGGACACAGTTCTGGGTTCAAAAGTGGTGTAGAGTCGTTCAAATATCTGCTCCAGTGTTTTTCTCTCTGAGCTTGGCCAGGATTTCACTTCTCTGAGGGCAGCTCCTTCCAATTGTGCAATAAGGATTTCCATTTGCTGTTCTTCTGACACAGGGTACAATCTGAATATAGCCAACATTTTTTCTTTAAATTCCCTAAAAGTATAAGCTTCCCTGTGTATCATGGGAACCAGGGTGCTCCAAAGAAATAAGGCATTGTTAAAGGCATTATGCTTGGTGCTGCAGCGGCTGGTGATGCACTAGGACCAGCTGCGGCTACTGCAGGGGACCTGCAAAGGTCAGGCTGCTCACTATCTCCTTGTTCAGACATGTCAGTGAGAGGCTTTCAATAAATTGCAGGTTAAGTACAGTCTTACACACTTGTTGCTATGGGCAACTGCTACTTTGCAGGTGCCTGGCCCATTAAGAGTCGTTGTGACAACTTAATATGGAGCAGTATGGTTCTCTGCAAGGCAGATTATGATTCCTAACAGTCCCGCTTAAAGTTAATTCCTCCCAGCAGCACTCACTCTGACATTCCTGGAAGGTTCCCAGGTTGTATATATATATATTTTTTATTTTATTTTTTTATTATTTTTCTTTTTACTTTTCCATGGAGGACTGTTCATCTCCCTATTTTTTTTTCGTACACCCTTACGTAGACTCGCGTCTCTTCAGCGTGCGTACGCACGTCACACTCTCTGCTCATGGGTAGTGAAAATAGTTGACTGGCTTACACAGGACACCCAATCTTCAACAGCTTCCGTTAGGAACCTTGACGCACCATTCTCCTCCAGCTCAGCTTTGGTCACCTGCTCTCAAGTTACCACTCTCCCGCCCGCCGCCACCACCACCACTACCACCACAGCCACCACAGCCGCTTCACTTGATCCCTCAGCGGAGTTATTTACACATCAGTTGGATGAAATTAGTGATGCGCAACCATTATTGACAGGGGATGTAGATAACAGGGATATGTCTCAGTCAGGCAGCATTACACACATGGACGTACAGTGTGATGATGATGATGATGTTGTACCCGCTGCTGCTTTCTTTGCTCAGGTGTCAGATACAAGTGAAGTGGTTGATGATGACGATGTGTCCGTGGATGACACGTGGGTGCCTGCTCGAAGAGAAGAAGAAGAGGGGGAAAGTTCAGAAGGGGAGACAGAGAGAAAGAGGAGACGAGTTGGAAGCAGGGGAAGGTCGTCGCAAGGAGCAAGTGGCACAGTCAGACAGCATGTATCGGCACCCAGGGTCAGCCAGACAGCACGCCAATCAACGCATGCTGTTGCCACCACCAGAATGCCGTCATTGCAAAGCTCAGCAGTGTGGCATTTTTTTTGTTTGTCTGCCTCTGACAACAGCGATGCCATTTGCAACCTGTGCCAAAAGAAACTGAGTCGTGGGAAATCCAACACCCACCTAGGTACAACTGCTTTGCGAAGGCACATGATCGCACATCACAAACGCCTATGGGATCAACACATGATGACGAGTAGAAGCAGCACACAAGCTCAAAGACACCATTCTCCTCCTGGTCCAGCATCTTCAGCCACGTCAACCACTGCTGTCCTCCATGCCCCCTCTCAACCACCAGCCACTCCGCCTCTCACCTTCAGCAATTCCATCTCATCTGCCCACAGTCAGGTGTCTGTAAAGGAAATGTTTGAGCGTAAGAAGCCAATGTCACAGAGTCACCCCCTTGCCCGGCGTCTGACAGCTGGCTTGACGGAACTCTTAGCCCGCCAGCTTTTACCATACCAGCTGGTTGAGTCTGAGGCCTTCCAAAAATTTGTCGCTATTGGGACATCACAGTGGAAGGTACCCGGACAAATTTTTCTTTCTAATAAGGCAATCCCAAACCTCTACTCAGTGATTGAAAAGGAGGTCATGGCATCTCTAGCATACAGTGTTGGGGCAAGCGTCCATCTGACCACTGATACCTGGTCTGCAAAGCACGGTCAGGGCAGGTATATCACCTACACTGTGCATTGGGTCAACCTGCTGACGGCTGCCAAGCATGGAATGCGTGGCTCTGCAGCGGAGTTGGTGACACCGCCACGACTTGCAGGCAGGCCTACTGCCACCTCCTCTACTCCTCCTACTCCATCCTCTTCCATAACGTCCTCGGCTGAGTCCTCTTCTGCTGCGGCGTCTGGCTGCACATCAACTGAATCCCCCCAGCTCCCAAGGGGCTATTCCACATCCCAGATACAACAGTGTCACGCTGTCTTGGGATTGACTTGCCTAAAAGCAGAGAGCCACACCGGACCAGCACTCCTGTCCGCCCTGAACGCACAGGTGGATCAGTGGCTGACCCCGCACCAACTGGAGATTGTCAAAGTGGTGTGTGACAATGGAAGCAATTTGTTGGCGGCATTGAATTTGGGCAAGTTGTCACATGTGCCGTGCATGGCGAATGTGTTGAATCTCATCGTACAATGCTTTGTGTCTAAGTACCCAGGCTTACAGGACGTCCTCAAGCAGGCCAGGAAGGTGTGTGGCCATTTCAGGCGTTCCTACACGGCCATGGTGCACTTTTCAGACATTCAGCGCCGAAACAACATGCCAGTGAGGCGCTTGATTTGCGACAGCCCAAAACGTTGGAATTCAACACTCCTAATGTTCGACCGCCTGCTCGAACAAGAAAAAGCCGTCAACGAGTATTTGTATGACCGGGGTGCTAGGACAGCCTCTGCGGAGCTGGGAATTTTTTTGCCACGTTACTGGATGCTCATGCGCAATGCCTGTAGGCTCATGCGTCCTTTTGAGGAGGTGACAAACCTAGTCAGTCGCATCGAAGGCACCATCAGCGACCTCATCCCATTTGTTTTCTTCCTGGAGCGTGCCCTGCGAAGAGTGCTGGATCAGGCTGTAGATGAGCGTGAAGAGGAAGAGGAAGAGTTGTGGTCACCATCACCACCAGAAACAGCCTTGTCATCATCGCTTGCCGGACCTGCGGCAACGCTGCAAGAGGAGTATGAGGAAGAGGAGTCAGAGGAGGAATGTGGCTTTGAGGAGGAGGAAGACCAACCACAGCAGGCAACCCAGGGTGCTCGTTGTTGTAACCTATCTGGGACCCGTGGTCTTGTACGTGGCTGGGGGGAAGAACAGACCGTCAATGACATCAGTGAGGAAGAGGAACGGGAAATGAGTAGCTCGGCATCCAACCTTGTGCAAATGGGGTCTTTCATGCTGTCATGTCTGTTGAGGGACCCTCGTATAAAAAGGATGAAGGAGAACAACCTGTACTAGGTGGCCACGCTACTAGACCCCCGGTATAAGCAGAAAGTGGCGGAAATGTTACCAAATTACCGGAAGTCGGAAAGGATGCAGCAGTTCAAAACCAAACTAAAAAATATGCTTTGCACAGCTTATAAGGGGGATGTCACAGCACAACGGGAATCTAACTGGGGAAGAGGTGAAAGTAATCCTCCTCCTTCCACGACCACGGCGGCAAGAACAGGGCGCTTTACAGATGTGTTGTTGATGGAGGACATGCAGAGCTTTTTCAGTCCTACACATCGCCACAGCCCTTCGGGATCCAGCCTTAGAGAACGACTCGACCGACAGGTAGCAGACTACCTCGCCTTAACTGCAGATATCGACACTCTGAGGAGCAATGAACCCCTTGACTACTGGGTGTGCAGGCTTGACCTGTGGCCTGAACTATCCCAGTTTGCGATAGAACTTCTGGCCTGCCCCGCTTCAAGTGTCCTGTCAGAAAGGACCTTCAGTGCAGCAGGAGGCATTGTCACTGACAAAAGAAGTCGCCTCGGTCAAAAAAGTGTTGATTACCTCACCTTCATTAAGATGAATGAGGCATGGATCCCGAAGGGACTGACAGTAGGGGATACGTTTAACTAACAAAAGGCCTGATGACATGCCTTGGCCTCAAAATGGTCCCCACGCTGCTGTATTTAATGTCTGCATACCGGATGACATTCCTGAATTCTCCGCCACCAACTAGTGTTCAAGCCGCAATGTTTTAGTCACCTTTCTGCCTTAAAAAAAAAAAAAAATTTTGGCTACAACAGCGGCCGCAAAAATAGCATTTTTCAGGCATGTGTACTTGCCTAATTTTTCTGGCCTCTGGTGCTGCACTGTGGCTGCAAAAAAAAAAAAAAAAGGCACATACAAGTGTCAATTCCCCTTTTGTGATCGTTACCTTGTAGTGGTGAAGGGGCTTGCTTACCCTAGGGGTGATGTGCGTCAGCGTACTAGTGATAAGGTGCCGAGGATAGTAGTTCTCTCGGTTAATTTGTCCCTTGGGGCCTGGGTGCAGTGGATGGGAAGACAGCACGAAATCCTCTGGGGCACTCTCTGTTGCAGGGAACACCAGCCAGATGTTGGTTGAGCTGCCCTTGATGGTTATTGGTGTTTAAGGTCCTTTGGTGGCTGGGCCCCTGGTTTGTGACGCCAGCACAACTAGGTGCAAATGTTGAGAGTAGTAGTAATGATGATATAGAATAATGAGACTAGAGCTTTTAATGAACTCCCAGTACTTTACTGAAGCTGATCCACAGGTCATCAATATATACAAAAGTAATTTACATCAAGGCAGATTTTACAGTGATTCACATTTAGTTCCCAGAAGGTGCCTAAGGAGTAGTCCTCTATGACAATCAGTCATTCTCTCTCTTATTTCTCCAGGTTGAAGGGATGAACTATCTATGCTGTACAGTATAATCCTATACTTCTGTATCCCCTTCTAGGAATATTATATTCTAACAAATGGCCTTTTTGTCTTAAATTATGGTGGGCAGCTTGTAGCTAGGAATCTCTCCACCTGATGCAAAGGAGGCTGGAGTCTGATAAATGACCTTGAGTTGCCTGGTTCTTCTGTAATCTTTTCCCTTCTATGGGCTGGTACATGGAACTACCGTTAGTATGCAGTTTGGATAACTCCTCAAAATGGCTGCAGAGGTCAGGCATTTGATGTTGTATTATTGGTTTGCATCGTCATTACAGTTTGATGAAGTATTCTCCATTACTGCCTTCTCTAACCCTGGGTTCACACCTGAGCGTTTTACAGCGCATTCAAACGCGCTGTAAAATGCTCAAGACATGAAAACCAATGCTTCCCTATGGGAATGGTTCACACCTGGGCGTTTTACAGCGCGTACGAACGCGCTGTAAAACGCCCGACGCTCAAACAAGTACTTGAGCTTCTTTGGGGCGTTTTGACGCGCGTTTGTGGCCATAGGACACTGCAGTCAATCACACAAACGCGCGTCAAACGCTCAGGTGTGAACCCAGGGTAAGGATGACTGTGCAGGGGCAAAGGAATTTCCTGCATTATTCCAGTGATCGGCTAAGATCTGTGGGTGAAATCCGGCAGCCAGTGTTCTATTCCTGAGCAGCGCCACCACAGGGAGATCAAAGCATTATGCAGTTCTTATTAGAGCTTAATCCTCCAGACAGAGAGAAGATAATAGAGATGTCTTTTTTTCTGTAAGGGCAACTGGGTTTTCTAAAACTTACAACACCCATATGAGTAAAAAAATAAATAAAAAATCTGCTATTTTCTGCATAAAACAACATTTATTTTATATATTTACCAACTGGTTGAATTATTACTGGCAATTGATAAAAAAATAATATATATATAATTTAAAAGTAATAAAAACAATAAAATTAATAGATATTAGTAATAATTTGATCTGAATTTCAGTAGAAAGCTGAGAAGCCGAATTTCCTCTCGATTAATGGTAACAAAATAATTTTCCCTGAAATGGCTGTAAAAAAAAAACCTCACTCACTTCATCCATTTTCACACGAAGAGGCCATCGCGGCCATCTTGATTTCAGAAACAGCGCAAAATCTCGTGCGGGGTGACGTATGAAGTCGCCACATCGGCATGTTGGCAGATGATGTGATGACATCATCATCTCACCGCGTGAGATTTTGCTCGGTGTCTTCAATCGAGACGGCCTCTACGCAAACAAATGGATATGGTGACAATTTTTTTTTACACTGATTAACCCCTGAAAGGCCTAAGTTGTAGCCTCAGATGCCACGATCAGTGGTAAACACGGCATCTGAGGGGTTCAATGATAGGGGACGGTGCGAACGCTGTTCCCCGTCATTGCGCCCACTTTGTCATGAAGTTATGCAGCCATGCTTTTATTAGTTCTTTATATGCTTGCTTTATGGATATGCACCTATGACCATGATTGTGTTAGTCTAAATTTTCTTGTAGTATATATTGAGGGTAGCGCCTCTTTTAGACTGAGCAACGCCCATCTGCCTGGGGCTTCTGAGCAGAATATAAATGTAGCTGCTTACTACATCGCCCTGAATATTTTAGGCTTAGTTAAGTCCAAGAGAGGCGGTATATTAGTGTTAGGAACCATCTGCGGAAGCCACCTTGACGCCTGGTAGATGGGCTCGACACACGTTTGATAAAAAATGTGCGCAAAGAGCTTCTAATTTTTCATTTCTAGCAGGTATAATACCACATTAGTTTTGAATGACCCCCATTTCTCAGTTCTATTGTTTTCATGTGAAATGTTGTGCAGCCATGCTTTTATTAGTTGTGATGAAGTAATACATCACAAATTGAATTTCTTTGTGAAATTCGGCAAAGCAGCCATATCAAATTTTTCATAACTTTGCTCATCTCTAATAACAATAATAGATACTTATACTACTACTAATAATAATAATTATAGAAAATAGTAATAATAATGAAAAAACATACTGTAAAATAGATAAAAAAAATGTACTTAGGTTTCATTCACACGTCCGTGGAACACGGTCCGTGAGATACCGGACTGGCATCCTGCTTAGTGCAGGAGCGCACAGCGTCATTGGTTGCTATGACGCCGTGCGTTTTGTGCCTCCGACGAAGTACAGTAATACCTTTGTATAGATCATATGAGTGTATTACTGTACTGCGGCGACGGCACAAAGCGCACAGCGTCATTGCAACCAATGACGCCGTGCGCTCCTGCACTAAGCAGGATGCCAGTCCGGTATCTCACAGACCGTGTTCCACGGACGTGTGAATGAAGCCTTACTGACATGGTACCCTTTGGTAAAAATTGTAAACATTAAGGCTGGTCTACAGCTGGAGGGATGGAACACAATCTGAGTGCAAAATTTGTGCAATTTTTAGTGACTTTGGAGCTCTTAATAAAATTTGCATCAATTCCTTTGAGTGCTGTCCCGCTGTCTCTATACGGGCTTGAATGTGATGGTGACCTGTGACAGTCGGCACCATGGGGACTTGATCCGAGAGTGCTGCTATCGAATAGCATTATCTGACAATTGCAAACAGTCAATTTTGGGCTTTCCTGCACTAAGACCGCTGGATTTCAATCGTTGCTAAAAGGAAACATATCTCTGTATTTAAGCCTTTATCTCTCAGATCACATGCTGTCATATCTCCGTTAATGAAGGCTTCTTCTCTAATCCATAATTGTCCCTGATTCCCCGAATGGCACTAAAAGAAAACCACAACATGCCAGTCACTGTACAATCGATATCTACAGCTGTTTTTATGTCGTTCAGATTATTTCGCTCAGTGAAAAGCACACGTTTTTTCCGTGCGGTGAGATGACACTACAAATAATTTATTACTTCTACTTCAACCTATTGGGTCGTTGTTATTTCCGTGCCCTTTCTGCTTCTGGAGATTTGCCAGTTAAAATCTTTGAATGCAGTAATTCAGAAGTGTAAATCCAATGTCAGCGTGAACAGAGGAATGGCCGGGCTTCCCAATTAAACATTACAAAGACCCTGGCAAAAAAAACAAGATATAATTTTCCAGGGAAAATTATGCTTTTTGGCACTACAAAAATAAAAAGACGGAGCTTCATATACAAGTTTGGCTTGTTTGTAGAAAATGTATGTCTTCATACTGTGGTCAATATCTATCTATCTATCTATCTCATATCCATTCCCACAGTTGTGGATTGCTCGTGTTTGGCTACTCACTACCGCTGTCCCAGGCTCCGTCCTCGGATGAGCACTGCCATCCCTGACCACCGCCGTCATTGCCCGTATCCAGCTGCATTACAGGGCAGGTAGCAGCAGTGATCTTCTGCCGGTGTCTCTCTATGCACTGTACTGGTCCTAGACTCCGCTCCACAGTTTTCATTCTGCTCTGGACACAGCATGCCTTCTAGCCTGTTTCCTGTAGCACCTCGGTAAGGGCCGGCATGCATTACTTCCTGGGATGTAAGGGTTTTGCACATGTGACCTGCGCAACCAATCTTAGCCATCCTGCACCTATTTTAGTGGTCCAGCCCCCTTCCCAGGTGTCTGAGCATCAAAGGTCCTTGTGTCCTGCAAAGGTTGCTGCTATCTGTGCTTACAGTCATGTGAAAAAATTAGGACACCCTTTGAAAGCATGTGGTTTTTTGTAACATTTTTAATAAAAGGTTATTTCATCTCCGTTTCAACAATACAGAGAGATTAAAGTAATCCGACTAAACAAAGAAAACTGAAGAAAAGTCTTTTCAAGATCTTCTGTAAATGTCATTCTACAAAAATGCCTATTCTAACTGAGGAAAAAGATAGGACACCCTTGCCCCTAATAGCGAGTGTTACCTCCTTTGGCTGAAATAACTGCAGTGAGACGGTTCTTGTAGCCATCTACCAGTCTTCGACATCGGTCTGAGGAAATTTTACCCCACTCCTCAATGCAGAACTTTTTCAGCTGTGAGATGTTTGAGGGGTTTCTTGCACGTACAGCCCTTTTCAAGTCACCCCACAGCATCTCAATGGGATTCAAATCTGGACTTTGACTTGGCCATTCCAGGACTCTCCATTTCTTCTTTTTCAGCCAATCTTTGGTTGATTTACTAGTATGTTTTGGGTCATTGTCATGTTGCATGGTCCAGTTCCGCTTCAGCTTTAATTTTCTAACTGATGGTCTCACATGTTCTTCAAGCACCTTCTGATACACAGTAGAATTCATCGTGGATTCTATGATGGTGAGCTGACCAGGTCCTGCTGCAGCAAAGCAGCCCCAAACCATGACACTTCCACCTCCATGCTTCACAGTTGGTATGAGGTTCTTTTCTTGGAATGCTGTGTTTGGTTTACGCCAAACATGTCCTCTGCTGTTGTGTCCAAATAATTCAATTTTGGACTCATCTGTCCAAAGAACATTATTCCAGAAGTCCTGGTCTTTGTCAACTTTATCTTTGGCAAATGTCAGTCTGGCCTCGATGTTTCTCTTGGAAAGCAAAGGTTTCCTCCTTGCACACCTCCCATGCAAGTTAAACTTGTACAGTCTCTTTCTGATTGTAGAGGCATGTATTTCTACATCAACAGTAGCCAGAGCCTGCTGTAGTTCTCGAGATGACACTTTAGGGTTTTTGGAGACCTCTTCTAGCATCTTGCGGTCTGCTCTTGGGGTGAACTTGCTGGGGCGACCAGTCCTGGGCATGTTGGCAGTTGTTTTGAAAGCCCTCCACTTGTAGACTATCTTCCGGATAGTGGAATGGCTGATTTCAAAATCTTTTGAGATCTTTTTAAATCCCTTCCCAGACTCATAGGCTGCTACAATCTTTTTTCTGAAGTCCTCTGACAGCTCTTTTGCTCTCACCATGGTGCTCACTCTCACTTCAACAGTCAGGAGCACACCAAACTAAATGTCTGAGGTTTAAATAGGGCAAGCCTCATTCAACATGCAGAGTAACGATCTACTAATTATGTGCACCTGGTGTGATATACCTGTGTGAGATCTGAGCCAATTTAAGAGGGAATACATGTGAGGGTGTCCTATCTTTTTCCTCAGTTAGAATAGGCATTTTTGTAGAATGACATTTACAGAAGATCTTGAAAAGACTTTTCTTCAGTTTTCTTTGTTTAGTTGGATTACTTTAATCTCTCTGTATTGTTGAAACGGAGATGAAATAACCTTTTATTAAAAATGTTACAAAAAACCACATGCTTTCAAAGGGTGTCCTAATTTTTTCACATGACTGTATGTTTCGGGACTCTTCTACCCGTTTGATCCTTACTTTCTCTGCCTCGACTCTCCTGTTGCTGACCAAGATTACCTGACCTGTACCTGTGCCGCCTGCCCTGACCCATTGCTTGTTTGATTTTGCCTCTGCCTCATCCTTTGGTCCTACACTGTCGTTCCTGGTTACAACTCGGTCTGCTGACTACAACTGTACCTCTGGCACCTTGCACTCGTACCCAGGGCCGGCGCCACCACCCGGCAAACCCGGGCAAGTGCCGGGGCCCCCTGCTCCTGGGGGGGCCCACTGTGCCCGCTCACTCTTGCAGCTGTGTCCTGCCCTTTTTGAATTCTAGGGCAGCTTACCCCAGCAATGCAGACAATTTTCGCCATGTGCACTGCTGGGGTAAGCGGCCCCAGAACTCAGAACAGGGTAGATGGAGTTTCGGTAGATCGATCCTATGCTAGAATGTAGTTGTTAGAAGGAGGCCTGTGACATCACTGGTCACATGCTCCTTCATGATCACATGACCAACCCTCGGCAGCAGCAGCTTGTGGAAGGAGGAGGGGCTGTGTGTGCTTGCAAGATGCAGAGTGAGGTAGGATGTGCTGCTGGAGAACCAGAACTTTATAAGGGGCAGCATATGGAGCTCATATATGAGTGGACAGGTGGAGCACAAATATGAGGGGGCAGTAGGGTTCAAGTGGAATGGAATCTGGTGCAATTAAGGGGGTTTATCATACAGATCCAGGTGTATTCTGAGGGCCATGATGTGTGTGTCAGTCTTTCTGTCCCTGTGTGTGAGCCCCTTTCTGTGTCTATGGCCTCATGCACACCAGCCGTGGGCATCACAGATGCAGACCTATTCACTTAAATGGGCCCTCAATCGCTGAATGGGAAGCACTATGGAGTGTTTCCGTGGTGTTTCTGTCCATGCCTCCGCACTGCAAAAAAATAGAACATGTTCTATTTTTTGTGCGGTGCGGACGGATCATGGACCCATTCAGGTTGAATGGGTCTCAATCTGTCCCGGCCGCCGTACGGACACTGCCAGTGCATTGGGGACCACAAATTGTGGTCCCCAATGCACGGAACGGATGCATAATGGCAGTGTGCATGAGGCCTGAGGCATTGCTTAGACTCCATCCCACAGTCTAGCCAGTGCCTAATGGGTTACGGTTTAGACCACCTTTTTGTACATGTTGATAATTCCCTTTTAAACCCCAGTCCATGTCCCCTCAGTACTGGGAATCAGTGGGAGTCATATTATAAAGGTAACAAAAGGTTGAAGCATAATTAAACGTGGAATTCCTTTTTAATGCCCCCTTAAGGTGGCCACACATTAGATAGAAGTTGATTGATGATCGCACAGGTGTCTGTCCCCGTGTGTGTGTGTCTGTCCCCGTGTGTGTTTGTCTGTCCCTGTGTGTGTGTGTGTGTGTCTGTCCCCGTGAGTGTCCCCATGTGTGTGTGTCTGTCCCCATGTGTGTGTGTCTGTCCCCATGTGTGTGTGTCTGTCCCCATGTGTGTGTGTCTGTGCCTGTCCCAGTGTGTGTGTGTTAGTCCCAGTGTGTGTGTGTGTCTGTCTCAGTGTGTGTATGTGTCTGTCCCAGTGTGTGTGTGTGTGTGTCTGTCCCAGTGTGTGTGTGTGTGTCTGTCCCAGTGTGTGTGTGTCTGTCCCTGTGTGTGTGTGTGTGTCTGTCCCCGTATGTGTGTGTCTGTCCCCATGTGTGTGTGTCTGTCCCCATGTGTGTGTGTCTGTCCCCATGTGTGTGTGTCTGTCCCTATGTGTGTGTGTCTGTGCCTGTCCCAGTGTGTGTGTGTTAGTCCCAGTGTGTGTGTCTGTCTGTCTCAGTGTGTGTATGTGTCTGTCCCAGTGTGTGTGTGTGTGTGTGTCTGTCCCAGTGTGTGTGTGTGTGTCTGTCCCAGTGTGTGTGTGTCTGTCCCTGTGTGTGTGTGTGTCTGTCCCCGCGTGTGTGTCACCATCACCATGCCCACAGTGTTCCCTTTGTCTTGACACAGCTGCATCAGGACATTCTGTGCGGGGCAAGATGAAGAAGGAAGAGGAGGCAGCGCCGCCTGCATGGAGTCTGTGGTAGAGGCACAGGGAGGCACACTAAGGACGCAGGTAACACTACTACATGATCTAAACTAGTGTTATCTGTGGTTTACATAGGACTACAGGTAACACTATCACATTATCAGCACTAGTGTTATCTGTGGTTTTACATAGGACTGCAGGTAACACTATCACATTATCAGCACTAGTGTTATCTGTGGTTTTACATAGGACTGCAGGTAACACTACTACATTTTCTGTACTCAGATAGCCATGACTGTGTTATCTATGCTGTTACATAGGACTGCAGGTGATATCTACTGTATTATCTGTACTCAAGAGAGTTACCACTGTGTAAGGGGGCCCACTGAGACTTTATCGCCCAAGGGCCCACATGATCCTGGAGCCGGCCCTGCTCGTACCTCCCGGTCCGCCTGGACCAGCGGCCTTGTGCATCAATCCTCCTCATGAGGAAGGGGCGTCATATTCTGGTCTATATGCTTTTACTTCCTACATTGTGAAAACATTTGCCGTGCCCCATTCACAGTTTTTTCTTGCACAGCAGCAACCCACAGGGAATGGGATCTTACTGCAGTTCCCTGCACAGATGGACAGCTGGGGGGCACCACTGTGCGGTGAAAGCCTACAAGAGAATGCAGCACTAAGGGTTAATGTACATGAATGTATTTTTTGTCCATGTCCATTCCGTTTTTTTCGGCCCGTGTCTGAAACCATTCACTTCAACAGTGCCGAAAACAGAAATGACTGTGTGCTTTCCGTGTCCATATGTCCTTTCTACAAGAAAATAGAACATGTCCACGTTACAGACAAGGATAGGACTGTTCTATTATGGGCTCAAAAATGCGGAACGCATGCGTCTGGTATCTGTTCTTTGCGGATCTGCACTTTGCATGTGTGCATGAGCCCTTAATGAGACCTGCAGCCCCTTCATGCACAGGAATTGTCCTAATGATATGTCACCAGTTTATACAATGGAAATAGCCCTTTATATTAGCAATATGTAACACCCCAGGGTGGTGTTACCACTACTGCACCCTGCTACTATCTCTAATGGGCAAATATAATGTCATCTTCTGTATGTCTATCCAGGTACTCCACAAGGTGCATTCCTAATCTGTTTGCTACTTTTATGTTCATGTAAAGTACCTGGTTCACCAGGGGGTGGCAGCAAATATGGCAGAGCTATCTTAGATTGAATGGAGCTTTCCATTAGATTCGAACCCCCCTCTGTAGGGAAGTGGGGACCAGTTAGTTCCAGTCTTGCTTACCCCCAACTAGGGGAAGGATGTGCACGGGTACATCTCTGCTGGACGTGCCCACGCCAGCCAGAGCACCTTAAGCTCTGCTGGCCCTGGAGGCCACAGCTTCCCTGGCATAACCTAGAGTCAGATTACAAACTGAAGTGCAGCATACAGAACAAGCCGAGTTATACAGCCAGCCTGTCAGTACAGCAGAGTCAGAGAGAAACAGATATAGATATAGTTTCATGCTAATGCCTGCTGGAACCAAGACAAAGTCTGTAAGCCGTTTTGGAGAATGTTTATTCAATGTAAAGCTGCCATTGAACTTCATCTCAAGGTCTGGACTCATGTTATTCTTTCCAATCCCTCGATTATTCCCCCTAGTTTTTCCTTCAGAGCCAAAGACTGTGGTCCAGCCGTATCCAGGTAAGAGCACCGTGACACACATAGAGACATTTTAGACCGCAACATACCACCGGTATTTCCTACACCTGGGACATGCGCCTGTTGCAAATAGTGTTAGCAAATTTGAACTTAAAGGGGCTATCTGCTTTATTTTTGCTCTGGTTAATGTGTTTTATAATGCTATTATAGATGATGATGAGAATCTCCTTATCAAGCCAGTGCTGCGCTACACAATCTAAAAAGTTTGCGGTCACTTCCGGGATCACAATTAGTACATTCTACACGTGAACCTAGCCCAGCTACAGCCTACGATGTACTCAGGTTGCGGATGCCAGAGGCAGATTGGCCATAGACCTTACAGGGAAATTTCCCGGTAGGCCGATGTCCAGGAGGCATTGTGCTGCTGGCAGTCTTTTGTGATGGACTGTGGTATTAGGCTCTGTTGGGGTGGTATAATGGGCTACAATATGGTATTGCTGGCCCTGCCTTCCATCAATTTGGACCCAACTTCAAAATGGGGCTACTTTTAGTATTTTTTCCAGGGCCACTTTAAGTTCCCAGTCCGCCACTGGCATCCAGTCAGGCAGCCTCAGATGCTGTAAACATTTTTCTGACTGCCAACATGCATACATTGTGGATTTCGCCAGGCTAGGCTCACATGCTGAGCTACTGCAGAACAAATGATCAGTGGGATGCAGGGTATCAGACCCCCCACCCCACCCCCACCGGTCAGATATTGATGGCTTATCCTGAGTACAGTCCATCAATATAAAAGTACCAGAAAACCCCTAGAAATGTTACATTTTTTTGCCAGAGATTAATCTATCCCTTTAATTAACCAAGCTTTAAAAAAAGCCCAAATGACATATGCACTGCACACTTCTTTATATTGTGCTGCATAAAACAGAAAAGCTCATTTGTATGTGTTATAGAAATATAACACTGCAGGCAATATGTAAGGGTATTAAGAAATCTCATAGGAACATTTCATAACACTTGTACTAGACGGTATCTAAACTACATCCATATATCAGGGGCTGATGGAGGTGACAGGCAGGAGATTCAGGACTTAAAAAGCAAGTGCGAGCGTGTCTGAGGGAAGACAGCTTCTCCGACTGTAGACCTCGGTGGAGTAATTAAGCTGAAAATACCTCTGTTACGAGTCTGCATCAATCTAGTAAAATCTTATGTCGATCTTCTCACCAAAAATATTACATCAGGCTCGGTTTTTATGCTTAAATATTCATCAGAAAAAGATAAGGTAGAAGGTCTTGTATATTTCTGGTGTTTTTTGTTGTCTTGTGTAAAACTAGGCTTTTATTTAAGGGGCTTTACTATAACACACAATGGGGGCATATCGCTAGGATATGCCCCCATTGTCTGATAGGTGCAGGTCCCATCTCTCCGACCCGCACCTGCAATGAGAAGGGTGCGGGGGAAAGAACGGTGGGCGCACTGCGCATGCACAGACACCCTCCATTCATTTCTATGGGGCGCAGTGGGTGCAGTGCTTGGTGGTGAACGGACCCCGGGAAATCCAGCCACAGCTCTCCCCGCTCCGTTCTCATTGTAGGTGCGGGTCCTTATCAGACAATGGGGGCATATCCTAGCGATATGCCCCCATTGTATGTGATGGGATTACCCCTTTAAGTCATGTGTAACTTATACAGAGGATGACTGATAAGGATCTAATTAATGGGACCCCCATAAATAATTACAAAGCCACAGTGAGGAGGAGTCTGAACGGAGTGGAGGTCAAGCATGAGACCCAGCATTCATTGTCTGTGGGGCTGACGAGAACCATCGAGCGCTATACTAAGTTGTGTCCACCAGTTGTGCTCAGGATTACTGTTCTAACAATCATGGGGGTCTCAGCAATCTAGCATGTATCCTATGTATAGGTCATACATGTGAAATGATCCTTCAATGTAGATGCAAACAAGCCCCCAAGTAATATCAAGGTGAAACTCCACCCAGGAAATAAAAATCCATCTGAACTGCCCCCAGGGGTGCACCTAGCTTTTCAGCTGCCTGAGACGAAAACTGAAACGGCACCCCCCCCCATCCCAATTTCTTAACCTAACCCCTATACCACAATGAAAGCGCTCATTGCCCATTGCACTTCCGCTGCCCCCATCTTGCCCCTACCTTGTGCTGCCTGAGGCAATCGCCTCACCTGGCCTCATTAGTGGTGCACCTCTGACTGCCCCCCTAGCAACACCTATTACCCATTTGAATGAGTGACCTTATAATTGATGGCTGAGCGGAATCCCCAAGCTATTTGCAGTAGCTCTCCCCCTCATGCATGTCCTTATCAGTGGAGCTTATCCTTGTAGTTTAGTAGTCAATTGATAACCCTCTTAAGCCCACGGCTATCAATTATCATCATGGTGGGTTGTTTTTATTCTGCCATATATTCTCTGACCTTGGAAAATGCAGATTTACATGTGGCCCATGCTGTCCACGAAAGTGGGAACCGCTAATACTTAGCAGCTCTCCATTTACAGATGAGGGTCTTAAGATGAGGACATCTCTCTATCATGTCCATGGTGTTTAACCCATATAGTAATGTGCATGTCTATCTACTGAGGTGTCGCACATGCTCAGTTCCATCCTTCAACGGCCAACAGCCATATCTACTGTTTGAAGCTAGGACAGTTACAGGGAGAGGGCTGCAGCAGAAAGGGCACATCCACTGAGCTGTGATAGGGAGAGCTGCAGCAGAAATGACACACCCTCTGAGAAATGACACCCCTGATAAAGGGCACGCCCCCGATCTTCCAGTCACAAAGAGAAAAAATTACGTAAGATATAGCCATCAGATGTCAGGTAGTCACTAGTGTAATTTAATTATAATATAGTCACAGAATTTTTTACCTTCACCAGTGTAAAATGTAACCTTTACTGATGATCAATAAAACTCACTCAGATTGTGCCCATAAAAAGCAAAGGCTGTGCGGGACAAGGAAAGGAAAAATATCTCACCCTCACACTTGCCCTATCAAACAACAAGCCCTGCCTAGCAAAATGGAATGGCTGCCCAATAGGGGCGATCCCGTGTCAGAAGCCTCCTGGTAGGCCCTATATGTTCCTGACAAGTTATAGATACCGCCACCCGAGAAGAGACCTATTATGACAACAGTCGAACAGTAGTGTTATTGGTCAATGCATGTATCAGATAAACAATCGCACATAATACATATATGCTCCCAAATAAACCAGTGGCGTCCAAATATGATCACCAGTGGAATTAAGCAGCACATACGATATGTCCCAGGAATGCAAACTTTGTCCCGACGCGTCTCTCTGAACCGTTCTCTGGGGTCATTTCATCAGGGGACCACATAAAACTCAACAAAGCAAAAAATACTAAAATGGAGGCAATATTATGTGTGCCTAGAGAGGGTATAATAATTAGGTCATTCTTCGTCAGCACAGGAACATTGGTGGTGCAGTGGTGGCCATCTAGATGGAAACTCCAGTCTCTGTCCATACCTACAGTCGTGGCCAAAAGTTTTGAGAATTACATAAATATTGGAAATTGGAAAAGTTGCTGCTTAAGTTTTTATAATAGCAATTTTGCATATACTCCAGAATGTTATGAAGAGTGATCAGATGAATTGCATAGTCTTTCTTTGCCATGAAAATTAACTTAATCCCCCAAAAAAACTTTCCACTGCATTTCATTGCTGTCATTAACCCCTTAGGGACACAGCCTTATTTCACCTTAAGGACCAGGCCATTTTTTGCAAATCTGACCAGTGTCACTTTAAGTGCAGATAACTTTAAAACGCTTTGACTTATCCAGGCCATTCTGAGAGTGTTTTTTTTTTTGTCACATATTGTACTTCATGGCACTGGTAAAAGGAAGTAAAAAAAAAAATGTTACCAAAAATTTTGAAAAATTAGCAAATTTCAAAGTTTCAGTTTCTCTACGTCTGTAATACATAGTAATACCCCCAATAATTGTGATGACTTTGCATTCCCCATATGTCTACTTCATGTTTGAATTATTTTGGGAATGATATTTTATTTTTTGGGGATGTTATAAGGCTTAGAAGTTTAGAAGCAAATTTTGAAATTTTTCAGAAATTTAGAAAAACCCAATTTTTAGGGACCACTACAGGTCTAAAGTCACTTTGCAAGGCTTACATAATAGAAACCACCCAAAAATCACCCAATTCTATAAACTACACCCCTCAAGGTATTCAAAACTGATTTTACAAACTTCGTTAACCCTTTAGATGTTGCACAAGAGTTATCGGCAAATGGGGATAAAATTTGAGAGGGGCTGCTCCCCCAATGAAAAACACGCTACAGTGTTAGGGGTTGAGCAGCTCCCCCAGATTTGCCACTATATTTCTGTGTTTTTGTCTTGTTTTATATGTAGTGTATGTGCCTTCACCTGGCATTTAAACACTCTTTGCACCTGGTAGCCTCCATTACATAGTCTGATATGGGTGTGGCTTACAGTCTGGCTTTGTTCACATTGCACTAGTTGTCCTGCTAGGCGGTTGTGTGGAAGCCTGGCTGTGAGCTGGATTACATCACCCTCAGACCTTGTTCACACCATAGGTAGCGTAGTGGTAGGACCCCTTGCCATGCTGAGAACCGTGACGTGGTGCTTGGGGCTCCGATATCTTCCTGACAGGAATATATTGGCAAAAGTCTCAGCTTTTAATATCTGCATTTATGACTAGCCAGTATAGTCAGTGGCATATCCGTGTGGTGCATTTTTTCTGTGATTTAAAATTTAATTTTTTTGCCTAATTTTCCATTTAAAGCCATTTTTTCCACTAACAAAGCAAGGGTTAACAGCCAAACAAGACTGTATCTTTATTGCCCTGACTCTGCCGTTTACAGAAACACCCCATATGTGGCCGTAAACTACTCTACGGCAACACAGCGGGGCGTAGAGTAAAAGGTGCGCCGTTTGGTTTTTGGAAGGCAGATTTTGCTGGACTGGTTTATTTACAACATGTCCATTTGAAGCCCCCCTGATGCACCCCTAGAGTAGAAACCACATAAAAGTGACCCCATCTAAGAAACTACACCCTCAAGGTATTCAAAACTGATTTTACAAACTTTGTTAACCCTTTAGGTTTGTTGGTACTAGTTTAGGGTACATATGATTTTTGGTTGCTCTATATTACACTTTTTGTGCTGCAAGGTAACAAGAAATAGCTTTTTTGGCACCGTTTTTTGTTATTGTTATTTACAACATTCATCTGACAGGTTAGATCATGTGGTAATTTTATAGAGCAGGTTTTCACGGATGCGGCGATACCTAATATGTAGACAATTTCTTTTATTTATGTAAGTTTTACACAATGATTTCATTTTTAAAACAAAAAAAATGTTTTATTGTCTCCATAGTCTAAGAGCCATAGTTTTTTCAGTTTTTGGGCGATTATCTTAAGTATGGTCTAATTTTTTTGCGGGATGAGATGAAGGTTTGATTGTCTCTATTATGGGGTGCATGTGACTTTTTGATCGCATGTTTTAGTGTTTCCATAGTCTAAGAGCCATAGTTTTTTCAGTTTTTGGGCGATTATCTTGGGTAGGGTATGATTTTTGTGGGATGAGATGACGGCTTGATTGGTACTATTTTGGCGTACAGGCGACTTTTTTGATCGCTTTTACTACCCTTTTTGGGAAGTAAGGTGGGCAAAATTTCTATTTCATCATAGTTTTTAATATTTGATTTTTATGGCGTTCACCATTCGGGTAAAGTAACATGACCGTTTTATAGATCAGGTTGTTACGGACGCGGCGATAACAAACATGTGTAGGGAATTTTATTTTTTTCATTTTTAATCAGTGATAAATGTTTTTTTTTTACTTTTTTCACTTTTTTTTACTTTTTTTTTTTTACCCAGACCCACTTGGTTCTTGAAGATTCAGTGGGTCTGATGTCTGTATAATACAGTTCAGTACACTATATAGTGTTTTGTACTGTATTTTACTTACACTTTGTCTGAACAGATCTATGCCTTTAGCACAGATTTGTTCAGCACCATGGACAGCAGAATGCCTGAGAAGGCATCCTGTTGCCATGGGAACCTTCCCCTTCTGCTCAGTTGTGGCCACAACTGCGCAGACGGGGAAGGGTAAGGAGGGGGGCTCCCTCCTTCTGTCACCCCATTCTGTCCGGGGGCTGCAAAAGCACAGCAGCCCCCCGATCGGAGAGGGAGGGAGCTCACGATTGTTAACCTCTGCTCTTCCATACCGCGGTCCGTACGGACCGCGGTATGGAAAGGGTTAAACGGCTGACATCGCATCACAGATGTCAGCCGTTTATACCAGGGTGTCAGCAATGTGCTGACACCCTGGTATACCCACTGGCCACCAACGATTATTCAAGGGGAGGCGGGCGGGAGATCGCGATCCCGCCTGCCGCACCGCCCGCCTTCCGCACCGCCTTCAACCTCCCCCCCGCTCCTCCCGCCGCCATAAAATCATTTTAAAATCATCATATTTTAGGCATATTAAAGTTTCTGATCCCTGCGGTCAGGGACCGCGGGGATAAGAAACTGCAGAAAGCGCAGCAAACCGCAGGTCTGAATTGACCTGCGGTTTGTTGCGATCGCCGACATGGGGGGGTCACGGCACCTCGCGCATTTAGTCGAGGTGCCTGCTCAATGATTTGAGCAGGCACCTTGTACCGATCACCGCCGGCCTGGCGGCAGTGATCAGAACAACACATGATGTACCTGTACGTCATGTGTCCTTAAGTACCAGGACAACATGACGTACAGGTACGTCATGTGTCCTGAAGAGGTTAAATGACCTGCTGAGATCATTTCAGTAATCTTCTTGTTAACTCAGGTGAGAATGTTGACGAGCACAAGGCTGGAGATCATTATGTCAGGCTGATTGGGTTAAAATGGCAGACTTGACCTGTTAAAAGGAGGGTGATGCTTGAAATCATTGTTCTTCCATTGTTAACCATGGTGACCTGCAAAGAAACGTGTGCAGCCATCATTGCATTGCATAAAAATGGCTTCACAGGCAAGGATATTGTGGCTATTAAGATTGCACCTCAATCAACAATTTATAGGATCATCAAGAACTTCAAGGAAAGTGGTTCAATTCTTGTTAAGAAGGCTTCAGGGCGTCCAAGAAAGTCCAGCAAGCGCTAGGATCGTCTCCTAAAGAGGATTTAGCTGCGGGATCGGAGTGCCACCAGTGCAGAGCTTGCTCAGGAATGTCAGCAGGCAGGTGTGAGCGCATCTGCACCCACAGTGAGGCGAAGACTTTTGGAAGATGGCATGGTGTCAAGAAGGACAGCAAAGAAGTCACTTCTCTCCAAAAAAAACATCAGGGACAGATTGATCTTATGCAGAAAATATGGTGAATGGACATGCTGTGGAGTGGGGCAAAGTCATATTCTCTGATGAAGCCTCTTTCTGATTGTTTGGGGCATCATGAAAAAGGCTTGTCCGGAGAAGAAAAGCTGCCATCAGTCCTGTGTCATGCCAACAGTAAAGCATCCTGAGACCATTCATGTGTGGGGTTGCTTCTCATCCAAGGGAGTGGGCTCACTCACAATTTTGCCCCAAAACACAGCCATGAATAAAGAATGGTACCAAAACACCCTCCAACAGCAACTTCTTCCAACAATCCAACAACAGTTTGGTGAAGAACAATGCATTTTCCAGCACGATGGAGCACCGTGCCATAAGGCAAAAGTGATAACTAAGTGGCTCGGGGACCAGAATGTTGACATTTTGGGTCCATGGCCTGGAAACTCCCATTGAGAACTTGTGGTCAATCCTCAAGAGGCGGGTAAACAAACAAAAACCCACTAATTCTGACAAACTCCAAGAAGTGATTATGAAAGAATGGGTTGCTATCAGTCAGGAATTGGCCCAGAAGTTGATTGAGAGCATGCCCAGTCGAATTGCAGAGGTCCTGAAAAAGAAGGGCCAACACTGCAAATACTGACTCTTTGCATAAATGTCATGTAATTGTCGATAAAAGCATTTGAAACGTATGAAGTGCGTGTAATTATATTTCACTACATCACAGAAACAACTGAAACAAAGATCTAAAAACTGTTTAGCAGCAAACTTTGTGAAAACTAATATTTGTGTCATTCTCAAAACTTTTGTACATGCAGTCAGCTTCACTCTATATACCCGCACACCGAAAACCGGAAGTCATGTGAACTGGAGTCGACAGTGGAACGCAAATACAGGTAGTAAATTGCAGATTTACTGGTAATACAGGAGGAAGGACAGAGAAACCAATGGGCATAAAATGTATGGTACAGATGGCAAAGCCCTACTAATACAAGAAGATTGTTTGACTATTGAAAAGTTGTATTTTACCATAAACAAGTATCACTTCCTACCAGCTTATAGGATGGGGGATGGGGGGGATTATGTCCAAAATAAGAGCCATTCGGCAGTAGCTTTCCACGCTGATGAAGTCTTAATACAGAGGAAGTTGTAAATATAACTTATAGAAAGAACCACATTAGCCAATAGGATACCAGCACCCTACATGTACGGCACTGGAAAGTGGGTCAGAAATCCCAGAGCTCTGATCGGGCGCGCGCAGCTCCTGCGGCAGGGGTCCGGCAGTCACTGATAGCCAGACCCCTGCTGTATGTGCTGGCAATGGTGAAAACACTGATGCCGGCGCATTAACCCTTGCTGACGTGCGGTATCCTGCCGGGTGCGGGGTGACCATCGGGTCACCGCGCTTCTGTGACGGGGACCCGATGGCCATCGTGGCTGCCTTCCGTGAGAGCCTGTGAGATCCAGCCCCCTGAGTGTTTTTGTTATATTATATATACTGTTCATCACATTCGCACATTTGCTATCCTGTGTAAGATGTCTATTGTGGGACTTGTGGTCCGCTGCAGGCATCCTCCACTGTATGCATTTTTGCTGGGGATTGCCATTAGCAGCAGGCCACAAGTGCAGGATCTGCCCCCCCCCCACCCCGGTATAGATGCACCACTGCATATGGGGTTGAGCACTTACTGCTTTTTAATACCACGCCAATATGTAGTTTGTATATAGAATTTTTTAGAGGTATAGAAATGCCTATTATGAATGTGCCTTTATTTCCATCCACAGACAGCATTCTGGTGCACATGTGAGGCCTAGGCTATATCAGCCAGTCTTGGGTGGGGCTCAGAGGTCTCTGCCTCCTCCCATTGTATGCATGGTCACATGCTGGAGGTCCTGGGAGATTGCTGTGAGTCGGACCTTGCTCTCCTGTAATTTGCCCACTGGCTCCTGGTATTGCCCATACGGCCCAGGTAGGTTTAGTGTTAGATCCCGAGCTACTTGAGAAACCTTGGCAAGGTGCACGGGCTCAGACATGTCCTCCAAGCAGGATATGTTAGCTAATCTCTCAATTTTACACCAGTATGAGGGTTAGTAAGACCGCTGAGTGCACCTGTCTTTGTTTTTATTATTTTATTTTTACTGCTCATCACATCCACACATTTCCTATCCTGTGTAGGATGTCAATTGTGGTACTTGTGGTCCTCTGCAGGCATCCTCCATTGTATGTATTTTTGCTGGGGATTGCCATTATCAGCGGGCCACAAGTGCAGGATCTGCCCCCCATGTATAGATGCAACACTGCATATGGGGTTGAGTACTTAATGCTTTTTAATACCACCGCAATTTGTAGTTTGAAAAATGATACCCTACCTAAGACAATTGCCCAAAACATAAAAAAAATACTATGGCTCTCAGAATATGGAGACACTAAAACATAATTTTTTTTTTCGTTTAAAAAATGCTGTTATTGTGTAGAACTTAAATAAAATAAAAAAAGTAGACATATTAGGTATCGCCGGGTCCGAAAGAACCAGCTGTATAAAAATATCACATGACCTTACCCCTTAGGTGAACACCGTGAAAAAATAAAAAGTGTGTTAAAAAAGCCATTTTTTTTTCACCTTACACCACAAAAAGTGTAATACCAAGCGATCAAAAAGTCATATGCACCTTAAAATCATACTAATCAAACCATCATCTTATCCAGCAAAAAATTAGTCCCTACCTAAGACAAGTCAAGACATATGCACCATAAAATAGTAACAATCAACCAAAAAAAAAAAAATACTATTTTTTTTTAAACGCTTTTTTATGCAAAACTGAAACAAACAACCAAAAAAGTAGTATATTTGGTATTGTCGCATCTGTAACAACCTGCTCTATAAAATACCACATGATCTAGCCTGTCAGATGAACATTGTAAATAACAAAAAATAAAAAAAGGAACCAAAACAGCAATTTTTTAACTTGCCTCACAAAAAGTGCAATGTAGAGCAACCAAAAATCATATCTACCCTAAAATAGTACTGCCACCTTATCCCGTAGTTTCCAAAATGGGGTCACTTTTTTTTTGAGTTTCTACTCTAGGTCTTCAAATGTGACATGGCAACTTAAAATTATCCCAGTGAAATCTGCCCTCCAGAAACCATATGGCGTTCCTTTCCTTCTGTGCCCTGCCATGTGCTCGTACAGCAGTTTACTACCACATTTGGGGTGTTTCTGTAAACTACAGAATCAGGCTAATAAATATTAAGTTTTGTTTGGCTGTTAACCCTTGTTTTGTTACTAGGAAAATTGGATTAAAATGGAAAATCTGCCAAAAAAGTGAAATTCTCAAATTCCATATCCATTTTCCATTAATTCTTGTGGAACATCTAAAGGGTTAAAAAAGTTTGTAAAATCAGTTTTGAATACCTTGAGGGGTGTAGTTTCTAAAATGGCGTAACTTTTTGGGAGTTTCTACTCTGGGGGTGCATCAGGGGGGCTTCAAATGGGATATGGTGTCAAAAAAACAGTCCATCAAAATCTACCTTGCAAAAACCATATGGCGTTCCTTTCCTTCTGTGCCCTGCCGTGTGGCCATACAGCAGTTTATGACCACATATGGGGTCTTTCTGTAAACTACAGAATCAGGGCAATAAATATTGAGTTTAGTTTGGCTGTTAATCCTTGCTTTGTTAGCGGAAAAATACTATTAAAATGGAAAATCTGCCAAATTTCTGAAATTTCATATCCATTTTCAATTAATTCTTGTGAAAAGCCTAAAGGGTTTTGAATACCTTGAGGGGTGTAGTTTCTAAAATGGGGTCATTTTTGTGTGGTTTCTTTTATGTAAGGCCTCTTGCACACAAACATTTATTTTTCTGTTTACGTACCGTTTTTGCGTTCCATATACGGACTGTATACAGAACCATTTATTCTGCAAAAAAAACTGAATATACTCCGTATGCATTCCTTTTCCGTTCTGTTGAAAGATAGAACATGTCCTATTATTGCCCACAAATCACGTTCCGTGGCTCCATTCAAGTCAATGAGTCCGCAAAAAAAAAACGGAACACATACGGAAATGCATCCGTATGTCTTCCGTATCCGTTTTTGCGGAACCATCTATTGAAAATGTTATGCCCAGCCCAATTTTTTTCTATGTAATTACTGTATACTGTATATGCCATACGGAAAAACGTAACGTAAAAACAGAACGGAAACGGAAACACAACGGAAGCAGAAAACAGAACAACGGACCGCAAAATACTGAAAAAGCCATACGGTTGTGTGCACAAAATGACTTTAGACCAGAACTGGTCCTTAAAAAGTGGTTTTGGAAAAAAAAATACAAATTAAAAGATTTGCTTCTAAACTTCTAAGCCTTTTAACGTCCCCAATAAATAAAATTGAATTCACAAAATGACCCAAACATGAAGTAGGCATATGGGGGATGTAAAGTAATAACTATTTTTGGAGTTATTACTATCTATTATAAAAGTAGAGAAATTGAAATTTGTAAATTTGCTAATTATTTTTTTTTTTTTGTAAATTGGGTATTTAAAAAAATATATATTTTTTTACTAAATTTTACCACTGTCATGAAGTAAAATATGTGACAAAAAAACAATCTCAGAATGGCATGGATAAGTAAAAGCGCTTTAAAGTTATTACCACATAAAGTCACACATGTCAGATTTGTAAAGAATGGCCTGGGCAGGAAGGTAAAAAATGGCCCTGTCCTGAAAGGGAATAACATGTATTTGTCAAATAACATGTATTTGTCAAAAAGAGTACATAAGCAAAACGAAACGAGAGCTACGCACGCGCATAGGAGAACATCTCCTGGACATAGAAAAGCGGCGTGATACTGCTGTGGCCCATCATGTTTGCGATTCGCATCAAGGGAACCCCAAGGTTATCAAGGTCATGGGCATTGAGGCTGTAAGCCCCCCCAAACGAGGGGGAGACTGGGATAGGATCCTACTACAGCGCGAGTCACGGTGGATATTCCTCTTACAGACGGTAACTCCAAATGGTCTCAATGAACAGCTGAATTATAGCTGTTTCCTGTAGACAAATGCTTGTTCTTCGTGATCGTCTCCACCAATTTTTTGGCACTAATTTGTTTCTAATGCCCCCCCCCCCTTTAAGGTGTCAGTAATCTGCCTAGGGCCCTCATCTCTGTCATTCACTTGATATTGTTTCATTGTATCATTTTTTCTCACGACCTATTATGTCTACTGGTCGGCAATTACCACTGATTAGACCTTCTCCTTAGATATAAATGTATCTCTGGTATTGACTTACTGTGACCTGTCTCTTTGTTTGTATCACTGTACATGAGTCGATTTTATCCAACACTGGATGAATAGCCTCGAATATCTTCAATCAGAACCGATTGTGGTTCAGAATATTCGGGTGTATCTTCGAATGTCCGATCGTTTTTTACACCATCGAATATTATGAAGCAATCGATATTATTGTTGCTTCAGATTATCTTTGCCGTCTTGAACGGCCTCCGCGATCTCGCGATATCTAGTACGAGATCGTGCAGGCGCAGGAGTGCAATGTCAATCAGGCACTTTCCCTGCGCTCCAGGCCTCATCCCGATTTTGCGATGGACGCATGTGCTGCGCTTACGTGCGGGCGGGTACGTTCATTGGCCGTGGATTTTACAGGTGGCAGCAGCGGGAACCAGGCATGTATTTAAACGAGGAGGGAACACCAGGTTAGTTGGCGTCCCATGTGCAGCCATATCTATCCATACACTGCATTATTCCTTCACCTCTTATCTATGAGGTAGCCCACGGAGGACCCGACCATCTTGGCGTTCCTCAAGACCAGCTGACTGACCGTGTCATTTCTGGTCTGTAGGTTTGATCATTTCATCTAGGGATCAATCTGCTTGATTTTATTTAATCTCCCCTGATGAACTGCCCCATGTCCTGGCAGTGAAACATGCGTGTAGGGATTTTGTTCATGCATTTCTAGGGACATATAGCTTTTCAGAGTGAGGGACAGGTTCCGGACGGGGTCGTCCTTATAAGGATGAGTGCCCCGTGGTCAGGCTGCTACCATACCTTTAGTATCAGGGCTGACTGGCTAGACAGCTATAGGGACCGTATAGGAACCCTGCACACATGTGTTTGATTGCCAGTCTTTTGTTTTTCCCTGATGTTTATCCGGATATCCATACAGGATGAGCAACTATCAATACATCGTGTGGTGCAGCATCTGATGACCGTCCTTGAGTACCGGTAGAACACACTGGTTCCTCAGTGCCGCCGTGCACTTTAAATTATTGTATCTATGTTTTGGGATAATCATTGGCAACATTGATTAGTGGTTATTAACCGTGTATCCCAATGTTCGTCTTCGCACACTATATTTAGGACTTTTATTGGCATACTAAATTAAATGTTATGTTTTAGGATTATCCTAATTTACGTTAATATAAGATGGACATGAAAAAATATATTTCCACGCTCCCAATTTACCCACTGACTATTATTCTCACCATGGGCTTTGATAAGCTACCCTTTTATAACTATGAATTAACCTTGAATTAATCCCCATGATTTGTCAAACTATTCCCATTCAGAACCATACACTGCTACACGCCGACAGAAAATAATTGAACAGAAAATCCTAATTATATTGGATTAATTCGGCCCGGTGTAATTAAAAATTAATTTTCAGATATTCTAATCTGTTTGCATAAGGATTTGCTGTGGAAGCATTTGCAGTATGGGTCTTTGTTGGCGCTTCTTGAGCAGATTAAGTTCTTTCTAATTTTGCTCATTCAGAAATCTGGCTTTAATGTGATATTCTCAGATGTCTGCAGAGTTGTTAAAAAAAGAATTTTCCAATTTTATTCAATAAAACATATTTGTTGTAGAAATAAAAGATATGCCACATGCTCCTGCTTTTTATGTTTTTATCTCTGGCTTCTATTAAGATCTCTGCTTGCTGCCAGTGAATGATAGCATAATCCTGTCCTGATCATCTACAACAGGGATGTCAAACTCGTGGCCCTCCAGCTGTTGCAAAACTACAACTCTCATCATGCCTGGGCATACTACAGCTATCAGGGAATGATGGGAGTTGTAGTTTTGCAACATCTGGAGGGCCATGAGTTTGACATCCATGATCTACAACTAGATTCATAGCTGTTACCTATACTTAAAATGGAGGACACAAAGTGCCGGAGGGGGCACTGCACATTTGTGGCCGCCCTCCGTTGATTTCTATGGGAGTGCCGAAAATAGCCGAGCGGCGTGCTCGGCTATTTTCGGAAGTCCCATTAAAATAAATGGGAAGCTCAAGCGCGACCGCCACTCCTTTCCCTTCTATGAGGCTTACGGAAATAGCTGGGCCAGCACTCAGGAGGGGGAGGCCTGCACCTATAAGACATTAAGGACATAAATGTCCAAGATGGAAATACCCCTTTAAGTTTGATAATTGACCTGATGTGCGAATTTTGAAATCTGCAGCATGTCAATTGTCTTTATGTTTTTCCTGTGTAGATTTCTCCCTTTTGATTGAAAGGGTTAGATCTGTGAAGAATCCACATCAAATCCACACCAAAAACCACATTAACACCCCACCAAAAACGTACCAAAAATGTGATAAATAGTGTGATTTTATCTGCATTTTGTACAGATTTCATCCAGATTTTCTGCACTCCAATCTGCACTGTGTGCTGCCACCTTAAGGCCACCTGCACATGAGTGCGGGTGAATGCACATACGATCCGCACAAATTTACGTATGTGCTATTATGCATCGTATCCGCACCAAAATCCGCTATTTCTAACTGCAGTTTTTGGTGTGGATTTGATGCGATTTTGCTGCAGATCTCACTCTTCATTGAAAAAGGGTGAAATCCGCAGCTAAATCTACAAACATAATTGATTTAGAAATCTGCAATGCAGGTCAGAAAAAAATTGTGTAATCTCATGCACTTTGCTGGTACTGCACTACGTTGCGGTTTTTCTACACGGGAATCCACGTGGGAAAAACAGCAGCTATTCCGCAACGTGCGCAGGTGGCCTAAGGTGGCATTGGCATGCTGCAGATTTTGTTTAAAAAAATTCTGCAACTGAAAATCTGTTCCATTTATCTTAAAGGGAACCTGTCATCAACTTTATGCTCTCCATACTAACGGCAGCATAAAGAAAAGACAGGTGAGTTGATTTCAGCGGTCTGTTATTTAAAAGTAAAAAATTGGTGGTTGCCGAGAACCAACATCACAATCATTGCAGACTAGGCCTGGAAAAGAGTCACGGCCACCTGTGAAGAGTCCTGGTTATTCATGAATTCCTGCTCTCCTGCCACCTGCTGATGGCTGACAGTCTTCTACCTAGTTTTCTCGCTTTCTCTCTAGAAGAGAATTGCCAATCATCAGCAGATGGGTGAGAGAGCAGGAGATTATGTATAACCAGGACTCTTCTTAGGTAGATTTGACTCTTTTCAAGGCCTGGGCTGCAATGATTATGATGCTGGTTCTCGGCAACCACTTACTTTTAGCTCATGAGTGACACACCGCTGAGATCAGCATTTCTGTCACTACTTTATGCTGCCCTCAGTGAGGTCACCATAAAGTTGGTGACAGGTTCCCTTTAAATGGAGTTGCTTTGGCATTGAACAACATGGATTGTTTTTCACTGATAGACTTTTCTGCAACAAATCTTCCATGTGTGAATGCACCATTAATATATTAGCTTATAGTCAGTGGCGTACCGCCCATAGAGGCAGACCACGCCACTGCTATGGGGCCCGCGGCACTGGGGGGCCCGTAGCGCAGATAAGGCCCCGCCCACTGATGACCTGCAGCCGGCTATGCGGCTGCTTTTCTCCCCAGGGCCCCCCCCCCATGTTTAGCTGAATCGCCTCCCAGAGGCGCGGCTAAGTCCTCAACACCCGCCCCCCTCCTCAGCGCTGCGCTCTGAAACACCCGATCCTCCTCTCGTTGGCGTCCCAAATCCCGCGCAGGCGCAGTGCCGGCGATTGCCTGCGCCTGCGCTCTGATAATACGGCTGAGGGCAACAGCTTCAACATCGTCACTGGGCTCGGCGCATGCCCAGTGACGATGTTGAAGCTGTTGCCCTCAGCCGTATTATCAGAGCGCAGGCGCAGGCAATCGCCGGCACTGCGCCTGCGCGGGATTTGGGACGCCGACGAGAGGAGGATCGGGTGTTTGCAGAGCGCGGCGCTGAGGAGGGGGGCGGGTGTTGAGGACTTAGCCGCGCCTCTGGGAGGCGATTCAGCTAAATGATGGAGGCGTTAGTAGTTTTCATATTTAGGCGGGCACGGCACTAATCAGAGGGGCACCGTTCCTGGGCACCGTGGAGAAAGAAAAACGCCCCTCTGGGCTCCAGTCCTTACAGCGTCATTTGCATGTCCTAAGAATCGATTTTTAGAAGAAAGGACAAGACTGACATGGAAAAGAAGAACACAGATGGAAAAAAGGTACTTTATTAAACATGGATCCATGAGTACCTTTTTTCCATCTGTCTTGTTCTTTGGATTGTGAGTCTTGTCATTTCTTCAAAAAATCGATTCTTATGATATGTAAATGACGCTGTAAGGAGCCCAGAGGGGCATTATTCTTTCTCCACGGTGCCCAGGAACGCCCCTCTGAAGTGCCGTGCCCGGCTAAGTTTGAAAACTAATAACGCCTCCAAGTTCATCTAAATCGCCTCCCAAATCCGATCCTCCTCTCGCTGGCATCCCAAATCCCGCGCAGGCGCAGTGCCGGCGATTGCCTGCGCTATGATAAGATGACTGACGGCACTGCGCCTGCGCGGGATTTGGGATGCCGGTGAGAGGAGGATCGGGGTGTTTGCCGCAGAGCGCGGCACTGAGGAGGGGGGCTGTTGAGCACTTAGCCGCGCCTCTGGGAGGCGATTTAGATGAACTTGGAGGCGTTATTAGTTTTCAAACTTAGCCGGGCACTGCACTTCAGAGGGGCGTTCCTGGGCACCGTGGAGAAAGAATAACGCCCCTCTGGGCTCCTTACAGCTTCATTTACATATCATAAGAATCGATTTTTTGAAGACATGACAAGACTCACAATCCAAAGAACAAGACAGGTGGAAAACAGGTACTCTGTTAAACATGGATTCATGAAAAAAAAATTGGGGGTAAATTGCTAGTGACAGATTCCCTTTAAGGCTACTTTCACACTTGCGTCTGCACAGACGGATCCGCACCTATAATGCAAACGCTTAGATCCGTTCAGAACGGATCCGTTTGCATTAACATGAACAAAAAAAAAAAAAACATTTTTTTTTTTTGTTCATGATAGTGCAAACGGATCCGTTTTGACTTTACATTGAAAGTCAATGGGGGACGGATCCGTTTGAAAATTGAGCCATACTGTGTCAACTTCAAACGGATCCGTCCCCATTGACTTACATTGTAAGTCTGGACGGATCCGTTTGCCTCCGCACGGCCAGGCGGACACCCGAACGCTGCAAGCAGCGTTCAAGTGTCCGCCTGCTGAGCGGAGGACAGACGGAGCCATACTGATGCATTCTGAGCGGATCCGCATCCACTCAGAATGCATTAGGGCTGGACGGTGCCGCTTGTGAGAGCCTTCAAACGGAACTCACAAGCGGAGACCCGAACGCAAGTGTGAAAGTAGCCTAACATGGCACCCCAAATAAGGAGACCTGCAGGCTGCAGCAGATATCCCATGTGACAGGTCACCCCCAGGAAACCCCTAACAGTTTCTGTAGGTCATGTATAAATTTATTTAATGGAGGTGTGGCATGAGAGGAGCAAAGTCAGGAAGTGGGAGGGGCCGTGGTGGGTAGTGGGCGGGGTTAAGGGGCCCAATTCAGATTTTTGCTATGGGGCCCAGTGATTCCTATGTACGCCTCTGCTTATAGTCCAGACCTGAAGCTCCTGGACCCAAATGTAAAATATTCCAACCTTCTATTTGCCATTTACAAAAATGTTCCCGTGTGGCAGAAATGCAGAACCCATGTGCACCTGCTTCTATGGCTGCTTAGACCGGTTACAACTATTGGTTCTGTATGGATTTACAACTGCAATAATGCTCCTACTCCTTGACAGCAAATAGAGATCTTAAAAAATGGTGAGGGATTGAAACACACGGTCTGGGCACTGGACCATCTTTTTTTTTTTTCAATCACTTCTATTGGAAAACAGCTATTTGTGTTGTTTGTCTGTGTTCAGGTTTATTTCCGCTGGTTAATAGGAAACGTTGCAATGCTTCTCCTGGAAAGTGCTTCTAAACAGGTATCTTCTGTACAACGTAAAACTCAATGTTCTTCCAAGAACAAACAAGCGGGAGAATAAAATGTTAGCACCATTCACGTAAACAAAATCCAATAAGGCCTGTAATGAATGGTTTAAAATGTTTCTCCATGTTCCCATTAAGATGTATTTTTATAGATTTAAGAGGATTTGGACCCTTAGCAAATAAAAAAATGTAAAAACCATATCCCATTACAAATCATTGCTCTCTGAGAAATTGAAACTCCTTACTTTCTTTTTAGTTAAAAGATTTTATTTTGTCTTTCGATGTATTACTTGCATACATACTCAATCCCCATTCGAAAAATACACCCCCTGTTTCCAGCATCAAGGAAAAGGTAACCTCTAGACTTAAAGGGGTTTTCTGGGAGTTAAAAATTGTTGACCTACCCTCAGGACAGGTTATCAATATCTTAATGGTGGTGTTCAGCTGTTAGAAGGGGCTGCAACGATCTGCCGAAAGCTGTGACCTCTTCATGGTCTACCAAGCACAGCGCCGTGTATTGTATAGTGGCTGTGCTTGGTATTGCAGCTCAATTATATTCAATTGAATAGGATAGAGCTGTACAAAGACTATGGGGCACATTTATTAAGACTGGCATTTTAGACGCCAGTCTTAACTACCTCAGCCCCCCTAGCTGAAACACCCTTAATGACCAGGCCACTTTTTACACTTCTGCACTACACTACTTTCACCGTTTATTGCTCGGTCATGCAACTTACCACCCAAATGAATTTTACCTCCTTTTCTTCTCACTAATAGAGCTTTCATTTGGTGGTATTTCATTGCTGCTGACATTTTTACTTTTTTTGTTATTAATTTAAATTTAACGATTTTTTTGCAAAAAAATGACATTTTTCATTTTCAGTTGTAAAGTTCTGCAAAAAAAACTACATCCATATATAAATTTTTCGCTAAATTTATTGTTCTACATGTCTTTGATAAAAAAAAAATGGGCAAAAAAAATGGTTTGGGTAAAAGTTATAGCGTTTGCAAACTATGGTACAAAAATGTGAATTTCCGCTTTTCGAAGCAGCTCTGACTTTCTGAGCACCTGTCATGTTTCCTGAGGTTCTACAATGTAGAAAAACCCCACAAGTGACCCTATTTCGGAAAGTAGACACCCTAAGGTATTCGCTGATGGGCATAGTGAGTTCATAGAACTTTTTATTTCTTGTCACAAGTTAGCGGAAAATGATTTTTTTTTTCTTACAAAGTCTCATATTCCACTAACTTGTGACAAAAAAAAAAAACTTCCATGAACTCACTATGCCCATCACAAAATACCTTGGGGTGTCTTCTTTCCAAAATGGGGTCACTTGTGGGGTAGTTATACTGCCCTGGCATTTTAGGGGCCCATATGCGTGAGAAGTAGTTTGCAATCAAAATCTGTAAAAAATGACCGGTGAAATCCAAAAGGTGCTCTTTGGAATGTGTGCCCCTTTGCCCACCTTGGCTGCAAAAAATTGTCACACATGTGGTATCACCGTACTCAGGAGAAGTTTGGGAATGTGTTTTGGGGTGTCATTTTACATATACCCATGCTGGGTGAGATAAATATGTCGGCAAAAGTCAACTTTTCCCTTTTTTTTATACAAAGTTGGCATTTGACCAAGATATTTATCTCACCCAGCATGGGTATATGTAAAATGACACCCCAAAACACATTCCCCAACTCCTCCTGAGTACGGCAATACCACATGTGTGACACTTTTTTGCAGCCTAGGGGCGCAAAGGGGCCCAAATTCCTTTTAGGAGGGCATTTTTAGACATTTGGATCCCAGACTTCTTCTCACGCTTTAGGGCCCCTAAAAAGCCAGGGCAGTATAAATACCCCACATGTGACCCCATTTTGTAAAGAAGACACCCCAAGGTATTCAATGAGGGGCATGCCGAGTTCATAGAAAAAAAAAATTGGCACAAGTTAGCGGAAATTGATTATTTTTTGTTTTTTCTCACAGAATCTCCCTTTCCACTAACTTGAGACCAAAATTTCAATCTTTCATGGACTCAATATGTCCCTCTGCGAATACCTTGGGGTGTCTTCTTTCCAAAATGGTGTTATTTGTGGGGTGTTTGTACTGCCCTGGCATTTGAGGGTCTCTGCAATCATTACTTGTATGGCCAGCATTAGGAGTTTCTGCTATTCTCCTTATATTAAGCATACAGGTAATGAGATATTTTTTTTTCCGTTCAGACTCTGGGCTGAAAGAAAAAATGAACGGCACAGATTTCTTCATTCGCATCGATCAATGTGGATGAAAAAATCTCTGCCAAAAAAAAAAGGAGGGGAAAGGCGTCTGCCAGGACTTAGGAGCTCCGCCCAACATCCATACCCACTTAGCTCGTATGCCCTGGCAAACTCGATTTCTCCATTCACATCAATCGATGTGGATGAATAAATCATTGCCGGGATTTTTATTTTTTTTATATACAAAGTGTTTGCCAAAGCATATGAACACCGCCACCTCCTCAGCTCATATGCCTCGGCAAACGTATCTTTTACTGCAGAGGAGAAATCTCGTCTTGCAGCTCCGCATACACTGACTTGTGTGTAATCTGACTGCAGCGCAATGCTTCTGTCAGAATGCACATCAATGCTGCAGCTAGTCGATCGGTTGGTCCACCTGGAAGGTAAAAAAAACAAAACAAAAAAGAAAAAACCAGGCCGCAACGCAATAAATTTTATTAACTTTATAATAACTTTAGAACAGAACATATGAACTTTATTTAACTTTTGAAACTGAACTTTAACTTTTTTGCTTACTGGTGAATTTTTTTATTTATTTTTTTACCTTTAAAGGACAAACCTCTCCTTCCCCATGGGACAATGTGCAAAGCGCAAATCGCCCAAAGATGTGGCGAAGTACATTATGCACTTTATCCTAGGTGAAAGGAGAGGTTTGCAGCAGCTGTGAGTGAAAGGGCCCTAATAGCCCTGTGTGCCTGTTCTGTGAGATGCAATCCCTATGCTAGGTGTACCTGTGTGTGGTACTTCCGGAAACACTCTCCAAAGCATAGGGCAGGGTGGTCAGGGCAGTCAGGACAGAAATAGCGGGTGTCACGCCTTATTCCACTCCTGCTACAGACACAACATTTTTTCGGGGTGGCGGTCGGTTTGAGATACCAGCAACGACGGGGAAATTTCGCTCGTGTAGACGGCTAACTACACTGGTGGATGGGGCCACGGAACCTCCTGGATACAGGAGGTTCGCGATGATCTCTTCCTGAAATTTGAGGAAGGATCCAGTTCTCCCAGCCTTACTGTAGAGAACAAAACTATTATACAGAGCCAATTGAATTAGGTATACAGACACCTTCTTATACCAGCGTCTGGTGCGGCGGGACACTAAATACGGAGCCAACATCTGGTCATTGAAGTCCACCCCTCCCATGAGCAAATTATAGTCGTGGACTGAGAGGGGCTTTTCAATGACACGGGTTGCCCATTCAATTTGGATTGTCGTGTCTGCGTGAATGGAGGAGAGCATGTAAACGTCACGCTTGTCTCTCCATTTCACCGCGAGCAGTTCTTCGTTACACAAGGCAGCCCTCTCCCGCCTTGCAAGACGGGTGGTAACGAGCCGTTGGGGGAAGCCCGCGTGACTAGTTCGCGCGGTGCCACAGCAGCCAATCTGTTCTAGAAACAAATGCCTGAAGAGGGCCACACTTGTGTAGAAATTGTCCACATAAAGATGGTACCCCTTGCCAAATAAGGGTGACACCAAGTCCCAGACTGTCTTCCCACTGCTCCCCAGGTAGTCAGGGCAACCGACCGGCTCCAGGGTCTGATCTCATAGATCCGAAATTTGTGGGTATAGCCTGTGGCCCTTTCACAGAGCGTATACAATTTGACCCCATACCGGGCGCGCTTGCTTGGGATGTATTGTTTGAAGCCAAGGCGCCCGGTAAAATGTATAAGGGACTCGTCTACGCAGATGTTTTGCTCAGGGGTATACAAATCTGCAAATTTCTGGTTGAAGTGGTCTATGAGGGGCCGAATTTTGTGGAGCTGGTCAAAAGCTGGGTGGCCTCTGGGACGGGAGGTGGTGTTATCACTAAAGTGCAGGAAACGCAGGATGGTCTCAAATCGTGTCCTGGACATAGCAGCAGAGAACATGGGCATGTGATGAATTGGGTTCGTGGACCAATATGACCGCAATTCATGCTTTTTGGTTAGACCCATGTTCAGGAGAAGGCCCAGAAAAATTTTAAATTCGGAAACTTGGACTGGTTTCAACCGGAAAGACTGGGCATAAGAGCTTCCCGGGTTGGCGGATATAAATTGAGTGGCATACCGATTTGTTTCTGCCACGACTAAGTCCAAGAGCTCCGCATTCAAGAACAGCTCAAAAAATCCCAGGGTCGAACCGATCTGAGTTGTCTCAACCCAAACTCCAGACTGGGAGGTGAAAGGGGGAACTACAGGTGCGGCTGAAATTGAGGACTGCCAATCAGGGTTTGCCAGCACCTCATGGATTCTAGGGGGTCTACGGGCCCGTCTTTGCGGTGGCTACGACGGGGTAACTATTGCACGTGCCACCGTATCAGCTTCAACTGCCCTTCTGGTGCTCGCCACTTCACCATGTTGTACGGCAGTGCTGGTACTAGGTCCAGGATGGGCTGCGCTGCTGGCGTATGCCTCACCACGTAATCCGACAGTGCCAGCCCCACTCTGCTGCCCTTGAAACGGATCCTGCGCAACCTGTGGTCTAGCGACACGGGGCCGGGTACGCCTGGTGCTATCAGGGACCTCAACCTCCTCGTCTGAACTTTGGGTCAGACTGCCACTGTTTTCTACAGGTTCATATTCTGACCCGCTAGATTCATCAGATGAGGGTTCCCATTCCTCATCCGACTGGGTCAGAAGCCTGTAGGCCTCTTCAGAAGAATACCCCCTGTTTGACATTTGGGCAACTAAATTTAGGGGAGACTACCCAAGAAAAAAAGCAAGCCTGTCTTACAAATGGGAGGCTAGCGAAGTACCGGAGGCCGATGCGGTTGATAAAAAAATATCAAAACTCATTTTTTTTATCACCGCAGTGCTTGAAAAGTGAATGTGCTGTGATAAAAAATAAATACAATTTTTTGTCACTGCGGTGGGGCGGGCGTGGGTGAACGCACGTGTAGGCGACCGATCATGCCTGATCGGGCAAACACTGCGTTTTGGGTGGAGGGCGAACTAAGGTGACACTAATACAGTTATAGCTCTGACTGTGATCAGTTTTGATCACTTACAGATACTATAAAAGTACAAATGCTGATTAGCGATACGCTAATCAGCGAATAAGTGACTGCGGTGCGGTGGGCTCGGCGCTAACCGATCGCTAAACTACCTAACCAAGGGACCTAAACTATTCTAAAACCTATCAGTCAATACCAGTGAAAAAAAAATTGACAGTTTACACTGATCACTTTTTTCCCTTTCACTAGTGATTGACAGGGGCAAGAAGGGGTTATCAAGGGGTTAATTGGGGTGATGGAGGGTAATCTGGGGGCTAAGTGTGGTGTTTGTGGGTACTCACAGTGATGTGTGCTCCTCTGCTCCTCTGCTGGAACCAACCGACCAAAAGAAAGAGCAGAGGAGCACAGCAGCCATTTAACACATCATATTTACTAAATATGATGTGTTAGCTGGCTTCTGATTAGTTTTTTTGAAAATCATCAACCTGCCAGCCACGATCATTGGCTGGCAGGTTGATGACGAACTTGTCTTTTAAATTTTGCCGGCCCGCGATGCCCGAAATCTCGCGTCTTGCGAGAGGACACACCGGCGCGTCCACCCAGAGTAACAGGACCGCCGCAAAGACGCAATCCTGCGTACGGCGGTCCTGAGCAGGTTAATAAAGCCCTAAACTGGATCCAGTGAAGTTCTGAAGAAGTGCAGGCCTCTCCATAACTTCTGCACATCCAGCGCCAATTCTAAATGTAAGACAGCTTCTGAGGGGCAAGAAAATGAATGGACTTCTTTGAGTCAGCAGAACCACCTGGGCCAGAACACTCTGGGCCAGATTTATCATGACTCTGACAGCTCACTCCACTTTCACATATGGCTAAAGTCAGTTTTAGCCAAGTCAGATTTATGATCGGCCCTTTAAGACTGTAATAAATGTGGTTTAACGGTAGCAGTTTTTCCGTCAGTAAGCAGCTTTACAAAAGTCGCAAATCTTTATGAAAAAGTCGCACGTTTTATGAAAAAGTCGCATGTTCTATTAAAAAGTCTCATAAGATAAGCATGGTCCTCACTGGAGTGAAATTGCGACTTTTTTGCGACTTTTAAAAAAAGTCCCAATAGTAAATCTGTCTAGAGATTCATTTACATAAGAAAACACGCCCACTTTCAGAAAACTGGCGAGCATAGTGCAGAGCAGAAAAAAGTCGCAAATTTGTGCGCAGTTTTAGCCTTTGGGACTTTTTTTAGACTTTTTCACTCCATTATTCTGACCTGAGCTAATGATAAATCTGGCCCTCTGAGTCTACGCCAGCTTCATCGTGCACCATGAGGCCCACTTTATTAAACAGTGTCCCTCCAGGTGATGATGAATTCCCATCTCTGACCCAAGTATCTCCCCCTCCCAATAAGGGAGTAAATGAAGACACAGGGAAAAGAAGGTCAGCACCTTCACCCTCTTCATCTCCTAACAGCAAAAGCCTGACCTATAAGAAGAGCAAGATGATGAAGAAACAACCTCTACAGTATTACCTCAATATGATATCTCTTAGTTTCCAGCGTCTTCAGCTCCATTAACAGTGGACACTTTAAATGATATGCTCATTCTATTGCAAAATGGAATTAATAAATCAGTTTCGGCCCTCATTCGGAGACTTCAAGCCAATGTCTCTGCCATAGGAGAACGCACAGACCACTTGGAATGTAAAATGGCGGAATTTTATAACGCACATAACGAGTTGCCCTACGCCCTGGAGGTAGATATTAAATGGCTTAAGACCAAAGCTACAGATGCAAAAGATAGGTCCAGATGTAACAACATTAAAATTAGGGGCATCTCAGAGGAGATTTCTACTCCTGAGCTTATAGACTATCTTAAATGCTTCTTCCAAACTTTAGTGCCCAATTTGACCAATATGGACCTAACTCTAGACAGGGTGCATAGGATTCCTAAATATAAAGCTGCTCCAGAAAATACTCCACAAGATACATTGGTGAGGGTACATTTTTACCACAGTAAAGCTTATCCTATTTGAAGCTCGCAAATGGGGCTCTTTTCCACCGCCTTAGGGCCCGTTCACATGACTGTGCCGTTTTTTGTTGTGTGCAAATTGTGGATCCGCAAAAAACGGATGCCGCCCGTGTGCCTTCCACAATTTGCGGAACTGAACAGGAGGCTCTTATAGAAATGCCTATTCTTGTCCACAAAACGGACAAGAATAGGACATGCCTCATACATTTTGCGGGGCCACGGAAGGGAGCAACGGATGCAGACAGCACATAGAGTGATGTACGTATCTTTTGCAGACCCATTGAAATGAATTGTTCCGTATACGAACCTTATGCGTAACGCAGAAAACAGCCCATATACGGAATGCAAAATACGTTTGTGTGAACGAGCCCTTACACTTTGATCTCCTTGTTCCTGGACTTATCAGCAGCCACATTGCAAGCCCGTAGAGAATTCCTCCCATTTACTAAGTTACTCAGGGAAAGCAGCATCAAATATCGGTGGGGATTCCCTATCAAACTTCTGGTTTCATGGAACGGAACAATGACTGTCATCTCATCAGTGGCTGAAGGCATGAAATTGTTGGAGACATGGAATCTTTAAGTTGAAATATCGTCGCTAGTGTTGAGCACGAATATTCGAATATCGAATTTTTTTCGCGAATATCGGCACTTCGCTAATTCGCGAATATTTCGAATATAGTGATATAAATTCGATATTTCGAATATTCTTTTTTTTTTTTTTTTTTTTTTCCCACTTCCCTAAAGTTGTTCTTACCTGTCCTTTGGATTCCTGGCTTCCTAGCTGCTCCAGTCAGTGCCCGTTGCCGCTTCTGCCGACTTCCATGCTCATGGAGCGTCCCCATCACCATGGGAACGTCTCCATATACTAGAATGTACTGTCGGATTTGAGAATTACGTTGAAATCGCAATTCGATTATTTCAAGTTATAATAATCGAATTTCGATTTTAACTTAAAGGCTACTCTCCTATTGAAATAGCAATGCGATTAATTCAAGTTATAAAAATCGAATTTCGATTTTAACTTAGCACTGCTATATTCCATATTCGTTAATTCTAGCCTAATATGGAATATAGCAGTGCTAAGTTAAAATCGAAATTTGAATATTATAACTTGAATTAATCGAATTGCGATTTCAACTTGGACCTGGTTTACTATGGTTGGCTTGGTAGAATTAGCGAATATGACGAATATATTCGTCATATTCCACAAAACGAAGATAACAAAGTATTCTGCATCTTCGTTTTAGCTACCTATTCGTCAACTTCGCTAATTCTAGCAATCATATAGGAAAGTTTACTATAGAGACAGCTAAGTTTAATTCGCTATGCGATTATATGACTGCTTTTTTTTTATAAATAGTATAATTGTAATAATTATCAGGTATTATAATTATTCTATTTATTTAAAAAAAAGCATAGTAATATAATCGCATAGCGAATTAAACTTAGCTGTCTCTATAGTAAACTTTCCTATATGATTGCTAGAATTAGCGAAGTTGACGAATAGGTAGCTAAAACGAAGATGCAGAATACTTCGTTATCTTCGTTTTGTGGAATATAACGAATATATTCGTCATATTCGCTAATTCTACCAAGCCATTGAAGCCAACCATATAGTAAACCAGGTCCAAGTTGAAATCGCCATTCGATTAATATAACTCGAAGTAATCGCATGGCGATTTTAACTTAGTAATACTATATTCCATGCTCATGGAGCGTCCCCATCACCATGGGAACGACTCCATATACTAGAATGTACTGTCGGATTTGAGAATTACGTTGAAATCGCAATTCGATTATTTCAAGTTATAATAATCGAATTTCGATTTTAACTTAAAGGCTACTCTCCTATTGAAATAGCAATTCGATTAATTTAAGTTATAAAGATCGAATTTCGATTTTAACTTAGCACTGCTATATTCCATATTAGGCTAGAATTAACGAATATGGAATATAGCAGTGCTAAGTTAAAATCGAAATTCAATTTTTATAACTTGAATTAATCGCATTGCTATTTCAATAGGAGAGTAGCCTTTAAGTTACAATCGCAATACGCGAATATTTAAATCGCATATTAATCGCGATAACAAGAATAATGACGAATATTCGATTTCGACGAATATAAAACGAATATTCTATCGAATATTCGCGAATTTCGTCGAAATCGAATATGGCACCTGCCGCTCATCACTAATCGTCGCCCCATCGATCTCACCAACATCCGACATCTACAATCGAGGCCGACTGCACCACAGTTCCTGTCAGACAAAAGACGGGGTGAAGACGGAATTTGTGGGGACCAGGAGCCTGGGTCTGTGAAAATACTAACACATCTTTGATTGTTCCTTGTTTAGGTTTCTATCAATCATCTCCCATTATATTCTGTGTGACTGACATTCTCCCCCCCTAGATGCTTAGATTTAGGCCTAGTTCACACGAATGTTTTTTTTGCGAGTGTACGGGCCGTTTTTTTGTGTTCTGTATACGGTCCGTATACGGAACCATTCATTTCATTTCCGTTTTTCCGTTCCGTTGAAAGAAAGAACATGTCCTATTATTGCCCGCAAATCACATTCCGTGGCTCCATTCAAGTCAATGGGTCCGCAAAAAAAACTGAACACATACGGAAATGCATCTGTATGTCTTTCGTATTCATTCCGTTTTTTCTGAGCCATCTATTGAAAATGTTATGCCCAGCCCAATTTTTTTAATGTAATTACTGTATACTGTACATGGCATACTTAAAAACAGAACGGAAAAACGGAACAGAAACGGAAACAAAAAACAGAAAAACTGATCTGTGAAAAACGGACCGCAAAACACTGAAAAAGCCATACGTTCGTGTGAACTAGGCCTTAGCCTCAGTTTTACTCAGAGGCCGATGAGCTTAATAAAATGGTTGTCAGTATTAATAGTTTGTTACTAGTTATTGTCCTTCTAATTTCTTTTTCCTACTAGATACAGTTCACTATGCATTTTGCTATTGGGAAGGTTGGTGCGGCTGCTCGTGGGTGGATCATAGAGACGGCACAATATATACTCTCAATATGGTAATTAATATTGCTTCTCTTAATGTGAAGGGTCACAATAGTCCCTTCAAACGAAGCATGGTCTGGAAAGAAGCTAGAGATCTCCGTTGTGAGATACTGTTTCTGCAATAAACTCATTTCCATAAATGTAAGACAGCTTCCCAGCTGTCTTACATTTAGACGTTTTTCTATGCCTAAAACAGGCCCGTCCCCTTCCGACATGCCCAATTTTTAGACGTGGCGTGAGCCTGGAGAAGTTGCAGATTGAGGCGCAACTAGCTGTATCTCTGCAATCTGCGCCTCAAATATGCCTAATATAGACATATTTTAACTTAGTAAGTGAACCCCTATGTTATTGATGGACAGGACAGTACAGGTTGAAGAACAGGCAGAATATACACCAAATTTATCACGAAGATTCAAGTTGTGTAATAGTTTTGGAGGATCTTACTAGGCATGTTAGACATGTTCCTTTTTCTTACACCACCTCTGGTCTTATTTGAGAACTATATTTTGTATCAAAAATTTTGTTTTCATGCAATTTAGTTGTTTTAAAGGAACATGTAATGTAGAAATGAGCGATGAAGGTAAACAGGAGATCATTTTGCCGTCACTGTGTGTCAGTCTTCAGCATTTCTGCATGATCTTGACACAATCTTGTAGAAAGTCTGCAGAGAACACGGGATAATCTCCTGCTGATGTCTTCCATCATCGACTGGACACTGGCAAGGTTAAGCCAAGTGGCAGGGTTTAAAGGCATTATCCAAAGTCTAAGGCCTCTTTCAGACGGGCAAGATTTCCACGCGGGTGAACGCATTGCACCCGCACTGAATCCCGACCCATTCATTTCTATGGGGCTGTGCACATGAACGGTGATTTTCACGCATCACTTGTGCGTTGGGTGAAAATCGCAGCATGCTCCTCTTTGTGCGTTTTTCACGCAAGCCCCATAGAAATGAATGGGGCTGCGTGAAAATAGCAAGCAAGTGCTGATGCGGTGCGATTTTCACACATGGTTCCTAGGAGACAATCGGGATGGGGATCCGATCATTATATTATTTTCCCTTATAACATGGTTATAAGGGAAAACAATAGCATTCTTACAACAGAATGCATAGTACAATAGGGCTGGAGGGGTTAAAAAAAATAAAAAAGAATTTAACTCACCTTAATCCTACTCTTCTGCCTTCATCTGTGAGGAAAAGGACCTGTGGTGACGTCACTGCGCTAATCACATGGTCCATCCCATGATCCATCTCCAGCGAATCATCCCAATCAGACGTCTCTGTGGTGAAGTCTCTTAACATCATTTTACCTTGGGTGGTAACAGGCGCTACAAATCTCAGAGGATCATATACCGTAAGCTGTTTATGGTGGACAGAACTCCTCTCCGTGTGAAGGGCTTCCTTGCTGATTTGGAAGGTGAATGTGTCTGCCTTTAAATCCCAGAGCAAACCGAGGCTCCGCTGCATGGGAAAGGAGTCGGTGCTAAGTTCCAAGTCCTTTAGATCACTTGAATGATCTTGGGATGAGAAGGCTTCCATTAACTCACAGTTGTTGGAGGCGATTTTGTGCAACCACAGATTAGATAGAACGAACATTTCTTGAGCCCTTTATAGAAGACTGATTGCTGTCTCGTTTGTGGGTGTGGATTTCAAGCAGTCATCCACGTAGAACTCTTTTTTTCACAAAGGATCTGACATCTGACCCATATTTTGTTTCACCCTCTCGGGCTGAATGTCTGAAACCATAGATAGCACTGCAAGGGAAAGGATTGTTTCCGAAGATGTGCACTCTCATTCAGTACTCTACAATGTCTCCATTGGGGTCGTTGTTGCGGTACCAGAAAAACCTCAAGTAGTTTTTGTGTTCTTCCTTGACGAGGAAGCAGTGGAACAACTGTTGTATGTCGGCCATAAACGCTACGGAATCTCTGCGGAAGCGGAAAAGTACCTCTAGAAGTCTGTTTGGACCAGACAGCAAGACATCTTTTAGTGAGATGCCTTCACACCTGGCGTTCGAGTCGCACTGGTGTTTTAGGGGGATACACTCCGAATATGTCTTGACGGAGTCTTGGACCATGGGGGCCATTTCTGCATAGTTGTTCTGGAATATTCTTTCCATGAAGGTAAAGAAATGTTCTTTCTAGTGTTGCTCGGCACATCGCAGTGTTCGGACGAATACCGCGTGTGCTTGAGCGCAATGCTTGAGTCTCCTCCCTGCATGTTTGTTGGCTGCTACGCAGCCAATAAACTTGCAGGTAAGTACTGCCATCCATTCACTGTAATGCCATAGCCATGTTGGCTGTTGGTATTACAGTGATTGGCTGGCCGGAATGCGTCATCGGGTGCTATATAGCACCCGATAACACGTGTTTGGCTCAGTATTAGTCAGGGAGAGCTGGAGAGCAAAAGGGAGAAATAGTGTAGTGATTTAAATAGCAATATTTTAGTTTTTATACTTGTTATAGACCCAAAAGTCCTTTTAAGGACTATGGTTGTATCTGGCAGCAATATATATTTTTAGGTCAACCTGCGCTAAACAGCTTGCAATTGTTTGACCGCTGCAAACATGGACATTACCTGCGCTACATTTCCTGTGTAACGTGTGCGCAGCCTAAAAATATCTGTGACATCCAGTGTACTTTTTCCATAGACAGTTACATTACCTGCGCTACATCTCCTGTATAACGTTTGCGTATCCGAAATATCAGTGACATTCAGTCAAACTTTTTTGCTGTTGGTGGCAGCGACATTACCTGCAATACATATCCTGTATAGCGTTAGTGCATCCAAAATATCAGTGACATTCAGTGTCATTTTTATCGCTGCTAGTGACAGCGACATTATCTGCGCTACATCTCCTGTATAACGTGTGGGCCACCTAAAAATATCTGTGACATCCAGTGTACTTTTTCCATAGACAGTTACAAACCGGATTCCAAAAAAGTTGGGACACTAAACAAATTGTGAAAAAAAACTGAATGCAATGATGTGGAGATGGCAAATGTCAATATTTTATTTGTAATAGAACGTAGATGACAGATCAAACGTTTAATCTGAGTAAATGTATCATTTTAAAGTAAAAATAAGTCGATTCAAATTTTCACGGTGTCAACAAATCCCCAAAAAGTTGGGACAAGTAGCAATAAGAGGCTGGAAAAAGTAAATTTGAGTATAACGAAGAGCTGGAAGACCAATTAACACTAATTAGGTCAATTGGCAACATGATTGGGTATAAAAAGAGCTTCTCAGAGTGGCAGTGTCTCTCAGAAGCCAAGATGGGTAGAGGATCACCAATTCCCACAATGTTGCGCAGAAAGATAGTGGAGCAATGTCAGAAAGGTGTTACCCAGCGAAAAATTGCAAAGACTTTGCATCTATCATCAACTGTGCATAACATCATCCGAAGATTCAGAGAATCTGGAACAATCTCTGTGCGTAAGGGTCAAGGCCGTAAAACCATACTGGATGCCCGTGAGCTCCGGGCCCTTAAACGACACTGCACCACAAACAGGAATGCTACTGTAAAGGAAATCACAGAATGGGCTCAGGAATACTTCCAGAAACCATTGTCAGTGAACACAATCCACCGTGCCATCCGCCGTTGCCAGCTGAAACTCTACAGTGCAAAGAAGAAGCCATTTCTAAGCAAGATCCACAAGCTCAGGCGTTTTCACTGGGCCAGGGATCATTTACAATGAAGTGTGGCAAAATGGAAGCCTGTTCTGTGGTCAGACGAGTCATGATTCGAAGTTCCTTTTGGAAATCTGGGACGCCATGTCATCCGGACCAAAGAGGACAAGGACAACCAAAGTTGTTATCAATGCTCAGTTCAGAAGCCTGCATCTCTGATGGTATGGGGTTGCATGAGTGCGTGTGGCATGGGCAGCTTGCATGTCTGGAAAGGCACCATCAATGCAGAAAAATATATTCAGGTTCTAGAACAACATATGCTCCCATCCAGACGTCATCTCTTTCAGGGAAGACCCTGCATTTTTCAACAAGATAATGCCAGACCACATTCTGCATCAATCACAACATCATGGCTGCGTAGGAGAAGGATCCGGGGACTGAAATGGCCAGTCTGCAGTCCAGATCTTTCACCTATAGAGAACATTTGGTGCATCATAAAGAGGAAGGTGCAACAAAGAAGGCCCAAGACGATTGAACAGTTAGAGGCCTGTATTAGACAAGAATGGGAGAGCATTCCTATTTCTAAACTTGAGAAACTGGTCTCCTCGGTCCCCAGACGTCTGTTGAGTGTTGTAAGAAGAAGGGGAGATGCCACACAGTGGTGAAAATGGCCTTGTCCCAACTTTCTGGGGATTTGTTGACACCATGAAATTCTGATTCAACATATTTTTCCCTTAAAATGGTACATTTTCTCAGTTTAAACTTTTGTGCCGTGATTTATGTTCTATTCTGAATAAAATATTAGAAGTTGGCACCTCCACATCATTGCATTCAGTTTTTATTCACGATTTGTATAGTGTCCCAACTTTTTTGGAATCCGGTTTGTACATTAACTTGATCATAGAAAAGAAAAAATATAATCCAGCTTCTTTATCAAACATGGCAGCTTTTATTGAAAGTAGTGCATTAAAATCCAGACAGTCCATGTCTACGCGTTTCGGATCCCCTTATACTGAGCCTTACTCATGACCACAAGGGGACTGCATTTACACAGGATTTTAAATAGTAGGCATCTGAATAAAAAATCAGGTGGCTGCAATTATCTAAGTCACACCCTCATATGGCCGTCAAACACTTATACATATAAAACAGCTTAAGAAAAGTTACAAGTCAATAGTGAATGATTAAATCATGTTTTCGATTTAAACCTTTAGGGACACTAGATTCCATGCAAAAGATCCAATATGATTCTCTATTTAAGAGTTTCCTCCTATAGTCTCAACCTCGAAGCAGAGGATTAATTCTCTCCAACCCTTCAACTTGCATACCAGTAATATCGCCTCCATGTACTTCCGCATAATGTGAACTGACTGCAGAGACATTCCTAGTTTTGACATAGGAAATGTCAGAATTATGTCTGCAGATTCTAGTTTTTAACCTATTAGTGGTGCACCCGATATATTGGAGGCGGCATACCGAGCATGTAATGCAATATACAACAAAACTAGTATTGCAATTGATATATTGTTTTAGATGGTATGATCTTTGATTGGCATGGGAGAAAATGTGGCTACCCGTTAAAATTACTTTGCAACAGGTACACACCTTATGACCACATTTGTAATTCCCCTTATATGTCAACCAAGTAGGTGAAACTGTGCCTGCTAACAGAGCACAAGAAACACACTCATCTACGATACCTAGCTTCATGTCCCAGTTTGCAGGGCGGCGCAGGACACCACTCTCGAAGTCAGACCAGTGCGACTAGGTGGTCGGTTGGATTGCAGCAGATAATGCTTCCAGTCGGTTAAGCACCAACCTGTCTTCCACAAAGTCCAGTCTCAATAGCCAAGAGTCTGGTCTACAGAATCCTCACCCTGATACGCCTTCCACCCACCATGGAGAGTCTTGGCAAACAAGTAATCCCACACTCGTATATTCCGAGGTGCTGTTTTTATCGCCATTCCTTAATTTGGGCCTCTCGCCAAGCCTGCATGAAGAGGAACATGAGGAGATCTTGTGCCCTGATTCAAATACTCTGGAGCATCACAGTCAGAAGAAGATGGCAGTGGGGAATGGCAATTAGTGTTTCATGAGGTGGATGATGATGATGAGACACAGTTTCCAATAAGTAAACCACAATTGGTGTCTCAAGAGGTTCATGATGAGGATGAGACACAGTTGTCAATAACTAAGGTTGTTCTTAGATCAAAACGTCAGGAGGATGACCAGAGTGAGGAAGTGGAAGAGGAGGTGCTGGACGATTAAGTCACTGACCCAACCTGGGAAGGTGGCAAGCCGAGCGAGGACAGTACAAAGGGGGAGGGATCCGCAGCACCGTAACAGGCTGGAAGAGGCAGTGGGGGTGGCAAAAAGGAGAAGGCGGGCCACACCAAACAGGCCCGCAACTGTTTCCTGGAGCACCCCCTTGCGGCAATCTCCCTTGCCAAGGGGTAGGTGTTCCCCAGTCTGGCTCTTTTTTGAGGAAAGTGCGGACGATAAAAGAATTGTCATTTGCAACCTGTGCCGTATCAAAATGAGCAGGGGTGTGAACACTAGCAACCTCACCACCACCAGCATGATCCGCCACATGGCATCAAAGCACCCTAATAGGTGGGCCGAATGCCTGGTTCCACTACCAGTGTCTGCGGGTCACACCACTGCGTTACGCGCTGGCCAATCCCCTGTCCAAGACGCAGGCCCGGATGCCTCCCGCCATGCACCTAGACCTTCGCAAGCACCATCAGCTAGCACATCCACTTCTGTGTCCCAGCGCAGCGTACAGATATCTATACCCCAGGCCTTTGAACGAAACTGCAAATACCCAGCCACCCACCCACAGACCATAGCACTAAATGCGCACCTTTCCAAATTGCTGGCCCTGGAAATCTTGCAATTTAGGATTGTGGACACTGAGGCTTTCCGCAGCCTGAGACTGTCCCCAGCCACCAATATTTTTCACAGTGTGCAGTCCCAGCCTTACACCAGCATGTGTCCCGTAACATCACCCGTGCCATGACCAACACAGTTACTGGGAAGGTCCACTTAACGACTGACACATGGACAACTGCTTTTGTCCAGGGATACTACATTTCCCTGACGGCACACTGGGTGAACATTGTGGAGGCCAGGAGCGAGTCAGTACCCTGGTATGGCACAGGTGCTACCTGATGCCAAGGATTGCGGGCCCTATTTCCATCAGGGTTTCCCGCGCCACCTATGTTAGTGGCTGCAACCCCCCTTCTCTTCCTTCGTTTCCTCCTCAACTTCCACCTCTGAATTATCATCTTGCAGAGCCAGTCAGACATAAGTCAGTAGCTGGAAGCAGTGTAGCACTGCCGTAGGGAAGCGGCAACAGGCCGTGCTTAAACTGATCTGCTTAGGTGACAAGCAGCACACTTGCGCAGAGCTGTGGCAGGGGATAAGGGACCAGACTGAGTTGTAGCTCTCGCCAATCAACCTAGAACCAGGCATGGTTGTGTCTGATAATTAGTGTAACTTGGTGGCGGCTTTGAAGCTCACACACATACCATGCCTAGCCCACGTGTTCAACCTAGTGGTTCAGCGGTTTCTCAAAACCTACCCGAATTTGCCTGAGCTACTGGTGAAGGTGCGCCGCATGTGTGCACATTTCCGCAAGTCATCGACAGCTTCCGCCGGTCTGGCAACACTGCAGCAGCACTTGCAATTGCTAGCTCACCGACTGTTGTGCGACGCGGGCACGCGCTGGAACTCCACATTACACATGTTGGCCAGGCTTTGTAAGCAGCAGAGGGCAGTAGTGGAATACCAGCTGCAACATGGTTGTCGCCTTTCCAGTCAGCTTCCGCTCTTCACAAGCGACGAGTGGGCATTGATGTCTGACCTCTTTGAGGTTTTGCGCAACTTTGAGAATCAACACAGATGGTGAGCAGCGATAACGCTATGAAAGTACAGAGGGCAATAGCCAGACCACCCTCAGTTCGTCTTCTCAGCGCAAATTTGATGATGAGGAGGAGGAGCAGGATACGGTTGCCTCCGCTACAGAGGGTAGTACCCATGAAAGTTTTATTCCATCTGTTCATCTTGGATAGGTAGAAGAGGAGGAAGAGGATGAGGAGATTGGGAGTCATCCTCCTAATGAGGACAGCAAAGTCTTGTCTGTTGAGACTCTGGCACACATGGCTGACTTTATGTTAGTCTGCCTTTCCGGTGACCATCACGTTGTATGCATTTTGGCAAACACCGATTACTGGTTGTTCACTCTACTCGACCCCCGCTACAAAGAGAACTTCTCATCTCTCATTTGTGTGGTGGAGAGGACGAGCAAAATGGTGCAATACCAGAAGGTGCTTGTGGAAAAAATTGCTCCAAAAATTTTCAGCTGACAATGCTGGCTACAGAGTACGTAGTTCCTTGGCCAACCGAGGAGGGGAGATGAGTGGAACACACAGCAGTTTCAACTGAGGCAGGGCAACACTCTCCAAGGCCTGGGACAGTTTTATGACACCCCGCCAGCACCCTCAACCTGATGCGCGACCTGGTGTCATAAGGAGGAAAAAAATTTGGAAGATGGCGAAGGAGTACGTAGCAGACCGTGTCATCGTCCTCAGTGATTCCTGTGTGCCTTACAACTATTGGGTGTCCAAGCTAGACATGTGGCATGAACTGACGCTCTACACCTTGGAGGTGCTGGCCTGCTCCACAACCAGCGTTTTGTCAGAGCATGTATTTAGTGCTGCTGGCTGCTGGGGGTATAATAATTGATAAGAACATCCGCCTGTCAACTGAAAATGCTGACCGGTTGACTATAGGCACTCTAAATTTGGCTTTTATGGTGTATTGAATACACTGTATTCCCATGCACCCCTTCCACCACTAAAAAGGTATATGGTTAATTTTCCCTTTTCTCGTCCTCCTCCTCTATCATATTAATATGCTTTTTAGGCTGCCCTCACTCCTAATGTTTTAGAGGATCAGCACAGCAGCAGGCCCTCACCCATAATGTTTTTGAGGGTCACCAGCAGGCCCTCACCCATAATGTTTTTGAGGGTCACCAGCAGGCCCTCAACCATAATGTTTTAGAGGGTCAGCTCAGAAGCAGACCCTCGACCATAATGTTTTATAGGGTCAGCTCAGCAGTGGGTGCTCGCCCACCAAATTTTTAGCTGGTCAGCTCGGCAGCAGGCCCTTGCCCACAAAATGTTTTAGATGGTCAGCTTGGCAGCAGGCCCTCGCCCACACAATTTTTTAGATGGTCAGCTCGGCAGCAGGCCCTCGCCCACAATTTTTTTTTAGATGGTCAGCTCGGTAGCAGGCCCTTACCCACAAAATGTTTTAGATGGTCAGCTAGGCAGAAAGCCCTTGCCCACAAAATGTTTTAGATTGGTGAGCTCGGCAGCAGGCCCTCGCCCACAAAATGTTTAAGATGGTCAGCTCAGCAGCAGGCCCTCGCCCACAATGTTTTTTAGATGATCAGCTCGGCAGAAGGCACTCGCCCACAAAATTTATTACATGGTCAGCTTGGCAGCAGGCCCTCACCTACAAAATGTTTTAGATGATCAGTTCGGCAACAGGCCCTCGCCCACAAAAGTTTTTAGATGGTGAGCTCAGCAGCAGTCCCTTGCTCCTAATGTTTTTGAGGGTCACCAGCAGGCCATCAATCATAATTTTTCAAGGGTGCGTATGATGCCCTCCTTTATCATCCGTTTGGTGTGTATTATTGTCAGTCTGTAAAAGTGGCGTACTACTCAGACAACATCGTTCCCAGCAGCAACCTGGGAGTCCAAAATGCATCCGGACATCCTCCCCATGCTGTTCCCGAACCATTTCAGTGGTGTTTCCAACTATTTCTGACCTTTTCCTATGAACCAGATTCCCTCCCCTCTTCAGAGCAGGCGGTAGAGCACCCGAGCACTTTGGTGCTCGACCAACACTAGTTCTTTCGTCTCTGGTGTCCTCTGAAGTTTGTGCTTGAGGAGGATGAATCGACTAAAGACAAGTTGTTTGTTGTTACGTAAGCATTGTCTTCGGGATTTAAACCGCAAAGGTGCGACACAGCTTTTTGACTTGTCTTTTACTATTCATTGATCCTTGATCTCCAAGAACAGTCTGTCTTCTATGGACATTGCAACCCTGTTGTCTTCTCTTGTTCTGTGGAAGACTGTGCACCCTAGGTAATCTTGCTCACCGTCGCAGGCGTGGTCTTCACACGAGGGATCTTTGAAAGGACAAGGCACAGGAGCACTGTGTGGCAATTATTTTATCTGGAACTACTGTGACATGGCAGGAATAGGGAAGGACTAGTGTTGAGCGTGAATATTTACGAATATTAGCAACTTTGAGAATTTGCGAAGATCTAGAATATTTTGCTATATCTTCGTAATAGCGAATATTCTAGATTTTTTTATCACTAGATAAATCTATAATCTTTTCTCACTTTTTTTATATAGCTACTCTTAACCTTTACTACGCTATCTATCATCCATAAAAAATGTTTTATAGTTATTATTTTACCTCTCATTAACCCTTTCATGACCAAAGATCATTGATGCCCCAGTGTCCAGGTCAAAATTTACAAATCTGACATGAGTCACTATATGTGGTAATAGCTTTGGAACACTTTTATTTATCCAAGCCATTCTGAGATTGTTTTCTCGTGACACATTGTACTTCATGACAGTCATAAATTTGAGTCAATATATTTCACCTTTATTTATGAAAAAATCCCAAATTTACCCAAAATTTTGAAAAATTTGCAATTTACATTTTTTTTATTTCTCTGCTTCTAAAACAGAAAGTGATACCTCATAAAATATTTATTACTTAACATTCCCCATATGTATACTTTATGTTTGCATCATTTTGGAAATGTCATTTTATTTTTTTAGGACAATACAAGGCTTAGAAGTTTAGAAAAAATTCTTTAAATTTTTAGGAAAATTTCCAAAACCCACTTTTTAAGGACCAGTTTAGGTCTGAAGTCACTTTGTGGAGCTTATATAGTGGATACCCCCCATAAATGACCCCTTCATAGAAGCTACACCCCTCAGGTTACTCAAAACTGATTTTACAAACTTTGTTAACCCTTTAGGTGTTCCAGAAGAATTAAAGGAAAATGGAGATAACATTTCTAAATTTAACTTTTTGGGCAGATTTTCTATTTTATTAAAAAAAAATCTTTAACACATTGAGGGTTAACAGCCAAACAAAACTCAATATTTATTACTCTGATTCTGCGGTTTACAGAAACACCCCACATGTGGTCGTAAACTGATGTAAGGGCTGCCGTATGGTTTTTGGAAGGCAGATTTTGCTGGACTGGTTTTTAGATGCCATGTCCCATTTAAAGACCCCCTGATGCACCCTTACAGTAGAAACTCCCAAAAAGTGACCCCATTTTGGAAACTAGGGGATATTGTGTCAGTTTTATTGTTACTATTTGGGGGTACATATGATTTTTAATTGCTCTATATTATGTTTTTTGTGAAGCAAGGTAACAAAAAAATAGCTGTTTTGGCACCGTTTTGTTATTTTTAATTTTTTACAACATTCATCTGACAGGGTAGATCATGTGCTATTTTTATAGAGCAGGTTGTTACGGACGCAGTGATATCAAATATGTCTACTTTCTTTGTTTGTTTGTTTCAGTTTTACATAATAAAGCATTTTTGAAAAATACATTGTTTTTGTGTGTCCATTTTCTGAACGCCATATGTTTTTTATTTTTCTGCCGATTGTCTTGTGCAGGAGCTTGTTTTTTGCAGAAAAAGTTCAGGTTTTTATTGGTACCATTTTTGGGTACATATGATTTTTTGATCATTCATTATTACACTTTATGGGACAAGGTGGTTTTGGAACAGTTTTTATTTATTTATTTTTACAGCGTTCATCTGAGGGGTTAGATCATGTGACAGTTTTATAGAGAAGATCGTTACAGATGTGGCAATACCCAATATGTATACTTTTTCTTATTTATTTAAGTTTTACACAATAATAGCATTTCTAAAAACCAATTAAATTATGTTTTAGTGTCTCCATAGTCTGAGAGCCATAGCTTTTTTATTTTTTGGGCGATTGTCTTAAATAGGGTATCATTTTTTGCAAGATAAGGTGACGGTTTTATTGGTACTATTTTGGGGTGTATACGCCTTTTTGATAGCTTGGTGTTGCACTTTTTGTGATGTAAGGTGACAAAAATGGCTTTTTTTACACCGTTTATTTTTATTTTTATGGTGTTTATTGGACAGGGTCGATCATGTGATATATCTAAAGAGATGGTCGTTATGGACGCAGTGATACCTAATATGTGTGTTTTTTTTATTTATTTTTTTTATAGGAAAAGGAAAATTTTTTTTTTACATTTTTATTTATTTATACTATTATTATTTAAAAAATTTTTTTATCAAGTCCCTCTTGGATCTTGAAGATCCAGTGGGGCTGATGGTTGTACTATACTTTGCAATGCTCTTGCATTGCAAAGTATAATACTACCAGATTTCCTGTAGGTGGCAACGCAGGACGCCTTTGCAAAGCGTCCGGTTGCCATGGCAACCATCGGGCGCTGAAATTGCAGCGCAGCAGCCCCGATGGTGGAGAGAGGGAGCCCCCTCCCTCTATTAACCCCATGGATGCCACTGCCGCAGCTGACACTCGCTGCTGATGTCGGCGGCTCAGGAATGGAGCCGCCACCATCAAACACAGCAGGGGGACCTCATCAGCTGCAGGGGACACAAATGGGGCAGGGCTGCAAACGGGGGTACGGCCAGCATGGAGGGGGCACAGATGGGGGAAGGATGAATGTATTGGGCGGTGAGGGGGCGGACCGCATCAGGGGCACCATACATGGATGGGGGGCGGGGACCACATCAGGGGCAGGCAGAGGCAGGGCTCACGGTGGTGGTGGGGGGTTGGGGGGCACAGGAAGGAGGCACAGATCGGGGGGCTTCAGGACACTACCTGATTTCAGGCTCAGAGTACAGATCAGAGCCTGAAACCGGCATTTTAACACAGACTAACATTCTGCACAGACTAACCAATCGGATTGATTGCTGGCAAGGGACCACTCTGATTGATCCCTTTCCGGCATTACTGCACTGTAATCCAAGTGTTTTGCAGCACTTGGATTAAAGAGCTGGCTTGACGTTTATACACGTGCTAGCTGCACAGGGCATGTGCAAATAGCACGTATATATACGGATTGTAGTCGTGAAAGGGTTAATTAACTTTTATTATAAGTATTTTTCTATCTATCATTAATTATTTATTTTTTAAATGCTATATTATCTTTAAAATAAATCATTACCTATAACTCACAATAAACAACATATAACAGACAATCACACAAAGGCTGTATGCCAAAAGCCAGGTATGTGCAAGCTAACAACCTATCCATAAGACAGGTAAAGTCAGCATAGCTTACAATAGCAGCCTTGTGTACAATGAGATATTCAAGACCAGCTGTCATCTGACTGAGAGGAAGTAAACCTCAAAGTTGCTTAATTTTAGTTGGGTGGCTTGGGGAACCTGCGCGCCTAGATAATTAGGGCAAAAACATTTTATTTTTTTATGCCAGCTAACTCTTCTCTAACTGCTTAGGAGGGCTGCATTTAAATTTTTTCAGTTTTCTAATTGTCCTAACATTTTTAGTCAATAACCTTCCTTTACAGTTTTGTCATGTAAACTCATTTGCATAAACATGGGCATATGGGAAAGACATGCAAAGTTTCAGCTGAAAAACAAGGCAGATTCTGCTAATTTGCCTGTCTTTCCCATATGCCCATGTTTATGTAAATAAGTTTATATGACAAAACAGTAATAGAATGGTTATTGAATATAAATGTTAGTACAGTTAGAAAACTGAATTTTTTTATGCAGCCCTCTTAAGCAGTGAGAGAAGAGTTAGCTGGCACCCACATTTTTTACTTTTTTTGTCACCCTAATGTTAATGATCCAGGTGCGCAGGTCCCCCAAGCCATCCAACAAAAGTCAAGCAACTTTGAGGCTCACTGGCTCTTAAGTCTGTATGGATAGAGAGCTAGTCTTGAACATCTCATAGTACACAAGGTTGCCATTGTAAGGTATGCTGACTGTACCTGTCTCAAGGATAGGTTGTTGGCTTACACATACCTGGCTTTTGGTATATAGTATTTGTGTGATTGTTTGTTATATGTAATGAAATTTTCTGTGCATATTACATTACTAATTTTTACAATTATGAATGTTCAGCAAAATATTGTGAATCCAAGTATTACCTATGACACTCATCACTAGGAAGGATGTCCATTTTCAAGTGGCATGGTGAGCACACTGTTGACTGAGGTTGGCTTGTGTGCTCCTCCTAGACAGATGTCTCCTATGATACCCCATACTAGGTCAAGTCTCTGGGCGTGTGGAGTGTTTTGGGGACCGATAATCTGTCCTTTAGCCTTATGAAGTGGTAGTATGTCTCTTCCGAGGAGTAAGACTATGGGGGCTTCTGGGTTCAGTTCTGGTATCAGGTGAGCTATACACTTCAGGTGAGGGTGGTATGCCGCTACCTCTGGTGTAGGCATCTCAGACTAGTTGTCAGGTATGTGATTGCACTCCAGTATGGTCGGCAGGGACAAGCACGTCTGACCATCTCTGGACTCCACCTTGAATCCAGTTGCTTTCGTCCCTGCCGTCTCAACAGTACCTGCATATGTCTTTAAGGAGTAGGGAGAACTGGGCCCTACGATGTTGAAGGTATTGAAGAAGGTGGATTTAGCTAAAGGCCTGTTGCTTTGATCATCTAAGATTGCATATATCTTGATCACCTTATCTCGGTGACCGACTGGATAAACTCTGATGATTTTTTAGCAGGATTTCCCTACTGCGAGTCCTTTACAGATCTCAGTACAGTGAGAAGTGACTACTGCAGTGTCTACGTCAGTGTTTATCTGCTTCCCGTCATGCTCCTCTGCTTGGGGTGATACCTGAGAGGGTGGTCCAGGGTGTAAAGTCGTGTTGTGTTCTATGCTACTGCATTCTGTGCATGTCACACTGACCTTACAGTTCCTGGCGAAGTGTGATGTTGTAGCGCAGCACCTGAAGCAGTTGTTTTCTCTGAGGAATTCTTTGTGGTCCTCTAAAGACTTCTACCTGAAAGCTCTGCATTTTAATAGAGAATGCGGTTTCTGTGCAGGGGGCATTTTTTTGTAAGATCTTTGAGTTTGTTCTCTTCTCGGGAACACTTAAACAGCCTCTAAGGAGAACCTGTGGAGGAAACGTTAGTTTTGTGGACTGCCACTGGTGTTTTATGAGATTTGACACCAGGGGGAGTGGGACATGACCATGTAAAGTCAAAACTGGGATCGTTTCTGATCCTTGCCTGTGGAGTAACAAAGTCTACAAACACTACAAAGGAAGGAAATTGTACATTATGAACCTGCCTATAATGAAAACCATGTGTGATCCACTGTAGGTTATAAAGGAGTTTATGGACAATCGGGTTGTGTCATGGTCTTACCTCCTTGCTGTTCCCTTCGTTTGACATGTGCTGGCGGCCATCTTGGTTTCTGGGTTTTCTTGTAGCCTCCCACCCTGCGGCTCCTCCTTCCCACTGGGAGGAGCTGGATGCCTAGCTCATATATATAGGAGGTCTGTGGCTTCAGTTCCTTGCTTGGTCCCCCTGTGTTCACATGCTTCCAAGACTGCTGCTGCTTCTGGTTCCTGATCCTGGCCTCGTCTGACTACCCCGTTGGTTCCTGATTCCGGCTTCGTCTGACTACCCCGTTGGTTCCTGATTCCGGCTTCGTCTGACTACCCCGTTGGTTCCTGTTCCTGGCTTCGTCTGACTACCCTTCTGGTTCCTGACCTCTGTCTCCGCAAGACCCTGCTTCGGTTTAGCCATCCGTTCGGACTTTGCTTACGGCTTGCTCTTCAATAAAACCTTCTTATTTTCCACTAATCTCTTGTTGTACGTCTGGTTCATGGTTCCATGACATTAGGACCAAGCCATGAATTCTGACGGTACAGGGCCACCCTCGCTACCTACGCTGGTTGCCAGACTTGATCAGCAGGATCACCTGTTGGGTCGGTTCGCTGTGGCGTTGCAAACCCTGCTTGAACGCACGGCTCATTTAGCTTCCGTTGCCGATGGGTCGGTTGTCGCTCCTGGGGCCGCTCCTACTGCCGCTCCGGTTGTTGCGCCAGAGTCTACCCTGACACCTGTTGCTGCGCCTGTGGTGTTTCAGGGTATGACCGGTTCTGCCCCCCTTCCACAGCGCAGGGTATCATTTTTTGCAAGATAAGGTGACGGTTTTATTGGTACTATTTTGGGGTGTATACGCCTTTTTGATAGCTTGGTGTTGCACTTTTTGTGATGTAAGGTGACAAAAATGGCTTTTTTTACACCGTTTATTTTTATTTTTATGGTGTTTATTGGACAGGGTCGATCATGTGATATATCTAAAGAGATGGTCGTTATGGACGCAGTGATACCTAATATGTGTGTTTTTTTTATTTATTTTTTTTATAGGAAAAGGTAATTTTTTTTTTTTACATTTTTATTTATTTATACTTTTATTATTTAATTTTTTTTTTTATCAAGTCCCTCTTGGATCTTGAAGATCCAGTGGGGCTGATGGTTGTACTATACTTTGCAATGCTCTTGCATTGCAAAGTATAATACTACCAGATTTCCTGTAGGTGGCAACGCAGGACGCCTTTGCAAAGCGTCCAGTTGCCATGGCAACCATCGGGCGCTGAAATTGCAGCGCAGCAGCCCCGATGGTGGAGAGAGGGAGCCCCCTCCCTCTATTAACCCCATGGATGCCACTGCCGCAGCTGACACTCGCTGCTGATGTCGGCGGCTCAGGAATGGAGCCGCCACCATCAAACACAGCAGGGGGACCTCATCAGCTGCAGGGGACACAAATGGGGCAGGGCTGCAAACGGGGGTACGGCCAGCATGGAGGGGGCACAGATGGGGGAAGGATGAATGTATTGGGCGGTGAGGGGGCGGACCGCATCAGGGGCACCATACATGGATGGGGGGCGGGGACCACATCAGGGGCAGGCAGAGGCAGGGCTCACGGTGGTGGTGGGGGGTTGGGGGGCACAGGAAGGAGGCACAGATCGGGGGGCTTCAGGACACTACCTGATTTCAGGCTCAGAGTACAGATCAGAGCCTGAAACCGGCATTTTAACACAGACTAACATTCTGCACAGACTAACCAATCGGATTGATTGCTGGCAAGGGACCACTCTGATTGATCCCTTTCCGGCATTACTGCACTGTAATCCAAGTGTTTTGCAGCACTTGGATTAAAGAGCTGGCTTGACGTTTATACACGTGCTAGCTGCACAGGGCATGTGCAAATAGCACGTATATATACGGATTGTAGTCGTGAAAGGGTTAATTAACTTTTATTATAAGTATTTTTCTATCTATCATTAATTATTTATTTTTTAAATGCTATATTATCTTTAAAATAAATCATTACCTATAACTCACAATAAACAACATATAACAGACAATCACACAAAGGCTGTATGCCAAAAGCCAGGTATGTGCAAGCTAACAACCTATCCATAAGACAGGTAAAGTCAGCATAGCTTACAATAGCAGCCTTGTGTACAATGAGATATTCAAGACCAGCTGTCATCTGACTGAGAGGAAGTAAACCTCAAAGTTGCTTAATTTTAGTTGGGTGGCTTGGGGAACCTGCGCGCCTAGATAATTAGGGCAAAAACATTTTATTTTTTTATGCCAGCTAACTCTTCTCTAACTGCTTAGGAGGGCTGCATTTAAATTTTTTCAGTTTTCTAATTGTCCTAACATTTTTAGTCAATAACCTTCCTTTACAGTTTTGTCATGTAAACTCATTTGCATAAACATGGGCATATGGGAAAGACATGCAAAGTTTCAGCTGAAAAACAAGGCAGATTCTGCTAATTTGCCTGTCTTTCCCATATGCCCATGTTTATGTAAATAAGTTTATATGACAAAACAGTAATAGAATGGTTATTGAATATAAATGTTAGTACAGTTAGAAAACTGAATTTTTTTATGCAGCCCTCTTAAGCAGTGAGAGAAGAGTTAGCTGGCACCCACATTTTTTACTTTTTTTGTCACCCTAATGTTAATGATCCAGGTGCGCAGGTCCCCCAAGCCATCCAACAAAAGTCAAGCAACTTTGAGGCTCACTGGCTCTTAAGTCTGTATGGATAGAGAGCTAGTCTTGAACATCTCATAGTACACAAGGTTGCCATTGTAAGGTATGCTGACTGTACCTGTCTCAAGGATAGGTTGTTGGCTTACACATACCTGGCTTTTGGTATATAGTATTTGTGTGATTGTTTGTTATATGTAATGAAATTTTCTGTGCATATTACATTACTAATTTTTACAATTATGAATGTTCAGCAAAATATTGTGAATCCAAGTATTACCTATGACACTCATCACTAGGAAGGATGTCCATTTTCAAGTGGCATGGTGAGCACACTGTTGACTGAGGTTGGCTTGTGTGCTCCTCCTAGACAGATGTCTCCTATGATACCCCATACTAGGTCAAGTCTCTGGGCGTATGGAGTGTTTTGGAGACCGATAATCTGTCCTTTAGCCTTATGAAGTGGTAGTATGTCTCTTCCGAGGAGTAAGACTATGGGGGCTTCTGGGTTCAGTTCTGGTATCAGGTGAGCTATACACTTCAGGTGAGGGTGGTATGCCGCTACCTCTGGTGTAGGCATCTCAGACTAGTTGTCAGGTATGTGATTGCACTCCAGTATGGTCGGCAGGGACAAGCACGTCTGACCATCTCTGGACTCCACCTTGAATCCAGTTGCTTTCGTCCCTGCCGTCTCAACAGTACCTGCATATGTCTTTAAGGAGTAGGGAGAACTGGGCCCTACGATGTTGAAGGTATTGAAGAAGGTGGATTTAGCTAAAGGCCTGTTGCTTTGATCATCTAAGATTGCATATATCTTGATCACCTTATCTCGGTGACCGACTGGATAAACTCTGATGATTTTTTAGCAGGATTTCCCTACTGCGAGTCCTTTACAGATCTCAGTACAGTGAGAAGTGACTACTGCAGTGTCTACGTCAGTGTTTATCTGCTTCCCGTCATGCTCCTCTGCTTGGGGTGATACCTGAGAGGGTGGTCCAGGGTGTAAAGTCGTGTTGTGTTCTATGCTACTGCATTCTGTGCATGTCACACTGACCTTACAGTTCCTGGCGAAGTGTGATGTTGTAGCGCAGCACCTGAAGCAGTTGTTTTCTCTGAGGAATTCTTTGTGGTCCTCTAAAGACTTCTACCTGAAAGCTCTGCATTTTAATAGAGAATGCGGTTTCTGTGCAGGGGGCATTTTTTTGTAAGATCTTTGAGTTTGTTCTCTTCTCGGGAACACTTAAACAGCCTCTAAGGAGAACCTGTGGAGGAAACGTTAGTTTTGTGGACTGCCACTGGTGTTTTATGAGATTTGACACCAGGGGGAGTGGGACATGACCATGTAAAGTCAAAACTGGGATCGTTTCTGATCCTTGCCTGTGGAGTAACAAAGTCTACAAACACTACAAAGGAAGGAAATTGTACATTATGAACCTGCCTATAATGAAAACCATGTGTGATCCACTGTAGGTTATAAAGGAGTTTATGGACAATCGGGTTGTGTCATGGTCTTACCTCCTTGCTGTTCCCTTCGTTTGACATGTGCTGGCGGCCATCTTGGTTTCTGGGTTTTCTTGTAGCCTCCCACCCTGCGGCTCCTCCTTCCCACTGGGAGGAGCTGGATGCCTAGCTCATATATATAGGAGGTCTGTGGCTTCAGTTCCTTGCTTGGTCCCCCTGTGTTCACATGCTTCCAAGACTGCTGCTGCTTCTGGTTCCTGATCCTGGCCTCGTCTGACTACCCCGTTGGTTCCTGATTCCGGCTTCGTCTGACTACCCCGTTGGTTCCTGATTCCGGCTTCGTCTGACTACCCCGTTGGTTCCTGTTCCTGGCTTCGTCTGACTACCCTTCTGGTTCCTGACCTCTGTCTCCGCAAGACCCTGCTTCGGTTTAGCCATCCGTTCGGACTTTGCTTACGGCTTGCTCTTCAATAAAACCTTCTTATTTTCCACTAATCTCTTGTTGTACGTCTGGTTCATGGTTCCATGACATTAGGACCAAGCCATGAATTCTGACGGTACAGGGCCACCCTCGCTACCTACGCTGGTTGCCAGACTTGATCAGCAGGATCACCTGTTGGGTCGGTTCGCTGTGGCGTTGCAAACCCTGCTTGAACGCACGGCTCATTTAGCTTCCGTTGCCGATGGGTCGGTTGTCGCTCCTGGGGCCGCTCCTACTGCCGCTCCGGTTGTTGCGCCAGAGTCTACCCTGACACCTGTTGCTGCGCCTGTGGTGTTTCAGGGTATGACCGGTTCTGCCCCCCTTCCACAGCGCTTTGGGGGAGAGCCAACTCAGTGCCGAGGTTTCCTTAACCAGGTGGGCATTTACTTCGAGTTGCTGCCACATGCCTTTCCTACTGAGAGATCAAGGGTGGGCTTCTTGATCTCGCTGCTCTCGGACAAGGCCTTAGCCTGGGCCAGCCCTTTATAGGAGAACAACAATCCGGTGGTTGCCGAGTTTTCCGGTTTTGTTGCTTCTCTTCGGAAGGTATTCGATGTGCCGGCTCGTGCTGCCTCTGCTGCGAAGCTCCTTATGTCCATCAGACAGGGTTCACGATCCGTAGCTGAATACGCCATTGAGTTTCGTACCCTGGCAGCAGAGGTGGGCTGGAATAATGAGGCTCTGGTCGCTGCTTTCTCTCATGGTCTCTCGGATGCCTTGAAGGATGAGGTTGCAGCTAAGGACCTACCAGTGGAGCTCGAGTCTCTTATTTCTTTCCTGATTTTGATTGACACCAGACTCAGGGAGAGACCTTCCTTTAAGGAGAGCCTGCGGAGGTCTCCTAACAGATTGGCGCCTACGTTTGCTGTCCCACCCGTGCCTCCCTCTCCTCCCACGCCTCCTGGGGATGACTTGTCTGGGGGTGAACCCATGCAGCGGGGGTTTGCTCGCCTGTCTGAGGGGGAGAGGGTACTCCGGAGACGCGAGGGCCGATGCATGTACTGTGGTCTCGGTGGGCATTTTCGGTTGGCATGTCCGAACCGTCCGGGAGAACGCTCGCACCTGAGGTCCTGTCGGGGGCAGATCTTGGGTGGAGTCTCCTCGTCCCCGGTTTCCCGTGTTGACAAACCACTGATCACGGTTGTCCTCTCCTGGGTCGGGGGCTCGGTGACGACCCAGGCGTTGGTGGACTCTGGTGCTGGTGGTTTGTTCATTGATAGAGTGTTCGTTGCCGCCAATTCCATTCCTCTGCAGCCTCGAGGTTCCCCACTGGCTCTTGAGGCGATAGACGGCAGACCCCTTCTGCCGCCACACGTGACTCATGAGACCCTTCCAGTGGGGATAGCCATTGGTGCCGTTCACAGAGAGTCGGTCTGTCTCACGGTTATTTAGTCTCCACACTACTCGGTGGTCTTGGGGTACCCCTGGCTCCAGAAGCATAATCCGACTTTCGATTGGAGATCGGTCGAGATCCTCTCGTGGTCACCGCAGTGTGGGGCTAGTTGCATCCATGGGCCTGTCAAGTTGCTGTGTACTTCCTCGGACTCTCTGTTGCCTCCTGAATACGAAGAGTACCGGGATGTATTCGATAAGGTGCGCGCGGTTGCCCTACCTCCGCACCGCCCATACGATTGTGCCATAGAGTTACAATCCGGTGCCGTTCCTCCTCGTGGCAAAGTCTATCCACTGTCGGTAGCGGAGAATGAGGCCATGGAGGAGTACGTGAGGGAGGCGCTTTCACGCGGACACATTCGCAAATCCTCGTCCCCGGCAGGGGCTGGATTTTTCTTTGTGAAAAAGAAGGGCGGCGAGTTGAGGCCTTGCATCGATTACAGGGGTCTCAATCGCATCACGATCAAGAACGCTTACCCGATACCCTTGATTTCCGAGCTGTTCGATCGCCTCAAAGGGGCCACGGTCTTTACCAAACTCGACCTGAGGGCGGCATATAACCTGGTAAGGATCAAGGCGGGCGATGAGTGGAAGACCACGTTTAACACCAGGACCGGTCATTATGAATCCTTGGTTATGCCCTTTGGGTTGTGCAATGCGCCCGCAGTCTTCCAGGAATTCATCAACGATGTTTTCCGTGACCTGTTGCAGCAGTGTGTGGTGGTCTATTTGGATGACATCTTGGTATATTCTGCATCCATGGAGGCCCACATTCTGGATGTCAGACGAGTGTTGCAACGCTTACGAGAGAACAAGCTGTTCGGTAAGCTTGAGAAATGCGAATTTCACCGATCCCAGGTAACCTTCTTAGGTTACATCATTTCCGCTGAGGGGTTCTCCATGGATCCTGAGAAGGTTTCGGCTGTCTTACAGTGGCCCCAGCCCAGTGGGCTTCGTGCCCTGCAGCGCTTTTTGGGCTTCGCCAATTATTATCGGAAGTTCATCAGGGACTTTTCCATGCTAGCCAAGCCTCTCACGGATCTGACCAGGAAGGGCAGTAATCCTCAGGTCTGGCCGCTCGAGGCCATCCGAGCTTTTGAGGCTCTAAAGTCCGCCTTTGTGTCGGCTCCGATTCTGTCGCATCCCAACCCTGGGTTGCCTTTTGTCCTCGAGGTGGACGCGTCTGAGACGGGAGTAGGCGCCCTCCTGTCTCAGCGTAGAACACCAGAGGGTCCTCTGCTTCCTTGTGGGTTTTACTCCCGGAAACTGTCTTCCGCGGAGTGCAACTATCAGATTGGTGACAGGGAGTTATTGGCCATCGTGCAGGCCCTTAAAGAATGGAGGCACTTGCTCGAGGGCTCGGTGGTTCCGGTTCTCATCCTGACGGACCACAAGAATCTGACCTACCTCTCTGAGGCCAAGAGATTGACACCACGTCAGGCCAGATGGGCTCTGTTCTTGTCACGTTTTAATTACGTGGTCTCCTACCTACCCGGCTCCAAGAACATCAGAGCGGATGCCTTATCACGGCAGTACTCCGAGCTGTCCGGGGAGGAGTCGATTCCGACTACGGTCATACCCCCGAATCAGATCCTGGCCGCTATTCGCACCAGCCTGACTTCTCCTCTGGGTGAGCAGATTTTGGCGGCTCAATCTGGTGCTCCCTCTGGGAGACCCAACGGCAGATGTTTTGTGCCTGAGGAGTTGCGCACTCGGTTGTTGCGAACCTACCATAACTCCAAGGCCGCGGGGCACCCTGGAAAGAATCAGCTGTCCTGGGCGGTTTCACGTCTGTTCTGGTGGCCTTCTCTACGTTCCGACATTGCCGCATATGTAGCGGCATGCTCCGTTTGTGCCCAGAGTAAGTCCCCTCGGCACCTTCCGTTGGGCCTTTTGCAACCCATAGCCACCGGGGAGCGTCCATGGTCACACCTGGGGATGGATTTCATTGTGGACCTCCCTGCATCCCGAGGCCATACGGTCATTCTCATGATTGTGGATCGGTTTTCCAAAATGTGCCACTGTGTTCCTCTCAAGAAGTTACCCTCTGCACAAGAGTTGGCCTCGATTTTTGCCAGGGAGGTCTTCCGGTTGCACGGTTTGCCCAAGGAGATTGTGTCGGATCGGGGGAGTCAGTTTGTGTCCAGGTTCTGGCGCGCCTTTTGCTCCCAGTTGGGGATTCATCTCTCTTTCTCCTCGGCCTACCACCCTCAGTCCAATGGGGCCGCAGAACGATCCAATCAGGCCTTGGAGCAATTCCTTCGTTGCTATGTCTTTGATCACCAAGACAATTGGGTTGACCTCCTGCCTTGGGCTGAGTTTGCCAGGAACACGGCGGTGAACTCTTCCTCTGGGACGTCTCCCTTCATGGCCAATTATGGGTTCCAACCTGCCGTGTTACCGGAGGTATTCTCTCCCCAGGATATTCCGGCTGTGGAGGATCACCTTTCCGTCCTACGTGCTTCTTGGGTACAGATCCAGAGGTCCCTTGAGGTCTCTGCGCAGCGCCAGAAACTCCAGGCTGATCGCAGACGAGCGCCCGCTCCTTCCTACCAGGTCGGAGACCGCGTATGGTTGTCCACCCGCAACCTCAACCTTCGAGTGCCCACTCCCAAGCTGGCGCCTCGCTTTGTTGGTCCCTTCCGAGTGCTTCGCAGGGTAAACCCGGTAGCCTATGCCCTTGCGCTTCCTCCTGGCATGCGGATCTCCAACGTGTTTCATGTCTCCCTGTTGAAGCCACTGGTGTGTAATCGTTTCACTTCCTCGATTCCTCAACCTCGTCCGGTCCAAGTGGGCAATCGTGAGGAGTATGAGGTGAGCAATATCCTGGACTCACGCCTGGTCCGCGGCCGGGTGCAGTTTTTGGTCCATTGGCGTGGTTATGGTCCAGAGGAGCGTTCCTGGGTTCCCTCCGCAGATGTCCATGCTCCTGTCTTGCTCCGAGCCTTCCACGCACGCTTCCCTCAGAAACCGTTCCTTACTCCGCGGAGGAGGGGCCCTTGAGGGGGAGGTACTGTCATGGTCTTACCTCCTTGCTGTTCCCTTCGTTTGACATGTGCTGGCGGCCATCTTGGTTTCTGGGTTTTCTTGTAGCCTCCCACCCTGCGGCTCCTCCTTCCCACTGGGAGGAGCTGGATGCCTAGCTCATATATATAGGAGGTCTGTGGCTTCAGTTCCTTGCTTGGTCCCCCTGTGTTCACATGCTTCCAAGACTGCTGCTGCTTCTGGTTCCTGATCCTGGCCTCGTCTGACTACCCCGTTGGTTCCTGATTCCGGCTTCGTCTGACTACCCCGTTGGTTCCTGATTCCGGCTTCGTCTGACTACCCCGTTGGTTCCTGTTCCTGGCTTCGTCTGACTACCCTTCTGGTTCCTGACCTCTGTCTCCGCAAGACCCTGCTTCGGTTTAGCCATCCGTTCGGACTTTGCTTACGGCTTGCTCTTCAATAAAACCTTCTTATTTTCCACTAATCTCTTGTTGTACGTCTGGTTCATGGTTCCATGACAGGTTGACACCTATGGAAGTATCCAGAAATGCTAGCCCTGGCAGATCTCCTTCTACCTAAGCAACCTGTACCTCTATTAACAAGTCACTGATTTCCCTGAGCTTCTGGTGACCCCTACCCACTATTCTGGCAAAATTATAAAAAAAAATTAAAATAAAGCATTTTCTATAGCTTGTATTAACCCATAACACTCATCAGGTCTTTCCCACACCATCTTATGCCTTTTCCTGGATAGTTTATGTTAAAGCCACTTCACCAAAAGATCTAACTGCTCACTATAGGAAAGATGTAAGTCTCTTATGGCGTTCTGGAAGGTGGGTCGCCATGCCCTGCAGTTCTCGGGGCAATCAATGAACTTTATAAGTCAATTGGTAACCAGCTCCCGTTTAGCAAAGAACTTAGTGAAGTCCATGGCAGCCTGGTTGGCGCCAATACTACCCGGTTTGTTGTTGTTATACTGTATGTGTGGTGTATCACCATACCTTTTAGGGGTTTCTGGCTTAGGGAAGTCTGTATAATACCATTCTGACGTGAAGGGTGTCCCTTTAAGTTGAAGCAAAGGTTGTAGATTTTGTTCTGTAGGGCGGTAGTTGTGGTCAGCATCTCCTTGTCATATACCGTCCTGATTGAGGTACTGTGGTTCAAGATAGGATCTTTGGCACTTTGTATAAGCTGGCTGATATACTGGATCACAGTTGTCATCTGTCTTGGTATGATGATGGACATATTCTGAGACATGCTGTGCTGGATTTTGTTGATCTAGGTCTGGCCAAAGTACATGACTGTGTTTCTCACATTCGGGATACTCCATGGCTTCTAGGTACTCTGCTTTGGCTGTTGCGGCTGCCGCTTCCTTTTCTGTGGCAAGTTTTTCCAGTGACGCTTGCAGGCAAGCTGTCTTTTCTTTCAGTGCTGCTTTCTGGCATGCTCTCTCTTTCTTTAGTTCTCTTGCGCAGCAAAGGAAAAACTTACTTTTGCAGTCTCAGCTTCTGAACAGGCGAGAGCAACCTTTCCTTTTATTGAGGACTTGCTAGAGTAGCTTGCTCTTGACCTGGTCTTGTATGATGATGCCTGGCTAGCGAGAATTGTTTGCCTTTTGCTGGCTTCTTAATGTCTCTGTACAGACTCAGTCTATGTAGAAACGAACTTCAGCGTGGTCTGGATCGTGATGCACTTGCTGGAAGCTGCACTCTCACTTCTTGTAACTGTATCGCAGCCGCTGCAATCTTATACGCAGGACCATGTGTGTGAAGGTGGCTCCATGTAGTCATATCCACTATCGCTGGTGACTAGTATCTGTTTTACTGTTCTGTCTTCATACACGTTCACATAGTGTGCAGACTGACATTCAGTATAAACCATTCCTGTCTTCCAAATAAGAGGACTGTTCTCTGTAGTCTAACTTGTTTATTGGCAAAACAGGAGTATTTGATGTAAAAAATTGTGTTAAAACTATAAGAATACAAATAACATGTATAAGTATAAAACATAGAACAGCATGTATTATAATATTACATTAACATTGGGCAGATGTCCAAAATGGCTGCCTATACATAGGAATGCATGTCTAGCATCTAACAGTTACAACCTCTTTCCCTAAGTTACACTTACACCTAGCTAAACAGCACTGTATAACACAATATCCCAAGACAGAAGTAGATGTTTTACCAGATATGCTGACACAAGGATGGTGGGGTTTGAAAAGGAGATATGCAGGAGACAGCACTGAGATGTCCTGTTACATGAAGACTGGAGACTGGGCTTCTCTTTACTAGGATGCATTACAGTCCCATAATGCTTTGCACCTCCCACAATACAATAATCTTTATTAACAGGATAAAAAAGGGTAGTATATTTTTAAGACCGCCAAACTAATAACTACAGCAATAGTAAAACCTGGCTGATGTGAAATAGAATTAAATTCTAAACCCTGCTGGGCAGAACATGTTATTTATTGTATGTCATGCACTGTGCCTGGTGGCAGTGTGTCTGGCACTGAGCTATAGGTAGAATGGATCTAACCATACCATTCTCTTGCTCTCTTTAGAGGGGTGTATTGCCTGTTGAGTGTGAGGGGAGGGGTGTATTGCCTGTTGAGTGTGAGTTTTGATGCTAGCCAGAAGCTAGAGAAGTAGTGCAGTGCATTCCTGGCCTAGAAGCCCTACAGGGAGCACAGCAGCTAATTTGTAGCTGGAGTCAAGTCAGCCCTAGCTCAGGGGTTGTAGGAGTTGCAACTGAGACCCGACAGTCTACCAAAGTGTGGTCAGAAGCTGATGGGGCACTGTGCCTGCTAATGGTGGCAAGCAGCCCAGATGAAAGAGGCCAATTACAAGTAAACAGACAAGAGGGAGAGTTCATAACAGCGTTTATAGAGGAAATAACCCCGTTCACCTGCCAGTCCACCCTAAAGCCTGCTGGAGCCCAGAGCTACTGTGACTGTGTATGAGATGCTACCCGTTTATGCCAGTATCGAGTAAATCAACACAACTTGCATCAGAGCCTGGACTTTACTCATTTTGGTTCCTACCATTAATGAACTTTATGTGCAGTCGCTACGCAGCCTGACCTCAGAGCGCCAGATCCAGGTAGGAAAACCGTGACACCCTCCATAGCCACACTACTGCTCAGCATCCTAACCCTGGAACTAGTAGAGCCACTGGGGACGGGCTCGCTGCGTACCGTACAAGGCATGTAAGTACTTTGGTGCAAAATGATTTATTTAGCTTAGTAAATCCCTTTCCCCTTTTTTTTTGGCTAGGTAGGAATTATTTAAAGGGCTTCTACAGAGAATGATATTTGTTACAGACACAGATCAAGAATTAAGGCAACAAGAAAATTATGAGAAAGCAACAAAGCAGATGACTATAATACTGATTTGATAGTTTTTTTGTTCCTTAGGTCCTCCATAAGAAATGTATCTCTCAGCTCTGATCTGCAGGAACATGTGCTCATCTACTTTTATTTTCATCAAAATAATGTTACTATTATTGTACATGCAAACTGTATAATGCACAATCTAATAGACTACCAATTGGCAAGTGACTGGTTCCAAAGCCATCTCCAAATAAGGTTCTATTTTGCTGGACATTTAGGGCCCTTTTATATTAGGGGACTATTATTGTCTCAGAGTCTGAAGTCTTTGTTCACATACTTCAGCAAGTTTATTGTTAATTTATGCATAACTTTCATACATAGTTAATGTTTTCTGTATAATTATCTGTTGATTGTGTAACAGCACCATCTAGTGGCCGTTTTACATACATCTGCAGCTATTTTACACTACAAGGTTGGTCTACTTCAGCTTCCATATCTTAGTGACATCATCATCCCTGCACAGCACATAGCAGTCATTTTCTTCATTCACAGTCATCACTGCCTGAGAATAGCACAGAAGCCTCTTGAGACATCCTCTACATCTAAGCTCACAGTAGCATCGCTGGGTATGTCACTTTACAGCCTGTTTTGCATCTGTTTTCATATGTATTATGCATATCCTTTTCCTTTCCTTTATAGCAGCTTATAGTTAGCAGCTATGGACCATGTTTGTTATGCAGATAGTTAACATGCTCTGGTTTAGATATGCATCTGTGTTTGTATATGCATTACTATATGTCAGACCCCATTAGTAAGCACATTATTTTTTCTGTTCCCCAGTTTTACCACTGATTTACATCCTTGCAATAAAGATACATTTGGACGTTACTACATTGTCAATTCATTGCCGGGATAAGGTTTAGCTGTCTGTCAAGCTATTTTCCTTCACACATAAGGAGGACAGAACACATACAGATATGTCCTTTCTTACCTTTCCCCTTGGTTCAACATATCTTGAGTTGTGTGGCGTGAGATGACCAGCTTTTAAAGAAAGTCATTTTGGGATACTACGTCAAGAGATGTCTCTCCTATATGTGTATCTGTGTTACCACCCCATGGTTGTGTTGTAATTTACAGCCTATCAAGGGTTTTGCTAGCATGTCAAGATATTGTATTGAATTTATTTTAAGGTAAAGATGGACACATCTGTACATTTCAGACAGAGTTCAGCTGAACTCTTCCCACCCTCTATGCACACACCTGTTTAGCTGAGCCAAGCATGCATGTGTTATCAAAGGGGAAAGTGGAGTAAGCCACTGCCAGACACCTTTAGTGGCGTCTTATCTCTCCTGAAAAAAAAAATAATAATCAGGCACCCGACAGCCTGATTCTATGATTCCACTCTCTCCCTAACATCTGTAGGGTAACAGTTGGAATACCTCTTTAAGATGGTCATACACATTCAATAGCTGTCACCCTAATGATCATTCAGCCAACAGCTATCTCTCCCATCTCCCTCCTGACTTTCTCATACACATACATGCTTGGTTTGTCCAAATGTGTCTGTGTATCTTATGAGGAGAACAGAGAAAGCTGCTAACAGGCAGTTCTAGCCTCCACTTATCTCCCGAGAGAACAAAAGGATCGGACAAAATTTTTCATTTCACCCTGTCATTGTTTCCCCGATATCACATGTCAAGGGAGAGTCAGGAGCTCCCCACACACATTAGTTTGGCCTCCAAAAGTATAATGTTTATGGGTATGGCTTTTCACACTAGACGGTTAGCCAGTCCCGTTAAAATCGGCAGATGTGTCCGACATTTATCTGTATGGCCAGTTTTATTCTGATGGGCCACTCAAATCCTGCTAATTTTATTGCTGGTTAAGTATTTTTGTCAAGTTATTTAAAACAATTCTTCCGATTTGCTGTTCAGTTACAAAATATCTTTATTTTTATATATTTTTAATATCATTTTGTTACCAATTGTAATATATGTTATTATATTTTTGCTTCTTTTCCTGAGAGCTTACTATAAAATATCCATCTGTGATTTGATAAATCTAGCCTGTGTATAATATTTATGTGAATGATAACAGGTGCACTTTAAGAACACAATCCATTAATGTATAGATTAAGCTCAGAAGCTCAGATATTACTTCTTTTAATCCCTATGTGTCATTCTGTTCGCTTTACAATACGATACTTATCCCACTGTGTGGTGATAAGAAGAATTACACCACAGGGGGTGCAAAAACGTATTAAAAATCACACTGAGCTTATCACATATGCTCCATACAGTCATTTAAGCATTTCTCCAACACTGCTGACATGTAAATTTCCGCTTCTCATCTCTAACATGGTTTAGCTCTTATCAGTATAAAAAGCTACGGAAGAAGATTCCATCCTGTACTTTTCTCATCTTCTCGTGGAAAACTCATCTCCTAGTTCTAGTACATTAATACATTTTTGTGCCTGTACAAAACTTGTGTAATGTATTTGACCCACAGGGCTATCACTTATTAATAAATCCATGCACTCTTGCTGTGTTTGAAATCGTACATTATAGCATCCGATTTTTGATGAAACTCCCGGTTTTTAGTTCTCTAGTAGTACACATTTATAATCCTCCTAAGGGCTGATATATGATGGCTCCATTCAAGATCTGAGTTGTGAAACAGGATCAAATAAAGCCAGTGGTCCAATAATATACTCTCATATGTTTCCATACAGCGCCATAGAAACTCACATTGCACCTATGGACCTAGAGGTTAATGACTGGAATAAAAAAATAAAATCTCTACTCACGCATTGCAATAAGATTCTAATCAGAGATGAGCAAATCGCTCAAAATTCTATTCAGGTTTGATCCACCTGAATTGATTGACCTATTAGACTCAGGTTCAAATCGCTTCTACCAATATCAAAGTACGGTACTCCAATTGGTCGGAAATTTGTGTATGAGCTCTCCTAGGACTTATATTTATACTATTTTGAGCAGCGAGCCCTTAAGGAACCAGATTAGAGGATGGGAGTGGTAGTGGTTCTGACTATAGGCTGTATTGTGGTGATTTCCCTCAGGCTATGCTCCCTAGGGCTAGTGCACTGAGAGGGTGGTACACCCTTTCTTCTCTCGGGGAACTTCTTGTACCTGGGACTCCTGCCTGATGGTAGCTTGTGGTGTTGGTATTTGTATGGGTCCCTGGCTGGAGGTGTAGTAGCAGAATGGCCAGCATATCTTATTGTAGGAATCAGGAAACCAAGCCAGAGGTAGAATAATACAAATCTTTTGTTACTTGAATTCAAAACAGGAGTTGTAGTCAGGGGTGGAATTCAAATTTTTAATAACAGGTTCCCTACTCAACGACGGACACGCTGCGTCACAACACATTTTTACATATACATACACCATATATATGCAACACACATAAATACACTATCCTCCTGGCCAGCACAGGTGTCACTTTTGGCTTCCGACCACGTCCTCTGAGATTTTCCACAGTGCGGAACATATTGTATTTTTTGCTCAAATGTAAATAAAAGCTGAGAAATGTTTTTCTTCCACAATAATGCCTCTTGTACATCGTCCTATTATCTTTTGGGAGACATCTATGTCATTTCCTGTCAAAAAATGATTTGCTAGTTGAATAAAAGTAACTTTAAGTCAAAATTTGCCAGGGGTATGAATAATTATGGGCAACGCTGTATATGCAACACACATACACATAAATACACTATATACATGGTATACATACAGAAATACACTACACACACATTCCACCCAACTAAGGAGCTAAACTATCAGCAGCGTGCGAAGCAATGGAAGCGAACATCTCCAGCTGTCCTGCCACCACCAGACCACCGGATCAGGACTCATCCTGTAACACGGTTCTCCGATCCAGTTGTAATTTTAACAACCGGAACTGGAAGGAACTGGATGAATCCCATGCCTGGTTGTAGTACATCCAACAATAACCTGTACACAGTGTCAATCTTTTTCCCAGATGGTAAGGTATAGTGGCTGGCAAAGTGGCAATCTTGGTATGCAATCTTGCTAAAGTCCCTCTCTCTGGCTAGCAACTGTAATATGGCAATTATGGCTGTAGTATCAACTGTTAAATACAGGTTTTAGAGACATATCTGGCCAGGACATGGTTAATTGTGATGGGTGTCTTAACTGTAGTCCCTCACAAGCAGCAAAGTCTGGATAGCTGTAGTAGTAGGTTGCCTTGCTGACTCCTATTCTTTAGCCATGAAGATTCCAAGTTCTTCTCTTTCTTTATCTCTCTTGCTCTTTCTGTAGCAGAAGCAGTGACTCACAGAGATCTGTTAGTCTCTGGATTCTGAGGCCTAAATGAACACATAGATTTGCTTCTCTTTCTCTCTTCACTCACTAGATTAGCACACTCCTGCCAAGAAGGCAGGAACAGGGTGGTTAAACATTTTCCTGCCAACCATACCATGTCATGCTGGGTGTGTGTGTTACAATCTATAACAATACAAACCAAACATTTTGGGTTCTGCACTTGTTCCTCACTTTAAAAACAAATATTTCTTTCTGTCTCGCTCTCTTCAAAATTCGCTTAAATCGAGTCACCAAAAATTCTAATTCAAATCCACTTCGAGGTTGAATACCATTCATTTACAATTGATTCGGTCATCTCTATTAAGTCTATAAATATAAACATAATGTGACAATAATGTAAATATGACAGAATAATGTCACTGCATACTTTGCAGCTGAAAGATCTTTTTTAAAGAAATGTTTTCAAAAATAGTTTCTAGGCACACTATAACATTTTATAAGATTTGTAAACGTTAGACTCCAAAAGCTCAAGTACAAGGCATAGCCCCTGACTCATAAGCTCTTCATGTAACATAGTATAGTACTCCCCAAGGGACCATAGTCAACCTTAGAGGCAAATTCTTTAGAATAGGTGAGTAAAAAAAAGTTCATGTTCCTCTTTCAAAATATGAGGCACACAAATGCTCAGTATGGCTCCTATAAGGTGATTGGCGTTGTATTTTGTATACTGTATGCACATTATATATCCAGAAAACAGCCATTTGTACAAGCCCTTAGTTTGTAATATTATATATTAGTATATATTTATTGGGACAACTGTGACTCCTTATTTTTGAGATTGATTATTTAATATTATTTAGGCTTGCATTATTAATTTAAAGGAGTTATGCCATGATTGATATAAAAAATGAAAGCCACACATGACAATCTCTTTCCAACAACGCTAGAACCAGCCCTGTACCTCTCATGGATCCACATGAGATCTCTTCATTCATTGCTCCAATTGCTCTGCTAGAATTTCTTCAGGTCGGCAGCTCAGGAGTAGAGTTGAGCGAACACCTGGATGTTCGGGTTCGAGAAGTTCGGCCGAACATCCCGGAAATGTTCGGGTTCGGGATCCGAACCCGATCCGAACTTCGTCCCGAACCCGAACCCCATTGAAGTCAATGGGGACCCGAACTTTTCGGCACTAAAAAGGCTGTAAAACAGCCCAGGAAAGAGCTAGAGGGCTGCAAAAGGCAGCAACATGTAGGTAAATCCCCTGCAAACAAATGTGGATAGGGAAATGAATTAAAATAAAAATTAAATAAATAAAAATTAACCAAAATCAATTGGAGAGAGGTTCCATAGCAGAGAATCTGGCTTCCCGTCACCCACCACTGGAACAGTCCATTCTCAGATATTTAGGCCCCGGCACCCAGGCAGAGGAGAGAGGTCCCGTAACAGAGAATCTGTCTTCATGTCAGCAGAGAATTAGTCTGCATGTCATAGCAGAGAATGAGGCTTCACGTCAGCCACCACTGCAACAGTCCATTGGCATATATTTAGGCCCAGCACCCAGGCAGAGGAGAGAGGTCCCGTAACAGACAATCTGGCTTCATGTCAGCAGAGAATCAGTCTGCATGTCATAGCAGAGAATCAGGCTTCACGTCACCCACCACTGCAACAGTCCATTGTCATAAATTTAGGCCCAGCACTAGTGTTGAGCGGCATGTCCCATATTCGAATTCGCGAAATTTTGTGAATATTCGAAAGAATATTCGTAAAATATTCGCGATTATTCAAATTCGTTATTATTTCGCATATGCGATAATTCGAATTTTCGCATCGCATAATACATATGCTATGCAAAATTCACATGTGCGCTAATGAAATCGCCTTACGAAGATTCGCAACTCAATTCAATCACTAATGTATGAATGCAATGCCCTTTGCCTCTGTTCTGGGACAAGTGTAGATATTCGCATGTGCGCTAATAAAATCGCCTTACGAAGATTCGCACCTCAATCACTTTCTAGGGAATGTGAGACTTTTGGGAATCAATCGAGATACAGTGGGGGGTGATGACAGTAGTTGACAGAGTACAGATCAATGTAATCTGTAAGGTGGAAAGTAAAATAAAAAATACGAATTTTCGTTAATCGAATTTTACGAAGTTCTACGTATTCGCGAATATGGTGCTATACTATATGAATGCACAGGCCTTTGCCTCTCTGTTCTGGGGACAAGTGTAGATATTTGCATTTGCGTTAATAAAATCGCCTTACGAAGATTCGCAGCTCAATTCAATCACTAATGTATGAATGCAAAGCCCTTTGCCTCTGTTCTGGGACAAGTGTAGATATTCGCATGTGCGCTAATAAAATCGCCTTACGAAGATTCGCAACTCAATTCACTAATGTATGAATGCAAAGCCCTTTGCCTCTGTTCTGGGACGTGCCGATATTCGCATGTGCGCTAATAAAATCGCCTTACGAAGATTCGCGCCTCAATCACTTTCTAGGCAATGTGAGTAAGATCTGAGCTGTTGGACCTTTGGGAAACAATCAATTATATGTGTACTGTAATTTTGTGGGGGGGGGGGGGAAAAAACAAAAAACGAATATTCGTTTTTACGAATATATAGCACTATATTCGAAATATTCGCGAAATCGCGAAGTTGCGATATTCGCGAAAAAAATTTGCTTTTCGAATATTCGCGCTCAACACTACCCAGCACCCAGGCAGAGGAGAGAGGTCCCGTAACAGACAATCTGGCTTCATGTCAGCAGAGAATCAGTCTGCATGTCATAGCAGAGAATGAGGCTTCACGTCAGCCACCACTGCAACAGTCCATTGGCATATATTTAGGCCCAGCACCCAGGCAGAGGAGGGAGGTCCCGTAACAGAGAATCTGTCTTCATGTCAGCAGAGAATTAGTCTGCATGTCATAGCAGAGAATGAGGCTTCACGTCAGCCACCACTGCAACAGTCCATTGGCATATATTTAGGCCCAGCACCCAGGCAGAGGAGGGAGGTCCCGTAACAGAGAATCTGTCTTCATGTCAGCAGAGAATTAGTCTGCATGTCATAGCAGAGAATGAGGCTTCACGTCAGCCACCACTGCAACAGTCCATTGGCATATATTTAGGCCCAGCACACACACAGGCAGAGGAGAGAGGTCCCGTAACAGAGAATCTGGCTTCATGTCAGCAGAGAATCAGTCTGCATGTCATAGCAGAGAATCAGGCTTCACGTCAGCCACCACTGCAACAGTCCATTGTCATAAATTTAGGCCCAGCACCCAGGCAGAGGAGAGAGGTCCCGTAACAGAGAATCTGGCTTCATGTCAGCAGAGAATCAGTCTTCATATCATAGCAGAGAATCAGGCTTCACGTCACCCACCACTGTAAGAGTCAATTTTCATAAATTTAGGCCCAGAACCCAGGCAGAGGAGAAAGGTCCCGTAACAGACAATCTGGCTTCATGTCAGCAGAGAATCAGTCTTCATATCATAGCAGAGAATCAGGCTTCACGTCACCCACCACTGTAAGAGTCAATTTTCATAAATTTAGGCCCAGAACCCAGGCAGAGGAGAAAGGTCCAGTAACAGACAATCTGGCTTCATGTCAGCAGAGAATCAGTCTTCATATCATAGCAGAGAATCAGGCTTCACGTCACCCACCACTGTAAGAGTCAATTTTCATAAATTTAGGCCCAGAACCCAGGCAGAGGAGAAAGGTCCAGTAACAGACAATCTGGCTTCATGTCAGCAGAGAATCAGTCTTCATATCATAGCAGAGAATCAGGCTTCACGTCACCCACCACTGTAAGAGTCAATTTTCATAAATTTAGGCCCAGAACCCAGGCAGAGGAGAAAGGTCCCGTAACAGACAATCTGGCTTCATGTCAGCAGAGAATCAGTCTTCATATCATAGCAGAGAATCAGGCTTCACGTCACCCACCACTGTAAGAGTCAATTTTCATAAATTTAGGCCCAGAACCCAGGTAGAGGAGAAAGGTCCCGTAACAGACAATCTGGCTTCATGACAGCAGAGAATCAGTCTGCATGTCATAGCAGAGAATCAGGCTTCACGTCAGCCACCACTGCAACAGTCCATTGTCATAAATTTAGGCCCAGCACCCAGGCAGAGGAGAGAGGTCCCGTAACAGAGGATCTGGCTTCATGTCAGCAGAGAATCAGTCTGCATGTCATAGCAGAGAATGAGGCTTCACGTCAGCCACCACTGCAACAGTCCATTGGCATATATTTAGGCCCAGCACACACACAGGCAGAGGAGAGAGGTCCCGTAACAGACAATCTGGCTTCATGTCAGCAGAGAATTAGTCTGCATGTCATAGCAGAGAATGAGGCTTCACGTCACCCACCACTGCAACAGTCCATTGGCATATATTCAGGCCCAGCACCCAGGCAGAGGAGAGAGGTCCCGTAACAGAGGATCTGGCTTCATGTCAGCAGAGAATCAGTCTGCATGTCATAGCAGAGAATCAGGCTTCACGTCAGCCACCACTGCAACAGTCCATTGTCATAAATTTAGGCCCAGCACCCAGGCAGAGGAGAGAGGTCCCGTAACAGAGGATCTGGCTTCATGTCAGCAGAGAATCAGTCTGCATGTCATAGCAGAGAATGAGGCTTCACGTCACCCACCACTGCAACAGTCCATTGTCATAAATTTAGGCCCAGCACCCAGGCAGAGGAGAGAGGTCCCGTAACAGACAATCTGGCTTCATGTCAGCAGAGAATTAGTCTGCATGTCATAGCAGAGAATCAGGCTTCATGTCAGCCACCACTGCAACAGTCCATTGGCATATATATTTAGGCCTAGCACACAGGCAGAGGAGAGGTTCATTCAACTTTGGGTAGCATCGCAATATAATGGTAAAATGAAAATAAAAATAGGATTGAATGAGGAAGTGCCCTGGAGTCCAATAATATATGGTTATGGGGAGGTAGTTAATGTCTAATCTGGACAAGGGACGGACAGGTCCTGTGGGATCCATGCCTGGTTCATTTTTATGAACGTCAGCTTGTCCACATTGGCTGTAGACAGGCGGCTGCGTTTGTCTGTAATGACGCCCCCTGCCGTGCTGAATACACGTTCAGACAAAACGCTGGCTGCCGGGCAGGCCAGCACCTCCAAGGCATAAAAGGCTAGCTCTGGCCACGTGGACAATTTAGAGACCCAGAAGTTGAATGGGGCCGAACCATCAGTCAGTACGTGGAGGGGTGTGCACACGTACTGTTCCACCATGTTAGTGAAATGTTGCCTCCTGCTAACACGTTGCGTATCAGGTGGTGGTGCAGTTAGCTGTGGCGTGTTGACAAAAGTTTTCCACATCTCTGCCATGCTAACCCTGCCCTCAGAGGAGCTGGCCGTGACACAGCTGCCTTGGCGACCTCTTGCTCCTCCTCTGCCTTGGCCTTGGGCTTCCACTTGTTCCCCTGTGACATTTGGGAATGCTCTCAGTAGCGCGTCTACCAACGTGCGCTTGTACTCGCGCATCTTCCTATCACGCTCCAGTGCAGGAAGTAAGGTGGGCACATTGTCTTTGTAGCGTGGATCCAGCAGGGTGGCAACCCAGTAGTCCGCACAGGTTAAAATGTGGGCAACTCTGCTGTCGTTGCGCAGGCACTGCAGCATGTAGTCGCTCATGTGTGCCAGGCTGCCCAGGGGTAAGGACAAGCTGTCCTCTGTGGGAGGCGTATCGTCATCGTCCTGCCTTTCCCCCCAGCCACGCACCAGTGATGGACCCGAGCTGCGTTGGGTGCCACCCCGCTGTGACCATGCTTCATCCTCATCCTCCTCCACCTCCTCCTCATCCTCGTCCTCCTCGTCCTCCAGTAGTGGGCCCTGGCTGGCCACATTTGTACCTGGCCTCTGCTGTTGCAAAAAACCTCCCTCTGAGTCACTTCGAAGAGACTGGCCTGAAAGTGCTAAAAATGACCCCTCTTCCTCATCCTCCTCCTCCTCCTCCTGGGCCACCTCCTGTTCCATCATCGCCCTAAGTGTTTTCTCAAGGAGACATAGAAGTGGTATTGTAACGCTGATAACGGTGTCATCGCCACTGGCCATGTTGGTGGAGTACTCGAAACAGCGCAACAGGGCACACAGGTCTCGCATGGAGGCCCAGTCATTGGTGGTGAAGTGGTGCTGTTCTGTAGTGCGACTGACCCGTGCGTGCTGCAGCTGAAACTCCACTATGGCCTGCTGCTGCTCGCACAGTCTGTCCAGCATGTGCAAGGTGGAGTTCCACCTGGTGGGCACGTCGCATATGAGGCGGTGAGCGGGAAGGCCGAAGTTACGCTGTAGCGCAGACAGGCGAGCAGCGGCAGGATGTGAACGCCGGAAGCGCGAACAGACGGCCCGCACTTTATGCAGCAGCTCTGACATGTCGGGGTAGTTGTGAATGAACTTCTGCACCACCAAATTCAGCACATGCGCCAAGCAAGGGATGTGCGTCAAATTGGCTAGTCCCAGAGCTGCAACGAGATTTCGCCCATTATCACACACCACCAGGCCGGGCTTGAGGCTCACCGGCAGCAACCACTCGTCGGTCTGTTGTTCAATACCCCGCCACAACTCCTGTGCGGTGTGGGGCCTGTCCCCCAAACATATGAGTTTCAGAATGGCCTGCTGACGTTTACCCCGGGCTGTGCTGAAGTTGGTGGTGAAGGTGTGTGGCTGACTGGATGAGCAGGTGGAAGAAGAGGAGGAGGAAGCCGAGAAGGAGGAGGTGGCAACAGGAGGCAAAGAATGTTGCCCTGCGATCCTTGGCGGCGGCAGGACGTGCGCCAAACAGCTCTCCGCCTGGGGCCCAGCTGCCACTACATTTACCCAGTGTGCAGTTAGGGAGATATAGCGTCCCTGGCCGTGCTTACTGGTCCACGTATCTGTGGTTAGGTGGACCTTGCCACAGATGGCGTTGCGCAGTGCACACTTGATTTTATCGGATACTTGGTTGTGCAGGGAAGGCACGGCTCTCTTGGAGAAGTAGTGCCGGCTGGGAACAACATACTGTGGGACAGCAAGCGACATGAGCTGTTTGAAGCTGTCTGTGTCCACCAGCCTAAATGACAGCATTTCATAGGCCAGTAGTTTAGAAATGCTGGCATTCAGGGCCAGGGATCGAGGGTGGCTAGGTGGGAATTTACGCTTTCTATCAAATGTTTGTGAGATGGAGAGCTGAACGCTGGCGTGTGACATGGTTGAGACGCTTGGTGACGGAGGTGGTGGTGGTGGTGTTGGTGGTACATCCCCTGTTTGCTGGGCGGCAGGTGCCAACGTTCCTCCAGAGGCGGAGGAAGAGGCCGAGGCGGCAGCAGCAGAATAGGCCGAGGCGGCAGCAGCAGAAGAGGTAGCAGGGGGAGCCTGAGTGACTTCCTTGGTTTTAAGGTGTTTACTCCACTGCAGTTCATGCTTTGCATGCAGGTGCCTGGTCATGCAGGTTGTGCTCAGGTTCAGAACGTTAATGCCTCGCTTCAGGCTCTGATGGCACAGCGTGCAAACCACTCGGGTCTTGTCGTCAGCACATTGTTTGAAGAAGTGCCATGCCAGGGAACTCCTTGAAGCTGCCTTTGGGGTGCTCGGTCCCAGATGGCGGCGGTCAGTAGCAGGCGGAGTCTCTTGGCGGCGGGTGTTCTGCTTTTGCCCACTGCTCCCTCTTTTGCTACGCTGTTGGCTCGGTCTCACCACTGCCTCTTCCTCCGAACTGTGAAAGTCAGTGGCACGACCTTCATTCCATGTGGGGTCTAGGACCTCATCGTCCCCTGCATCGTCTTCCACCCAGTCTTGATCCCTGACCTCCTGTTCAGTCTGCACACTGCAGAAAGACGCAGCAGTTGGCACCTGTGTTTCGTCATCATCAGAGACATGCTGAGGTGGTATTCCCATGTCCTCATCATCAGGAAACATAAGTGGTTGTGCGTCAGTGCATTCTATGTCTTTCACCGCTGGGGAAGGGCTAGGTGGATGCCCTTGGGAAACCCTGCCAGCGGAGTCTTCAAACAGCATAAGAGACTGCTGCATAACTTGAGGCTGAGACAGTTTCCCTGGTATGCATGGGGGTGATGTGACAGACTGATGGGGTTGGTTTTCAGGCGCCATCTGTGCGCTTTCTGCAGAAGACTGGGTGGGAGATAATGTGAACGTGCTGGATCCACTGTCGGCCACCCAATTGACTAATGCCTGTACCTGCTCAGGCCTTACCATCCTTAGAACGGCATTGGGCCCCACCATATATCGCTGTAAATTCTGGCGGCTACTGGGACCTGAGGTAGTTGGTACACTAGGACGTGTGGATGTGGCAGAACGGCCACGTCCTCTCCCAGCACCAGAGGGTCCACTAACACCACCACGACCATGTCCACGTCCGCGTCCCTTACTAGATGTTTTTCTCATTGTTATGGTTCACCACAACAACAAATATATTATTTGGCCCAATGTATTGTATTCAAATTCAGCGGGATATAAATTTGAGGCCTAGTATTTAGGCGCTGGGTGACCGGTATGGATTTAGTGACAGAATTAGACTTGGAAATGCACAGAAGCGTGTGTGTGAAGTTATTCTGAATGACCCAATGTGCACCTTGAATATTATATACCCTTTTTGGGATAGATTTCAAATAGCTCTGATATAGCAGGAACCACTAAATTATGAAATTGCTAAATTGGGAATTGTACTTCAACCCAGAACAAAAAATGTGCTTTGACGGGCACTAAATAACTTTCCCAGCTACAACAGGACAGCGGTAACGAGAGATTTAGAGGGATTTAAATTTGAGGCCTAGTATTTAGGCGCTGGGTGACAGGTATGGGTTTAGTGACAGAATTAGACTTGGAAATACACAGTAGCGGGTGTGTGTGAAGTTATTCTGAATGACCCTATGTGCACCTTCAATATTATATACCCTTTTAGGGATAGATTTCAAATAGCTCTGATATAGCAGAAACCACTAAATTATGAAATTGCTAAATTGGGAATTGTACTTCAACCCAGAACAAAAAATGTGCTTTGACGGACACTAAATATCTTGCCCAGCAACAACAGTACAGCGGTGGGTAACGAGAGATTTAGAGGGATTTAAATTTGAGGCCTAGTATTTAGGCGCTGGGTCACCGGTATGGATTTAGTGACAGAATTAGACTTGGAAATGCACAGAAGCGTGTGTGTGAAGTTATTCTGAATGACCCTATGTGCACCTTCAATATTATATACCCTTTTAGGGATAGATTTCAAATAGCTCTGATATAGCAGGAACCACTAAATTATGAAATTGCTAAATTGGGAATTGTACTTCAACCCAGAACAAAAAATGTGCTTTGACGGACACTAAATATCTTGCCCAGCAACAACAGTACAGCGGTGGGTAACGAGAGATTTAGAGGGATTTAAATTTGAGGCCTAGTATTTAGGCGCTGGGTCACCGGTATGGATTTAGTGACAGAATTAGACTTGGAAATGCACAGAAGCGTGTGTGTGAAGTTATTCTGAATGACCCTATGTGCACCTTCAATATTATATACCCTTTTAGGGATAGATTTCAAATAGCTCTGATATAGCAGGAACCACTAAATTATGAAATTGCTAAATTGGGAATTGTACTTCAACCCAGAACAAAAAATGTGCTTTGACGGACACTAAATATCTTGCCCAGCAACAACAGTACAGCGGTGGGTAACGAGAGATTTAGAGGGATTTAAATTTGAGGCCTAGTATTTAGGCGCTGGGTCACCGGTATGGATTTAGTGACAGAATTAGACTTGGAAATGCACAGAAGCGTGTGTGTGAAGTTATTCTGAATGACCCTATGTGCACCTTCAATATTATATACCCTTTTAGGGATAGATTTCAAATAGCTCTGATATAGCAGGAACCACTAAATTATGAAATTGCTAAATTGGGAATTGTACTTCAACCCAGAACAAAAAATGTGCTTTGACGGACACTAAATATCTTGCCCAGCAACAACAGTACAGCGGTGGGTAACGAGAGATTTAGAGGGATTTAAATTTGAGGCCTAGTATTTAGGCGCTGGGTCACCGGTATGGATTTAGTGACAGAATTAGACTTGGAAATGCACAGAAGCGTGTGTGTGAAGTTATTCTGAATGACCCTATGTGCACCTTCAATATTATATACCCTTTTAGGGATAGATTTCAAATAGCTCTGATATAGCAGGAACCACTAAATTATGAAATTGCTAAATTGGGAATTGTACTTCAACCCAGAACAAAAAATGTGCTTTGACGGACACTAAATATCTTGCCCAGCAACAACAGTACAGCGGTGGGTAACGAGAGATTTAGAGGGATTTAAATTTGAGGCCTAGTATTTAGGCGCTGGGTCACCGGTATGGATTTAGTGACAGAATTAGACTTGGAAATGCACAGAAGCGTGTGTGTGAAGTTATTCTGAATGACCCTATGTGCACCTTCAATATTATATACCCTTTTAGGGATAGATTTCAAATAGCTCTGATATAGCAGGAACCACTAAATTATGAAATTGCTAAATTGGGAATTGTACTTCAACCCAGAACAAAAAATGTGCTTTGACGGACACTAAATATCTTGCCCAGCAACAACAGTACAGCGGTGGGTAACGAGAGATTTAGAGGGATTTAAATTTGAGGCCTAGTATTTAGGCGCTGGGTCACCGGTATGGATTTAGTGACAGAATTAGACTTGGAAATGCACAGAAGCGTGTGTGTGAAGTTATTCTGAATGACCCTATGTGCACCTTCAATATTATATACCCTTTTAGGGATAGATTTCAAATAGCTCTGATATAGCAGGAACCACTAAATTATGAAATTGCTAAATTGGGAATTGTACTTCAACCCAGAACAAAAAATGTGCTTTGACGGACACTAAATATCTTGCCCAGCAACAACAGTACAGCGGTGGGTAACGAGAGATTTAGAGGGATTTAAATTTGAGGCCTAGTATTTAGGCGCTGGGTCACCGGTATGGATTTAGTGACAGAATTAGACTTGGAAATGCACAGAAGCGTGTGTGTGAAGTTATTCTGAATGACCCTATGTGCACCTTCAATATTATATACCCTTTTAGGGATAGATTTCAAATAGCTCTGATATAGCAGGAACCACTAAATTATGAAATTGCTAAATTGGGAATTGTACTTCAACCCAGAACAAAAAATGTGCTTTGACGGACACTAAATATCTTGCCCAGCAACAACAGTACAGCGGTAACGAGAGATTTAGAGGGATTTAAATTTGAGGCCTAGTATTTAGGCGCTGGGTGACAGGTATGGGTTTAGTGACAGAATTAGACTTGGAAATACACAGTAGCGGGTGTGTGTGAAGTTATTCTGAATGACCCAATGTGCACCTTCAATATTATATACCCTTTTTGGGATAGATTTCAAATAGCTCTGATATAGCAGGAACCACTAAATTATGAAATTGCTAAATTGGGAATTGTATTTCAACCCAGAACAAGAAATGTGCTTGAACGGACACTAAATAACTCGCCCAGCTACAGCACTAGGGACAGATTTAGCTGGATATAAATTTGAGGCCTAGTATTTAGGCGCTGGGTGACCGGTATGGATTTAGTGACAGAATTAGACTGGGATATGGCCAAAAAATAAACAGACTATTGCTGGTTAAATGCACTTGGTGTGACAGCTTCACCCTGATGTAGGCTTTAGCCAAAAAACAACCACACCATTGAGGGTTAAATGCACTTGGTGACAGGCGCAGCTTGCCCCTGATTTTGTATATGGCCAAAAAATGAACAGACTATTGCTGGTTAAATGCACTTGGTGTGACAGCTTCACCCTGATGTAGGCTTTAGCCAAAAAACAACCACACCATTGAGGGTTAAATGCACTTGGTGACAGGCGCAGCTTGCCCCTGATTTTGTATATGGCCAAAAAATGAACAGACTATTGCTGGTTAAATGCACTTGGTGTGACAGCTTCACCCTGATGTAGGCTTTAGCCAAAAAACAACCACACCATTGAGGGTTAAATGCACTTGGTGACAGGCGCAGCTTGCCCCTGATTTTGTATATGGCCAAAAAATGAACAGACTATTGCTGGTTAAATGCACTTGGTGTGACAGCTTCACCCTGATGTAGGCTTTAGCCAAAAAACAACCACACCATTGAGGGTTAAATGCACTTGGTCGCAGCTTGTGCTGGCGCACCACAAGACACAAAATGGCCGCCGATCACCCCAGAAAAATGTGACTGACAAACGGTCTGGGCAGCCTAAAAACAGTGAGCAATTGAGGATCAGCAGCTCAATGATCCACAGCTGCAGATCGATCAGTTAATCAAGTCCTTTGGAGGAGTTAATCTGCCTAATCTCGCCCTACTGTCGCAGCCGCAACCTCTCCCTACGCTAATCAGAGCAGAGTGACGGGCGGCGCTATGTGACTCCAGCTTAAATAGAGGCTGGGTCACATGGTGCTCTGGCCAATCACAGCCATGCCAATAGTAGGCATGGCTGTGATGGCCTCTTGGGGCAAGTAGTATGACGCTTGTTGATTGGCTGCTTTGCAGCCTTTCAAAAAGCGCCAAGAAAGCGTCACAAAAGCGCGAAGAAAGCGACGAACACCGAACCCGAACCCGGACTTTTACGAAAATGTCCGGGTTCGGGTCCGTGTCACGGACACCCCAAAATTCGGTACGAACCCGAACTATACAGTTCGAGTTCGCTCATCCCTACTCAGGAGACATATCCTTTCTTGGATGTGTGTCCTTTCTGCTGTAGCTTAGGGGGGTGTATCCTTTCTCATGGATATCCTTTCTGCTTTAGCTCATTGGGTGTGTCTTTTTTAACGGGGTGTCCTATCTGCTGCGGCTCTCGCCTTATCACAGCTCAGGGCGGGGGTGTCCTTTCTGCTATAGCTCTCTGCCTGTAACTCCTCCCTGACTGCTTCTAACAGTAGATATGGCTGATGACAGTAGAAGAATGGAACTTAACATGTGCAACCTCCTCAGTAGATGGACGTGCATATTACTACAGTGAGGAACAGAAGTATTTAAACACCATGCGATTTTTCAAGTTCTGCCACTTAGAAATCATGGAGGGGTCTGAAATACAAGTCCGGTCCGCAAGGTCATATACAAGAGAAAAAGATAATAAAATAATAATAAAGTTATCTTTATATTTAAAAATATATATATATATATATATATACAGGGTGGGCCATTTATTTGGATACACCTTAATAAAATGGGAATGGTTGGTGATATTAACTTCCTGTTTGTGGCACATTAGTATATGTGAGGGGGAAAACTTTTCAAGATGGGTGGTGACCATGGTGGCCATTTTGAAGTTGGCCATTTTGAATCCAACTTATGTTTTTTCAATAGGAAGAGGGTCATGTGACACATTAAACTTATTGGGAATTTCACGAGAAAAACAATGGTGTGCTTGGTTTTAACGTAACTTTACTCTTTCATGAGTTATTTACAAGTTTCTGACCACTTATAAAATGTGTTCAATGTGCTGCCCATTGTGTTGGATTGTCAATGCAACCCTCTTCTCCCACTCTTCACACACTGATAGCAACACCGCAGGAGAAATGCTAGCACAGGCTTCCAGTATCCATAGTTTCAGGTACTGCACAGCAATATGCTGTGAAGATACGAGATGTGCAGCACCTGAAAATACGGATACTGGAAGCCTGCGCTAGCATTTCTCCTGCTGTGTTGCTATCAGTGTGTGAAGAGTGGGAGAAGAGGGTTGCATTGACAAGCCAACACAATGGGCAGCACATTGAACACATTTTATAAGTGGTCAGAAACTTGCAAATAACTTATGAAAGAATGAAGTTACGTTAAAACCAAGCACACCATTTCTTGTGAAATTTCCAATAAGTTTGATGTGTCACATGACCCTCTTCCTATTGAAAAAACAAAAGTTGGAGTCAAAATGGCCGACTTCAAAATGGCCACTATGGTCACCACCCATCTTGAAAAGTTTCCCCCCTCACATATACTAATGTGCCACAAACAGGAAGTTAATATCACCTACCATTCCCATTTTATTAAGGTGCATCCATATAAATGGCCCACCCTGTATATTAATTAATATATATATTATATATATATATATATATATATATATAGTAAGAGAGTCCAGCGGGAGCACCAACCAGGAAGCGGGTGCAGTGTCCACAGGGGCCGCGGCAACACCCCAATTTTCTTCAAGTTATATATATATATATATATATATATATCTATACAGTACAGACCAAAAGTTTGGACACACCTTCTCATTCATAGAGTTTTCTTTATTTTCATGACTATGAAAATTGTATATTCACACTGAAGGCATCAAAACTATGAATTAACATGTGGAATTATATACATAACAAAAAAAGTGTGAAACAACTGAGAATATGTCATATTCTAGGTTCTTCAAAGTAGCCACCTTTTGCTTTGATTACTGCTTTGCACACTCTTGGCATTCTCTTGATGAGCTTCAAGAGGTAGTCACCTGAAATGGTCTTCCAACAGTCTTGAAGGAGTTCCCAGAAATGCTTAGCACTTGTTGGCCCTTTTGCCTTCACTCTGCGGTCCAGCTCAGCCCAAACCATCTCGATGAGGTTCAGGTCCGGTGACTGTGTAGGCCAGGTCATCTGTCGCAGCACCCCATCACTCTCCTTCATAGTCAAATAGCCCTTACACAGCCTGGAGGTGTGTTTGGGGTTAGTGTCCTGTTGAAAAATAAATGATGGTCCAACTAAACGCAAACCAAATGGAATTGCAAGATGCTGTGGTAGCCATGCTGGTTCAGTATGCCTTCAATTTAGAATAAATCCCCAACAGTGTCACCAGCAAAGCACCCCCACACCATCACACCTCCTCCTCCATGCTTCACGATGGGAACCAGGCATGTAGAGTCCATCCGTTCACCTTTTCTCCGTCGCACAAAGACACAGTGGTTGGAACCAAAGATCTCAAATTTGGACTCATCAGACCAAAGCACACATTTCCACTGGTCTAATGTTCATTCCTTGTGTTCTTTAGCCCAAACAAGTCTCTTCTGCTTGTTGCCTGGCCTTAGCAGTGGTTTCCTAGCAGATATTCTACCATGAAGGCCTGATTCACACAGTCTCCTCTTAACAGTTGATCTAGAGATGTGTCTGCTGCTAGAACTCTGTGTGGCATTGACCTGGTCTCTAATCTGAGCTGCTGTTAACCTGCGATTTCTGAGGCTGGTGACGCGGATGAACTTATCCTCCGCAGCAGAGGTGACTCTTGGTCTTCCTTTCCTGGGGAGGTCCGCATGTGAGCCAGTTTCTTTGTAGCGCTTGATGGCTTTTGTGACTGCACTTGGGGACACTTTCAAAGTTTTCCCAATTTTTTCGGACTGACTGACCTTCATTTCTTAAAGTAATGATGGCCACTCGTTTTTTTTTACTTAGCTGCTTTTTTCTTGCCATAATACAAATTCTAACAGTCTATTCAGTAGGACTATCAGCTGTTTGTCCACCTGACTTCTCCGCAACGCAACTGATGGTCCCAACCCCATTTATAAGGCAAGAAATCCCACTTATTAAACCTGACAGGGCACAGTGAAGTGAAAACCATTTAAGATGACTACCTCTTGAAGCTCATCAAGAGAATGCCAAGAGTGTGCAAAGCAGTAATCAAAGCAAAAGGTGGCTACTTTGAAGAACCTAGAATATGACATATTTTCAGTTATTTTACACATTTTTTGTTATGTATATAATTTCACATGTGTTAATTCATAGTTTTGATGCCTTCAGTGTGAATCTACAATTTTCATAGTCATGAAAATAAAGAAAACTCTTTGAATGAGAAGGTGTGTCCAAACTTTTGGTCTGTACTGTATATATATATATATATATATATATATATACACTCACCTAAAGAATTATTAGGAACACCATACTAATACGTGTTGGACCCCCTTTTGCCTTCAGAACTGCCTTAATTCTACGTGGCATTGATTCAAAAAGGTGCTGATAGCATTCTTTAGAAATGTTGGCCCATATTGATAGGATAGCATCTTGCAGTTGATGGAGATTTAAGGGATGCAGATGCAGAGCATGAAGCTCCCGTTCCACCACATATCAAAGATGCTCTATTGGGTTGAGATCTGGTGACTGTGGGGGCCATTTTAGTACAGTGAACTCATTGTCATGTTCAAGAAACCAATTTGAAATGATTCGAGCTTTGTGACATGGTACATTATTCTGCTGGAAGTAGCCATCAGAGGATGGGTACATGGTGGTCATGAAGGGATGGACATGGTCAGAAACAATGCTCAGGTAGCCCGTGGCATTTAAACGATGGCCAATTGGCACTAAGGGGCCTAAAGCGTGCCCAGAAAACATCCCCCACACCATTACACCACCACCACCAGCCTGCACAGTGGTAACAAGGCATGATGGATACATGTTCTCATTCTGTTTTCGCCAAATTCGGACTCTACCTCATTTGAATGTCTCAACAGAAATCGAGACTCATCAGACAAGGCAACATTTTCCCAGTCTTTAACAGTCCAATTTTGGTGAGCTCGTGCAAATTGTAGCCTCTTTTTTCTATTTGTAGTGGAGATGAGTGGTACCCGGTGGGGTCTTCTGCTGTTGTAGCCCATCCGCCTCAAGGTTGTGCATGTTGTGGCTTTACAAATGCTTTGCTGCATACCTCGGTTGTAACGAGTGGTTATTTCAGTCAACATTGCTCTTCTATCAGCTTGAATCAGTTGGCCCATTCTCCTCTGACCTCTAGCATCAACAAGGCATTTTCGCCCACAGGACTGCCGCATACTGGACGTTTTTCCCTTTTCACACCATTCTTTGTAAACCCTAGAAATGGTTGTGCGTGAAAATCCCAGTAACTGAGCAGATTGTGAAATACTCAGATCGGCCCGTCTGGCATCAACAACCATGCCACACTCAAAATTGCTTAAATCACCTTTCTTTCCCATTCTGACATTCAGTTTGGAGTTCAGGAGATTGTCTTGACCAGGACCACAACCCTACATGCATTGAAGCAACTGCCATGTGATTGGTTGACTAGATAATCGCATTAATGAGAAATAGAACAGGTGTTCCTAATAATTCTTTAGGTGAGTGTGTGTATATATATATATATATATATATATATATAGCAATATAGCAAAAAAAAAACAAGACTACATGGAGGTTTCATGTTGAGTGATGTATTCATATAAATTATCACAATCAGTTGTATGGGCAGATGTGGGTACCAAGAAGGTCTCTTTTTGGTCCTATTTCAGTGCATCCAGGACAGGCTGCTACCCATGTCATGGTTGTGTAAACTGTTCACTGATGTTAAAGGGTGCTACCTTTGTGCACCCGAACACAGGGTTGGAATAGACAATCAAACATTACTTGACCTGTGACTCCACATACGTTGTGTATCTGCTTGAATGCCCATGCCATCTCCTGTATGTGGGAGAGACGACATGGGATATCAAAACAAGGCTTAACCAGCATAGATATATGATTGGGGGGGGGGGGGGAGGGGATTGATTTACTGGTGTCCAAACACTTCACTGAAGCTAAGCACACTAAGAGAGATCTGCATTTTAGAATTATTGATCTATGTGGCTAATCTATGCCTAGATGTGGGAGTGACAGAGCAGTTCTACTTAAACAACGTGAACTCTATTGGTTTTACCGTCTACAAATATTAAAGCCAAAGGGGTTGAATGTAGAATTCAGGGTGATTTATCCTCATATTGCCAAGTAAGACCGTACTCTAGTACCTGTATGTAGAGGCAAAGAATAGTGTTCTATATACAGTCATGTGAAAAAATTAGGACACCCTTTGAAAGCATGTGGTTTTTTGTAACATTTTTAATAAAAGGTTATTTCATCTCCGTTTCAACAATACAGAGAGATTAAAGTAATCCGACTAAACAAAGAAAACTGAAGAAAAGTCTTTTCAAGATCTTCTGTAAATGTCATTCTACAAAAATGCCTATTCTAACTGAGGAAAAAGATAGGACACCCTTGCCCCTAATAGCGAGTGTTACCTCCTTTGGCTGAAATAACTGCAGTGAGACGGTTCTTGTAGCCATCTACCAGTCTTCGACATCGGTCTGAGGAAATTTTACCCCACTCCTCAATGCAGAACTTTTTCAGCTGTGAGATGTTTGAGGGGTTTCTTGCACGTACAGCCCTTTTCAAGTCACCCCACAGCATCTCAATGGGATTCAAATCTGGACTTTGACTTGGCCATTCCAGGACTCTCCATTTCTTCTTTTTCAGCCAATCTTTGGTTGATTTACTAGTATGTTTTGGGTCATTGTCATGTTGCATGGTCCAGTTCCGCTTCAGCTTTAATTTTCTAACTGATGGTCTCACATGTTCTTCAAGCACCTTCTGATACACAGTAGAATTCATCGTGGATTCTATGATGGTGAGCTGACCAGGTCCTGCTGCAGCAAAGCAGCCCCAAACCATGACACTTCCACCTCCATGCTTCACAGTTGGTATGAGGTTCTTTTCTTGGAATGCTGTGTTTGGTTTACGCCAAACATGTCCTCTGCTGTTGTGTCCAAATAATTCAATTTTGGACTCATCTGTCCAAAGAACATTATTCCAGAAGTCCTGGTCTTTGTCAACTTTATCTCTGGCAAATGTCAGTCTGGCCTCGATGTTTCTCTTGGAAAGCAAAGGTTTCCTCCTTGCACACCTCCCATGCAAGTTAAACTTGTACAGTCTCTTTCTGATTGTAGAGGCATGTACTTCTACATCAACAGTAGCCAGAGCCTGCTGTAGTTCTCGAGATGACACTTTAGGGTTTTTGGAGACCTCTTTTAGCATCTTGCGGTCTGCTCTTGGGGTGAACTTGCTGGGGCGACCAGTCCTGGGCATGTTGGCAGTTGTTTTGAAAGCCCTCCACTTGTAGACTATCTTCCGGACAGTGGAATGGCTGATTTCAAAATCTTTTGAGATCTTTTTAAATCCCTTCCCAGACTCATAGGCTGCTACAATCTTTTTTCTGAAGTCCTCTGACAGCTCTTTTGCTCTCACCATGGTGCTCACTCTCACTTCAACAGTCAGGAGCACACCAAACTAAATGTCTGAGGTTTAAATAGGGCAAGCCTCATTCAACATGCAGAGTAACGATCTACTAATTATGTGCACCTGGTGTGATATACCTGTGTGAGATCTGAGCCAATTTAAGAGGGAATACATGTGAGGGTGTCCTATCTTTTTCCTCAGTTAGAATAGGCATTTTTGTAGAATGACATTTACAGAAGATCTTGAAAAGACTTTTCTTCAGTTTTCTTTGTTTAGTTGGATTACTTTAATCTCTCTGTATTGTTGAAACGGAGATGAAATAACCTTTTATTAAAAATGTTACAAAAAACCACATGCTTTCAAAGGGTGTCCTAATTTTTTCACATGACTGTATCTAATATATTTTTCTTTTGTGTTTTAGGATATTCTGATGAGATCTATTATGATCACTTATATGAAGACATCACTTAACATGAAACCTCCATATAGTCTTGTTTTTTGCTATATTGCCCATGGTGTATACAGGTCCTTCTCCAAAAATTTGCATATTGTGATAAAGTTCATTATTTTCTGTAATGTACTGATAAACATTAGACTTTCATATATTTTAGATTCATTACACACAACTGAAGTAGTTCAAGCCTTTTATTGTTTTAATATTGATGATTTTGGCATACAGCTCATGAAAACCCAAAATTCCTATCTAAAAAAATTAGCATATTTCATCCGACCAATAAAAGAAAAGTGTTTTTAATACAAAAAAAAGTAAACCTTCAAATAATTATGTTCAGTTATGCACTCAATACTTGGTCGGGAATCCTTTTGCAGAAATCACTGCTTCAATGCGGCGTGGCATGGAGGCAATCAGCCTGTGGCACTGCTGAGGTGTTATGGAGGCCCAGGATGCTTCGATAGCGGCCTTAAGCTCATCCAGAGTGTTGGGTCTTGCGTCTCTCAACTTTCTCTTCCCAATATCCCACAGATTCTCTATGGGGTTCAGGTCAGGAGAGTTGGCAGGCCAATTGAGCACAGTAATACCATGGTCAGTAAACCATTTACCAGTGGTTTTGGCACTGTGAGCAGGTGCCAGGTCGTGCTGAAAAAGTAAATCTTCATCTCCAAAAAGCTTTTCAGCAGATGGAAGCATGAAGTGCTCCAAAATCTCCTGATAGCTAGCTGCATTGACCCTGCCCTTGATAAAACACAGTGGACCAACACCAGCAGCTGACATGGCACCCCAGACCATCACTGACTGTGGGTACTTGACACTGGACTTCAGGCATTTTGGCATTTCCCTCTCCCCAGTCTTCCTCCAGACTCTGGCACCTTGATTTCCGAATGACATGCAAAATTTGCTTTCATCCGAAAAAAGTACTTTGGACCACTGAGCAACAGTCCAGTGCTGCTTCTCTGTAGCCCAGGTCAGGCGCTTCTGCCGCTGTTTCTGTTTCAAAAGTGGCTTGACCTGGGGAATGCGGCACCTGTAGCCCATTTCCTGCACACGCCTGTACACGGTGGCTCTGGATGTTTCTACTCCAGACTCAGTCCACTGCTTCCGCAGGTCCTCCAAGGTCTGGAATCGGTCCTTCTCCACAATCTTCCTCAGGGTCCGGTCACCTCTTCTCGTTGTGCCGTGTTTTTGCCACACTTTTTCCTTCCCACAGACTTCCCACTGAGGTGCCTTGATACAGCACTCTGGGAACAGCCTATTCGTTCAGAAATTTCTTTCTGTGTCTTACCCTCTTGCTTGAGGGTGTCAATGATGGCCTTCTGGACAGCAGTCAGGTCGGCAGTCTTACCCATGATTGCGGTTTTGAGTAATGAACCAGGCTGGGAGTTTTTAAAAGCCTCAGGAATCTTTTGCAGGTGTTTAGAGTTAATTAGTTGATTCAGATGATTAGGTTAATAGCTCGTTTAGAGAACCTTTTCATGATATGCTAATTTTTTTAGATAGGAATTTTGGGTTTTCATGAGCTGTATGCCAAAATCATCAATAATAAAACAATAAAAGGCTTAAGCTACTTCAGTTGGTGTGTAATGAATCTAAAATATATGAAAGTCTAATGTTTATCAGTACATTACAGAAAATAATGAACTTTATCACAATATGCTAATTTTTTTAGAAGGACCTGTATATATGCATTTTTTAATATATAAAAAACTTTATTTTTTTAAATTATCTTGTATATGACCTTGCGGACCAGACTTGTACAGTTGTAGATTTAATTCCTATAGATGTTCATTCATTGGGTGATGTGTGACACTTAATTGTGCCACACACCCCCATTACTAGGTCCTCAGTGGTATACTGGTTATTCCAGATTAATAGGGCTGTTTAACATGTGATCCATATATGTGCCCGAGGATGGGGCGATTGGGAAAGGGGACATTGGACGTGTCCCTGTGCCTCATGCCACATGGGGGCACAAGTCCTGGTTTACGCCGGGAACCGTCCATACCTATGACTTACATCCATAGACACACAAAATACTTCCCTTTTTGTGGTTACCTGTATGCGACCTGGAATGTAGTGATAGAGGAATGGGGACGCGGGAGTGTCCCTTTTCCCCAATTTACATGGGGGTTTACGGGTACCTCGGTTAACACTGAGGACAGTGCCCTTTTAGTCATTCCTAGGTTTACATTATATAAGATGATCCCAATTATTAAACTTAACAGACCATTTTTATTGTTAACAGTTATGTTCAATCCTATCCGCTCAGTCATGCGCAATGAATTAGTTACGCGCAGATCACCATGCTGGGTATGGGCAGGGAACTGCTCTACATATGGTACTGAGCATGCGTGGAACAAGTAGAGGTCTCGCGGCAGCCTGTTACTAGCTGGCACAGGCGCATTGTACGTCATGGGACGCCAGGTTGCTTTACACATGGCTGGAATCATGGTGGGTGTTTGCCCTCAATTTAATTTTAATTGACCATTTATTACTTGCATATGTGCACTTTATTAATTAATTATGTATTGATGTATCACAAATATTAATTTATTATGACTCACTGTATATTTATGGAGGATATTGAATTGGAATATTACATTTTACACTTTTATATGAGATTTACATTTTAAACCACAACTCTTTTTTAATATAATCATGTTGATACACTAATTGAGAATAATCATGTGAAATTTGTACACAGCCTTATATAAATGTGTTTAGAGCACTTGTTCACTGCTTGACAAAGGCTTCATTGAGAGCTGTAATGCTGGGTGCCTTTCCATTTTATTGGTTGTTTTTCTGTCCAGGAAGTTTTTGGGGAATTGCACCTGGCATTTTGAAAGTGTGCTGCTGTGTAATGTTTTCATATATATATATAGTGGGGTTTTTGCTCTGGTAGATAGGGTAAGCGGGTGCAGTACAGAGGCAAAATACAGTTTCTTAACTCAAACTGTCAGTGTTTATTCACACTTGAGGCAATTGCACAAAACAGCACGTAACTTTGCAGTCTTGGTGTTAATTAACACACAATTGAAAGTTCATATAACACAAGTCACCTTGCTGGCAGTTCTGCCTCCAGTAGTCCACAGCAGGCTTTAGAGGCCTGTTTCCCCAGCATGCAGCTCTGAGCCCTCCAGCACGGCACAAAGCCTCAAATCCCAAAAACAGAGACATCTCTGCTGAGCCCAGCTGCCTATTTAAGGACAGCCAGGTGCTGCCAAAACCCGGACCGGCGCTTAAACTCCGGTCCGGTATTTGACCTCACCTGGCTGGAAACTATCCCAGCCGCACATGCTGGGAGGAAAATACCTGCTTTGCCAGACACAACCCCTCACTGTGTCACTATGTATATATATATACAGTCATGTGAAAAAATTAGGACACCCTTTGAAAGCATGTGGTTTTTTGTAACATTTTTAATAAAAGGTTATTTCATCTCCGTTTCAACAATACAGAGAGATTAAAGTAATCCGACTAAACAAAGAAAACTGAAGAAAAGTCTTTTCAAGATCTTCTGTAAATGTCATTCTACAAAAATGCCTATTCTAACTGAGGAAAAAGATAGGACACCCTTGCCCCTAATAGCGAGTGTTACCTCCTTTGGCTGAAATAACTGCAGTGAGACGGTTCTTGTAGCCATCTACCAGTCTTCGACATCGGTCTGAGGAAATTTTACCCCACTCCTCAATGCAGAACTTTTTCAGCTGTGAGATGTTTGAGGGGTTTCTTGCACGTACAGCCCTTTTCAAGTCACCCCACAGCATCTCAATGGGATTCAAATCTGGACTTTGACTTGGCCATTCCAGGACTCTCCATTTCTTCTTTTTCAGCCAATCTTTGGTTGATTTACTAGTATGTTTTGGGTCATTGTCATGTTGCATGGTCCAGTTCCGCTTCAGCTTTAATTTTCTAACTGATGGTCTCACATGTTCTTCAAGCACCTTCTGATACACAGTAGAATTCATCGTGGATTCTATGATGGTGAGCTGACCAGGTCCTGCTGCAGCAAAGCAGCCCCAAACCATGACACTTCCACCTCCATGCTTCACAGTTGGTATGAGGTTCTTTTCTTGGAATGCTGTGTTTGGTTTACGCCAAACATGTCCTCTGCTGTTGTGTCCAAATAATTCAATTTTGGACTCATCTGTCCAAAGAACATTATTCCAGAAGTCCTGGTCTTTGTCAACTTTATCTCTGGCAAATGTCAGTCTGGCCTCGATGTTTCTCTTGGAAAGCAAAGGTTTCCTCCTTGCACACCTCCCATGCAAGTTAAACTTGTACAGTCTCTTTCTGATTGTAGAGGCATGTACTTCTACATCAACAGTAGCCAGAGCCTGCTGTAGTTCTCGAGATGACACTTTAGGGTTTTTGGAGACCTCTTTTAGCATCTTGCGGTCTGCTCTTGGGGTGAACTTGCTGGGGCGACCAGTCCTGGGCATGTTGGCAGTTGTTTTGAAAGCCCTCCACTTGTAGACTATCTTCCGGACAGTGGAATGGCTGATTTCAAAATCTTTTGAGATCTTTTTAAATCCCTTCCCAGACTCATAGGCTGCTACAATCTTTTTTCTGAAGTCCTCTGACAGCTCTTTTGCTCTCACCATGGTGCTCACTCTCACTTCAACAGTCAGGAGCACACCAAACTAAATGTCTGAGGTTTAAATAGGGCAAGCCTCATTCAACATGCAGAGTAACGATCTACTAATTATGTGCACCTGGTGTGATATACCTGTGTGAGATCTGAGCCAATTTAAGAGGGAATACATGTGAGGGTGTCCTATCTTTTTCCTCAGTTAGAATAGGCATTTTTGTAGAATGACATTTACAGAAGATCTTGAAAAGACTTTTCTTCAGTTTTCTTTGTTTAGTTGGATTACTTTAATCTCTCTGTATTGTTGAAACGGAGATGAAATAACCTTTTATTAAAAATGTTACAAAAAACCACATGCTTTCAAAGGGTGTCCTAATTTTTTCACATGACTGTATATATATATATATATATATATATATATATTTATTTATTTATTTATATATCATATTTATTACATCATTATGCTAAGCATATTCTGATGGGGGATAGGGGTCTTAATTGGTCCAGTATATATCCGGTACTCTGCCACATGATATGGGTTTGGAGAATAGAGCTATACCTATAAATTTGGGCATGTACCCTTAATCTTATTGTTGTCTACTCTACGTTCTTTGTATGCACAGACTCTTCACTCTTGCCTCATGCATATTGTGATCTATACCTTCCGGAAAGATGGAGATGTATACTTTAACATGGCACTAGATGAAGGTTTTTGACTTATTATCCATGTCTCAAACTGAAATCATGTGTTTAGCTATTAGCATTCTATAGTAGTTATGAGTGGATCTTTTCTTTTATTGGTCTACGATATGTACAGTATTTAAACAGGTGATTAGGTACTTGTGAGTTGATCCTCTTGATAGAGCAATGTAGGGGCTGCTGGGTGTCTGATTCTTGGTTGGTACAACATGTTCATGTTTATTCATTACATGTACCGACTTCTTTATTGAATGTCTGTTTTTGCCTTGTCACTTTAACCCTGGGTTGACACCTGAGCGTTTCTAAAACGCGCGTTTTACGCGCGTATTTGTCGCACGTTTTTATGCGCGTTTTTTGCAATAGTAAACGCGCGTTTGACACGCGTTTGTGTGATTGACTGCAGTGTTGTCCAATGAGTCTATGGCCAAAACGCGCGACAAACGCCCCAAAAAAAGCTCAAGAACTTGTTTATGCGTCGGGCGTTTTACAGCGCGTTCAAACGCGCTGTAAAACGCTCAATGTGAACCAGGGCCATAGGGAAGCATTGGTTTTCACGTGTTGAGCGTTTTACAGCGCGTTTGAACGCGCTGTAAAACGCTCAGGTGTGAACCCAGCCTGAGGGTATGACCATATGGTGCAGCTGGCCCCATGAAGCCAAGTCACACCTAACGGTCACCTGAGTTTGCAGTAAAATTGTCCCCACGCAGCCAGCGGCAATGTCGGGTTCTACCCCTACATGTGCAAGAGTAAGATTTTTTGCACACATGCAGTAAAGGTATAAAGTAGGATGTTCCGGCAGAAAGAAAGCCCGCCAGAGTTCACTGTATACGGACCAGCCGGATACGGCCATACAAAAATGGACGACTTTGACTGTAATGGGATCCTGCCAGTTTCCAGCATTGCTGCTGGGTTACATGCAGACAAAAACTGATGCATGCACCGTTTTTTGTCCATTCGAAACCCAGTGCTCATACCGGAAACCCACCAGATCCCATTGTGTTATATGGCTAGGCCGGATACAGTTCCTACGGTGGACCAGCATGCCAGATACTTTACTGAAGGTGCGAAACTAGCCTTGTATGTTAGATGTCTGTACTATGCAGTGTTGACCTTATGGGTATCTGTCCTGTATGTGATTTTAATATTTTTTTTGATGATTAATAAAGTTCAACTTATGCTTCCATATTCTGGTACATTGGGAGTCATTTATCAAATTGGTATAAAGTAGAACTGGCTTAGTTGCCCATAGCAACCAATCAGATTCCTTCTTTCATAGCTCCTTTGGAAAATAAAAGGAGGAATCTAATTGGTTGCTATGGGTAACTAAGCCAGTGCTACTTTACACTAGTTTGATAAATGATTCCCATTGTGCTCTGATAAGAGAGATTAGTAGTGTATCTGACAGCATTTATAGTTTTGACTTGGCTGGACAATGGCTGCACATTTAAAATTATCAACTCACATTAGGTGGTCGTTCTGAGAGGGAATCAAAAGAGCAGCAGGGGGCGCCACAATGCAGTACATAGCAGCAATATTTATTCTACATTTTTTATTAAATGATTCCAATTAAAAACTCATGATTTGATTTAACAGAATTAATGAACGTATCTGTGGGAAACACCTTTTAATGCAGTTTAATCTTACAATTATTTTACAATCCTCTTTTTTTTTTTTTACTTTTATTCAATTTCTTTATTTTTTATTTATTTTTCACTCAGATTTTCCCTAGCTTATTTGTGACTAAATGCTCCCTAATGTATTGGCTAAGTGGGAGGTTAGCGTTGCCAGTAATGGTTTGTGTGAGAATACACCTGTAGCTTCTGGCAATAAGCGTTTCCTAATAGGATGTGAGTATATCCTGAGACGTTCATGCAGCTTAGCCGCCTGTTATGCTTTTATTACATGGCTGGCGCTCAGTTAAATTATGCATTATTCTGCAAGGCTCTGGCCATACTTATCTGTAGTTGTAAAAAGCTGATAATATTATTCTATGTCAGAATGCCTAGGTTATGTTCACGCACATTATTTTTAAATCATTTGCTTCATGCAATATTAGCCCGACTTATATAGCAATTATTTGATCTAATTTCCATCTGGCATAAAAAATTAAAAATCATTAGGGCTCATGCAGATAGCTAAGCCCTGTGCATGAAGCCTATATGGCATGACACAGAAGCTGAATATCTTATTAATATGGAGACTCAAGGCCGTATATATGGAGATTTTCTCGCCTAGAAATGATGCTTCTGATAGAACATGGCACAAAATTATCAGAGAAAACACTGTGTATTCACTTCCATCAGAAAGGGGTCATTTTTGAAAGGGGTTGTCCCACAAAAAATATTCTACCGTTTTCAACCCAGCACCTGTATCTGAATACTTTCGTAATTGCCAGTAATTAGAAATTTAGCATAGAGTTATTCAATAAAATGTATCTGTATAGCGCCACCTGCTGTTTTTTTTTTTTCTTATTTCTTTGACCTGCTCACTGAGATGACCGCACATGCTCAGTTTCATCCTTTAACTGCCTCCTGTGATAGGGAGAGCTGAGACACGCCCTCTGAGCTGTGATAGGCAGAGCTGAGACACGCCCCCTTAGCTGCAGCAGATAAGACACTCCCCTTGAGCTGTCAGCTTGATATAAATCTAGCAGAGCAATGAATGGAGAGATCTCTGGATCCATGTGAGGTACAGGGCCGGTTCTGGCTTTGTTAGAAAGAGAATTGTCATGTACTACATGAAGTCTGATAACCCCTTTAAGTCAATATTCATACAAAACCTTCCTTTCAAATTTTTTTTTCTTTTTTCTTTTGGCAGTACTATACCACTGAAAATTACAGTACTTTTTGCTCTAAGTGAGGGAAAAACGCCATGGCATCTTATGAAGTTTAAACTCTTCGATGTCATTGTCAAAACCGAACATGGCAATGGTTTTCTGAGGAAAGGGGGTTTCCTCTGTCACTCCATCACCCCCTACAATGCCATTGCAGGTGTTGATGGTTGCTATGAACCAGAGGTCTAACAATGGCCCTCAGGACTGCCACATATGTCATAAGTCTGTTGCACCCTGACAGAAGAAGAGTCTAATAGGCTGCCTGTTAAATGACAAGTATAATACACTGTACTGCGTAGTGCAGAATATTATGCGAGGGACCAAATAGTAGCATGATTATGTCCCCCTTGGGGGACAAAATAATCTTGTAAAAACTTTTTTTTTAAATGTAAAGAAATTCATAAAATCGCATACTGTATCATATCGCTGCATCCATACTAATGCAAACTATACAACTATCATGTTAAATGTAAAACGTAAATGCGGATGCACGACAGGCTCTGCGAGAGTGCGCGAGCGCGTCGACATGGACACCGGAATGGAATCTGCAACAGGCACCGGAGACACTAGCCTGTCCCCGCAAGCCATGCGGTCTTCCCCTCCGGCGCACATGCAAACGCATCCCCGCGTCTGTTCGCACAGGGGTCATAGCTGGTGTATCAATGAAGACACGCGTAACCTGTCCTACAGCTCCACGAGGACCCTTTTTGGTCACACCGGAGTGCGACACAGGTGAGGATCTTACAGGTATGAACCGTACCATTGTACTCATTATCTTTTCTCTGTCCAGTACTTGCTTACTGTGTGCTTTGACAGGGGTATTTGCCTCTTACGGTCTTAGCTTTGCAGGGGTTAATGCCTCTTTCTGTTCACGTGCACCTGTATGTGTTTTGGGGCTAATAAGCCAAGCTATATGTTCTGTCTGTCTATCCCACCCATTGGATGAGCAACAGTAACAGCATCTGCTCCTTTGTTTTGTTTGCCTGTCCAGTTCTTACCAGTCTGTATGTCTGATCTGTGTCCGTTGTCATGCCTGACCTGATCCTGCCTAAGTTCCTGCTATATTCAGTCTGTCTAAGGCCTCTTTCACAATACCATTTTTTTTTTCCGTTTTACAGGCCGATTTTTGCGTTTCGTATACGGTCCGTATACAGAACCATTCATTTCAATGGTTCCGCAAAAAAAAACTGAATGTACTCCGTATGCATTCCGTTTCCGTATTTCCATTTTTCCGTTCCGTTGAAAGATAGAACATGTCCTATTATTGCCCGCAAATTCAAGTCAATGGTTCCGCAAAAAAAACCAGAATGTACTCCGTATGCATTCCGTTTCCGTATTTCCATTTTTCCGTTCCGTTGAAAGATAGAACATGTCCTATTATTGCCCGCAAATCACGTTCCGTGGCTCCATTCATGTCAATGGGTCCGCAAAAAAACTGAACACATACGGAAATGCATCCGTATGTCTTCTGTATCCATTCAGTTTTTGCGGAACCATCTATTAAAAATGTTATGCCTAGCCCAATTTTTTCTATGTCATTACTGTATACTGTATATGTTATACGGAAAAACAGAACGGAAAAACGGAACGGAAACACAACGGAAACAAAAAAACAGAACAATGGATCCGTGAAAAAAGGATTGCCAAACACTGAAATAGCCCTACTGTAGTGTGAAAGAGGCCTTACCCTGTTTATTTGGTCTCAGTTTAGTTCAGTTCATATATTAGTCATCCAGTCTGGTGTTTCAGCTCTATTTGAAATCAACCTGTTTTCCAGAGACCTGCATTCCAGACATGGTGCCCATTCAGACTGTGCCTGCATCATTTTTGGTGCGTTTTCTAGAGCCTAAGCCTCCTTCACCAGAGTTCCTGTTTCCAGGAAGTCAATTTCCCAGAACACCAGGACCATCCCAGGAGGTAGTGGTCCAGTTTCTCCCCTGCAGCGAAGTCAACCCATACAGAGGTTAAATTTAGAAAACCTGGTCGTTAATGTGAATAAAAATTTTAAAATCTTAATTTATCAGAAAACACAAAAACAAACAAAAGAAAAACAATTGTATCTTTTCTTCTAGAAAACATCCAAAGTTTGTCAAAGCCGTAGGTGGCTATATATTATCGCAGTGTTTCAGAAGAGTAAGTCTTGTGAGATCTATTTGTGATGTCAACGAGGGCATTTAATAGATGCGCATTGAGTATGTTTCAGTAATGGGTCCTGTGAACTGGTGATTAAAAAGCTTTGCAGCAGAGACAGATCGAGTCAGGACTGTCCTTTCTGCTATAGTTACAGCGCAGGTGTTATTATTGATTGAAATCATTGATCTGGAAGAACGCAATAAATGATAATGAAAGGCCAATGGAGACAACATATACTGTCCTTACCAAGTAGAGAAGCAGCCCGAGCAGAATTTAAATTTGAGAAACTGTGTTAACACATATGCAGGGGCTCAGGAACATAGACAAGTAATATATGGGAAGCAAACAACTCACTACAGTGTGGAAAAGTCAATGTCCTCTATTATAAGATATGGTTCCAGCACTTCATAATTAGTTTGAAGGTCAGAAGCCAGTCAGTGTGCCAAATCGGCAATAGTGAAGTAAGTGGTTAAATACGTTTAATACACTGGTGTAAAATGAAAACAGAAAACCTAAGAAACGTAATGTTATTGAGCAGAGATTGACAAAGTATAAACTGCAGGTGCTCAATGATCACACAACCAAGGCGATGGACCCTTGGGTCTCATTTACATGTCCGCAATTTCGTTCTGCACTTTGCGGAACGGAATTGTGGACCCATTCATTTCTATGTCGTCCGGCCCATTCATTTCTATGTCGTGCGACCCGGCTCCGGAAATGCGGACCCTCACTTCCGGGTCCGCATTTCCGTTCCCGAAAAAAATAGAACATGTCCTATTCTTGTCTGAAATTGCGGACAAAAATAGGCATATTCTATTAGTGCCGGCGATGTGCGGTCCGCAAAATGCGTAACGCATATTGCCGTGTCCGTGTTTGCGGGTCCGCAAAACACGTTACGGACATGTGAATGGAGCCTTAATTTGGGGTTCTGCAGCAGGTATATGATGAGGCAGGGTTACAGGCTGCCATTCCAGTATGGCAACAATCATACAGATGCTGGATATCCTCCAGTGGTATATCATTCCAAACTCCTTTAACTTGGACGCACAGTTCAGCCAAGGTTGTTGTTGGCTGCTGTGCATGGGAAATCCATTGACCCATCCAGTCCTAGACACTCTTGATGGGAAGAAATCTGTTGATCAAGATGTCCAGGGGAGCTGATAGATACTCTGAAGAGCACATTTTTTAGCAACGGCAGTGTGTGGCTGGCATTATCTTGTTGAAACACCACATCTCCTAAGTCAAAAAAGACAGTAGGACTGGTTCCATGAAGTCCTGGACATTCCGAAGGTTGGTCAATATTCCCTCCATGAATACCAGACAGGAACGCCCATGGTAGATAATGAATAGTGATGAGCGGCAGGGGTCATATTCGAATTAGCGATATTTCGCGAATATTTTGTAGAATATTCGTTGAATATTTGCAAATTAGAATATTTGTTATATTATACGATTTTTTTTACTCAAAAAATCGGCAAGGTAATGATTGTGTATTATGCGAATTTTCGTAATGCAAATTTTTCAACTTACAACTATTAGACAAAGAAGATTACAGCACTATATTAGCTAAATTGCTCTATATTCGTGTTTTTGTTTCCAAATATTCGCTATATTGCTATAACCTCATTTTTTCAAATATTCCGAATATTCTAAAATAAGAATATATAGCAATATAGCGAATATTCGGAAAAAAAAACGAATATAGAGCAATTTAGCTAATATAGTGCTATAATCTTCTTTTTTTAATAGTTGTAATTTTTTTTCCAATCCGCTACACTGGATCCCCCAGACACCATTGAGGTTTCACCACGCGTTGCTGCTCTCCGGAAGGGATGGTAAGGCATGTGCACCCCAATGTGAAATAAGTCCAGAGAGTCAGGATCTGCAGTAAACCAGTGTGCTTGTTTACTGGAGGAATTCAAGTGCAAAATAATACAGGTGAGGTATAGGGCTGGCATCTTCAGTCTCCTCCCTGGCAGAAGAAGGATTTGATGCTGAGGAAAGGCCTGAGCTAGCTATCCCCCACCCTCTCTCTCTTTCTCTCTCACAGAAGGCTGGTACCCTGGTCAAAGGCTGGTGATCCAGGGTCTGTGGTAGAGTATCCCTATCTCAGCACCTTCTTCTGGTCACTCAATAGTCTGGCAGAGTCTCATCTTCTAAGCACTGGTCCCTAGCTGCAGAACACTAGGGACTCTGACTGCTCTCCTCATATACAGTTTATAGCTGAACTAGAACCTTCTAGTGGGAAGGGGTGGAGTGGAGAAACTCAGCACAAACAGTTACAATGTTACAATTCTGGTCTCTCATAGACTTGCTTTAAAGCTTCAATGATACTTAATGGTAAGGACACAGCAGGTGTTTTTTTCAGACAAAAACAGGTTTTCAGGCATAACAACAGAGTAAACCAGACAGTCACAAGGTCACTCTATCGGGTTTTAGTGGTAAACAAACGTCTGGCTTTTTCCCTCTAAAACGAGCTTTTCTGAACCCTATGGCAGCTGTGGAAAATTACCAGCTTCTCATTATTAGCTAGAAACTCAGTGCAAATGAGCAGGGTATATATCACAACATACAGTACAATTAAAATAGAGTTACACAGTATTAAACACTATAAGGTCAATGCAAATTAACCCTTTAAAGTTAAATAAAGTTAGCAATTGATAACTTTGCATACGGGAAACAGAGGCTAATGTACACACAGATCCAGACTTTAAAGTACACCTGCTCCTGGGTACTACATTTTTTTTGCCACATGCCACACAATAAATACATTTTACATATGACATTACAATAGCTAAAAATAATTGATGGAAAAGGTGGACAGGAAAAGACAATTATCAGTAGAGGATAGCTCTCTCAGCATGGTCATTAGCACAATAATGGGCACTCAAGTCAAGCAGAGTTACAGCCACGAGACGCTTGTTAAAATGCAATGGACCATCACAATTACTCCCCAGCGAGTGGAAAAATATGTATTTATTATTTTAATGCAGGTAATGTGGAATAAGTAAATAACAAGAGGAAAAGGTGCAGGGGTCACAGAATTGGTGCGATGGAGAGGGTTGTGTGAGGCACATTGTAGCATGATTGACAGAAGGCAATGTCAGGAGTAACATAAACAAGGGGCAGCAAGAAATAATTATAATGGAACGCCTCTACATATATCTTCAATTAAATGACTATGGAGCACACAGGAGGAAACATCTTATGCATTAGATAGTCATGGATTCATTAAGAGAAGGCTTTCCAAAAAGTACAGAGGCACATTTTTTTCAGACCAATGTCATTAATTTAGAAACCAAGTAGGTACAAATTGCCAAGACCAATCCAATTGTTTAAGGGGATTTAAAAATATATACATTTGGCCTGAAAATGTAATAATTAAAAAACTTTACAAAATATTCAGCTTACCTGATTCTGCTTTAGTCCTTCACTGACAGTCCTTTACCTCCCTCCTGTTGTTCCCATGATATTCCCATGAACCAGTAGCGGTGATACGTTTAGGCTAACAAGACACCCAATTACTGGTCTCAGTGGTGATCTCATTATGGATGGAATCTCATCTGTCATCACTGTAGACACCCATCAACATGTTTGAATCAGCAGGCGATACATGAGACTGGCGGCAGGTGTCTATAGCAAAAGCAATAAACTTGTCATTAAATTAGGGAAATAAATTCATTTTTTATTTTTTTGGGGAAGTTCTGAGTGGGCAAGTGGCACTTTTATGCCACCCTCAACACTTTACGAAAAGGGGCCAGGGGGCCCAAAACTTTGATCTTTATTTGTGTTTATTGGCACTGAGCTGCCGTAGATTTCAATCTGGCGCACAGACTGCTGGAAGTGTGTGCCCAGTTATATATTAGGCGCATCCTCCTGCAGGACAAGAGATTTCAAAGACTGGTGTAAAACGCAGGTCTTTGATAAATCTCACCCAAACCGTCCTGTAAAGATCCTTCAGAGAACACAAGGGTTAATCTCCTGCTGATGATCTGCTCCATTTTGAAATGGAGACTGACTGGGGGATGAAGATTAACCAAGGGGCAGGGCTAAATGATCTTTTTGTCCTACTGCGGACAGAGCAAGGAGGAGGCTGCTACATCAGCCAGATATCTAACAGCAAGACACAGTGCAGTGAAGAGGAGGAGGCTGCTGCATCAGCCAGATATCTAACAGCCAGACACAGTGCAGTGAAGTGGAGGAGGCTGCTGCATCAGCCAGATATCTAACAGCAAGACACAGTGCAGTGAAGAGGAGGAGGCTGCTACATCAGCCAGATATCTAACAGCCAGACACAGTGCAGTGAAGAGGAGGAGGCTTCTGCATCAGCCAGATATCTAACAGCCAGACACAGTGCAGTGAAGAGGAGGAGGCTGCTGCATCAGCCAGAAATCTAACAGCCAGACACAGTGCAGTGAAGAGGAGGAGGCTGCTGCATCAGCCAGATATCTAACAGCCAGACGCAGTGCAGTGAAGAGGAGGAGGCTGCTGCATCAGCCAGATATCTAACAGCCAGACGCAGTGCAGTGAAGAGGAGGAGGCTGCTGCATCAGCCAGATATCTAACAGCCAGACACAGTGCAGTGAAGAGGAGGAGGCTGCTGCATCAGCCAGATATCTAACAGCCAGACATAGTGCAGTGAAGAGGAGGAGGCTGCGGCATCAGCCAGATATCTAACAGCCAGACGCAGTGCAGTGAAGAGGAGGCGGCTGCTGCATCAGCCAGATATCTAACAGCCAGACACAGTGCAGTGAAGAGGAGGAGGCTGCTGCATCAGCCAGATATCTAACAGCCAGACACAGTGCAGTGAAGAGGAGGAGGCTGCTGCATCAGCCAGATATCTAACAGCCAGACGCAGTGCAGTGAAGAGGAGGAGGCTGCTGCATCAGCCAGATATCTAACAGCCAGACGCAGTGCAGTGAAGAGGAGGAGGCTGCTGCATCAGCCAGATATCTAACAGCCAGACGCAGTGCAGTGAAGAGGAGGAGGCTGCTGCATCAGCCAGATATCTAACAGCCAGACGCAGTGCAGTGAAGAGGAGGAGGCTGCTGCATCAGCCAGATATCTAACAGTCAGACGCAGTGCAGTGAAGAGGAGGAGGCTGCTGCATCAGCCAGATATCTAACAGCCAGACGCAGTGCAGTGAAGAGGAGGAGGCTGCTGCATCAGCCAGATATCTAACAGTCAGACGCAGTGCAGTGAAGAGGAGGAGGCTGCTGCATCAGCCAGATATCTAACAGCCAGACGCAGTGCAGTGAAGAGGAGGAGGCTGCTGCATCAGCCAGATATCTAACAGTCAGACGCAGTGCAGTGAAGAGGAGGAGGCTGCTGCATCAGCCAGATATCTAACAGCCAGACGCAGTGCAGTGAAGAGGAGGAGGCTGCTGCATCAGCCAGATATCTAACAGCCAGACGCAGTGCAGTGAAGAGGAGGAGGCTGCTGCATCAGCCAGATATCTAACAGCCAGACGCAGTGCAGTGAAGAGGAGGAGGCTGCTGCATCAGCCAGATATCTAACAGCCAGACGCAGTGCAGTGAAGAGGAGGAGGCTGCTGCATCAGCCAGATATCTAACAGCCAGACGCAGTGCAGTGAAGAGGAGGAGGCTGCTGCATCAGCCAGATATCTAACAGCCAGACGCAGTGCAGTGAAGAGGAGGAGGCTGCTGCATCAGCCAGATATCTAACAGCCAGACGCAGTGCAGTGAAGAGGAGGCGGCTGCTGCATCAGCCAGATATCTAACAGCCAGACGCAGTGCAGTGAAGAGGAGGAGGCTGCTGCATCAGCTAGATATCTAACAGCCAGACACAGTGCAGTGAAGAGGAGGAGGCTGCTGCATCAGCCAGATATCTAACAGCCAGACGCAGTGCAGTGAAGAGGAGGAGGCTGCTGCATCAGCCAGATATCTAACAGCCAGACGCAGTGCAGTGAAGAGGAGGAGGCTGCTGCATCAGCCAGATATCTAACAGCCAGACGCAGTGCAGTGAAGAGGAGGAGGCTGCTGCATCAGCCAGATATCTAACAGTCAGACACAGTGCAGTGAAGAGGAGGAGGCTGCTGCATCAGCCAGATATCTAACAGCCAGACACAGTGCAGTGAAGAGGAGGAGGCTGCTGCATCAGCCAGATATCTAACAGTCAGACACAGTGCAGTGAAGAGGAGGAGGCTGCTGCATCAGCCAGATATCTAACAGCCAGACACAGTGCAGTGAAGAGGAGGAGGCTGCTGCATCAGCCAGATATCTAACAGCCAGACACAGTGCAGTGAAGAGGAGGAGGCTGCTGCATCAGCCAGATATCTAACAGCCAGACACAGTGCAGTGAAGAGGAGGAGAGGAGACATGCCTGAGCTCCTGGGTCAGAGAGATTTTTATCTTTCTCAGTTTTTAACTATGAGACAACATAACATGGAAAGAAGGAGCTGAAGAGATGAAGTGCAGCGATATTCTTTGTGCATTTTCTGTGTTTAGTGTTACTTTAAAGGGGTTGGCCACCATAAGTATAAAAACAAATAAAGTGCCCCAGACAATAACTAAAGCCAAGAGGAATTTGTATCATGACAGATATACTGTATATATATCATTTTTCTACTGCATTTAGCATAGAATGCTCCCATTAATGAGAGGCTGTGTGGGTAGAGCAGCTGCAAAGTGAAAGTAAAAATCCCAGCATGCATCACAGCAAAGCATCTTCAAAGGAGCGATCACATGACATCCCTGGCCAACTGTGATACCATAGTAATAACAGCACCTTAGGTGCCATTTCATCAGTGCTTTAGCATACTTCCCAATTTTGGAATAGAAGGAAGAGGGACACTATGTGCCTAGAGCTACTTTCACACTCCTGTTTTTTGCGGATCCGTCATGGATCTGCAATAATGGTTCCGTTACCATAATATAACCGCATGCATCCGTCATGAACAGATCCGGTTGTATTATGTCTTCTATAACCATGACGGATCTGTCTTGAACACCATTGAAAGTCAATGGGGGACATATCTGTTTTCTATTGTGCCAGAGAAAACTGATCCATCCCCAGTGACTTACATTGTGTGTCAGGACGGATCCGTTTGGCTCAGTTTCATCAGGTGAACACCAAAACGGAATGGTGACAGATCGGAGGCAAATTGATGCATTCTGTGGGGATCCTTTTCCATTCAGAATGCATTAGGGCAAAACTGATCCATTTTGGACATACCTCCCTGTACCGGGACCGCCACTGAAATCCGGGACTGTCCTGCCCGATACTGGAAGGAGGTATGGCTTTAGTCCTCATGCACATGACCATAGCCTGTCTGTGCCTGTAATGTGGCCCGCGAACAGGGGTTCCACAATATACAGGCACCAGCCGCGTGCGCACCATATCAAATTAATGGGTCTGAAATCCGAAAGATACCGTGTGGCGGGGAATGGAAGCACAGATCGGAAACCTATGGAGTGCATCCATGGGTTTTCTGTCCATGCCTCCGCACCGCAAAAAAGTACTGTTGGAAGCAGATTGCAGACCCCATTTAAGTTAATGGGTTTACGTCGGCAGTATATATAGCTTGACAAAGGCCTCATTGAGTAGGCCGAAACGTTGCTGGGAATAAAGTTTTGGGGTCTTCACCCTGTCACCGAAAGCAGGAAATGCTGCCTCGTTATTTGTGAGGAATTGCACTCAGTGCACGCGGTCTGACTGTGCTGATGCTGTATTTGTGGGTGTATATATATATATATATATATACTGCTCAAAAAAATTAAGGGAACACTTAAACAACACAATGTAACTCCAAGTCAATCACACTTCTGTGAAATCAAACTGTCCACTTAGGAAGCAACACTGAGTGACAATCAAATTATAGGCAATTTGCAAGACACCCCCAATAAAGAAGTGGTTCTGCAGGTGGTGACCACAGACCACTTCTCAGTTCCTATGTTTCCTGGCTGATGTTTTGGTCACTTGTGAATGCTTGCGGTGCTTTCACTCTAGTGGTAGCATGAGACGGAGTCTAGAACCCACACAAGTGGCTCAGGTAGTGCAGCTTATCCAGGATGGCACATCAATACGAGCTGTGGCAAGAAGGTTTGCTGTGTCTGTCAGCGTAGTGTCCAGAGCATGGAGGTGCTACCAGGAGACAGGCCAGTACATCAGGAGACGTGGAGGAGGCCGTAGGAGGGCAACAACCCAGCAGCAGGACCGCTACCTCCGCCTTTGTGCAAGGAGGAACAGGAGGAGCACTGCCAGAGCCCTGCAAAATGACCTACAGCAGGCCACAAATGTGCTTGTGTCTGCTCAAACGGTCAGAAACAGACTCCATGAGGGTGATATGAGGGCCCGATGTCCACAGGTGGGGGTTGTGCTTACAGCCCAACACCGTGCAGGACATTTGGCATTTGCCAGAGAACACCAAGATTGGCAAATTCGCTACTGGCGCCCTGTGCTCTTCACAGATGAAAGCAGGTTCACACTGAGCACATGACAGACGTGACAGAGTCTGGAGACGCCGTGGAGAACATTCTGCTGCCGGCAACATCCTCCAGCATGACCGGTTTGGCATTGGGTCAGTAATGGTGTGGGGTGGCATTTCTTTGGAGGGCCGCACAGCCCTCCATGTGCTCGCCAGAGGTAGCCTGACTGCCATTAGGTACTGAGATGAGATCCTCAGACCCCTTGTGAGACCATATGCTGGTGCGGTTAGCCCTGGGTTCCTCCTAATGCAAGACAATGCTAGACCTCATGTGGCTGGAGTGTGTCAGCAGTTCCTGCAAGACGAAGGTATTGATGCTATGGACTGGCCCGCCCATTCCCCAGACCTGAATCCAATTGTGCGCATCTGGGACATAATGTCTCGCTCTATCCACCAACGTCACGGTGCACCACAGACTGTCCAGGAGTTGGCAGATGCTTTAGTCCCGGTCTGGGAGGAGATCCCTCAGGAGACCGTCCGCCACCTGATCAGGAGCATGCACAGGCGTTGTAGGGAGGTCATACAGGCACGTGGAGGCCACACACACTACTGAGCCTCATTTTGACTTGTTTTAAGGACATTACATCAAAGTTGGATCAGCCTGTAGTGTGTTTTTCCACTTTACTTTTGAGTGTGACTCCAAATCCAGACCTCCATGGGTTGAAAAATTTGATTTCCATTTTTTAATTTTTGTGTGATTTTGTTGTCAGCATATTCAACTATGTAAAGAACAAAGTATTTCCGAAGAATATTTAATTAATTCAGATCTAGGATGTGTTATTTTTGTGTTCCCTTTATTTTTTTGAGCAGTGTATATATATGTAGAAAAATACCAAGATTAAACCAGGCACTCAAATATGGAGTAATTGATCAAAATTTAATAAAGTAAAATATATCGATATAATAAAATACCATAAAATATATAATAGCATAAAATCATACAAATTCACATGAGAAAAGACATTGATCAATAGCAGCAATATATGTCATATGGTTTGAGCAGCTTGAATTTAAAAGACCGCAGCCCTTGTTTCAATCTAGTGGAAGTCAATCTAAACAGAGGTCTAAGCAGAGATCTAAGCGGCTTGATTCCCACTGAGGAAGGGGTCATTCAGATAACCCCGAAACGCGTATGGTTTAATACCTCGTACCGGCATGCTGGGACAGTAGCTCCCCTGGGAGAAAACGCAACTTGAGACAGTCTAGGCGGTTTAGATTTAAAAAACCGCAGCCCTTATTTCAATCTTGAGAAAAACCGCAATTCCAGGTATTATGAGGAATCTTATGAACAATTGCCGGTCTTGATTCTGTAATAGCAGAGTGTAACTGTGCACTAAGGTGGCATCCCACCTACTCAAGCAACTTTGTTGCTTTACCTGGCCGGTGTATCCTTGTCCTATGTCCGGACCTAGAGAAGATATGCTGTGGGTGCGGAGTCACCCGGATGTCCGCTCACAGAACTATGTTTGTGGCTATTTCTCCGGTGCTCGTCACTCTTGGTCACAGCTGTTCAGTTTCGAAGTCCAGGGGAGCTACTGTCCCAGCATGCCGGTACGAGGTATTAAACCATACGCGTTTCGGGGTTATCTGAATGACCCCTTCCTCAGTGGGAATCAAGCTGCTTAGATCTCTGCTTAGACCTCTGTTTAGATTGACTTCTACTAGATTGAAACAAGGGCTGCGGTCTTTTAAATTCAAGCTGCTCAAACCATATGACATATATTGCTGCTATTGATCAATGTCTTTTCTCATGTGAATTTGTATGATTTTATGCTATTATATATTTTATGGTATTTTATTATATCGATATATTTTACTTTATTAAATTTTGATCAATTACTCCATATTTGAGTGCTTGGTTTAATCTTGGTATTTTTCGACATGTTCTTTGTTTGACTGGGTGGGTCATATAAACCAAGAGCACCTTAAATCCATTACCCAGCTGCAGTGATCCACAGACAACTTGTTCTGATTTCAGTGTATATATATATATATATATATATATGTATATATATATATATATATTATGTACACATATTTAGACATAAATACATACACACACACATATATACAGTACAGACCAAAAGTTTGGACACGCCTTCTCATTCAAAGAGTTTTCTTTCTTTTCATGACTATGAAAATTGTAGATTCACACTGAAGGCATCAAAACTATGCATTAACACATGTGGAATTATATACATAACAAAAAAGCGTGAAACAACTGAAAATATGTCATATTCTAGGTTCTTCAAAGTAGCCACCTTTTGCTTTGATTACTGCTTTGCACACTCTTGGCATTCTCTTGATGAGCTTCAAGAGGTAGTCACCTGAAATGGTCTTCCAACAGTCTTGAAGGAGTTCCCAGAGATGCTATGCACTTGTTGGCCCTTTTGCCTTTACTCTGCGGTCCAGCTCACCCCAAACCATCTCGATTGGGTTCAGGTCCGGTGACTGTGGAGGCCAGGTCATCTGGTGCAGCACCCCATCACTCTCCTTCATGGTCAAATAGCCCTTACACAGCCTGGAGGTGTGTTTGGGGTCATTGTCCTGTTGAAAAATAAATGATGGTCCAACTAAACGCAAACCGGATGGAATAGCATGCCGCTGCAAGATGCTGTGGTAGCCATGCTGGTTCAGTATGACTTCAATTTTGAATAAATCCCCTACAGTGTCACCAGCAAAGCACCCCCACACCATCACACCTCCTCCTCCATGCTTCACGGTGGGAACCAGGCATGTAGAGTCCATCCGTTCAACTTTTCTGCGTTGCACAAAGTCACGGTGGTTGGAACCAAAGATCTCAAATTTGGACTCATCAGACCAAAGCACAGATTTCCACTGGTCTAATGTCCATTCCTTGTGTTCTTTAGCCCAAGCAAGTCTCTTCTGCTTGTTGCCTGTCCTTAGCAGTGGTTTCCTAGCAGATATTCTACCATGAAGGCCTGATTCACACAGTCTCCTCTTAACAGTTGTTGTAGAGATGTGTCTGCTGCTAGAACTTTGTGTGGCATTGACCTGGTCTCTAATCTTCCTGCAGAAGTGGTAGCTGCAAATACAGTGAAGGAGTTTAAGCATGCATGGGATAGGCATAAGGCTATCCTTCATATAAGATAGGGCCAGGAACTATTCATAGGATTCAGATATATTGGGCAGACTAGATGGGCCAAATGGTTCTTATCTGCTGACACATTCTATGTTTCTATGTTTCTAATCTAAGCTGCTGTTAACCTGCGATTTCTGAGGCTGGTGACTCGGATGAACTTATCCTCCGCAGCAGAGGTGACTCTTGGTCTTCCTTTCCTGGGGCGGTCCGCATGTGAGCCAGTTTCTTTGTAGCGCTTGATGGTTTTTGTGACTGCACTTGGGGACACTTTCAAAGTTTTCCCAATTTTTCGGACTAACTGACCTTCATTTCTTAAAGTAATGATGGCCACTCGTTTTTCTTGACTTAGCTGATTTTTTCTTGCCATAATACAAATTCTAACAGTCTATTCAGTGGGACTATCAGCTGTGTATCCACGTGACTTCTCCACAACGCAACTGATGGTCCCAACCTCATTTATAAGGCAAGAAATCCCACTTTTTAAACCTGACAGGGCACACCTGTGAAGTGAAAACCATTTCAGGTGACTACCTCTTGAAGCTCATCAAGAGAATGCCAAGAGTGTGCAAAGCAGTAATCAAAGCAAAAGGTGGCTACTTTGAAGAACCTAGAATATGACATATTTTCAGTTGTTTCACACTTTTTTGTTATGTATATAATTCCACATGTGTTAATTCATAGTTTTGATGCCTTCAGTGTGACTCTACGATTTTCATAGTCATGAAAATAAAGAAAACTCTTTGAATGAGAAGGTGTGTCCAAACTTTTGGTCTGTACTGTATATATATATATATATATATATATATATATATAAAAATATATATATGTGTGTATATATATATATATATATATATATGTGGATATGTACAGTACAGACCAAAAGTTTGGACACACCTTCTCATTCAAAGAGTTTTCTTTATTTTCATGACTATGAAAATTGTAGATTCACACTGAGGGCATCAAAACTATGAATTAACACATGTGGAATTATATACATAACAAAAAAGTGTGAAACAACAGAAAATATGTCATATTCTAGGTTCTTCAAAGTAGCCACCTTTTGCTTTGGGCTAAAGAACACAAGGAATGGACATTAGACCAGTGGAAATCTGTGCTTCGGTCTGATGAGTCCAAATTTGAGATCTTTGGTTTCAACCAGCGTGTCTTCGTGCGACGCAGAAAAGGTGAACGGATGGACTCTACATGCCTGGTTCCCACCGTGAAACATGGAGGAGGAGGTGTGATGGTGTGGGGGTGCTTTGCTGGTGATACTGTTGGGGATTTATTCAAAATTGAAGGCATACTGAACCAGCATGGCTACCACAGCATCTTGCAGCGGCATGCTATTCCATCCGGTTTGCGTTTAGTTGGACCATCATTTATTTTTCGACAGGACAATGACCCCAAACACACCTCCAAACTGTGTAAGGGCTATTTGACCATGAAGGAGAGTGATGGGGTGCTGCGCCAGATGACCTGGTCTCCACAGTCACCGGACCTGAACCCAATCGAGATGGTTTAAGGTAAGCTGGACCGCAGAGTGAAGGCAAAAGGGCCAACAAGTGCTAAGCATCTCTGGGAACTCCTTCAAGACTGTTGGAAGACCATTTCAGGTGACTACCTCTTGAAGCTCATCAAGAGAATGCCAAGAGTGTGCAAAGCAGTAATCAAAGCAAAAGGTGGCTACTTTGAAGAACCTAGAATATGACATATTTTCAGTTGTTTCACACTTTTTTGTTATGTATATAATTCCACATGTGTTAATTCATAGTTTTGATGCCTTCAGTGTGAATCTACAATTTTCATAGTCATGAAAATAAAGAAAACTCTTTGAATGAGAAGGTGTGTCCAAACTTTTGGTCTGTATTGTACATCCAAATCAGGTGAACAATGTAGGAATTACAACAGTTTGCATATGTGCCTCCCACTTGTTAAAGGACCAAAAGTAATGGGACAATTGGCTTCTCAGCTGTTCCATGGCCAGGTTTATATTATTCCCTCATTATCCCAATTACAATGAGCAGATAAAAGGTCCAGAGTTCATTTCAAGTGTGCTATTTGCATTTGGAATCTGTTGCTCTCAACTCTCAAGATGAGATCCAAAGAGCTGTCACTATCAGTGAAGCAAGCCATCATTAGGCTGAAAAAAAACAAAACAAACCCATCATAGAGATAGCAAAAACATTTGGTGTGGCCAAAACAACAGTTTGGAACATTCTTAAAAAGAAGGAACGCACCGGTTAGCTCAGCAACACCAAAAGACCCGGAAGACCGCGGAAAACAACTGTGGTGGATGACCAAATAATTATTTCCCTGGTGAAGAAAACACCCTTCACAACAGTTGGCCAGATCAAGAACACTCTCCAGGCGGTAGGTGTATGTGTGTCAAAGTCAACAATCAAGAGAACACTTCACCAGAGTGAATACGGAGGGTTCACCACAAGATGTAAACCATTAGTGAGCCTCAAAAACAGGAAGGCCAGATTAGAGTTTGCCAAACAAAATCTAAAAAAGCCTTCACAGTTCTGGAACAACATCCTCTGGACAGATGAGACCAAGATCAACTTGTTCCAGAGTGATGGAAAGAGAAGAGTATGGAGAAGGAAAGGAACTGCTCATGATCCTAAGCATACCACCTCATCAGTGAATCATAGTGGTGGTAGTGTCATGGCGTGGGCATGTATGGCTGCCAATGGGCATGTATGGCTCTTGTATTTATTGATGATGAATTCTGAAGTGTTTGGGGCAATATTATCTGCTCATATTCAGCCAAATACTTCAGAACTCATTGGACGCCGCTTCACAGTGCAGATGGACAATGACCCAAAGCATACTGCAAAAGCAACCAAAGAGTTTTTTAAGGGAAAGAAGTGGAATGTTATGCAATGGCCAAGTCAATCACCTGACCTGAATCCGATTGAGCATGCATTTCACTTGCTGAAGACAAAACTGAAGGGAAAATGCCCCAAGAACAAGCAGGAACTGAAGACAGTTGCAATAGAGGCCTGGCAGAGCATCACCAGAGATGAAACCCAGCGTCTGGTGATGTCTATGCATTCCAGACTTCAGGCTGTAATTGACTGCAAAGGATTTGCAACCAAGTATTAAAAAGTGAAAGTTTGATTTCTGATTATTATTCTGTCCCATTACTTTTGGTTCCTTAACAAGTGAGAGGCAAATATGCAAACTGATATAATTCCTACACCGTTCACCTAATTTGGATGTAAATACCCTCAAATCAAAACTGACAGTCTGCAGGTAAAGCACATCTTGTTTGTTTCAATTCAAATCCATTGTGGTGGTGTATAGAGCAAAAAATGTTAGAATTGTGTAGATGTCCCAATATTTATGGACCTGACTGTACATACACATATTTACATATATTTACGTATACGGTCAGTGCCCATGCATTGCAGACCGCAATTTATATACATATATAAATATATTAAACACGTGTGTATATATTTTGTATATAAATATGTGTGTAAAGGCCGATTCATTCACCTGTATTTGTGGAAGGGGCACTGCTGCCTTTATGTTCAGCCGGCGTCCCTCCCACTTTGTATGTAGTTCGGCGTTTTGGAGCGGTGCCTGGGTTCCTACTGTTTTGGAGGGAGCGGTGTATGCAGAGAAGCGGTGTCTCGTTGTCAACGGTGTCCCTTTACGGTTAGTAGCTGCCACGTCCTACAGCCCAGCGCTTCTGAGTCCGGCCGGCGGTGGGTCGGCCCCCTAGGTGAGGGGGGCAACCCCCGCACCGGAGCGGTCTGCCAGGGAGCAACGCTATCTCCCCACGCGGCATGACACGTTAGGGTGCAGGGGGCAGCGTGTCCCCGCTTAGCAGTCTGTTTAATGTCTGGCACGGGCCGCCGTGCTGTTAGATAACCAGGGATACGGGGTGTGGGGGGGCGGGGCTTGTCGAGGGGTTTTGAAAAGTCACAGGGTTGTCGCCAGTCTGTCCCGCTATCAGTACTGGCAGGTTGTGAGCCAGTGTTTGTGTGGACCCCTGTACCGGGTCGGTTGGACCCCTGTACCGGGTCGGTTAGTGGTAATCTTGAGGGTGCCAGTCTTTTCCAGGGGTAGAAGGAGGAGAAAATATATATATATATAAATAATCAAAAAATCAAAAAAAAAGGGAAAAATAACTGTGTCCAGGGAGGGTAGTGGATTAATATTGAGGAGTGTAGAGTAGGGAGTTGGGGCCAGGGCCGGGGCCGGGGCCGGGGCGGGGGGGGGGGGGAGGTTTAGAGGAAGTGCTGTGTGGTCTCTGGCTGCAGTTAATTTCTCATTCATGGGGTTCGTTAGCGCCTTATCACCTGAGGCGCTCCCCGTTAGGGAGGCAGGACATAGTCGCAGGTTGTTTTTATTTTTTCCTTCTCCCAGGCAGTAGGCAGGGTTAGTGGGTCCGGCTCGCAGGCCGTAATTTGTGCGGTTGTGGTCACAGGTCATGTTCTTGTTATGAGGGAAACTTTTTGGAGAGGGAGAAAAAGGGAAAAAAATGATTAAAAATAAGGGAAAAAAAAAAGCGGAAAGGTGATATAAAGAGTAAACAATATAAGTTAACATAGTCTTTTTCAATTCTACTAGCTAGTCTTGTTTGCTCACCCTCTTCTTACCGTTGTTTGTGGTTTCCTCCCGGTGTGGTGTGTAATCCAGTGTTGACGGCATAATTGTTTGCTTCTAGGTTCAAGCATTTCTCTCAAGTTACGTCCAGGATCTTGGCTTACCTGCCAGGTAGTAGGGGTACAAGTCGGGGGGGAGGAGAGCGGTTGCAAGTGTTGTTCATGTCTCATTCACTGTCCGTTGTTTCGTGTTATATTGTCTCTACAGCTGAAATGTCGCGAGATTCAGATATCGTTGAGGCTTCCGTGGATGAGGATGTTGTGGGAATGTCTGAAGGAGGCAGTAATCCGTCCCTACGTGCATGGACTATCCCTAGGCTTACTACGGAACTAACAAAGAGGGGTATTCCTTTCCCAGCTTCCGCCAGGAAGGCTGAATTGTGCCGGCTGTTAAAAGACTCAGTGGCTCCGTGTCAAGATGATGTCTCCATGGCCATGGTGCAAACGTCACTCACCTAGTTACACGTCATGTTGAATAGCTTATTGTCGTCCGTTACTAGTATACAAGCAAGGTTGGAGTCTCGTGCATCGGTCGTTCCTGTCTCTTCTACGGACCTACCCGTTGCCTCTACATCCTCAACAGGTGGTTGTCGTCCAACGCAGGCCGTTCCGAATGTCTTTCCTGCACATTTTTCCGGCTAACATCAAAAAGGATATATTAGAGGGTAGGGATGTTAACCTTGCTTCTTTACTGATTGCCACCAGGGACTTGTCCGACAGTAAGGTCATTGCCTGCGGTGAGGTCTCTGTGGTGCTGAGAGGCAGTGACCACAGGCTCAATCGCAAGTTGACGATCCCCAAATTTGTCATGGCGTTCAGTCTGTTCAGAGATGTGATATGTTCTGTTAGGCCTGATAGGAGGGAAGAACTTGATTTGTACCTTTTCCGAGTCATAGAGTTAGGGTATAAGAATGGTGGGTGTTCGTTTTATGATTATCATTGTTCCTTTTCCGCCAAGGCAGCGGCGGCTTTAGTGCAGTTTCAGTTCGTCACAGATTGGTCCAATTTAGACCCTGAGTTATTTTGTAGGCATTTTGCTGGTTTGAAATCTCCTTCCTGTTCGTTATCTCAGTCGATTTTTTCACTCAGCTGTCTAACCCTTCTGGTTCGTCGGCCGGACCTCTAGATGTTTTCAGGTTTTCCAGCTCAGTTGACAAGTTGGGTCGGCCTATTGTTCAGTTGGGTAGGGCCCAGATTTGTAACAATTACAACTACTCTTCGTGTAATTTCAGTCAATGCCGCTTGCTACATATTTGTTCAAATTGCTTCAGGGCCCACCCCAAAGTCGCTTGTACATTAAAGTTGATCAAAGCCTACATGAGTGTCGTGGATACTGGTTGCTTATGGAGGTTCATGGTGGGTCATCCTAATCCAGGTTTTGTGGAGTTTTTGATTTCAGGACTTTCTAAAGGTTTTCATACCGAGTTGGTCACCGTTCCAGAGTTTACGCACGAATGTAAGAATCTTTAGTCAGCTGGCAAGAATCCTAGCACCATAGACAAGTTGATAAATGCAGAGTACGATAAGGGTTTTTTGATCGGTCCTTTTAAGGTGCCCCCTTTCCAGCGGTGGACAGTTAGTCCCGTAGGGTTGGTCAGGGGTAAGTTTAGTAAGATGGAGAGACTGATCATAGACCTGTCAGCCCCGCATGGTTCCCATGTTCTTAGCCTCAACTCCCTTATTCCATCAGAGGAAGTGGGTATGAGGTATTATTCCATTGACCAGGCTATCGCCATTATCATTCGGTTAGGACCCAGAGCAGCATTGTCCAAGGCCGATATCTCTGATGCCCTTAAGTTACTCCCTATTACGCCAGCTCACTGGCAGTGGCACGGCATTAAGTGGATGGACCAATACTACTTTTTCCACAAAACTTACTTTTGGTTCTAAGAGCAGTCCGTGGCTGTTTGATCCGTTGGCTCAGGCCCTTCATTGGGTATTAGAGAATAAAATCCACTGTGAGCACGTCATCCATTACTTGGATGATTTCCTGCTGATCGAGAGACCAGGGCCGGCCCCCCTGGGTCTGGGGAAACTTTTGAGTTGTTTTTCTCAGATGGGCGTCCCTTTATCCCCCAAGAAAGTTGAGGGCCCATCCACAGTCATTACTTTCCTAGGCATAGTGTTAGATTCGGAAAACATGTTAGCCAGATTGCCGTCAGACAAGTTAGTTAGGATCAGGGAAGTCGTTCACAGGTTCTCAGTTACCACCGTGGTCACTAAGGCTGATTTACAGTCGTTACTGGGCATGTTAAATTTTGCTATGAGGATGATCTCACAAGGCAGGTTATTCATTTCCCGCTTGTTGGCCCTTCTTGCTACTGCTCCAAATCAGGACAGCCGGGTACGCCTGGATAGTCAGGCCTTATCTGACCTACATATGTGGGACTACTTCCTCAGCCAGTGGAATGGGGTGTCCTTGTTTATTCCCGAATTGTCTAACCTGTCTCCAGTAATCTTCTCAGACATGGCAACTGGCACAGGTTTTGCTGCTATTTTTGGCACCTACTGGGTCACAGGTGAGTGGCCAGTAGAGGTTAGACAGATCCTGGGTTTCCTGCAAACCTCAGCACTCTTCGAGCTGTACCCCATAGTGGCGGCCGCCTTTATCTGGGGCAGCCGCTGTACAAATCTCACTGTGTTATTTGTAACAAACAACGCCACAGTGGTAGATATTATAACCAGTGATTTGTCCAAGTCATCACATGTCATGTGTGTCATGAGGTGTCTAGTTCAACTCTCGTTGCAACATCATTTCTGTATTACTAGTACGCATGTACCAGGTTCTCAAAATGTGGCAGCTGACGCCTTGTTGAGGGCTAATTTTCCCCTTTTTTCGCAGGTCATGCCAGAGGCGGATGTTACGGGCACTGCTGTCCCTCCCCACGAGTTGCTAATATTGGTTTGACTAGTCACCTGGCCACAGCCCATCAGGGCGGGTGGTCTGTGGTTAGGCTATCAGGGCCAGAATAGCACCCCCTGTAGGGAAATAACAGGGACAGTTCTTTGCCCACCCTGTCCTTCAATACCACATCATCATCTAGCCCAGGGATAGATGGTTTTTGCTTTCCCTCCGGGATTCATGGATGTGCACTGGAACCCCCCGGATTGTGGTAGGACATATGGTTTCTGATTTGGTGCCGCCAAGCACTTGTTATTGCCTACCACATCTATGCTTTTTGCTTAACTTTAATAATTTTATTTATTTTCATTTTGAGGAATATCTTTTCTATTCACACATCCGCAAAATGGGTCTGCATCCGTTCTGCAATATTGCAGGACGGGTGCAGACCCATTCATTTTTAATAGGGCCGGAATGTGCTGTCCGCATTTGCGGATCCGCACTTCCGCATCCGTGCTTCCTTTTCCGCCAAAAAATAGAACATGTCCTATTCTTGTCCGCAATTGCAGACAAGATTAGGCATTTTTTATCATAGTGCCGTCGATGTGCAGTCCGCAAATTGCGGAATGCACATTGCCAGTGTCCGTGTTTTGCGGATCCGCAAAACACTTACGGACATGTGAATGGACCCTCATAGTAACATTATTGAAGGTTACGTTTTATCTTTATGTATATTCTAATGGATTGCCTTCCTTGTGCAATGTTATAATATACTTTCTATGTTAGAAAGTATATTAGCGTGCATTTGTATTGTGCGGCAGTTGTGTGCGGTTCTGCTGCGATACTGATTTCTATCATGTGACCAGTGAAGGAGAGGATGGCAGTGAGGAGGAAAAGTCCTAGAGACCGAGAGATTAATTGCCAAAGAGAGTAAAACTAACCCTAAAAATGTTCTTCAATTATATAAATGTTAAAAAGTATAAATCTGAAGGTGTCGGCCCTTTAAAGAGTAATGAGGGGGGAGTCGCAGAGAGCGACGAGGAGAAAGCAAAGCTGTTAAATATTTTTTTCTCCAATGTATTCACTGAGGAAAATAAACTGTCAGATGAAATGCAGAATGTAAAAATAAATTCCCCATTAAAAGTGTCCTGTCTGACCCAGGAAGAAGTACATCAGCGACTTAAAAAGATTAAAATAGACAAATCGCCAGGACCGGTTGGCATACACCCCTGTATCCTAAGGGAATTAAGTAATGTCATAGCCAGACCCTTATTTCTGATATTTGCAGACTCTATACTGACAGGGAATGTCTCACAGGATTGGCGCATGGCAAATGTGGTGCCAATATTCAAAAAGGGTCCAAAAACAGAGCCTGGAAACTATAGGCCGGTAAGTTTAACATCTGTTGTGGGTAAACTGTTTGAAGGTTTTCTGAGAGATGCTATCTTAGAGCATCTCAACAGAAATAAGCAAATAACGCCATATCAGCATGGCTTCATGAGGTATCGGTCTGTCACCGCCAGATCTCTGAGAAGCTCTGACAGACGTTCTTCTCTTGCTTGAGGTTCTTTTGTTTTGGTTATGTTTTATGATCTCGTTTCCCTCTCTCAGCTGTCATCTAGTTGCACTAATTGCATCCCTTTATATCCACTCCCATACTGCATCACTTTGCGGTTTATACAACTTCCTGGTTTGTGCTCACTGCTAGATGATGCAACTGCTAGTTCCTCAGTAAGTCTGTTCCTTTATTTGTGTTTTCCTGTTGGCTTGATCCTAGGTGACCCTGACTCCCTCCGTATTAAGTTTAGGTAGCCGGTGGTCGTGTCCCCTCACTATTATAGGGTTTTCAGGTGTCACACAGTCTAGGTACGAGGGCATGCAATAATCTATCATAAAGATCTTTGCATGGGCTGAGCAGTCAGGGAGAGCTCTAGGGCTTTTATAGGGCTTATGTTCCTTAGTTTGGGATCAAGTCAGTCGGATCTTTATTTGTGTCTTCTAGTTTTCTGCAACACCATCCGTGACACGGTCATGCCAAACTAATTTAATCAGTTTCTATGAGGAGGTAAGTTCTAGACTTGACAGCGGCGAATCAATGGATGTCGTATATCTGGACTTCTCCAAAGCATTTGACACTGTACCACATAAAAGGTTAGTATATAAAATGAGAATGATTGGACTGGGAGAAAACATCTGTATGTGAGTAAGTAACTGGCTCAATCATAGAAAACAGAGGGTGGTTATTAACGGTACACACTCAGATTGGGTCACTGTCACTAGTAGGGTACCTCAGGGGACAGTATTGGGCCCTATTCTCTTCAATATATTTATTAATGATCTTGTAGAAGGCTTGCATAGTAAAGTATAAATTTTCGCAGATGACACTAAACTGTGTAAAGTAATTTACACTAAAGAGGACAGTATACTACTACAGAGGGATCTGGATAGATTGGAGGCTTGGGCAGATAAGTGGCAGATGAGGTTTAACACTGACAAATGTAAAGTTATGCACATGGGAAGGAATAATGCAAGTCACCCGTACAAACTAAATGGTAAAACCCTCGGTAACACTGACATGGAAAAAGATCTAGGAATTTTAATAAACAGCAAACTAAGCTGCAAAAATAGTGTCAGGCAGCTGCTGCCAAGGCCAATAAGATAATGGGTTGCATCAGAAGGGGCATAGATGCCCGTGATAAAAACATAGTCCTACCACTTTACAAATCGCTAGTCAGACCACACATGGAGTACTGTGTACAGTTCTGGGCTCCAGTGAACAAAGCAGACATAGCAGAGCTGGAGAAGGTCCACAGGAGGGCAACTAAAGTAATAACTGGAATGGGGCAACTACAGTACCCTGAAAGATTATCAAAATTAGGGTTATTCACATTAGAAAAAAGACGACTGAGGGGAGATCTAATTACTATGTATAAATATATCAGGGGTCAGTACAGAGATCTCTCCCATCATCTATTTATCCCCAGGACTGTGACTGTGACGAGGGGACATCCTCTGCGTCTGGAGGAAAGAAGGTTTCTGCACAAACATAGAAGAGGATTCTTTACGGTAAGAGCAGTGAGACTATGGAACTCTCTGCCTGAGGAGGTGGTTATGGTGAGTACAATAAAGGAATTCTAGAGGGGCCTGGATGTATTTCTGGAGCATAATAATATTACAGGCTATAGCTTCTAGAGAGGGATCATTGATCCAGGGAGTTATTCTGATTGCCTGATTGGAGTCGGGAAGGAATTTTCCTGTAGTGGCCATTGTAGGGGAAACGAGCAGCTGTTCCAGTACTTTGAGAACCTCTGTGGTGCAAATGACCTTGCATTTTCAGATGTTTAAGGCCTCATGCACATGACCGTAATTTTGGTCAGCATCCGATCTGCAATTTTGCGGGTCAGATGCAGACCTATTCATTTGAATGGGACCGAAAAAGATGCACACAGCACACCGTGCACTGTCCGCATCCATAAGTCTGTTCCACGTCCCCCCCCCCCCCCAAAAAAAATAGAGAATATGTCCTATCCTTGTCTGTTTTGCGGAGAAGCATAGGACATTTGCAAAAGAGAGAAAAAATGGCGACAGGCTCTCGGCCAGTATCTGCGATCGCAAACACAGCTACGGCCGTGTGCATTAGCCCTTACATGTGTAGTTTGTTCTAAGGTCATTATATTTCAAAAATTTTATGAACTGTGTTAAAATGTAACCAGTTTATGATATTGATTCAAAACACTGCAGACTTTGACAACTTCCACACTTGTTTCTACTTCCATTTTCTTTTAATAATCGTTGCGTATTACCAGCCTAACCATGCATTTTCCAAATGTGGTCCTAATTTGTGTCTTACAAACTGCAAAACTTGCACTGTACAGTCTGACTCTTGATGAATTACCGCTGAAGACAGAACAGCTGCCGATGCTTACACCACAGGCTGATCAAGGTTGATAAATCTCGCGCCATACGTGCAGGACACACTTTACAGTGTAAGTGACTCATTTTCCTGGCACAGTTAATAAAGAAGAAGAAAAAGGACATTTGAAAAAAATATGCATTACTGTGACTACAATTAACTTTCATAGATTCCCAGATGTAACTTTTGTCAACCAGTTTGAAGTGCCATAAAGGAGCCATTAATAACATTAATTAGCATATGGGCTGATGAGGAAAATGGGCTTTTAATCTCAGAGGGATCAAGGGATTAAGACAGAACAGACAAAAGCCTAGAATGAACCATTTTTAAGTAGAAATACAAACAAAATAACCTTTTGATATGTCATACATTCCTGCTAGAAGATGAGACCACTATGGCCTCTGACCACCCTTGATTTCCAGGAAAATGTCTATATAGTAGCTTAAATGGGTTGTCCCACAAAAAAAATATTCTACCTTTTTCATACGAACACTGTGTGTAACTTAATTTTTAGTACAGGTACTGAGTTTTTTTCAGCGAAAAGGACACTCCCCGAGTTGTGTTAGCGAGAGCTGCAGTAGAAAGGACATGTTCCAAAGCTGTGATCACGGGAGATGCAGCAGAAAGGACACACCCCTGAGATGTGATAGGGAGAGAGCTGCATCAGAAAGGACAGGTCCCCTGCACTGCCAGCCTGAAGACAATCCACTAGAGCAATTGAAGCAATGGGGAGCTCTCTGAATCCATGTGAGGTACAGGGATGGTTTGAGCTTTGTTAGAAAGGGAAAGGGTATAACTTTAATTTATGGCACGCACCCTTTGCCATGGCTCCGATATTTAGAAAAGACAAGTTCTAAGGAGGGAACTAATCAAATCACTGCACTATTTCATCCTGATTAGGTATTTTGGTTGGATCTTCCCTTAAGCTAGGTTAACATCCGTATCAGAAGATCCATTAGGATTCTCATTAGATCTGAGTGAAGTTTGAAAAAATTATATTTGGCAACTTCGCCGAAGTTTGTCAAGAAGTTCGATTTATTTTGAATTAATTCCTCACAAATCACTATAAATCGGGTATACCCAGACCAATCTGCCTTAGTGTATGGCCACATGGAGCGTCATGCTACGGGCAGGCTTGCGGCCATGATGTGGCGAAGAACTGCGTGGCCAATTAGCCTGCAGCTGACATTCATGTAATAATGAAGATCGCACTGTATAATTGGTCTTCATTGTTAATGGCCGCATGACCCCTTTAATGCACCTTTAAACAGGGTATGTTGCTGGTATAGGGTTTGACCGGTTAGGTGGGGGCACAATATGCATATAATTTCTGTTCTGGCTGGCAATCTCCTACAGATTGACAGTAAACACAGACTATTAATCAGCTCTGGCATACCCACTTCTCCAACCCCAGTGCCCTTCTGCCATCTGCTTTTCCTCCTTTTCCACATTATCTAATATCAATGAGAATATGTCCTCAGGAACATCTAGCTCCTCCTCTCTCTGCATCTTGCTGACTTTTCTAGGACATGGAGACCAAGGATGATTTGGAAGAATTAAAGACAGCAAAAGACCTGGCCCCCCTAAGAGGTACAGACTGGATGGTATAGGTTGGCATGCTGGCACAGAAATAATAAAGGTTTCCATCTTATTGGTATTGAATAACATATCTTATTTTATGGCTGATGTAGGAATAAATAAATAAAACCAATGCAGCATAAGTCTCCCTGCACGCTCCCTATTCAATACTCTTCTATTAATCGCTTTCAGCAATGCTGTCCCTAGCACATGAGCACATGTCTCTCCCTATGCTCAGCTCACAGGACAATGGTGGAGACTGTATGGGATAAAGCTTTTAAAGGGCTGTGACATCACAGGTGATGGCTATCTGTGAACTGGCTGCATGGCATTATGGTTGATTTCGTGTTCCCAGGCTTCTTACTTTTTGACACTGTGCCACATAAAAGGTTAGTATATAAAATGAGAATGTTCAGACTGGGAGAAAATGTCTGTATGTGGGTAAGTAACTGGCGGAGTGATAGAAAATAGAGGGTGATTATTAACTGTACACACTCAGATTGGGTCACTATCACTAGTGGAGTACCTCAGGGGTCAGTGTTGGGCCCTATTCTCGTCAATATATTTATTAATGATCTTGTAGAAGGCTTGCATAGTAAAATATCAGTTTTGCAGATGACACAAAACTGTGTAAAGTAATTAACACTGAAGAGGACAGTATACTGCTACAGAGGGATCTGGATAGATTAGAGGCTTGGGCAGAGAAGTGGCAGATGAGGTTTAACACTGACAAATGTAAGGTTATGCACATGGGGAGGAATTATGCAAGTCATCCGTACATACTAAATGGTAAAACACTCTGTAACACTGACATGGAAAAGGTGTCACGGCCATGGCTATGACCGTTACTCCTTTACCGCATGCGGTTGCCTGCGGTTTAGTTTGAGTTTCAACCACAGGTGTGGGTCGCTGGTTGTGGCCTCACTTGTGGTTGCCGCGGGCAACTAGTTGTGTAAGTGTGTGTGTGCAGCAGAGCAGCCTGAGCGTCGCTAGGCAGCTTGCTGCTGTGGCATGCGGTCTCACCTGACTTCCTTTATGTTAGGTGTGTGTGTATGGTGTACACTGTGTTTCTTGTATTGTGTGCACTTCCCCTTTAAGTGGTGTTTTCCCTTCCCTGGTGCTGGAAGGGTTAACTCCCTTCCCAGTGTGTGTGTGAGTCACTGGGTGTGTCTGACCGTTGGGTGTGGCCTCTTAGGCCCATAAAGCCTCTGTCTTTGGCTTGGCTCAGTAGGTTGCTTCAGCCAGGCATAGCTGGAGCAGCCTCCTGTGATTTACCATCTACCAGTGGGGGCCTCCCTTCTGGTCATAAAACTTTGTTACACGGTGTTATCTAGGTGTGTGTGGGGTTTTGTATTATTGCAGCTTATGGTCCTGGGTTCCTGTGTGATGTCTGGTGTGTGCTGTGTTCCTTGGTGTCTTGAACAAACAGCACCTGCACATGGGTTCCTGCTTGTGTTGTCTGTGGCAGGTGAGTGTTGTGTGGATTGCTTTTGCCTGTCACTGCCATAGCTGTTTCTGTCTCCCTTTGTAGCTTGGCCACATTAGACTCTGGTTTCTCCGTGTCCAGGAGGAACGGGCTGTCTACCCAGCTCCTAGCTCAGGGAACGATGGAGGATCAGTAGGGATCCGAGGTTCCTGAGTATGGGCCCTCCTACCTTTAAGGGTGGCCCATGCAGCTAGGAGTCAGGGTCAGATTAGGGAGGCGCTAGGAGGTGACCTGCTCCCTAATTCTGTGGTCCTGGCCAAGTGACAACCCTACCATCTCCTGGCACCGCACGGCTGAGGGTTTTCCCCATCCTCAGCCGTGACAAAAGGATCTAGGAATTTTAATAAACACCAAACTAAGCTGTAGAAACCAGTGTCAGGCAGCTGCTGCCAGGGCCAATAAGATAATGGGTTGCATCAAAAGGGGCATAGATGCCTGTGATGAGAACATAGTCCTGCCACTTTACAAATCACTGGTCAGACCACACATGGAGTACTGTGTACAATTCTGGGCTCCTGTGAACAAGGCAGACATATCAGAGCTGGAGAGGGTTCAGAGGAGGGCAACTAAAGTAATAACTGGAATGGGGGGACTACAGTACCCTGAAAGATTATCAACATTAGGGTTATTCACTTTAGAAAAAAGACGACTGAGGAGAGATCTAATTGCTATGTATAAATATATCAGGGGTCAGTACAGAGATCTCTCCCATCATCTGTTTATCCCCAGGACATGTGACTGTGACAAGGGGACAATCCTCTGCGTCAGGAGGAAAGAAGGTTTCTACACAAACATAGAAGAGGATTCTTTACGGTAAGAGCAGTGAGACTATGGAACTCTCTGCCTGAGGAGGTGGTGATGGTGAGTACAATAAAGGAATTCAAGAGGGGCCTGGATGTATTTCTGGAGTGTAATAATATTACAGGCTATAGCTACTAGAGAGGGGTTGTTGAGCCAGGGAATTATTCTGATTACCTGATTGAACTTAAAAAAAAAAATCCTCAGCTGGCGGCCCGGGCCATAGCATTTTTAAATTTTCCAATCATAGGAGGGATTATTTTTTTTCAGAATAAGTTGTATTCTTTAATGGCATCATTTTATTTACCATGTCTTTTATTTGGAAATGGTAAAAAAAAATATTTGTGGGGTTAAATTGAAAACAACTCACAATTCCAACAAGGTTTTTGGGGATTTGATATTATGGCGTTCGCTAAATATGACATGATGTCCTTGTTCTGTGGCTCAATATGATTATGGCAATACCATAACTTGTATTTTTTTTGTTTTACTACTTTTAAAAAACTAAAAACCTTTGAAAGAATCAAAACTTTATTTGCATCACCATTTTCTGACAGCCATAACTTTTTTTATATTTCCTGTCCACTGAGCTGTATAAGGGCTTGTTTTTTGTGAGACGAACTGTAGTTTTTGTTGGTACCATTTTTGGGGTGCATACAAATCTTTGAGTACTGTTATTCAATTTTTTTGGAGGGGATTAGGTGACCAAAAAACGGCAAACCACGTGTTCCTTTTTTGATGTTTTGTTTTCGTTATGGTGTACAATGTGCAGGAAAAGTATTTTTATATTTTAATAGTTTTCGGAAGCAGCGATAAATTAGCTAGAGCTGTGGCAGAGAAAAGAGAAGTGCATCATAAGTTTGGTGGAATACAGCAATAGGAAGTGCTACATACAAGATGGAAACAACCAGAGGTCCAAATTGAAAAAAGGAAAAAGTATAAGGAAGATATAGTTGGGGTAAGCAACTTCATGAGCATCTCTATCAAAAACTATAGTTATCTTGGAAATCTCCTTTTAGGTCACTGCATAGTAGGTGTGTAGAAAGGTATTTAGTGGTTCTTTTCGCCTTAAAGGGTTATTCCCATCACAGACAATTAGGGCATATCGCAAAGATATGCCCCCATTGTCTGATAGGTGCGAGTCCCACCTCTGGAACCTGCACCTACACCGAGAACAGAGCAGGGAAAGGTGATGTGCAGCCACCATTCATTTATATGGGGCCTCCGAAAATAGCCAAACCCTGGCTCGGCTATTTTCATCGGCCCCATAGCAATGAATGGGAGCGGTGGCCGCACAAGCACCGTGCGCTCCTATTCACTTGTATGGGGAGAGTGCTTTGCAGTGGCCAGACCCTGGGAAACCTAGGGTCCTCCAGCCACCACTCTCCCCGCTCCATTCTCCTCTGGGACCCACACCTATAAGACAATGGGAGCATATCCTAGTGATATGCTCCCATTGCCTTTAATTCCTTGTAATGTAGTTGGTTAGTGCTAATTGGTACCTGGTCGCATTCCTGGGGTCCAAAGTAACTGTACATGCGTACTGTACACTGAAGATGTTTAGGAGAGGCTAAGATGCTAGAAAACGTCTAGCTATGAAACAAAGAGCTTAGCTCCATTAAAGACATCAGGGTAAGATGTGTCTTGCTAGTACTACCTCTCTTTGTATCATATGGGCATTGGCATGGTGCCATGTTGAAAATGGTCAACGGGGAGCTGGCTCGTTTGTTCACGACTTGTAACTGTTACTTTACTCTGTATGTTATCTTCTGCATATACAATAGATAGATAGATATTTTATTTTAGTTTAGTAAACATTTACGCTCCAAAGTCATGTTAAGCCTATTTTTTCCCGGGACTCAGAAGTCACTGTAATACACTAGGTATATAGAAAATAGAATTATAAAGTTTTTATCTTCTCAGAATGGTATAATTATAGCTATCACATCCTTCCATATCCTCCTGTATTATCACAAGAAAGCTCTGAAATAATGGGGCTCATTATTATGTTCACTCTCATCTGGAGTCATATGCTCAGCATTAAATGAAGGGGGCTGTAATTTTATGTTGTAGCTTCTCTAAAAGGAACTGTAAGTAGCATGTTTGTTTCAAGGTTTGGAAATGTGTCCCTCCATTACCATAAGTAATGTTCTCAGATGGCTTCTCTCCGTGTATAATAGATAAAATCGCTCATTTACCACCTACGACATGTCTAAATAAATAGACATTATGGAAATGAAATCTTATCTACTAAGGGACATTATTTCTAAAGGTCACTTGTGGTTGCTCTACTCCTAGTTAAATTTGGTTTTCCAGTGAATAACAAATTTATTCTATGGAATACAGACTTCACTTCTCTGAACAGATATTCTGGACAATATTATTTCCCCGCTGAATGGCAGAATTCTCCATTGTCGTCTGCACTATTAACATTCAAAGACTTCAGAGGGATAATATGGAAAATTACACTTAATACCGATTCTGGTCTGCAATATCATTTTCTTTGTATCTGTTGGTCATAATAAGGGATTAAAGTAAATCTCCTGACTATAAGTAATTTGGCTTTGTTGGCCAAGAACCAATTTTGATAGAGCTATGTGTAGTGAACCTTCACATGTGGTGGAAATGATGAGCCGTAGTTTAAATGGGTTATGCGTAAAGATGAGCGAACTTCTTGAAATTCCCTTTGGGGGTCATTTATAATGGGAAGTATGCCACTTTTTAAAGTACTTATCTTGCAGATTTGGTAGCAAAGGGGATTTGCTTCTGAATCTGCAACTTTTTCCTGCTCACACAACTTTTCCGAGGTGGCATGGGAAGGGGGCATGCTGACAGGCCCGTTTGATTAATCATTTTCTATAGTTGTGGAAAAATAATTGTTTGCCGTATGGTCGCCATCTATCCTATGGAGATGCATAGATTCATTCGCATCTGCGCAGAAACTTTCGCACGATGATCTGGTCATCCCGACCTGTAGCTGATTTGTGCCCGGCCTGGTATTACTGCAGGATACCAGTGTCATGGCACCGGATGAGGCAGGAGGGATGGGGACCGTCGAACAAAGGTTTCGTCATCCACGAGGATAAGCGCTGGCAACGGAAAGGGTACGAATAAGCATGCGAACGGACGAACATAACTTTGCGCGATCATTTACATCTTCGCCAGCCAATCACTTCATACCATAACCTGTCTCTCCATTGGTCATGATTGTAAAACCGCCTTCCAGCCAATCACTTCATACCATAACCTGCAAAAAAAAGGGGATTAGTCAGTCAGCACGTCCCAGTGCGCAGGTGCACGCCGCCATGGCAAAGACCTAGAGGATAAAAAGAGACAATGCAGCAGCACCCTGCAAATCAGATAAAGTACAATAATGCAAAAAATTATAGTGCTAATGCTACGCTTATTTATAAAGTGAGATACTTGGCCAATGCATTTTGTACAAAACCATCTGAGCCTGTCTGCCGTACGTCAAGGCGATCTCTGTTAGACGGGTCCTAACACTAAATACTACCTGTTATGCGCCATAATGGCCGCCATAATGTTCAGGGAGTGTTAGATCCACATGCATGCTGGATCCACTCTGCTTTTTACCATTTTTGGTGCCATAATGGCCTCCATTACAAGGGATGCAGGTACCAACATGCCGAGCCCACTCTATACCTTTCCTTGTGCCAGACAGGCTTCCAATGAATGCAGTGAAAGCAGGCTACAGCTTTATACTGAAACTAATTAAAATCAATCTATGGGGCAGACAGGCTAATCAGGAGTGCACGATTCGCTGGAGTGCCACATCTCCTGCATTGTAAATCTGCAAAAAAAAGGGAGTTAGTCAGCACATCCCAGTGCGCAGGTGCACACCGCTATGGCAAAGACCAGATAAATAAGCGCAGCATTATCACTATCATTTTTTGCATTATTGTACTTTATCTGATTTGCAGGGTGCTGCTACATTGTCTCTTTTTTCCCTCATCGCGGCGTGCACCTGCGCACTGGGAGGTGCTGACTAACCCCCTTTTCCACCTTAATCCACTTGTTCGTGCAGCCCGGCTTCTTTTCCGTATTCATCTTTGCTGTGCAGTAGGAAAAGGACCTCTGGTGACGTCATTGCGCTCATCACATGGTCCGTCACATGACCCATCACAATGGACGTCATCAAAGGTCCTTTACCCAGCTCCTGAATAAGACAGAAGAGAAGCCGGGCTGCGCGAACAAGTGGATTAAGGTGAGTTAAATTATTTTTAAATTTTTTTAACCCCTCCAGCCCTAATTTACTAAGCATTCTGTATTAAGAATGCTATTATTTTCCCTTATAATCATTAAAATGTTTTGCACTCACGCGAAAAAATCGCGCATTTTCCGTGACGCACCCGCATCTTATCCGGCCCTAAATCATGACGCCCGTGTGAAAGAGGCCTAACTATGGTAGTTGATTTTTTAAGCGCAAAACCACTTTAAAAGTTGAAACTGAACTCGGCATTGGTTCCAAGGTATCAGTCGGGACAGAAGGCCAGGTTTGCTGAAGCAATTAGGATGGTGGGAGGCAATATAAATATATCTCTGAATCCAGTGATGGATTATTCCAATGGTACTTTGGCAAAGTAACAGAAAATTCCCAGATAGGTGGAATTCAAAAGGTGATGTAAGATACTCATTTGATTGATTCCTAGAGGACAGTAAATGCAATGTCCAGAGATTTTACTTTTTTCACAAATCCTTCCAAAGAATCAACTTTATCCTAACATCAGAGAACCATTTGGATATGCATCAGCAGTCCCATATAGGCCCAATCACCATATCTGATCATGCCCCAATCACCACCACCCTCCCCTTCTCAAGCCTCCCGAAGGCCCCTTTCACACGGGCGTCACAGATTTTGTCCGTATACGTTGCGGGTGCATTGCAGGAAACCCACATGAGTGCGCACGCAATTTCAGTCAGTTTTGTCTGCGATTGCATTGCGCTGTTCAGTTCAGTTTTTTCCACGTGAGTGCAAAGCGTTTTAATGCATTTTGCTCGCGCATGATAAAAAACTTAATGTGGTACCCAGACTTCTTCACTGAAGTTCGGGTTTGGGTTCGGCGTTCTGTAGATTTTGATATTTTCCATTATAACATGGTTATAATGGAAAATAATAGCGTTCTTTAATACAGAATGCTAAGTAAAATGTCCTTTGAGGGTTAAAAAATTATTTAAAAAATTACTCACCTCATCTATTGGATCGCACAGCCGTTATCGTCTTCTTTCTTCTTCTTGCATTACCTGCAAGAAGAAGAAAATAGAGGATCCCGGCTGTGTGATCAAATGGATGAGGTGAGTATTTTATTTTATTTTTTTAACCCTTAAAGGAAATTTTACTTAGCATTCTGTATTAAAGAATGTTATTATTTTCCATTATAAACATGTTATAATGGAAAATAAAAAAGTTTATGGATCTCATCCCTATTTAATTACATAATCTCCTTAGCAACCATCTATGAAAATCGCATAGCATCCACACTTGCTTGCGGATGCTTGCGATTTTCACGCAGCCCGATTCACTTCTATGGGACCTGTGTTGCATGAAAAAAGCAAAATATAGAAAATGCTGCGATTTTTACGCAGAAGTGATGCGTGAAAAACAACGCTCATCTACACATCCCCATTGAAATGAATGTGTCCGGATTCAGTGCGGGTGCAATGCGTTCACATCACGCATTGCACCTGCGTGGAATTCTCGCTCGTGTGAAGGGGGCCTAACAGAGAATGGATGTGTCGTCTTAACGAAACTATTCTGGAGAATGGTGCACATCTTTCTAATATCTCGAATAAACTACCACATTATTTCCAGGACAACAAACCAGCTGACACTTCCCATACCATAGTATGTGAGGCACACAAGGCTTTCATACGAGGAGAGTTCACAGATTTGGGCATTAAAATAAAAAAATATAGACGGAAGCGGTCTAGGGCGGAGATAGCACAAGAGGAACTTCTTTCCCAGGGAAAGTCACTTGTAAAGAAGGATTTGCGTGTCATAGATTAACTCCTTCCCTACATGTACGGCGCTGGCCAGGACTTTAAAGATGACCTCCACTCGCCAACAGCAGACAACCTGGTCTGCAACCAGCGGTAATGCCGATCATGGGCTTTTAACCCCTCAGATGCATATGAAAGCGCAAAAACATGTTAGCATGGAGACGCCGAGGTGTGTGTGCAGCAGCCTCTGTATTCCTTAATGATTCAAGGTTTCTTTACATTAGTTCCTATTGAACCAATGCACTGTGTGGCAGTGCCTTATAAGAACATAGTACAACCCTAATGCATTGAAGTCTATGAGAATAGCAATCTAATGAGTGTAAAAAAAAAATGTGTTAAAATGTCCCATATTATTAAAATACACTCCAGGCCATCACATGTCTTATGCCTTTTCAGATTAGAAAGCTTCCAAAAACTGTCCCTTTTCAGGGTCAGGTGGTGTTTAAAACACACACGGGGCATATCCCTGCCCCTGTATATAAACATACATGTTAATGTCGGAAGAAAGAGTGTCTCAATCTGCACAAGCGTCTAAAAATGATGGGGGTGTTATGTGCCACTTGTGCAGGGGGTGGGGATTCACCTGTACCCCTGTGGCCCCGTCCGAGCCTGGGCGGCAGCAATATCAACCCAGCATGGAACAGACAAGGCAGTAGATGTGTGTGAGGCTGCTTAGGGGCAGTAGTAGTAGTATTGCTGGTAATGGTAGTGGAAGCAGAGGTAATGGAAGTGGCAGTGGGAGGACTAGCAGCAGGGACTGGAGGCTGTGGCGGCAGCAGCTATATGGTACTGAACATGGTAGTAGGCATGCAAACAGTTGCAGTGGCCTGATGGGGCACTGTGAGCAAGGGCAGATCTATTCATCGGCCTAAGTGTCACGGACGGTGTACAGGAAACAAGACAATGCAACATGCATATAAGACTCACTGGATCCAAAGCTAAGGAACCAAAAGGGAGACCCCTGCACAAGACCTGGCACTTTCCCTGGCTGCTCAGCCTATGCAAAAATCCCAAAGGTGGATGGTTGCATATCCACGTACCTTGACTATATAACACCTGAACACCCTACAATAGTGAGGGGACACGACCACCGGCTCCCTACACCAGACACGGAGGGAGTCAGGGTCACCTGGGATCCAGCAAACAGAAAATAACAGATAAATGTACAGCACTTAACTTAGTAGCAGACTGGGAAATAGGATAAGCATGCACACACACTCCAGGAAGAAGTATAAGCCGCCCAGTAATGCATTATGGGGAGGAATTTAAAGGGAAGCAATCAGTCCAACTACATGGCAGCTGAGAGAGGCTAACGAGATGAGGAACTGAACACCACAACAAAGAAAACTCAAGGAGGAGATTCTAAAAGGCTTCTGTCAGAGCTTCTCAGCTGTCTGGTTGTGACAGTACCCCACCCTCTACGAGTGGACTCCGGACACTCAGAGCCCACCTTCTCAGGATGGGACCTATGGAAAGCCCTGATGAGATGAGAGGCCTTAATGTCCGTCACTGGGACCCACATCCTCTCCTCAGGACCATAACCTTCCCAATGAACAAGATACTGAAGAGAACCGCGGACAAGACGAGAATCCACAATCCTAGAGACCTGAAATTCAAGATTTCCATCAACCATAATCGGAGGAGGAGGCAAAGGCGAGGGTACAATGGGTTGAACATAAGGTTTCAATAAGGACTTATGAAAAATATTATGGATCTTCCAAGTCTGAGGAAGATCAAGATGGTAGGCAACTGGATTGATGACAGACAGGATTTTGTAAGGCCCAATAAACCTAGGACCCAACTTCCAGGAGGGAACCTTCAATTTGATATTCTTGGTAGACAACCACACCAGATCACCAACATTCAGGTCCGGACCAAGCACACGTCTCTTATCTGCCAAACGCCTATATCTCTCGCTCATGCTCTTTAGATTATCCTGAATCTTTTGCCAAATAGATGATAAAGACGAGGAGAATCTGTCCTCATCAGGTAAACCAGAAGACCCCTCTCCCGAGAAAGTCCCAAACTGCGGATGAAACCCATATGCACCAAAAAATGGTGACTTATCGGAGCACTCCTGACGACGGTTATTTAAAGCAAACTCAGCAAGGGACAAAAAAGAACACCAATCCTCTTGATTCTCCGCCACAAAACAGTGCAGATATGTCTCCAGATTCTGATTGACGCGCTCTCTCTGGCCATTCGTCTGCGGGTGGAAAGCAGAAGTGAATGACAACCAAACCCACATCGAGAACAGAAAGCCTTCCAGAATCTGGAAACAAACTGCGTGCCCCTATCAGAGACTATGTCTGAAGGAATACAGCGCAATTTGACAATGTGATCAATAAATGCCTGCGCCAGCGTCTTAGCATTGGGCAAACCAGGAAAAGGGATGAAATGCACCATTTTGCTAAAACGGTCCACCACCACCAGAATCACAGTCTTCCCCGAGGAACGAGGCAGGTCCGTTATGAAGTCCATGGAAAGATGTGTCCAAGGACGGAAAGGAATGGGTAAGGGAAGGAGAGGACCTGATGGCCGTGAATGAGGGACTTTGGCACGAGCGCAAGTCTCGCAGGCTGCCACAAAACCCTCAACCAACTTACGAAGCGCAGGCCACCAGAATCTCCGAGCGATGAGATCCAGTGTGGCTCTTGCCCCCGGGTGCCCAGCAAGGACCGTATCGTGGTGTTCCTTAAAAATCTTGTCTCTTAAAGCGAGAGGCACAAACAACCTCCCAGGAGGACAAAGATCAGGAGCCTCTGACTGGGCTGCCTGCACCTCTGCCTCCAATTCAGAAAAAAGAGCAGAGACCACCACACCTTCAGCCAAAATGGGACCCGGGTCTTCAAAATTCCCGCCTCCCGGAAAACAACGTGACAGGGCATCTGCCTTCACATTCTTAACTCCAGGGCGGAACGTGACAACAAAATTAAACCTAGAAAAGAACAAAGACCATCTGGCCTGTCTCGGGTTCAGACGCTTGGCTGACTCCAAGTAGGCCAGATTTTTATGGTCGGTAAATACGGTAATAGGGTGTCTGGCTCCCTCTAGCCAATGGCGCCATTCCTCAAAAGCCAACTTGATGGCCAACAATTCCCTATCTCCCACATCGTAATTTCTCTCTGCGGAGGAGAGTTTTTTCGAGAAAAAGGCACACGGTCGCCATTTGGCAGGAGAGGAACCCTGAGACAAGACCGCCCCCACACCCACCTCAGAAGCATCAACCTCAACTATGAAGGGTAAAGAAATATCAGGTTGCACCAAGATTGGAGCAGAAGCAAAACTCTCCTTGATATTAGAAAAAGCCTTACGCGCCTCTACTGACCAAGAAGAAAAATCTACCCCCTTTCTGGTCATATCATTGAGTGGTTTAACAATAGAGGAATAATTCAAAATAAACTTCCTGTAATAATTGGCAAAGCCCAAAAAACGCATCAGCGCCTTCTGATTCTCAGGAAGCTCCCACTCAAGCACAGCGCGGACCATCTCGGGGTCCATGCGAAAACCAGAAGCGGAGAGAAGAAACCCCAGAAATTGAATTTCTGGAACCGCAAACACACATTTTTCCAGTTTCGCATATAATTTATTCTCCCGCAGGATGAGCAAGACCTGACGTAAATGTTCCTTATGAGTCTTAAAATCAGGAGAAAAAAATCTAAATGTCATCCAAATACACTAATACAAATTTTCCCATCAAATGATAAAAAATGCTGGTCACGAAATGCTGAAAAACGGCTGGGGCATTCATCAAACCAAAAGGCATAACCAAATTCTCAAAATGGCCCTCAGGGGTATTGAAGGCCGTCTTCCATTCGTCTCCTTCTCTGACCCTGACAAGGTTGTATGCCCCTCTTAGATCTAATTTGGAAAAGACTTTAGCCCCAACAACCTGGTTAAACAGGTCCGGGATCAGAGGAAGCGGATAAGGGTCACGAATAGTGATACTGTTCAGCTCCCTGAAATCCAGACAAGGTCTTAAAGAACCATCTTTTTTCTTAACAAAGAAAAAAACTGCGGCAACAGGTGACTTCGAGGGTATGTGTCCTTTTCTCAGACTCTCAGAGATATAAGCACGCATAGCGATCCTCTCAGGTTGGGAAAGATTGTATAAACGAGATTTAGGCAGCTTGGCGCCTGGGATGAGATTAATAGGGCAATCGTACTCCCTGTGCGGGGGCAAATCCTGAAATCCACTCTCAGAGAAGACATCCGAAAATTCAGAGAGAAAAGATGGTACAGTGTTAGTAGCAACCTCAGAAACAGATGTCGTGAGGCAATTCTCTCTGCAAAAGTCACTCCAACCATTTATTTGCCTCGCTTGCCAATCAATGGTGGGGTTATGTTTAGTGAGCCAGGGTAGCCCCAACACTAGAGGAGTAGGCAAACCGCTAAAGACGAAACATGACACATCCTCAACATGAGCATCACTCACAATTAAACGGATATTGTGAACTATGCCCTTTAATGATTTCTGAGAAAGTGGAGCGGAATCAATAGCAAAAACAGGAATATCCTTTCCCAAAGTGCGCACCTGGAAACCATGAGTTATTGCAAATTGATTATCAATGAGATTGACAGCTGCTCCACTATCCACAAAAATCTCACAAAAAATGCTCTTGCTCTCTAGCGCCACCCTAGCAGGCAGGACAAAACGGGAACTACAAGCAAACGGAAAACTTTCAATTTCCGCCTCAACCTTGCCAATAGTAACAGACGGAACATTTTTAAAAGATTTTTTCCTGTTTGTTTCTTTATTACTCCCAGAAAACTGCCTGAATCTCCTAGAGGGACAAACATTTGCCAAATGATTTATACCTCCACAACAAAAACAAACCCTCCCATGCGGGCTGAATCTTCTATTGTAAGAGGCAATCAACCCCAGCTGCATGGGCTCCTGCTCAAAAGGGGCTGACAGCGACCGAGACCCCTGCGCACAGAATGAGACCGCTGCACTGTCCTGGGACTAAGTATGACAGGAAGGAGATATCTCTCCTCTCTCTCTAAGACGCCTGTCAATACGAACGGCCTGAGACATAGCAGAGTCCAAGGAAATAGGCCTCTCATGAAAGGCAAATGCATCTTTCAATCCCTCTGAAAGACCATGGCAAAATTTACTTCGGAGTGCAGCATCATTCCAACCAGTATCAGCTGCCCATCTCCGAAATTCTGAGCAGTATATCTCTGCGGATTGTTTACCCTGGCATAATAGACGTAGTCTAGACTCAGCCAGAGCAATACGATCCGGATCATCATATATCTGACCCAGGGCTAAAAAGAATTCATCCACTGAACGGAGAGGCCGTGCCCCCTCCGGCAGCGAAAAGGCCAACGACTGAGCGTTACCCCTGAGCAGCGATATAATGATCCCCACCCTCCGTTCCTCATCACCAGAGGAATGGGGAAGAAGGCGAAAATGGAGTTTGCAAGCCTCTCTAAAACGCACAAAATTCTCACTACCCCCGGAGAACGTATAACGTATCCGGAAGCGAGATCTTAGGCTCAGAACAAACTCCATGAACGCAAGCTGAACCGGTCACTTGAAGCTGAGAAAAAGTCTTACGGAGATCAGCTACCTCCAATGAAAGACCCTGGAAGCGTTCAGCCAAAAGTGAAACCGGATCCATGCTTGAGACGGTTTTGGCGGCTTATAATGTCACGGACGGTGTACAGAAAACAAGACAATGCAACATGCATTTAAGACTCACTGGATCCAAAGCTAAGGAACCAAAAGGGAGACCCCTACACAAGAACTGGCACTTTCCCTGGCTATGCAAAAATCCCAAAGGTGGATGGTTGCATATCCACGTACCTCGACTATATAACACCTGAACACCCTACAATAGTGAGGGGACACGACCACCGGCTCCCTACACCAGACACGGAGGGAGTCAGGGTCACCTGGGATCCAGCAAACAGAAAATAACAGATAAATGTACAGCACTTAACGCCCAGTAATGCATTATGGGGAGGAATTTAAAGGGAAGCAATCAGTCCAACTACATGGCAGCTGAGAGAGGCTAACGAGATGAGAAACTGAACACCACAACAAAGAAAACTCAAGGAGGAGGTTCTGAAAGGCTTCTGTCAGAGCTTCTCAGCTGTCTGGTTGTGACACTAAGCCAGAGCAGTGTGAAAAACCTCACGGATCCTTGCCTCATTCTTTTTGACAAAGAGTTTTTTTTAGCTATGACCTATCTTCATGATAGTATCTGATCTGTAGGAGTCCGACACACGAGACCTCTGTCGATCAGTTGTTTGAGAAGACATCAGTGCTCGCAGTAGTGGCACAGCCATTTCTCGTTTTTTCCTAGGCCGTGCAACATCAGGTTCATCGGTCACATGGCTTTGAAGTGAATGGGGATGTGCGCGATACCAAGCACTACCACTATACAATATACGCCACTGTGCTTGGTGAGCAGAGAGAAGTCCCAGGAGCTACTGTTAGAACCGGCGCCTTCTCAAACAGCTGATCAGTGGGGGTCAAGCCCCCACGTTCAGATACTGATTAGGTTATCAGTAAATAACTGTTGGAAAACCCCTTTAAACCCCATGGTACGTTCACTCCAGGCAGTATTAACGTGTCTGTAAATATTAGCATTTTTTTTTTTACTGTTTTACCGTTTTATGGCAATTGCATGAGTGCAGTTGCTGTAAAATGTAAATGTATCTTAACATTTGTAACCTACTGAGGCACATCCACCATGCTGCCAGTTATTCCCAATGATGATCATATCGTCATGTGCCATTTATAGATTACAGTTAGTTGCTCATAATAAAAACACTAATGTGGATTCTCATCTTCAGAAGTCGACATACAACCGCTGCTTTCACAAATATCCAATTGTCGAATAATTACAGGTGAAGCTGAAGTTACTGACAGCTAATTATCATTGTGCTGGGACGCTGGAGCAGAAAACATCATCAAGTGATGACAATGGCAATGAATTTCATAACATAAGTGACAATGAAAAATACAGATATGGTATCCGGAAAAATAATTTCATTTGTCCTAAATATAATATGCACGAGAAAACAGCTTATAAATGTCTGAAAACTGTAAACTTGTCAGTACTTATAGGAATGTTCTGTTCTGTGAGGATGACATTTTTATAGTCTATAAAATGGCCATTTAAAGGGGTTTCCTGGGTTTATGTAAACACAGCATAAAGCTGTTCTCCGCCTTGCAGAATGAGAGAAGTGTCATCTATGGAGGAACCAAGCAACACGTGTTCAATCCCCCTGGGAACTGAAAGTGGCCCTGGAAAAAAACTTAAAGTGGCCCCAATGTTGTAGGTAGGTCCAAATTGACAAAAGGTAGGGCACCACAAGTAGAGGGGACCAATACAAGTTGGCACATTCAGTAATGCCATGGTGCAGCACAGAATGCCATTCCAATTTATTTTAGCGTAGATTCTTGTGCGGATAAACTTCAGCGTTTTACAGTGCCAGCAAAGAGAATGAGATTTCACAAACCTCATGTAGACTTTGTTTATTCCTCCCGTGTGGAAATTGACCTGTCATGCGAATTTTGAAGTTTTTTTGTGTGGATTTCACCATTTTCAATTCAAGGGTGAGATCTGCTGCAAAACTGCATCAAATCCGCACTAAAACACGCAAGTAACACATGCAATTTTCAGTGTGGATTTAGGTCCATTCACACGTCCGTAGTGTATTGCGGATGCGCAAATTGCGGATCAGCAATACACCCAGCCAGCATCCCCCTAGAAATGCCTATTCTTGACCGCAATTGCGGATAAGAATAGGACATGTTCTATTTTTGTCCGCATCTATACTGTCCCCATAGAAAAGGAACAATTGCGGAACGGATGCGGACCACAATTGTGGACGTGTGAATGGAGTCTTAGGCCTCTTTCAGACAGGAAAATGTGCGGGTCCATTGCGGGAACACCCGCGATTTTTCAGCGCGAGTGCAAAACATTGTAATGCATTTTGCACTCGCGTGAGAAAAATCGTGTGTGTTTGGTACCCAAACCCGAACTTCTTCACAGAAGAATTGGGATCGGTGTTCTGTAGATTGTATTATTAAATAATAGCATTCTGAATACAGAATGCATAGTAAAATAGCGCTGGAGGGGTTAAAAAAAATATAATAATTTAACTCACCTTAGTCCACTTGCTCGCGTAGCCGGCATCTCCTTCTGTCTTCATCTTAGCTTTGTGTAGCAACAGGACCTGTGGTCACGTCACTTCGGTCATCACATGATCCATCACCATGGTAAAAGATCATGTGATGGATCATGTGATGACTGTGACGTCACCAAAGGTCCTTGTTGCTACACAGAGCTAAGATCAAGACAGAAGCAGATGCCGGGCTGCGCGAGCAAGTGGATTAAGGTGAGTTAAATTATTTACTTATTTATTTTAACCCCTCCAGCGCTATTTTACTATGCATTCTGTATTCAGAATGCTATTATTTTCCCTTATAACCATGTTATAAGGGAAAATAATAACGATCGGGTCTCCATCCCGATCATCTCCTAGCAACCGTGTGTGAAAATCGCACCGCATCCGCACTTGCTTGCGGATGCTTGCGATTTTCACGCAACCCCATTCACTTCTATGGGGCCTGCGTTGCATGAAAAACGCACAATATAGAGCTTGCTGCAATTTTCACGCAACGCACAAGTGATGCGTGAAAATCACCGCTCATGTGAACAGCCCCATAGAAATGAATGGGTCAGGATTCAGTGCGGGTGCAATGCGTTCACTTCACGCATCGCATCCGCGCGGAATACTCGCCCGTGTGAAAGAGGCCTTAGAGTGCACAGAAATTTCTGTGCGGAATTTCTGCAAGACAGCCTGCACCAGTGTATAGGTAGCCGAAGGGTATGACCACACAGGGCAGCATTGCAGCATTTGTGATGCTCCCACTTTGCAGCCATGCAAGTGGCAGCAGTATCTTATTAACTAGTAAGAACTGAGTTGTTTATTAGGTGTTCATTGATAATGGCCACATGGAAATATGATAAACCATGCGATTAACAATGCAGAGCGAATAAGCTTGAGTGGCTCACATTATGTGGCCGCAAGTTGGCCGTGTCCCAACAGCAGCACAGTCGTGACAACGTGTGGCCGTACCCTAAGGCCCCTTTCACATAAGCGAGTATTCCACGCGGCTGGAATGCGTGATGCGAACGCAGTGCGCCCACACGGAATCCAGATACTTTCATTTCAATGGGGCTGTGTACATGTGCGTTGGTTTTCATGCATTACTTGTGCGTTGCGTGAAAATCACAGCATGTTCTATATTCTCAGATTTTCATGCAATGTTGGCCCCAAAGAAGTGAATGGAGCTGCGTGAAAATCGCATCGCATCCGCAAGCAAGTTTTTCATGGATGGTTGCTAAGAGATGTTGTTTGTAAACATTCAGTTTTTTATGCCGTGTGTGCAAAACGCATTAAATCGCATTGCACCCGCGCAATAAAAACTGAACGTGATTGCAAACAAAACTGAATGGACCTAATCCGGACACGCTCGTCTACAAGGGGTCTAAGAGTCTGAAAACCAGCAAATAACTAATACTTCTGACAGCTTATCAGATGTTGGATTTTGGACTGGCCCACCAGAGTGCCAGAGGATGCTACTGTGAGTCCAGGTTCTGATTTGATAGTTGTCCTCGAAGGTCCAGGAGAAAACGACCTTTGAAGATAACCACTAGGGTCTATTTCTTTAAGTCAAAAACTTTTAGACCTCATTGATAATATAGCAGATGGGCCCTGGGAATAATTTCCTCTGGTGAGTCCAAGGAACCCTAGTCCCACACTGCAGCTTATTGTTGGATACCTCGTTCATCAGGTGAATCTGATGTTCGTGTTTGCAAGTAAATGATAGTTTCTGGGCAACAGACAGTGGCGTACATAGAGACATAAGGGCCCCATAGAAAGGACCAAACAGGCCCCCCACACAGGACAGAAGGGTTTCTGCCTAAACCTTTTTTAATGACCCTTGGGACATTTTTCCACTGCCTCATTTACTAAAAGATGTTCTGACCAAGTTTTCACCTCCAGTAGAAGAGATAATACCAACTTAGACTGGGCCCTCTGTTGCCCTGAGCCCCATAGCAGTCGCATGGTCTGCCGCTATGGTAGTTGCGCCTCTAGCAACAGATCGCGGGGTCTAAATAGTGATCTGCTGCCTAGAAACAATGCAGCGGTATGAGGACAAGCAATGGTGATCCCTCGTTCACATACTGTGGAGGAGATCGCTGCGTGCATGAAAGAATGCTTCCTTCCCGACAATCAGCTTCTCCTCGCCCCGTCTAAATCCAAGCTTCCTCTGTCCATTCCATTGAACATTGATTTGGCCTCTGTAAACGTTATTTCCCCAGGTCTGCAGAAGACTCGTGTCAGATATGACTCTGAAATGTTGCAGCCCAATAACCGTACGTCATATGACTCATTGAAGTTGTTAAATCATTAATAAAACCCGTTGTCTGGATTTGATTTAATTTGGTTCCAGATCCGCCTCCTACAGACAGATAATAACGCTTTCCATAAGATTCTATTAAAGACATCTGTAGCGGGCAGCTGGAGAAGTTAAACAGATAATTACCTCAGCATGCATCATGTTGTGTTTGGTTATTAAGGTGATAAATTAAACTTTCCATGATGACATTGAACAGCGCAATGACATACAATAGGAATTAATTGAATTTCAACTTTTAGTGGGTGTATTATCGCCAATAGACAGCTTAGTGTGTCAGATGAGGATATGTAAAATTTATCATCTCTGCCTTAAAGCCTAAGATTAAAAGTTGCTTGGAGTCAAGAGACCAAACCCATTACAGGTCCTTGTCAGTAATAAAGTCTATGACAAGACATTCAGTGGGGGAGATTTATCAAACTGACGTAAAAGAAAAGTGGCTTAATTTCTCTTAGCGAGCAATCAGACTCCACCTTTTATATGGTAGTGTTCAGATAATTGAAACTTTGTTTCATGCAGATTAACCTTTGCTTACAGTATCTGGTCTGACCCTTTTGCGACAATAGCTGCAACTAAGGCCTCTTTCAAACTTGCGTTGTCCGGATCCGGCGTGTACTCCACTTACCGGAATTACACGCCGGATCCGGAAAAACGCAAGTGTACTGAAAGCATTTGAAGACGGATCCGTCTTCAAAATGCGTTCAGTGTTACTATGGCAGCCAGGACGCTATTAAAGTCCTGGTTGCCATAGTAGGAGCGGGGAGCGGTATACTTACAGTCCGTGTGGCTCCCGGGGCGCTCCAGAATGACGTCAGAGCGCCCCATGTGCATGGATGACGTGCCATGCGATCACGTCATCCATGCGCCATGCGCCTGGGGCGCCCTTACGTCACTCTGGAGCGCCCAGGGAGCCGCACGGATGGTAAGTATGCTGCTCCCCCGCTCCCCGCTACACTTTACCATGGCTGCCAGGACTTTAGCGTCCCGGCAGCCATGGTAACCACTCTTAAAAAGCTAAACGTCGGATCCGGCAATGCGCCGAAACGACGTTTAGCTTAAGGCCGGATCCGGATCAATGCCTTTCAATGGGCATTCATTCCGGATCCGGCCTTGCGGCAAGTCTTCAGTTTTTTTGGCCGGAGCAAAAAGCGCAGCATGCTGCGGTATTTTCTCCGGCCAAAAAACGTTCCGTTCCAGGAACTGAAGACATCCTGATGCATCCTGAACGGATTTCACTCCATTCAGAATGCATTAGGATAATCCTGATCAGGATTCTTCCGGCATAGAGCCCCGACGACGGAACTCTATGCCGGAAGACAATAACGCAAGTGTGAAAGAGCCCTAAACCTTTTCGGTAAATGTTGGTTAGTCCTGCACATCGACTTGGAGGAATTTTAGCCCATTCCTCCATACAAAACAGCTTTAACTCTCTGTTGTGTTGGTGGGTTTCCTCCCATGAACTGCTTGCTTCAGGTCCTTCCACAACATTTCTATTGGACTTAGATTAGGACTAGAGATGAGCGATGCAAGCGTCGGATGTTACATCCAAAGCCGCTTTGCTAAAAAATTTGTCATAATACTGTACGGAGATTCGTCTCCATACAGTATTAGAATGTATAGGCTCCAATGAGCCAAAGTAAGTTATTCACAAAGTCGTGCAAGACTTCGTAGAATAACTTTGTTAATTGATTATTACAGTGGAGAAACACTTTAAAACTTGGAACCAAACTCTTCTTCGGTTCTACGTGGTACCTTGGAACTGAAGCTGAGTTTGGTTCCTAGGTTTTTCACTGTAAAAATCAATTAACAAAGTTATTTAACGAAGTCTCACGCGACTTTGTGAATAACTTACTTCGGCTCATCCTCCGTACAGTATTATAACTAATTTTTAGCAAAGCGACTTCAGATGTAGCATTCGAAGTCTCTTCGCTCATCTCTAGTCAAGACTTTGACTTGGTCATTTATTGGTAGACCGACTTGTGTGCTCAGGTTGTCTTGCAGCATGAACTACGTTCTCTTGAGATTTAGCTCACGGACAGATGTCCTGACATTTTCCTTTGCTGGTGTACTTCATAACTTATTGTTCCACCAATAATGACAAGCTATCCTGGCCCAGATGCAACAAAACAGGTCCAACCATGATACTACCACCATGTGTCACAGAAGGGATGAGTTTTTATGATGGAAAGCAGCGTTTTTCTTTCTCCAAACATAATACTACTCATTTAAACACAAAAGTTCCATTTAGGTCTCATCTGGCCACAAAACATTGTTAATAGCCTTCTGGATTGTCCAGGTGATTTTAAATGGGGTTTCCGGGAATTAAGAAAATGAAAATACTTAAATATTACTCCATTGTCTTTCAAATATATTACCAAATACCTTTCATTAGTTGCTAGGCCACACAAAACCTGTTCAAATTACACAGGAGGACAAGTTAAAGAGCTGCGCCATATTTATCTCTAACTTGTCAGGGATTATGATCCTGAATACAGTTTAATATGATCTTCAGATGAATCTCTGTAGGAATGGAGTTCATTAGGAGACATGAAGTACAGAGAGGAGGTGGGGATGTAGATAATGAGCAGCAGCATTTTTATGCAGTCTCCATTGCCTCAGTCTGTCCTGACCGTCCTCTCTGTACTTCATGTCTCCTCATGAACTCCATTCCTACAGAGATTCAGCTGAAGATCATATTAAACTGTATTCATGATCATAATCCCTGACAAGTAGAGCAGAGAGGAGGATGAGAGGATGAGGCAGCTCTTTACCTCAGTGTTGTAAAGTAACTTGTCCTCCTGTATGATTAGGACAGGATTTGTATGTACTAATAGGACGGCGGACATTTTATTTCTCCTAATTATTGCTCCCTTATAGATAATTAAATTTATTTGGGAATATATTTATACTAAAGTAATATTTAAGTATTTTCATTTTCTTAATTCCCAGGGAACCCCTTTAAGGAAAATGCAGATGCAATGGAAGCAATGTTTTTTGGGGAAGCAGCTGCTGTCTCCTTGCAATCCTGTCATGCATACCATTGTTGTTCACTCTTCTCCTGATGGTAAAATCATGAACATTAGCATTAGCTAATGTTAATAAGATTTTTAGTTGCTTAGAGTTTACCCTGGGTTTGTTTAACTAGAACTGACTGGGCCCCATGGCAAATTGTTGAATCCCTCCCCCTACTCAGACATGATATTGGATAATTTCATAAAAAATACATGACCAAATCTAAAGTTCTTGACTCATTTGTTTGAATTGGTCAAATTTATGCAGCAATATAGTGTAATGACCGGCAACACGCACAGGGAGGAAAAAGGGAGAGTCCTGCCCAAGGGAGAGGGAAAGGTGGTGACCCCTAACTCTCCTTGCGGCTGGCACCTGACTGCCCTGACGTCCCTAGACGGGTTCCTCACCCGTGCGGCCGATCACGTGCCTAAACCCTGGCTTTCCCTGAAATGAACCCTAGATAATGAACGGGCCGGTGGGATCGCTAGTCCTCACCACTGCACTAAGAGGGAAACACCAGGGAGAGGACAGAAAAAAACAGACAAACACAAACACCCAGGTGGACGACAACAACTGTCCACAAAGGTCCAACAGGGATCCGGAGGGTAGCGTTCTAAAGCAACAATCAGAGAACGCAGCAACACAGCTCCAGTGGGTCAGAATAGATGTCCAGGCAGGAAGCTCTATATCTGGCAACCAGAGAAGTGTGAGAGGGGAATATAAGGAGGATTGGGAGTGCTGGACAAGGAACAGCTGAGAGAAGGAGCTACAGATCCCTGAGTGAGCCAAAAGGGTTTGCAAAGCAAACCCAGAAAGCTACAATAAGGAAACATCCCTATCTTACATAGAGCGTGCAGCTAACCGCTGCGACCTCCTGGCCCCGGGTACAACGGAGTCAGGCGTGGCTCTTGACACCCTCGTGACAGTACCCCCCTCTCTACGAGGGGCCTCCGGACACTCAGGACCAGGTCTCTCAGGATGAGAGGCATGAAAAATCCGAACTAGCCTGTCGGCGTTTACCTCAGACGCAGGAACCCACATTCTTTCCTCGGGACCGTAACCTCTCCAGTGCACCAGATATTGGAGAGAGCGGCGGACCCGACGAGAATTAATAATTTTGGATATCTGAATTCTAAATTACCATCCACGACAACAGGAGGGGGTGGCAGCGGTGACGGTTCTAGAGGTGGAACATATTTTTTGAGTAACGACTTATGAAAGACATTATGGATTTTAAAAGTCTGAGGTAACTCCAGGCGAAAAGCCACGGGGTTGATAATGGCTACAATCTTGTAAGGACCAATAAACCTAGGACCCAGTTTCCAAGAGGGAACCTTCAATTTGATATTCCTAGTAGATAACCACACATAGTCATTCACTCCTAGGTCCGGACCTGGCGACCGTCTCTTATCAGCCATGCATTTGTATTTACCTCCCATATTTTTCAAGTTAGCTTGCACCTTCTGCCATACCGATGAAAGAGATGACGAAAACCGTTCCTCTTCGGGAACCCCAGAAGACCCCCCCTCTTTGAAAGTACAGAATTGGGGATGAAAACCATATGCACCAAGAAATGGTGACTTGCCAGTGGATTCCTGACGGCGATTATTTATGGCAAACTCAGCTAACGGTAAATATGATGACCACAACTCTTGGTTTTCAGACACAAAACATCTTAGATATGTCTCCAGGTTTTGGTTGGTACGCTTAGTCTGTCCATTCGACTGAGGATGGAAAGCTGAGGAAAAGGACAAGTGAACCCCCAAACGGGAACAAAAAGCTTTCCAAAATTTAGAAATAAACTGGGTTCCCCGATCCGAAACAACATCGGAGGGGACCCCGTGAAGCTTCACGATCTCACTGACGAATACCTGAGCAAGAGTTTTAGCATTAGGTAGTGCGGGTAACGCAATGAAGTGTGCCATTTTGCTAAACCTGTCCACTACTACCAAAATAACTGTTTTACCCGCAGACATAGGTAAGTCAGTGATAAAATCCATAGACAGATGTGTCCATGGTCTATTGGGAATGACGAGTGGTAATAGAGACCCTGCAGGACGTGTATGTGAAACTTTTGCGCACGCACAGGTAGAACAAGAATCAAACAAAATCCAATACATCCTGACGCAACCTTGGCCACCAAAAACGACGAGACAATAGCTCTAAGGTTGCTTTACTACCCGGGTGCCCAGTAAGTGCCGAATTATGATGTTCCTTTAATAATTCGAGACGTAGGTTCAACGGTACAAACAATTTCTCTGAGGGGCAAGAGACCGGGGCGTCCCCTAACACCTTCCCCTCCAAAGCAGAGTGTACCGCAGAGACAACCACTCCTCTTTGTAGAATGGGTACCGGATCACTCACATTACCCCCTCCAGGGAAACAACGAGATAGTGCATCAGCCTTGGTATTCTTTACCCCAGGACGATAGGTAATCACAAAGTTAAACCTGGTAAAAAAATAGCGACCACCTAGCCTGTCTAGGGGTGAGACGCTTAGCTGATTCGAGGTACAGCAGATTTTTGTGGTCCGTAAACACAGTGACGGGGTGGACTGCCCCCTCTAAAAAGTGACGCCACTCCTCAAACGCAAGTTTAATAGCTAACAGTTCCCTATTGCCAATATCGTAGTTCTGTTCTGCTGCAGATAGTTTTTTAGAAAAGAAAGCACAAGGACGCCATTTGCCAGGAGACGGACCCTGAGACAGTACAGCCCCCACTCCCACCTCTGATGCATCGACTTCAACAATAAAAGGCTGAGAGACATCAGGTTGGACTAGTACAGGTGCTGAGGTAAACCTCTCTTTTAGAGAGGAAAAAGCAACTTTAGCGGCGTCAGACCATTTTGAAAAATCTGTCCCCTTCCTAGTCATGTCAGTAAGGGGTTTTACGATCACCGAATAATTTTTAATGAATTTCCTATAGAAATTCGCGAAGCCCAAGAACCGTTGTAGTGCTTTGAGGTTCTCAGGAAGATCCCAATACAAAATTGCCTGGACCTTCCTAGGATCCATACGGAAACCTGACGCAGATAAATAATAACCTAGGAATTGTATCTCCTGAACGGCAAAAACACATTTTTCAATTTTAGCATATAATTCATTCGTCCGTAGGACCTGTAGTACTTGTCTGACATGCTCCTCATGTGTTCTCAGATCAGACGAATAAATTAAGATATCATCTAGGTATATTACCACAAACCTGCCGATTAGATGACTAAAAATGTAATTAACGAAATGTTGAAAGACGGCAGGAGCATTGGTCAGGCCGAAAGACATAACTAGATTTTCATAATGCCCCTCAGGGGTGTTAAAAGCTGTTTTCCACTCATCCCCCTCTTTAATACGAATCAGATTGTAGGCCCCCCTAAGATCGAGTTTGGAGAACCACCTAGCACCCGCAATCTGGTTAAACAGGTCAGGAATGAGAGGAAGAGGGTATGGGTCTCGGATGGTTATCCGATTTAATTCACGAAAATCTAGGCAAGGACGCAGGCCCCCATCTTTCTTTTTAACGAAGAAAAACCCTGCAGCCACGGGTGAAGAAGAAGGTCTGATGTGTCCCTTAGCCAAACTCTCAGAGATATAATCCTTCATGGCTTGTCTCTCTGGACCTGAAAGATTATATAACCTGGTCTTGGGTAATTTTGCGCCGGGAATAAGGTTAACCGGGCAATCATAAGGACGATGAGGTGGTAACTTCTGACAACCCTTTTCAGAAAAAACGTCCTCAAAGTCCGAAACAAATGTAGGTAGGGTAGCTATGGAGGCGACTAAGCAATTGCTATTTAAGCAATTTTCTCTGCACGGCTCACTCCACTCCAATATCTCCCTGGCCTGCCAATCCACCACTGGATTGTGCTACCAACCAAACAAAACATGAGAGCATCTCGTTATGGTGATCCCATACCCGAAGGTGTAAATTATGAACAATGTGGGTGAGATTTCTCTGAGACAGAGGAGCAGAATCAATAGCAAATATGGGAATAGGTCTCTGTAGTGTACAGAGGGACAAACCCATAGTGCGGGCAAAATGGGCATCTATCGAATTTACCCCTGCTCCACTGTCTAGAAAGAAAGAAATAGTCTCTGTCTTATCACCAAAAACAATAACCGCTGGCAACACAAATTGCGATGTACGTATGGAGGAAACGTATACCCCCCGGCTGACATCCTCCACACAGCCTGGGGTTAGTAGTTTTTAGACGGTTTTTTGTTTCTGAGGAAAGAAGGACAGACATTAATGAAATGAGCCCTCTCCCCACAAAAAAAACAAACCCCACGCCTACGGCGAACCTCAGGAGGACGGACCTGACGAGTAGTTCCTCCTAGCTGCATAGGCTCGTCTAAGTCCGTACAGACTAACTGCTGCTTGGGAGGGGGTACCAATGGCTCCGGTTTTTTCAACCTGTCCCTAAGGCGTCTATCTATACGGATAGAAAGGGACATAACTGCATCAAGGGAAAAGGGGGTCTCATACAATGCAAGCGCATCCTTAACCCTTTCGGATAACCCAGAGCAGAACTGACTCCTGAGAGCCGGGTCGTTCCATTGGGTATCCGTAGCCCACCTACGGAAGTCAGAGCAATACTCCTCTACCGGCCGCTCTCCTTGTAGGAGTCTCCGTAATTTTGATTCAGCCAGTGCGACTCGGTCAGGGTCGTCATATATGAGACCCAAGGCCCCGAAAAACTCATCCACTGACCGAAGCGCCTGAGAATCAGTAGGTAAAAAGAACGCCCAGGACTGTGGGTCCCCCTGCAGCAGGGAAATAACAACACCCACCCGCTGTTCTTCATTACCAGAGGAGTAAGGACGCAGTTTAAAGTATAATTTACAGGCCTCACGAAAAGTCAAAAACTTGTCCCTTCCCCCAGAAAATCTGTCAGGGAGAGGGACCTTGGGTTCCGCAACAACCTGGTTACCAGTAGCAACCGCTGGGCTTGCGGTCTGTTGTAATTGCTGCTGTTGCTGGAGGACCGACGCCTTCAATCCTGCCACCTCCAAAGACAGGCCATGAAATTGTTCGGACAGAGCAGCAATTGGATCCATACTGGATTCTAAGTAGGTAAAAAAAAAAAAATTTTCTTTTACCTACACAAAAATAAGGGCCAGATATAATGTAATGACCGGCAACACGCACAGGGAGGAAAAAGGGAGAGTCCTGCCCAAGGGAGAGGGAAAGGTGGTGACCCCTAACTCTCCTTGCGGCTGGCACCTGACTGCCCTGACGTCCCTAGACGGGTTCCTCACCCGTGCTGCGATCACGTGCCTAAACCCTGGCTTTCCCTGAAATGAACCCTAGATAATCAACGGGCCGGTGGGATCGCTAGTCCTCACCACTGCACTAAGAGGGAAACACCAGGGAGAGGACAGACAAACACAGACAAACACAAACACCCAGGTGGACGACAACAACTGTCCACAAAGGTCCAACAGGGATCCGGAGGGTAGCGTTCTAAAGCAACAATCAGAGAATGCAGCAACATAGCTCCAGTGGGTCAGAATAGATGTCCAGGCAGGAAGCTCTATATCTGGCAACCAGAGAAGTGTGAGAGGGGAATATAAGGAGGATTGGGAGTGCTGGACAAGGAACAGCTGAGAGAAGGAGCTACGGATCCCTGAGTGAGCCAAAAGGGTTTGCAAAGCAAACCCAGAAAGCTACAATAAGGAAACATCCCTATCTTACATAGAGCGTGCAGCCAACCGCTGCGACCTCCTGACCTCGGGTACAACGGAGTCAGGCGTGGCTCTTGACACCCTTGTGACATATAGAAAATTCTAAAAAGGTTGGTTCAAAAACGTTCAAGCCCTGTGTGTTTGTATGTGCATGTATGTATGCACATGTTTGTATACACACACACACATATTTTGGTGCCTCACAACCTGGAATTAACATGGATTGTTTGAGGATTTGCATCATTTAATTTACAGAGCATGCCAACAACTTTGAAGATTATTATTTTTATTTTTTTATTGTGAAGCAAACAACAAATAGGACAAAATAACAGAAAAAGTACATAACTATTCACCCCCCTAAAGTCAGTACTTTGTAGAGCCATCTTTTGCGGCAATCACAGCTCCAAGTCGCTTTGGATAAGTCTCCATGAGCCTGCCACATCCTACCACTGGGATTTTTGCCCATTCCTCCTTGCAAAACTGCTCCAGCTCCTTCAAGTTGGATGGTTTGTGCTTGTGAACAGCAATCTTTAAGTCTGACCACAGATTTTCTATTGGATTTCTATTCCAACACATTTACATGTCTCCCCTTAAACCACTCAAGTGTTGCTTTAGCAGTGTGTTTGGGGTCATTGTCCTGCTGGAAGGTGAACCTCCGTCCTAGCCTCAAATCACGCAGAGAGTGGAACAGGTATCCCTGTATTTAGCACCATCCATCTTTCCGTCAACTCTGACCAGTTTCCCAGTCACGGCTGCTGAAAAACATCCCCACAGTATGATGCTGACACCACCATGTTTCACTGTGGGGATGGTGTTCTTTCGGTGATGTGATGTCTTGGATTTGCGCCAGACATAGCGTTTTCTTTCATGGTCGAAAAGTTACATTTTAGTCTCATCAGACCAGAGGACCTTCCTCCATACATTTTGGGAGTCTCCCACATGCCTTTTCGCAAACTCACAATGTGCCTTTTTGTTTTTAGCTGAAAGAAATGGCTTTCTTCTGGCCACTCTGCCATAAATCCCAACTCTATGGAGCGTACGGCTTATTGTCGTCCTATGTACAGATACTCCAGTCTCTGCTGTGGAACTCTGCAGCTCCTCCAGGGTTACCATAGGTCTCTGAGCTGCCTCTCTGATTAAAGCTTACCTTGCCCGGTCCGTGAGTTTTGGTGGGCGGCCGTCTCTTGGCAGGTTTGCTGTTGTGCCATGTTCTTTCCATTTGGTTATGGTAGATTTGATGGTGCTCCTGGGGATCATCAAAGATTTGGATATTTTTTCATAACCTAACCCTGACTAAGTACTTCTCAACAACATAGTCTCTTACTTGTTTGGAGAGTTCCTTGGTCTTCATGGCAGTGTTTGGTAAGTGATGCCTCTTGCTTAGGTGTTGCAGCCTCTGTGGCCTTTCAAAAAAGGTGTGTATATGTAATGACAGATCATGTGACACTTAGATTGCACACAGGTGGACATCATTTCACTAATTATGTGACTTCTGAAGGTAATTGGTTGCACCAGAGCTTTTTATGGGCTTTCCAACAAAGGGGGTGAATACAGACGCACATGCAAATTTTCTGTTTTCTATTTCTAAACAATAGTTTTATTTATATCTTTTTCTTATTTCACTTCAACAACTTAGATTATTGTGTTCTTATCCAACACATAAAATTCAGATTAACAAAACATTGAACTTAAGGCTGTAATGTAAAAAAATACAAAAAAAGTCAAGGGGGGTGAATACTTTTGCAAGGCACTGTATATATATATATACATTTTGTAATTATGGCACTATCAATGTTGTTTCTGCTTCAGCATGTTCCATACAGTATGTCAATGCATGTAAATTCATAAATGTAAATTTCATGTAAAAATTTTGGAAATCCTCCACCAAAAACTGAATTGTCCTAATTAAATTGAACTGTTTTAAAAGAGAAAAGTCTTAAAAGAGAAGGATTTACACTTTGCCTGAACCCAAAGTGCACTTTTTCCAAAGACTGTCATCCCTACTGTGCAGGCCGGTGGTGATAGCACTATGCTATGGGAATAGAACTACTGCATTTGTCAGGATAGAAAATAATGACTGCAGTAAACTACGCAAAAGTTATGGAGGAAAAGCTGCTGGCCTCTGCAAAAAAAATGAAAAAAAACTAAATTGGGATTGAACTTCACTTTCAGCAGAAAAGCAGCACAAAGGAGTGGAAAATATCCCATCTCAATATAGAGAAGTGTCTCGTTTTTTGATACATTGCAGATATGAACCATATAATATATTTGTGTTTCTTGTTAAGAACCATATGTCACGTTCTGAATTCTTGATCATTATTATTATTATTTATTTATTTTATTTTTTAGACCATTACATTGTCTTTGTATTTTTTGGCATATTGATGAAGCTTACTAAAGGCACCAAAATAGAATAAATATTTTTAAGGACATGGCTACACAGTGACATCTGCTCACCTATCAGTTACTGTAAAATTGTGGCACCTTGCGACAGTCACTAAATTCAGACTCATTTTTTTTGCAAAAGCCTAAAAGGTCATGCATGCCTTTTGTCACTTCTGGAAACATTGAGATTATTTTGTTATAATGATTTTGCAACTCATGGGCAGCCAGATGGGCAGCCATGGGCAGCCATGGGCAGCCATTTTCATTATGGTTTCCTTTAACTTTAATTATTTAGTTCAGGCATGCTCAACCTGCGGCCCTCCAGCTGTTGTGAAACTACAACTCCCACCATGCCCTGCTGTAGGCTGATAGCTGTAAGCTGTTCGGGCATGCTGGGAGTTGTAGTTTTGCAACAGCTGGAGGGCCGCAGGTTGAGCATGCCTGATTTAGCTCAATCATTAAAATATACCATACCTCCAAAAATAAAATGCAAGAACATAAATAGTGATACAAACAAGCATCATACTTAATTCAATGTCTAATAATCCAGCTTTTCATAGCAACCCTCCTATAGTCTTCCTTTGTACACCATACATTTTCATCTTTCTTTTTTTTATTTCTTTTTTTATACAGTGAATTTCAAGCATGTTTATTACATTTTTTCCATGTACTGGTGGCTTTTCTATCACATCTTTTTTTTCTGCTGTTTCTCATGGCTATAATGAAGCCTAAAGGATATGCAAAGAGGTATCTCCCAAGGAAAGAGAGCCATCGTGCTAGTGTCACCTTGTGGAAGTGGCTCCCTATGAGTTACAATTTGACTTTTTAACAAGCATTGGGACATGGCAAGGCAAAATAGCCAAGCTACATATTAGATATCCAGCCGTAGACAGCTGTTTCGGTATGCTTGTTCCTCATCAATAAAGAGTAGGATGCTGGCTGGCTGAGTGCAATGCCTTGTATTCAGCTTAGGTAGAGTAACATAGCATATAAGGCCGAAAAAAAGACATTTGTCCATCCAGTTCGGCCTGTTATCCTGCACGTTTATCCAGAGGAAGGCAAAAGCCACTGAAGGGGAAAAAAAATACTTGCGGACTCCAATCAGGCAATCAGAATAATTCCTTGGATTAACGACCCCTCTCTAGTAGCTATAGCCTGTAATATTATTACACTCCAGAAATACATCCAGGCCCCTCTTGAATTCCTTTATTGTACTCACCATCCTTTATTTATAAAAAAATACCAAATTTGCCCAAAATTTGGAAAAATTAGCAAATTTCCAAGTTTCAATTTCTCTACTTCCATAATACATAGTAATACCTCCAAAAATAGTTATTACTTTACATTCCCCATATGACTACTTCATGTTAGGATCATTTTGGGAATGACATTTTATTTTTTGGGGACGTTACAAGGCTTAGAAGTTTAGAAGCAAATCTTAAAATTTTTCCGAAATTTTCAAAAACCCACTTTTTAAGGACCAGTTCAGGTCTTAGGTCACTTTGTGAGGCTTACATAATAGAAACCACCCAAAAATGACCCCATTATAGAAACTACACCCCTCAAGGTATTCAAAACAGATTTTACAAACATCGTTAACCGTTTAGATGTTCCACAAGAGTTAATAGCAAATGGAGTTAACATTTCAGAATTTGGCACATTTTCCATTTCAATCCATTATTTCGACTAACAAAGCAAGGGTTAAAAGCAAAACAAAACTCAATATTTATTGCCCTGATTCTGTAGTTTGCAGAAACACCCCATATGTGGCCGTAAACTACTGTACAGGCACACGGTAGGGCGAAGAGGGAAAGGAGCGCCGTGTGGTTTTTGGAAGGCAGATTTTGCTGGACTGGTTTATTTACACCATGTCCCATTTGAAGCCACTCCTAGAGTAGAAACTCCATAAAAGTGACCCTATTTTGGAAACTACAGGATAAGGTGGCAGGTTTTTTTGGGACTATTTTTAGGGTACATATGATTTTTGGTTGCTCTATATTATATTTTTGTGAGGCAAGGTTACCAAAAATAGAAATTCAGAAATTTCATCTCCATTTGCCATAAACTGTTGAGGAACACCTAAAGTGTTAATAGAGTTTGTAAAATCAGTTTTGAATACCTTGAGGGGTGTAGTTTCTTAGATTGGGTCACTTTTCTGGAGTTTTTACTCTAGGGGTGCATCAGGGGTTCTTCAAATGGGGCATGGTGCAAAAAAAAAAGGCCATCAAAATCTGCCTTCCAGAAACCATACGGCGTTCCTTTACTTCTGCACCCTGCTATTTGGTCATACAACAGTTTACGACCACATATGGGGTGTTTCTGTAAACTGCAGAATCAGGGTAATAAATATTAAGTTATGTTTGGATGTTAACCCTTGCTTTGTTACTGGAAAAAAACGGATTAAAATGAAAAATTTGCCCAAAAATTGGCACCCTTTTTATAATTTTTTTTTGACCATGTTCATCTGAGGGGTTAGTTCATGGGGTATTTTTATAGTGCAGATTCTTAAGGACGCGGAGATACCTAATATGTCTACTTTTTTAATTTATTTAGGTTTTACACTATATTATCCTTTTATATATATATGTACAGGGTGGGCCAATTATTTGGATACACCTTAATAAAATAGGAATGGTTGGTGATATTAACTTCCTGTTTGTGGCACATTAGTATATGTGAGGGGGGAAAACTTTTCAAGATGGGTGGTGACCATGGCGGCCATTTTGAAGTCGGCCATTTTGAATCCAACTTTTGTTTTTTCAATAGGAAGAGGGTCATGTGACAAATCAAACTTATTGGGAATTTCACAAGAAAATCAATGGTGTGCTTGGTTTTAACGTAACTTTATTCTTTCATGAGTTATTTACAAGTTTCTGACCACTTATAAAATGTGTTCAATGTGCTGCCCATTGTGTTGGATTGTCAATGCAACCCTCTTCTGCCACTCTTCACACACTAATAGCAACACCGCAGGAGAAATGCTAGCACAGGCTTTCAGTATCCGTAGTTTCAGGTGCTGCACATCTCGTATCTTCACAGCATATGCTTTTGGTAGGTTTTGAACTAATGGTGGTCTATGGATGTTGCACTGTTATGGGGATCTGTGGATGATGCACCGTTATGAGGGTCTGTGGACGACGCACTGTTATGGGGATCTGTGTATGACGCACTGTTATGGGGATCTGTGGATGGTGCACTGTTATGAGGGGGATCTGTGGATGATGCACTGTTATGGGGAGATCTGTGGATGACGCACTGTTATGGGGATCTGTGGATTACACTGATGGGGATCTGTGCATTACACTGATGGGGATCTGTGGATGACACTTATGTCATCCACAGATTCCCCCATCAGATGTATCAGTGTGGAGGGAGGAGGCAGGGACACTCATGGCGGGGCCCGGTGCAGTGAATCTACTCTAATACACCATGCCCCGCAACTGTTAAATATATTCAATCTGATCTTTATCTAATTGTATATGCCCTGTACGGTACTTACTGTAGTACCGTAAGTATAGCATTAAGACGGCGCAGACCGGAATCTCCTTCGGTCATGCGCCGCCTGCCTGTTCATTCATAAAGTGAGATAAGCAGTAGTAGGGAGCTGGGGCAGGCGGCGCATGACAGAGGGAGCTGGGGCAGGCGGCGCATGACCGAAGGAGATGCCGGTCTGCGCCGTCTTTATGCTATACCTACGGTACTACAGTAAGTACCATACAGAGAATATACAATTAGATAAAGATCAGATTGAATGTATTTAACAGTTGCGGGGCCCGGTGTATTAGAGTAGAGTCACTGAACCGGCCCCACCATGAGTGTCCCCGCCTCCTCCCTCCACACTGATACTTCGCTGGCCGCGCTGTGCATAACCCCTCAGATGAAATAAAAAATAAAACGGTTCAAAAAAAGGTACCGTATTTTCCGATTTATAAGACGCACGGCCATTTCCCCCCCACTTTTGGGGGGGAAAAGTGCGTCTTATAAAACGAAAAATACGGTACTTTTTTTTACCGTTTTTTTTTTTTTACCGTTTTCATCTGAGGGGTTAGGTCATAGGGTATTTTTATAGAGCAGATTCTTACGGAAGCGGCGATAACTAATGTCTACTTTTTTAAAATTTCTTTAGGTTTTACACTATATTATCCCTTTATATACAAAAAAAATATATTTTAGTATCTCCATAGTCCAAGAGTCATTTTTTTTTTTTTTTAGCCGATTATCTTAGGTTTTTCGACTAGGCCCATGTGCAGCACGAGGCCCCAAAACGTCCTCATCTCAGCTGCACTGACCGGAGTCCAGCTACCTTCCCTAGCCAAAAAGGAGCCCGGATGTTGAGCAATGTACTGTTAGGCGAACATGTTCATTTGCTCCACCATCAGATTCACAAAGTGGTCACTGAAAAAAAGACTAAAATAGTCATATTCAGTGAAGCCCACTGTTGGAATCTGGATTCCTGCTTGGCCAATAAAATCAGGAATTACAGGCTCAAAATGCTCTGGGGTACACCATGCAAGTTCACCGGTAGGGGGCTCCGGTGGACTTAACTAGTGGGCTGGAAAACTAGTACAAGCCCCAGAGTTGCTTGTACTAGTGTGAGCCACAGGGTACCTGGCATGGCGGTCCCCTTGCTCCGCCTGGTGGCGTCTCCGCCGCCTTGGGGGCTCATCATCATCGCTAGATGATGAGGAGGACGCGGATGACAAAAGGAAAGTGGGGTCATCCTCATCCTCACTGGGTCTCTCGGAGTCGGAGGCAAGCTGGGCATATGCCTCCTTGGCTTAGAACATCCGGCGGGCCATAGGGGAGTGTGTGTGTGCGTGTGTGTGTGTGCGTGCGTGTGTGGAAATCTTTATTTAGTGTGTGTGGGGGCACGGGTGTTCGCGCACTTATCCCTAAAACTAACAGATCGATCACCATCACCTCTCAGGATCGCAGGATGGTGATTGGTGGTGTATGATCACACTACCGATCACCATCCTGTTCCGGGTTATCGGGTCACCAGAGACCCGAATAACCCGGAAATGCAGCAAACCGCAGGTCTGAATTGACTTGCGGTTTGCCGCTATCGCGGATACGGGGAAGGGGGGGTCCCAGGGTGCCTGCTGAATGATTTCAGCAGGCACCCAGTTCCAATCACTGCCCGCCGCGCTGTGGTGATCGGAAATACACATGACGTACCGGTACATCATGTGTCCTTAAGTACCGGGACATTATGACGTACCGCTACGTCATGTGTCCCCAACAGGTTAAAGAGACCAGCTGTGTATACAGACTTACTGAAAGCACTCCATGGTATAGAGGCTTATTGGCAATGCTCTATTGTAAAACAATGCACAGACATATCTCCCAAGGAAAGAGAACCATCTTGCTTTTCAGTATGCCTTGGGACATGACAAGTAAAAACTGTTAAGTCAAATATCCAACTGTAGACAGCTGTTTTGGTGAGCTATAGCTGCAAGCAAGGCATCACTCAGCCAGCCCAAATCCTACTCCATTCCCCAAGCATCCCAAAATAGCTGTCTAGGGATGAAAATTTTGCTTGGCGTTGACTTTCCATTGTTATTTCCGAAGGCATGTTAAAAAGTCAGACTTTTTGACTCATAGGGAGCCACTTCGACAAGGTTGTGCTAGTGAGATGGTTCTCTTTAATTGGGAAATACCTTTCCAGTTTTCCCATGGAGCATTGCCAATAAGTCATGGAGCATTTCCAGTAAATCTCCATACAGAGCTGGTCTCTTTAATGAGAGTCATTACCCTACCTAAGCTGAAGCCTAGGGGTAAAAAAAAAAAAAGACAGAAAAAATTAGCATACTGCATTTTGGCACAAACCTAAAAGAAACAAAAAGTCACCGAAACACCATAAACAAAAACACATTGAGCCACATTTACAAATGTGAGTGCACCAAAAAGTAGCACAATTTGGTTTAGGTTTAGAAAAAGTTTCTGTGCTTAGTCTGAAAAGCGGTGCAGCTTACGACAAGAGGACTTTGTTTCAGGTGAAGGGGTGTGGCCTAAGGTGTGACATTTGGCACCAAATTGCACCAGAAATCTGATCTACAACTCTGTCTGAAATTAAGCCAACCAACAGCTGGTATAGAGTTAGACAAAAATGCCTATCGCTGCCCCAAATTTATCATCCAGCCTGGATCACTGAGATAAATCTGGTGCTCTGTGTCTTACTACTTTCATAATGGACAGATATTTTTTATTGGAAACATTTTATAAGGGTCGGCCACACGTTCAGGTTTCCTTATGCAGTTTTGGAATCCAAAACCAGGGGTCAGTCATAAAGGGAGAGAAAGTATAAAGGACTTTGCCTCTTTTTTTTTTATTCCAAAACTACATTGGCAAACGTGACCATGTACCTATACCCTAAGGGCCTTTGCAGAGTCCCCAGTGCATCTCCTTAACTCCCAGCGCTCCTGGAGGTCACATAGCATTATATTGATTTATGGTGCTATGTAACCTTTACAGTTCTAGAATGTATTGTATATGACTGACAGCATTATGCCAGTGTTATCCAATACATTTCAGAACTGTAAGGGTTAAATAGCATCATAAATCAATATAATGCTATGTGATCCTCTCAGTGCTGGGAGTTCAGTCCGGGAGCTGCGCTGCGGACTTGCAGCGTGACCAACACTCGTCTGCAAGGGCCCTAAGGGTTATGTGCCATCTAAAACTGGAATACATCTATTATGCAGCCAATATACTGTATACACAGTGGTAAATATGAGGCTAATTGCATCGCAAAACTACTTTTCTGCTGTCTGATCACAATCAAATAACTGGCAACCTTCTGCTGGCGATTAAAGGGGTTTTCTGACTTTTATATACTAATGACCTGTCCTCAGGATAGGTTACCAATATTTGATTGGTGGGGCTCGGACACCTGGGACTCTTGATGATGAGCTCTTTAAGGAGACTTGATTGCATAGTGGCTTTGCTTGGTATCATATATCAGCCTCATTTACTTGAATGAGATTGAGCTGCTCCTAGGCCACATGACAGATTAAAGTAGTGTCAGCGGCCTAGGGTAAGCTAAGAGAAGTAGCACCGTGGCCTTCTCAAACAGCTGATTGGCCAAACATTTTCCTCACTGTAGGTTCTGCTGCCTCCTTTTTGCCATTTGTCATTAAGTTTCTCTATTAGTGACCACTCTGTCTATAAAAGTAAAAGACATTATATCCATGGTCACCAATAACGACAGTTTCTACATCACTATAAAGGCTCTCTGCAGCCAGGAAATAGCAATTTTTTATGCAATTCGTCGCAAATAAATTTGGATCGAAGCAAAAAAAATGTTTTAATTTGGCGAACCTGCCAAATCGAATTTTTGAAAAATTCGCTCATCTCTAATCCTGATATATCTATTTCTATCTTCTACAGAGCCCAATATATGAAAGCTTAAAACAGCCCTTTTTTTATCTTGGGGGAGGGCAGTGGGAGAGCTGACAGCCTGCAGTATAGTATAAAATAGTAGTATAAAAAACATGTCTCATGATAAGGGTTATCACTAGACAGGAATCTAATATATTAGACCTCACATGGTTATGTCGTCAGAAAAATAAAAATGGTCTTGGAATGCAGTGACACAAGATTAATTTGTAAAAAATAAAATAAAAATAAAAATAAGATATATATATATATATATATATATACACTCACCTAAAGAATTATTAGGAACACCTGTTCTATTTCTCATTAATGCGATTATCTAGTCAACCAATCACATGGCAGTTGCTTCAATGCATGTAGGGTTGTGGTCCTGGACAAGACAATCTCCTGAACTCCAAACTGAATGTCAGAATGGGAAAGAAAGGTGATTTAAGCAATTTTGAGCGTGGCATGGTTGTTGGTACCAGACGGGCCGGTCTGAGTATTTCACAATCTGCTCAGTTACTGGGATTTTCACACACAACCATTTCTAGGGTTTACAAAGAATGGTGTGAAAAGGGAAAAACATCCAGTATGCGGCAGTCCTGTGGGCGAAAATGCCTTGTTGATGCTAGAGGTCAGAGGAGAATGGGCCGACTGATTCAAGCTGATAGAAGAGCAATGTTTACTGAAATAACCATTAGTTACAACCGAGGTATGCAGCAAAGCATTTGTGAAGCCACAACACGCACAACCTTGAGGCGGATGGGCTACAACAGCAGAAGACCCCACCGGGTACTACTCATCTCCACTGCAAATAGGAAAAAGAGGCTACAATTTGCACGAGCTCACCAAAATTGGACTGTTGAAGACTGGAAAAATGTTGCCTGGTCTGATGAGTCTCGATTTCTGTTGAGACATTCAAATGATAAAGTCCGAATTTGGCGTAAACAGAATGAGAACATGTATCCATCATGCCTTGTTACCACTGTGCAGGCTGGTGGTGGTGGTGTAATGGTGTGGGGGATGTTTTCTGGGCACACTTTAGGCCCCTTAGTGCCAATTGGCCATCGTTTAAATGCCACGGGCTACCTGAGCATTGTTTCTGACCATGTCCATCCCTTCATGACCACCATGTACCCATTCTCTGATGGTTACTTCCAGCAGGATAATGCACCATGTCACAAAGCTCAAATCATTTCAAATTGGTTTCTTGAACATGACAATGAGTTCACTGTACTAAAATGGCCCCCACAATCACCAGATCTCAACCCAATAGAGCATCTTTGGGATGTGGTGGAACGGGAGCTTCGTGCCCTGGATGTGCATCCCTCAAATCTCCATCAACCTCAAGATGCTATCCTATCAATATGGGCCAACATTTCTAAAGAATTTTATCAGCACCTTGTTGAATCAATGCCATGTAGAATTAAGGCAGTTCTGAAGGCAAAAGGGGGTCCAACACCGTATTAGTATGGTGTTCCTAATAATTCTTTAGGTGAGTATGTATATATATATATATATATAGTGAAAAAATCTACCGGCAGCACCACAACTAAAACAAAAACAGGTGCAGGGTCCGAGTACGGTAACTGGAGCTTACCCACTAGTAGACAATAGAAAAAATCGGACAGCACTCCAGACGGTTTCTTCGGTAAAGCAAGTAAAATTTAATCACCCATGTGGTGGCAGCAAAAAAGCTTTTTTGCTGCCACCACATGGGTGATTAAATTTTACTTGCTTTACCGAAGAAACCGTCTGGAGTGCTGTCCGATTTTTTCTATTATATATATATATATATATAAATTTGTGTAAAGCAAGTGTTTTAATTTGTTCTTCCCCTTTTATGTCATGTAACTGCTTAGTGATGTCTATACCTGGCTGCAGTATGAAGTAACTGTACCTGCGTACTGACCTTTAGGTGGCGCCACGAGGGGCCAGGAGACTAGAAAACACTAAGTTTTGGAACAGTAGGCTCAGCTCCATTGAAGAAATCATCAGGGTAAGATGCCTTGCTACCATCACCTCTCTTAATATCATATGGGTGTTGGACAAGTATTATGTTGGGCATAGGTCGATGGAGCATGCTCATTTGTCTGCATGACTCTCTGTGACTGTTACTTTACATCATCTTTGGCTTTATATTTCTTTGTAGATATATTTTATCATAGTTTAGTAAACCCTTTATGCACCTAAATCGTGTCAAATTTTTCCCGGACTTCCAATCTCACGATACATTCTGCACTGACCTGCAGAATAAAGTTATCATGTTATTTATCCCACACAGAGAACCTCATAAAAATAAATCCCACAAAATAATGTTACATATAGTTACATAGTTACATAGTTAATACAGTTGAAAAAAGACATAATTCTATCAAGCTCAACCAAGGGATAGGCGGGGACACGAATCCCAGAAGAAAATGAAACTAAGATTTCTACACATTTTCATAAGCATTAATGTTTACTTTTAAAAAATCATCTAAACCCTTTTTAAAACTGTGCCTGCTGTGACCACGTCATGAGAAAGTCTATCCCACAGATTCACAGTTCTTACAGCAAAGAAGCTTTGACGCTTCTGGAGACTGAACTTTTTCTTCTCCAGTCAGAGGCAGTGCCCCCTTGTCTTTTGAGGGCATTTTACATGGAACAGTTTTTCACCGTATTTTTTGTATAGCCAATTTATATATTTGTATCGGTTAATCATATCCCCCTTAGATGTCTCTTCTCAAAATTAAATAAATTAAATTCTTTAAAAAATGTTTTTTATAACTAAGACCCTCAATGCCCCTTATGAGTTTAGTTGCTCTCCTACTTTTTCCAGCTGCAGAGCATCTTTTTTATGGACTTGTGCCCAGCACTGAACTGAATATTCCAGATGAGGCCGCACAAATGCTTTGTAAAGTGGTAATATTACATCCCTGCCCTGCAAGTCCATGCCTTGTTTAATGCATGACAATATCCTAGTGGCCTTAGAAGCAGCTGATTGACATTGTACGCTGTTATTCAATCTATGATCTATAAGGACACCCAAATCCTTCTCTATAAGTGACTCCCCCAGTGTTACATTCCCTAGGACACATGATGCACAGAGATTAATACTACCAAGATGCATAACGCTACATTTATCTACACTGAACATCATTTGCCAAGTTGATGCCCAATCACTCAGAGTGTTGAAGTCAGCTTGTAGTTTATGGACATTTTCCATAGACTGTACAGTATTGCACAGCTTAGTGTCATCTGCAAATATAGAAATGATGCTATTAATCCCATCCTCAATATCATTAATAAATACATTAAATTATAGAGGACCCAGCACTGAACCTTTGGGTACACCACTTATAACCCTGGACCATTCTGAATAGGAATCATTGACCACAACTCTCTGGACATGGTCCTTCAGCCAGTTTTCAATCCAATTACTTTACACTTTCCAAGCCTATAGACCTTACTTTACCTATTAAACGTCTATGAGGGACAGGATCAAAAGCCTTTGCAAAATCCAGAAACACAACATCCACAGCCAACCCTCCGTCCAGGCTTCTACTCACCTCCTCATAAAAACAAATCAGGTTAGTCTGACAACTTCTGTCCTTGGTAAACCCATGCTGGTTGTCACTTATAATATTATTTACAGTCACATACTCCTGTATATAGTCCCTTAAGAGTCCTTCAAACATTTTCCCACAACAGAAGTTAAACTAACTGGGCTATTTTTACCTGTGGAGGACCAAGATCCTTTTTTGAATATTGGCACCTCATTTGCCTTGCGCCAATCACTTGGCACTGTTTCAGTACCTAGATAATCTTTAAAAATTATAAACAGGGGCACAGCAATGATTGAACTGAACTATTTAAGAACTCTTGGGTGTAATCCATCTGGACCCAGGGCCTTGTTCACATTCACCGTATTTAACTTATCTTGGACCATATCTACAGTTAGCCAATTAAGTATATTACTGGATGTACTAACAGCCCCAGCACCACAGATATCGGCTCCTTTCTCTTCTTTTGTATATACAGAGCTAAAAAAAAAAAATTTAACTCTTCCTTTTCCTTATCTTCAGTGACTAACCCCCTTTACCATTATTTAGGGGACCCACCTGCTCAAACCTTGTTTTTTTTTTAGCATTTATATATTTAGCATTTTGAATTTTTGCTAATTTTATCTCCTTTTTTACTGATTTTATTAAGCCCTTTGTAAACTTCAAATGCTACAGCTGACCCCTCAGCTTTGTATTTTTTAAATGCCCCTTTTTTGTCTTTAATTGCCCTTTTTACAGTAGCTATAAGCCATGGAGGGGGAAGGTTTAATTTAAGCCATTATATTTGTTACCTAAAGGAATAAATTTTTTGTGCAATTACTCAATGTGCAGAGATCATCTTCCTGGTTGCTATGAGGAACGCCCTGCTGCAGTTTTGCTGGCCCTGGGCTTTCATCCCTAATATCAGCCAAACAGGCATATTTACTAGGGCGTTCCAGCTAAGGACTAGCCTCCCTGGCACTTTTCCCTCTACCCCTATGTTAACCCAACTGCTGACCTGATAGTCCTGATCTTGCCCTCCTTCTCCGACCTCCATTTCACTGACCTCAGTCAGTGCCTGCATAGTGAGGTCTAAGCCTTTCTCCAGTTTTGCAATGCCCCTAAGTATTTAAACCCCTTCCCGACCGCAATCCGTATATATACGTGATAGCTGCACATACCCCGTGCAGCTACCACGTATACAAACGTTCTGGCAGCTCTTTAATCCAAGCGCTGCAAAGCGCTTGGATTAAAGCTTCTGCCCCTGCCCTGTATGCTGTCACGGCAATCAGAGTGGCCCCTTGCTGGCAATCGATCCGATTGGTTAGTCTGTGCAGACTAACCAATCGGATCGCGGCAGTGAAAAAATGCCAGTTTCAGGCTCTGATCTGCGCTCTGCAGATCAGAGCCTGAAATCACATGGAGTCCTCGTGCCCCCCCCCCGATCTGTGCCCCCGATCTGTGTCCACCCCCAATCTGTGCCCCTGCACCTGAAGCTGTCTGCAAAGTGCACATTGAATCAGCCTGCCTGCCCAGTGCACTGATGCGCCCGCCCCATACATTCAGTAACACCCCCCCTCCCTTTCCAGTGCTGCCCCCTGCCCCCCCATACGGTTTGATCCCTCTGCTGTGTGTGATGGCGGCGGCTCCATTCCTGAGCCGCCGCCATCATCAGAGTGTCAGCTCTATGCTGACAATCTGCTTTAACCCCATATATGCCGCGGCAGCAGCATCCATGGGGTTAATAGAGGAAGGGGGCTCCCTCTCTCCACCATCGGGGCTGCTGCGCTGTTCCATGGCATTCCTTTCCTTCTGCGCCCTGCCGTGTGGCCGTACAGCAGTTTACGACCACATGTGGAGTGCTTATGTAAACCACGGAATCAGGGTAATAAATATTGAGTTTTGTTTGGCTGTTAACCCTCAATGTGTTAAAGAAAAAAAAAATGTATAAAGGGTATAAACGCCTAAAGGGTTAACAAAGTTTGTAAAATCAGTTTTGAGTAACTTGAGGGTTGTAGTTTCTACAATGGGGTCATTTATGGAGGTTTCCACTATGTAAGCCCCACAAAGTGTCTTCAGACCTGAACTGGTCCTTAAAAAGTGGGTTTTGTAAATTTTCTTAAAAATTGTAAGAATTGCTTCTAAACTTCTAAGCCTTCTAACGTCCTAAAAAAATAAAATGACAACATAAAGTAGACATATGGGGAATGTTAAGTAATACATATTTTATTAGGTATGACTTTCTGTTTTAGAAGCAGAGAAATTGAAATTTGGAAAATTGAGAATTTTTTAATTTTTTTTGTAAATTTGGGATTTTTTCATAAATAAAGGTGAAATATATTGACTCAAATATATGACTATCATGAAGTACAATGTGTCACGAGAAAACAATCTCAGAATGGCGTGGATAAGTAAAAGTGTTCCAAAGCTATTACCACATAAAGTGACGCACGTCAGATTTGTAAATTTTGACCTGGACACTGGGGCATCAATGACCCTTGGTCATGAAAGGGTTAAGCTGCTTTTTTAGATCCAAGATCTGGGCTTCCAAATATGCAAGGTGATTGCATCTAGTGCAAATGTATTCACCCATAAAAAGTTATTCAACCATCAAAGTTATTTAATACACTATATGTATTTCAAAATGGTAAAAAAAATATATAACTCATTCTAAAAAATTCCAGATCTCTCATATAGCTAAAGTGAAGAAACAATAAAAAGGTATGACCACTGGAACACAGAGGGGGGAAATTTGCTGTTCGTCTTTAAGGCTAAAATTAGTTATGCTACTAAGGGGTTAAAAGAACCTAAGTCACCAGAGTTTTGACAAGCTATACTTACTCTAGACAAAATCAAAATCTGCAATAAAAGTGAAATTTTTTTTAGGGTTTTTCCAATTTTATTAGGACGGTTGTGGGCTTAAAGGGGTATTCCAAGATTTTAATATTCATGGCTTATCCTCAAGGTAGTTGTTTAATATCTGATTGGTGAGTGTCTGAAACCCCACACCCCCACTGAACACCTTTTCCTAAGTAACTCTGGCTGTGGAAATTGGCACCGGGACTACACAGCTCCAAATATTGGACTGGTCCTCAAGGGGGTAGCCTAATTTTGTTGCAATAATCTGGAGAGGATACTGTATGTTAGCTCTTCTGACATGTCTGATGTAGTACTATGCATTTTTGTACTCCCCATGTAATATAATTCATCTTTTCTTATAATCCAGCAGGGTTTTGTTCTTCCTTTGTTCTTCCAGGAAACTTTCAAACGGACTGACAGCTCGTCAAAGGGTCATACAATGCCCCACACGGTATGGCACTGGTATTATTAGGGTACTTTCACACTTGCGTTTTTCTTTTGCGGCATAGAGTTCCGTCACAGGGGCTCTATACCGGAAAAGAACTGATCAGGTATATCCCCATGCATTCTGAATGGAGAGTAATCCGTTCAGTTTGCATCAGGATGTCTTCAGTTCAGTCGTTTTGACTGATCAGGCAAAAGAGAAAACCGCAACATGCTACGGTTTTCTCTCCGGCGAAAAAAACGGAAGACTTGCCTGAACGCCGGATCCGGCATTTTTTCCATAGGAATGTATTAGCGCCGGATCCGGCATTCAGAATACCGGAATGCCGGATCCGTTGTTCCGGCATGCGCATGCGCAGATCGGTCAAAATGTGAAAAAGTGTACAAGACGGATCCGTCGGTCCGCATGACAAGCGGAGAGACGGATCCGTCCTTGCAATGCATTTGTGAGACGGATCCGCATCCGGATCCGTCTCACAAATGCTTTCAGTCAGCGGCAGATCGGCGGATCCGGCGGCCAGTTCCGACGACGGAACTGCCCGCCGGATCACACTGCCGCAAGTGTGAAAGTAGCCTTAATTGGACAGTGTCAGGGTGAGTCCCTACACACCCCAACTAGTGAAACCCAATTGTGCAATTGAGTCATACATTTCTAGTAGGAATACCTAGAGAACTAAAAAAAAATTGTCATTTGATGTGGAATAAAAGCACTTATAAAATAGATACATCGGGAGTGGTGAAAGGTCCTCTTTAAAGGATAACTGTCACACTTAGACCCTAATTTCAATTTTCATATATGTAGTTACTAATAACATGATATTCCAGAATCAGTTACTATTAGACTGACTTACCTCATATTTAATAAGATTCAGCCCTTCGCAACCAGTCTGCATAAAACTGCAATTTCACTATTCAGTTAAGATGGCCTGCCACTGCCCTCACCCTGAGGCTAATCCCACCTGCCCTCACTAGCCAGTAACAATAGCCCCCCAAAAGTGTCAGTAACCAGAGATCTCCCCCTAAAGGGTTAATCTCCTGCAGCACAAAGGGGTCCTCTTACCACATGTTTCTTTCATTTATACACTGAGCAGACGGCAGATCTCCCTTCCCTGCTCTGCGCTGCTTCGACTCTGCCTTCTCCAGCTCTGCTGAGTGAGGGAGCGTCTGCCAAGCGCAGGGACAGGGAGAAGTGCACACAGCCCAGGCACTGTTATCAGCTGCTGGGGAGGACCTGGCTCTAATCATTTACTTACAGTCCCTGGCTGTCAGCAATCTGACCTTGCACGCTGTGGTTCTGCGTCCTCTGTCCTTCAACACATAGAGGGACCCTGCATAGCAACCTGATTTTAAGCACAGGTAAAAGTAGGCAGTACAGGGGACAAAATCTGACATCTGAAAAGATGTCAGATATAATACACTAGAGGCTTATTATATAGCCCATGACAGTCAGAGAAAAGACTCTGCACTTTATGTATGTGATAAGCTGGCTTGTCTAGCTTTGATTTTGAGCCAGAGTTGTGCCCTATCACCAATTTAAGCTTGATTCTTAATAACCTTGTAATGTAGGAGAAAATTAATTATAAATGTTTAGCCTTGGAGGAAGTTAGGAACATGTGGCAATAGTAAGAGGAGAATTAGTCCTTCATAACTCTTCTTCAGCCAGCATCACTGCATTATTATTAATTTCTCTGTGACCTAAATAAAAGGTTAGGTTTACTTACTTTACATACTCACATTCATATGTTTTCATAGAAAAAAGAATCATAGAAAAAGTTGGTGAAACAGATTTCTTCTGTAATTTGGGAAATAAAAAAAAAAATCTATAGCCACTCATAAAAACATACTGTATATTCAGAGGTGTAATTTAGAAGCTTCTGGGCCATAATGCAAAATCTATAACAAGTATAATTATTGCGCTGAGTGTACCTATATTATAGTTATTTTAAAACATAACTTTTATTTAATCGATATTTAGAATATAAAGACACTTATATTAAAACAATGCTTGTGTTGCACTGCTTTCATAGAGGAGTGTCAGGTATGGCAACAAGGTTCCGATTCTTAGCAGCAGCGGTTTTGTAAATGGGTCTCTTTTGAACAAGTATTCAGGTGGGTTGCTCTGCCTGAGTTCTATCCCTACATATACTAGTCGTGATGAGTGGGGAGAACCCTATCTGGCAGTATTCCGGGCACCCGCCCTTATAAGGGCAACCCACAACCGCTGGAACCTCGGATCTTTTGCTGTTTCACCCTGACAGATAATTCCCTCTAAACTGTCCGACGCGTTTCACCACTAGGAGCAGTGGTTCTTCAGGGACAAGGAGACAAGAACGCCGGGGCGCCTAGTGCAGTGACAGCGCTCCCGCACGCATATCAAGGTAGTGGCCACTGGGAAGAAGGAAGAGGAGGAGAAACGGAGGTTTCGATTGATCCCGCGTACATTTTCCTATTGGCTCCAGGCTTTTGCGATTTTGGCCAGCGTGATTGGGAAAAGGAAGCCGTAATGTTGTTTGTCTCTTTTTTGTTACATCGATGCAATTGGTGAGGCTTTTCGGGTATATGGGGGGACGGGCTGGCTGCGTTACTGACGAGCAGTTCCGGCAGAGGATGGCGGTGCGAAGTAGCATAAGATGGGATCATAAAGACATTGGGTTATGGATGCGGGTAATGGCACCGGTACGGGCAGGGCAGTCCTTTGGGAATGAGTCGGGGGGATCAGGGCAGTCGGCATTCTCGGTGGCCTCAGCAAAAGGGCTCTGCTTCCTCTTTAACAAAGGGAATTGTAGGTTTGGGGCAAAGTGTAGATTTAAACATGAGTGTTCAAGGTGCGGCGGTACTCATGGAGCCAACAGATGTTTTAGAGGGAACAGGCAGAGGGGAGAGGAGGCGGCTGGAAAAGGGTCGGACTCCGGTGCGGGTGGAAAAGATGGAGCCCTACTTAAGTAGATACCCCAATAAAGGGGTGGCGGCATTTTTGAGGGACGGGTTTACTAGGGTTTTTTCTATTCCCTCTGCACCGTTGCCGGTTGTTATGCGAAGGAAAAATCTGCGCTCGGCGGTTGAGCATCCGGAAGTGGTGTCTGACAAGTTGGCCAGGTAGGTTGCTTTGGGGCGCATGGGCGACCCCTTTTCAGAGCTGCCCCTGGCCGATTTGAGGGTATCGCCTTTGGGAATTGTACCTAAAAAGGAGCCGAATAAGTTTCGGCTCATTCACCATTTATCCTACCCAAAGGGTGCGTCGGTCAATGAGGGTATCGATCCGGAACTCTGTTCGGTTGCATACACTTCATTTGATGCGGCTGTAGATTGGGTGCGGAAGTTGGGGGTGGGGGCGTTGTTAGCAAAGACGGACATCGAGTCGGCGTTCCGTCTCCTACCTGTAAATCCGGACAGTTTGCATTTGCTGGGGTGCTACTGGGATGGGGGGTACTTCGTAGATGGATGCTTACAGATGGGGTGTTCGGTGTCGTGCGCATATTTTGAAGCATTTAGTTAATTTTTGGAGTGGGTTGTTATGGACGTTTCGGGTTGCTCATCCATTATTCATTACTTGGATGATTTTTTTTAGTTTGGGCCCGGCAGGGTCTACGGTTTGTTCATTGTTACTGAGCACGTTAGAATCGGTTTACGGAATTGAGCTTCCTGGGTATCATTATTAACACGGAAAGGATGGAATGTCGGTTGCCTGAGGAGAAGGTGCAAGATTTACGGATGGTGGTGGAGCAGGCGAGGAGGGCAACGAAGATCAGATTGAAGGATTTGCAATCCTTGTTGGGCAAGCTCAATTTCGCATGTAGGATTATGCCAATGGGGAGAATTTTTTGTCAGCGTTTGGCGGGGGCTACGGCAGGTATTACGGCCCCGCACCACTTTGCTAGGTTGGGTAAGGAACTAAAAAGGGATCTGGCAGTTTGGGTGGAATTTTTACAGCATTTTAATGGGAGGACTTTGGTTTTGGGGGAGGTGGTGGATAATTTTGATTTTGAACTGTTTTCAGACGCGGCTGGGGGATCGGGTTTTAGGGTGTATTGTCATGGGCAATGGTGTGCGGGTATTTGGCTGGTTTCATGGGTAGAGAGGGGATGGGTAAAGAACCTGGTGCTATTAGAGCTTTTCCCAATTGTGTTAGCGGTAGTGTTGTGGGGGGGTTTAGGGATAGAGGGATAGAAAGTCAGATTCCATTGTGCTAATTTGGGGGTGGTCCAGGCCATTAATAACATGATGGCGTCGTCGCCGCCCGTAGTTCGTTTGCAGCATTTAGTTTTGGTTTGTTTGTCGCTGAATGCTTGGGTTGTGGCGGTACATGTGTCGGGAGTGTCTAACGGTATTGTGGATGCCCTTTCTCGTTCTCAGTTGGAGCGGTTTCGGCGGTTGGCTCCGGGAGCGGACGGCGAGGGGTTGGAGTGCCCAGAGTCCATGTGGGAGCTGTTGGAGGTACCATAGGAAGGTTGCTGCAGGACTCAATGAGTGCCGGGGCGTGGGTGGCTTACGGTAAAGCGTGGAGCGAGTGGCAGCGGTGGTGTGAGGATTTGGGTGTGCTTGTGGACGAGGGAGATACGCCTCTGTTATTGTTCCTGGGGCATGTTAAAGAGCGGGGTTGGTCTGTGGTGAAAATAAATAGGTGGATTGCGGGGGTTGCTTTCGGTTTTAAGCTAAGGAGTTTGCCGGATGTAACCAAAACTTTTCTAGTGAGACAGGTGTTGAGGGGCTGGAGGCGCGGGAAGCAGACGGAGGACAGGAGGAGGCCAGTTTCATTTGAATTGTTGTTAAAGTTAGGTATGCAAGTGGAGTTGGTTTGTCACTCATGTTGGGAAGTGAGGCTGTTCAAGGTTGCTTTTTCCCTAGCGTTCTTTGGGGTGTTTCGGTTGGGGGAGTTGGTATCTGATAGTGTGCAGGCCGTCGGCGGTGGGTTATTGAGTGAGGATGTCGTGCTATCCGGTGACAGGGTTGGCATCAAGATCCATAGGTCTAAAACGGATAGAGAAGGAAAAGGTAATTATGTATGGTTGTTTAAAGTTCCGGGCTATGCCCTGTGTCCAGTGCGGTGCTTGCGGGTGTATGATGTGAGTAGTGTGGCGGCGGAGGGTCCCTATGTTGAGGCATGAGGACGGGTCTTATCTATCACAATACCAGTTTGTGGCAGTGTTTAAGCGCTGTCTGCGCAAGCTGGGTATTGCAGCGGAAGATTTTACTGGGCACTCGTTCAGGATAGGTGCTGCCACAGAGGTGGCTATAGCAGGGATGAGTGATGAAGTGATTAAAAGGATTGGGAGATGGGAATCAGTGAGGTTTAGGTCTTATGTTCGGGTGGGTTTGTTGTAATAATGATGCATGTTGAATGATGTGGTCTTGTGTTTTTCTTTGTTATATTTTTCAGGAGCTAGGCCCGCGTTGGTCTGGATACTCGGACACTCCTTTGTGTTTTGGGGGGCGCTGAGGGTGGACGTTCGCCCTGAGGGAAGACAATTAGGGCTCGATAGGGATGTTGCGGTGGTTCGGTGGATTGGGGTAAGGGGTATGTTGTGGGAAGGGGTTATGAGGGAAGTTCACCGGTACGCTCGGTTGGGTACTCCCCTGGACATATTGGTGTTGCATGTGGGGGGGAAAGACCTAGGGGCTAAGCTAGTTAGAGAGCTGATCAGGGACGTGAAATCAGGTGTGGCGTGGGGTGAGGTCAGTGGAACGCCTGAACAAGGCAAGGATTAAGGATAACAGGATTTTGAGGAAGTTCATGGCCAGGAATGGGGCGGTGGCAGTGCGGCATGAGGAGCTGGATCCGGGTGTTGGGGCTTTTTGGAGGGCAGACGAGGTGCACTTAAATGCCGTGGGGATTGATTTGTGGTCACTGGGACTGCAAGGTGGGATCGAGAGGGCTCTTAGGTTGTGGAGGAACGCGCAAGCCTGAGGGAGGTTGTCAGGTTGCGTGTCGATGGCGGTGGGAGGTCCTCGAAGTTGTTGGTACGGATACTTCGGGAGAATTGGAGGGCCTCAATGGTGGGACTGGATTCCCATGGTTGGACAGTTGGCTTGTGAAAAAGGCGTCCGTCAGTTGGTCTCCGAGCTGGTGTTTTACGGCTGGAGGCAAGATGGATGTGCCAGTTTGGGGAGTCGTGATAACGAGTTTTTTTGGGGCTTCAAGGACCTCCCTCGTCAGGAAAAAAAAAATTGTAGTTATGTTTATTTATGTTATGTATTTATTAATAAACGGCTGCTGTAGCCATTAAAATCCGACCTGGTCTCAGTGTGTTATTGTTAAGTTTGGGTCAGAATGTGGTTTAAGGTGTGTGAAGGAGGCCCACGAGAGATGGACAATACCCTACTCATGTATACGTCAAATGGAGGCATAAAATATAATGTGAACCAACCCTAACGGCTCATGCAAATTGCGGCCCGCAATGCACAGGAACCGACCCTGGGGCAGCCACATGTGGTTCGCGGACCGATTCACTTGAATGGGGTCCGCGATCCGCATCCGACAGTCCACTCCGCAAAAAATGCACTACTGAATGTACAACTTTTTTGAGGTGCGGAGACACGGCCAGGAACACCACGGAAGCACTCCGTAGTGCTTCCGTGGGATTCCGATATGTGTTCCGCGGACACATGCAAGTGGTGCAGATCCATCTGTGCAGATACCAGACGGATCTGCACCTAAACGCAGGTGTGAAAGTAGCCTTACACTAATGTTCTCTTACATGAGAATTGTGCCGCTTAGAAACAGTGCAAGGAGTATGACTGCAACTTCTATATTACTACGTTTTGTGGTTGTGTATTTTACTTTATTTATTTAGTTATTTATTTTACTTATAATACGTCAGCATTAATTATACTTAATTATATACTTAATTATGATTGCTACTCTTTCCAGTCTATTAACAAATTAAAGAGATTCAATTTCACATCATTCAATCTCTTTTAATTTCATTTTTCACTCATTTGTTCTTTTAACAAAAATATTTTTTGGAATTATTTTCCCATAAAAAAGCAATCAAAATTTAATAAAGCATCATAATATGTACATAGTTTGAAATAAAAGCATCCAATATCAGAACATTCACTAATCGTGGCCATATCTTAAAGGGAACGTATCACTGATTTCATTCATTTATTTAATTTTGTCAAATATGCATATCCCTTGCTTAATCTGTTTTTTGTTTTCTAATTGTAAACTTTTTTTAATTCTATTTTTTAATATTTGATTTTATACGCAGCCACCTTGTCTATGTCACTGCTTTGCACTCTGAACATGTAGCTGGCCAGCTAAGACCTGTCCTAGGTTGTTAATGCTAATATAGCTTATATGTTTATACAGCTAAACCTGCCAATAACCTTAACATATTTTCTATGTTCGTGTGTTAAAGACAAAAGCAGAGTTATTTAGTGACTTTCTGTTTGGATGTCATACAACTGTTATATACGCTGCCCGTCCCAAAAAAAAGTCGCCACCAAAAATATTTAGTTGGACCGCCTTTAGCTTTGATTACGGCACGCATTCGCTGTGGCATTGTTTCGATAAACTTCTGCAATGTCACAAGATTTATTTCCATCTAAGTGTTGCATACATTTTTCACCAAGATATTGCATTGATGATGGCAGAGACTGACTGCTGTGCAAAGCCTTCTCCAGCACATCCCAAAGATTCTCAATGGGGTTAAGGTCTGGACACTGTGGTTGGCCAATCCATGTGTGAAAATGATGTCTCATGTTCCCTGAACCACTCTTTCACAATTTGAGCCCGATGAATCCTGGCATTGTCATCTTGGAATATGCCCGTGACATCAGGGAAGAAAAATCCATTGATGGAATAACCTGGTCATTCAGTATGTTCAGGTAGTCAGCTGACCTCATTCTTGGAGCACATACTGTTGCTGAACCTAGACCTGATCAACTGTAGCAGATCATAGCACTGCCCCCACAGGCTTGTACAGTAGGCACTAGGCATGATGGGTGCATTACTTCATCTGCCTCTCTTCTTACCCTGATACGCTCATCACTTTGGAACAGGGTAAATCTTGACTCATCAGACCACATCACCTTCTTCCATTGCTCCAGAGTCCAATCTTTATGCACCCTAGCAAATTGAAGCCTTTTTTCTGGTTTGCCTCACTGATTAGTGGTTTTCTTATGGCTACACAGTTGTCCAGTCCCAATCCCTTGAGTTCCCATCGCATTGTGCATGTGGAAATGCTCTTACTTTCACTATTAAACATAGCCCTGAGTTCTACTGTTGTTTTTCTTAGATTTGATTTCACCAAACGTTTAAGTGATCGCCGATCACAATCATTCAGGATTTTTTTCCGACACATTTCTTGCTCGAATACGATTGGTCCCCACTATCCTTCCAGTTTTTAATAATGCGTTGGACAGTTCTTAACCCAATTTTAGTAGTCTCTGCAATCTCCTTAGGTGTTTTCTCTGCTTTTTGTATGCCAATGATTTTACCTTTCTCAAACAGACTAACATCTTTTACACGACCACAAGACATGTCTTTCAACATGGTTGTTTAAGAAATGAGAAGCAACTCATTGCACCAGTTGGGGTTAAATAACTTGTTGCCAGCTGAAAGATAATCGTCCATGCAGTAATTATACAATAGGAGGCTCATACCTATTTGCTTAGTTAAATCCAGGTGGCAACAGGCAGTGTGTATTGTGTTCACAGAAGCAGAAAAGATAATGTGCCTTTAAAATTCATTAAATAATGTAAGATAAGCTCAATGACACAGCAGACACAACAGAAAGCATAGAGTTAAACTGTTGTTGCTGGGCAGGACTCTTGACCAATCACAGCCAGCCTCACACAGCAGGAGTGTTGACCAATCACAGCCAGCCTCACACACAGCCTGTGTGGGAAATTCCCCTAGCAGGAGCTGCTGGAATCATTATTCACTAGAGAGATGAGCAGAACAGACACACACTCTACTAAGAGCTGTGTTTTATGGAAGCAAAGAGGCCAAAATAGGTATTTAAAACAGTTATATAATGTTCCTACTGTTAATATAGTGATTAGAACTGTATACTGAACCAGTTATTTATGCTTACTTACAGTTCCACCAATTGCAAACTACAAATTAAATTGCAAATACCATACAATTGCAAACTACAAAGTTCACAATTCAAATTCCATATTGCAATCCAAATTGCATACAACCATACCAGATCATACTCAACCAGTATGCAAATAGTTACTCTTAACTGCATATTGCAAATTGCGACCAAATTCAGCAAGTGAACTATAAGTTAGACCTCAAATATACCTCTCAGAGAGATCATAAAGTGCGTAAATAACTTAAAGTGAGAGTACAGATACTCAAGAGAGAAATATATCCACCATTTTATGTTGAATGACAAGATTGAACAGTTGAACCACCATCTTATGCATACTGCCATTTTGTGATATCTTTTTAACACGTGTTATGTACATGGACTATCTGCTGCGTAGGCGGCAGTGTTATATATGAAGAAAAGTTGAAGTTAATAAAGAAGTTATTTCAAGCATTTGGTGTGCTCTTTAAACCTCCTGTTTCCATAGAACGGCACTAGAGAAATTAAAGAGTAATAGACAGTCTGGTTAGACTAAAAGTCAGAGATATCAAAATTCTTCTAATGCCATAGCGCAAAAGGCACACAACAGCCGTTTGACAATATAGTCTGAAGAATTATTGACTTCTGTGGAAGAAGTCACATGTTATTGCAGCAGCCAGTTGCTGGCCTCAGCCTTCTAGCACCATATACACTCACCTAAAGAATTATTAGGAACACCATACTAATAAAGTTTTGGACCCCTTTTGCCTTCAGAACTGCCTTAATTCTATGTGGCATTGATTCAACAAGGTGCTGATAGCATTCTTTAGAAATGTTGGCCCATATTGATAGGATAGCATCTTGCAGTTGATGGAGATTTGAGGGATGCACATCCAGGGCACGAAGCTCCCGTTCCATCACATCCCAAAGATGCTCTATTGGGTTGAGATCTGGTGACTGTGGGGGCCATTTTAGTACAGTGAACTCATTGTCATGTTCAAGAAACCAATTTGAAATGATTGGAGATTTGTGACATGGTGCATTATCCTGCTGGAAGTAGCCATCAGAGGATGGGTACATGGTGGTCATGAAGGGATGGACAGGGTCAGAAACAATGCTCAGGTAGCCCATGGCATTTAAACGATGGCCAATTGGCACTAAGGGGCCTAAAGTGTTCCCAGAAAACATCCCCCACACCATTACACCACCACCATCAGCCTGCACAGTGGTAACAAGGCATGATGGATACATGTTCTCATTCTGTTTACGCCAAATTCGGACTCTACCATTTGAATGTCTCAACAGAAATCGAGACTCATCAGACCAGGCAACATTTTTCCAGTCTTCAACAGTCCAATTTTGGTGAGCTTGTGCAAATTGTAGCCTCTTTTTCCTATTTGTAGTGGAGATGAGTGGTACCCGGTGGGGTCTTCTGCTGTTGTAGCCCATCCGCCTCAAGGTTGTGCGTGTTGTGGCTTCACAAATGCTTTGCTGCATACCTCGGTTGTAACGAGTGGTTATTTCAGTCAACGTTGCTCTTCTATCAGCTTGAATCAGTCGGCCCATTCTCCTCTGACCTCTCGCATCAACAAGGCATTTCCGCCCACAGGACTGCCGCATACTGGATGTTTTTCCCTTTTCACACCATTCTTTGTAAACCCTAGAAATGGTTGTGCGTGACAATCCCAGTAACTGAGCAGATTGTGAAATACTCAGATCGGCCCGTCTGGCACCAACAACCATGCCACGCTCAAAATTGCTTAAATCACCTTTCTTTCCCATTCTGACATTCAGTTTGGAGTTCAGGAGATTGTCTTGACCAGGACCACAACCCTACATGCATTGAAGCAACTGCCATGTGATTGGTTGACTAGATAATCGCATTAATGAGAAATAGAACAGGTGTTCCTAATAATTCTTTAGGTGACTGAATATAGTATATTGCATGTCATCACTGAAGCCTAGAACACAACGTCATGGCTGCAGTGCCCGAGCAGAAGGGTATTAAACCAAGTCTATGTTATTTTATTGTTTTAACACCATTTTTTATCTCCAATAATCCCTTTAAAAATAAGATAAACTACAAAATTGGTATTGCAGCTTTTTTTTATGTTGCAAATCTGCAGCGTTGTACAGTACCAAATTCTCATCCACATGCTGCATAGAAAAAAATGCAGCACAAAAGCTGCGGTATTGCAGATTTGAAATCCACAACATGTCAATTTATACAGCAGATTTTAATTGGAGATTTCACCTCTCTCTTTAGAGAGGGTGAAATCTGCGGACTTTTCTGCAGGAAAAACTGCATGTAATATGTGCGGTTTTGCTGAGGTTTAATGTGCGTTTTTTGCTGCAGAAATGTAGCCAAAGACGCAGCAAATTATTCCTCTGGATTTTCCATTACATGTGATCCCGGCATACAGGGTCCTTTTATTAATTGGGGCCCGACCCAATGATGCAGCTGGGGGCATGCGACCAAGCCACACTCACCCTTGGCAACCCATGGCCCCATGAGATTTTCGCAGACATACAGATGTATCAGGGTTAGCACTCCAGCTCTTAACTCAAATTTCTTAACTCATTGCGTTATCTTGAGACAAAAGCCATTGAAAAGCAATTGAAGGTGTTAGATAACACAACTCAGAAATCTCATGAAAACCGGAGTGTTAACTCTACTCCATCCGTATGTGGCCATTGGTTGCCATAAGTCAGTGGGGTTTGGCTGCATGTGGTCAGGCACATTGTGGGGTCGCACCCTTATTTGTGCTATGAACAAATAAAAATCTCTCTCCCTACTACATCTGCTGACCTGAGGCTCACTGTATGGAAGCATTATAGTAGTGCTCAGGTCTGTACAGGCCACACAGACTCTTGCACTGTGTGTTCAATATTTGAGATACCCATACATTGCACTACCTGCAACAGTTTTACAACTTGAAATCTATTACTGTTATGCCCTTGTTATACTTTTTTAAATCCAAAATTTTCACATACAAATTTTACAGAACCGATCTTCGCTCTTTCTACACTTTCAGCCTATATCAAGAACATTTGAAGTTCAAAAAGTTATTTTTAAAAAAAAGTTTCTGTTTCTTCTAGACATTCAGAATGATATTTGAAGTAGATATCATTTTATGTCCTTTTATTGGAGTAAACTTTGTACTTTCAAAATACCTGGCAAAGTATTATCATCATTTCCATCACCTTCTGTAGTCATCAGCTTACATAGAGGGATATAATATCTCCACACGGAGTCTGGCACAGGAGATACAGTATCTTCTACCTTCTTATCATCTCAGTATGAGAATTTCACCAGATAAAGTACTTTTAGTATGGGAGAAAATTCTTATTTATATTATTGACAAATGCAAACTTTAACCTTGAGCTTCTGCCAATAAATTCTGTCTATAATATAGAGATGTCAAGACAGGAAATTAAGGAAATAGCGTATTTAGAATCTGGAATTTCAGAGGAATAGTATTGTTGGTTTACATGAATGACATTGGAGCTTCTTACAGAAACTGTAAGCTCCACAGTGAAAAACAGAGAGACACAGAGGCAACTAATTTTGAGTCTTCTGTCTCTCCTTAAGTTCTTTAGTCACATCAATACTGTTCAGAACATCTACAGACTTGTCCTATATGGTACTGTTACTGCTTCTAAATAAATGTGAGAGAACTAGGGTGCCAAATCTCCTGTTTTCGCCATGTGAAGTCAATGGGAGACATCATAGCAGCTAGTCTGCAATCACTAGCTAAGGGAAAACTGTAAATTAGTTCCTCAAAAGAGGGAAAACTGCTAAACATGGCAGATAAATAAATAAAGCTACTGGACACCCATATGACAGCTTATTTAAAAAAAAAAATAACCTGAAATGACCGGTACAGTACATTTTAGATTATTCTAGGCTTCAATGAATGATATGACAAAAGCTAAAATATAAAAAAAATGCTGCTGCAATATTTGTAACAGCTGAAAATGATTAACAAAGCTCCCAAATGAATATGTTGAATTATGCAAAGCTAATATTAACAGGCTGTGAGCTCAATTACTATTGAGCAGAATCAGGTTGTCTGCTTGTTGCAGATGCTATTGATTTCTCCCTTAATAATCTCTTAGGGTTAACTAAAAATAGTACAATATGTTTGCCACTTGGAAAAGCTCTGCATTCATCCAGCAAATTAAAACTGAGGAGGCAGCAGATTGTCATGACCAGGGGTGGATTAAAGGTACCAGGGCCAGTGAGCTGCATGGAAAGTGTGGACCCACGTCAAATATAATGGCATATGCATTCATATATACATTATATATTGACTACATTACTCACATTTCTTCCATGTACTGTACATCCATACGTGCATAGAGAACCTACATACATTCAGTACTTGATGAGTCACATGGCCCCCTATGTATGTGCTGTATATATACTGTGCAGATAGTCCACTGCAAATATTTAGGGGGATAACCAGTAACCGGTATACATAATTACCAAATTTCTGAATCTACGGTCATTACCATATTAACATTGAAAAATATAGATGATACTGATCTTATATTCAGAATCCTGTCCTGCATTGTGCACTACATGTAGTTCTCCACCCCCGAACTCTAAGTCTACAGATTATGGCGTAACCTGCATTAAAGGGAACCTATCACCATGAAAATGCAAAATAATCTGCAGGCAGCATGTTATAGAACAGGAGGAGCTGAGCAATTAGATAGATAGTTTTGTAGAAAAAGATTTACTGTAAAGTGTTTTTTATTCATTAAAATTCCTTCTCATTCTGGCCTTTCAAGTCCAGGAGGCGGCCCTATCAGTGATTGACATCTATCTGTGTATACTCTCTCATATAGGGAAGGCTGTCAATCACTGATAGGACCGTCTCCTGGACTTCAAAGGTCAGAATGAGCACCAACATAAATGTATATATTGCTGGTTATACTGAATCTTTTCCCATAAAACTATAGTAATCTGCTCAGCTCCTCTTGCTCTATAAATGCTGCCTGAAGCTAAGAGTCAGACACCATGATAAACGTTCTACATTCACATGTTCAAACTTCTCTTTTGCCCTCTGTTGGAAGTGAGCAACTCATGATCTCTTTCTCTCTTGATTGCTTTGGTTTCCATAATTATTGGAGGGGATAAGAGGATGCATTACCTACCACTTTAACCCATTATTGACTAATTATTTACAAATAGAGTTGAGCCGACACCTGGATGTTCGGGTTTGACTGGTTCGGCCGAACTTCACAAAAAAGTCAATGGGGATCCGAACTTTTGAGCACTAAAATGGCTCTAAAAATGTAATGGAAAGGGCTAGAGGGCTGCAAATGCCAGCAAAATGTGGTTAAGAGCAAGGCAAGTGATCTGCAAACAAATGTGGATAGGGAAATTACTTAAATAACATAAAATACGTAAAAAATAATAATAATAATCTTGATCTAGGAGGACGAGGTCCATATGGAGTGAAAGGTTGAGGAGGCGATTGATGTGGCAGTGTAGGTGGAAGCAGCGGTGGAGGAGGAGGAGGTAGCCTACACAGGTTTTTTGTTTACATTTATTTTATTTTTTTTAAATTAAGGTACACCCCAAAACTTTGGGAAATATAACCTGTGATAATCCCCTCCAGCCGTGCAAAAAAAACTTTCAGACAATACACTGGCTGTAGGGCAGGCCAGCACCTCCAAGGCGTAAAAGGCAAGTGTAACGGATCTCCTGGCACCCCGACCGGGTACCTCCATTGATGGATGCTCCTAGTACTTCCCGAGGACTCCAAGCACTCCACTTGACACCGTAAGCACTGCAGACCCCACGAACCGCCGAAGCTTGGTTGAGGTCTCGCCATCTCTTACCCACCCTGGACCTACGACAAGGCTTCAGGCTCCAGTGGGTGAACCTCTCCTAAATCCAGAGAGCAGGAACAGCTCTTACAAGAGCTAGTAGTTATAGCCAGGGGAGTATAGCAAATCTTCAGCGTATAGCAATCCCCAGTGTCGATCAGTTACCCAAACACCAGCCTCAACATGATGAAGGGTAAAACAGGAACTCTCTTTATTGAAGATCAACTCAGTATATATACAGTTCAAGAAGTCTAACAACATAACGCAATCAACCATGAACAACATGCAAACAGACATCTTCACCCCCTCCATAATGAATGAATAGGGAGAAAGGAGACACAAGTGATGGGATTATCTCCTGAGTGTATCATAGGGTGATCTAATCATCTATGAGTCAACTGCTCCTAGGGTCAGCTATCTTAATCCCATCACTAACACAATCAGTGGGAGTCTCAGTGCAGAGTTAACCCTTTTTGTGTTGCTGAATCCACACTATGCCTTTTTAATTGACAATAGGAAATACGTGGCATTTAAATTTCACACATAAATCAGGGTTCATAGTTCCTTGTAACCCCAAAAGGTCTGAGGGGGTCTCCGTAGTTCTGGGTCCATAGTCTGTAGGAAGGAGGCTGGCCCTTAGGCTTCTCCAGCAGCCCCAGTAACGGTTCAGTCCATAACAGCAAGCTCAGGCCATGTGTCCAATATGGAGACCCAGAAGCTGAAGGGGACAGACCCATCAGTCAGTACATGTAGGTGCATGCACACCTACTGCTCCATCATGTTGCACGTCCCCGTGATGTCCACGATACAATTGGATATCTGCTCTATCAACTTTCAATGTTCTTTTCTGCGCCTACCATGTTGATCACGGTTAGCGGCAAATCAGAGTTCCACGTCGGAGAGGGAGCGTGAGAAAGAGAGACCACATTCAAGGGAGGTTAATTGCTTGAAATGAAATATGATCGAGCGGAAAAGTAGGAAAAATTATTGAAGCGCAAATGTGGGACAAGTTGTTAAAGTTTAAGCATTAAATGAAAGGAGGGATCGATTAAGCATCGATTAAACAAGAATTTTTGAAATTTAATTCCCTGTCACCTATGCAGAGCAGGGGTTTGTATACGGCAAAATTGGTAAAATGTCACCTGACAATGTAACAGACGATTTTTTTAAATATATGTCCCTATCACCTATGCAGAGCAAGGGTTTAATCACGGCAAAATTGTCAAATGTCACCCAAGAATCTAACAGACAAATTAGTGAAATGTTTTTACCTATCTACTTGGTATAGCACACCCAAAAATTGGCAAATTTCACCAGAGAATGTAACAGAAAAATTAGTGAAATTTGTTTACCTGTCTACTAGGTACAGCAGGGGTATATCACACCCAAAAATTGGTGAATTTCACCCGAATATGAAACAGACAAATTAATGATTTTTTTTTACCTGTGTACTACGTATAGCAGTGGTATGACACACTGTTATGGGGGGATCTGTGGATGACGCAATGTTATGGGGGGATCTGTGGATGACGCACTGTTATGGGGGGATCTGTGGATGACGCACTGTTATGGAGATCTGTGGATGACACTTATGGGGCTCTGTGGATGACACTTATGGGGCTCTGTGAATAACACAGATCCCCCATCAGATGCATCAGTGTGGAGGGAGGAGGCGGGAACACTCATGGCAGGGCCCGGTGCAGTGACTCTACTCTAATACACCGGGCCCCGCAACTATTACGGTAAATAAATTCAATCTGATCTCTATTTAATTGTATATGCTCTGACGGTACTTACTGTAGTACCGTAGCTGTAGCATTAAGACGGCGCAGACCGGCATCTCCTTCGGTTATGCGCCACCTGCCATGTTCATTCATAAAGTGAGAGAAGCAGGAAGGCGGCGCATGAGGAGGAAGCTGGGGCAGGCAGTGCATGACATAGGGAGCTGGGGGCAGGCGGCGCATGACCGAAGAACATGCCAGTCTGCGCCGTCTTAATGCTATACCTACAGTACTACAGTAAGTACCGTCAGAGCATATACAATTAAATAAAGATCAGTTTGAATGTATTTAATAGTTGCGGGGCCTGGTGTATTAGAGTAGAGTCACTGCACCGGGCCCCGCCATGAGTGTCCCCGCCTCCTCCCTCCACACTGATACTTCGCTGGCCGCTCTGTGCAGCATAGCAGCCAGCGAAGTATTTGCTTTTGGGGGGGAAAAGGTGCGTCTTATAAAGCGAAAAATACGGTAATGACTTTTTTTTTTACCTGTCTACTAGGTATAGCAGTGGTATATCACAACCAAAAATTGGTGAATTTCACCTGAAAATGTAACAGACAAATTAGTGAAATGTTTTTACCTGTCTACTAGGTACAGCAGGGGTATATCACACCCAAAAATTGGTGAATTTCACCCCAATATGTAACATACAAATTAATGAAATGTTTTTACCTGTCTACTAGGTATAGCAGTGGTATATCACACCTAAAAATTGGTGAATTTCACCCGAAAATGTAACAGACAATTTAGTGAAATGAAATAAAATAAAATAAGTACCAAAAAAAACTTGATTTATGAGGTGGAGGTCCATATGGAGTAAGAGTTTGGGGGGTGGGGGACGTAGCGGTGTAGGTGGAAGCAGCGGTGGAGAAGGACGAGGCAGCCAAGACTGTTTTTTTCTTTTAATTAATTAATACATTTATTTTAAAATTAGGGTACACTCCAAAAGAGTGTGAAATATCCAAAATACAACAATGAGCAATTGCGCTGTAGTATAACAATGGCTGGTTAAGGCCGGTATACATGTCTATTCTGCACAAGGTACGGACAAGTCCTGTGGGATCCATGCCTAGTTAATTTTAATGAACGTGAGCTTCTCCACATTGGCTATGGACAGGCCGCTGCGCTTGTCTGTGATGACACCCCCTGCCGTGCTAAACACACGTCCAGACAATACACTGTCTGCAGGGCAGGCCAGCACCTCCAAGGCGTAAAGAGCAATCTCAGGCCATGTACCCAGTTTGGAGACCCAGAAGTTGAAGGGGGCAGACCCATCATTCAGTACGTGTAGGCATGTGCACACATACTGCTCCACCATGTTGCTGAAAGGCTGCCTCCTGCTAAGACGTTAAATATCAGCTGGTGGTGTTGGTTGTTGTGGTGTACTGACAAAGCTTTTCCACATTTCGGCCTTGCTAACCCTGCTTTCTGAGGTGCTGATGGTGCCCCAGCTGCGTTGGCGACCTCTTCCTCCTCCTCCTCCCTTGTGGATATCCCACTGTGCCCCCGCTGTCAGGTGGGATTGCCACCAGCAGCACGTCTACCAGCATGCGCTTGTACTCGCACATCTTACGATTACACTCCAGTGATGGAATTAAGGATGGTACGTTGTACTTGTAACAGGGATCCAGCAGCATGGCCACCCAGTAATCAGCACAAGTTAGAATGTGGGCAACTCGGCGGTCGTTGCGGAGACACTGCTGCATGTAATCGCTCATGTGTGCCAGGCTGCCCAGAGACAGCCAAAAGCTGTCCTCTGTGGGAGGTGTATCGTCTGTGTCCTCTGTATCGCACCAGTAATGGCCATGAGCTGGTTTGGGTGCCACCCTGCTGTGAACACGGTTCCTCCTCCTCCATCTCCTTATCCTCCACCTCGTCATCCTCCGAAACTGTGACCTATCTGGATAATTGTGTACCTGGCATTTGTGGGTGCAGGAACCCACCCTTGGAGCCACTTGTGAATGACTGGCCGGAAACCCTATGGAATGATCCCTCTTCCTCCTCCTGTGCCACATCCTCTTCCATCATCGCCAGCAGCTTTTTTTCAAGGAGGCATAGAAGTGGGATAGTAATGCTGAGAACAGCGTTATCAACACTGGTCATGTTGGTGGAGTACTCGAAACAGCGCAACAAGGAACACAGGTCTCGCATGGAGGCCCAGTCATTGGTGGTGAAGTGGTGCTGTTCCGCAGAGCGAGTCACCCGTGCTTGCTGCAGCTGAAACTCCACTATCGCCTGCTGCTGCTCGCACAGTCTGACCAGCATGTGGAGTTCCACCTTGTGGGCACGTCGCATATGAGGCGGTGAGCGGGAAGGCTGAAGTTATGCTGCAGCGCTGACAGGCGAGCAGCAGCAGGGTGAGAATGCCGAAAGCGCGCACAGACGACCCACACTTTCTGCAGCAGCTCTGACATATCGGGGTAATTTTTAAGGATCCTCTGCACCACCAAATTCAGCACATGCGGCAGTCAAGGGATGTGCGTTAAACCGGCTAGTCCCAGAGCTGCTACGAGATTTCGCCCATTATCGCACACACCATCAGGCTGGGATTGAGCCTCAATGGCACCAACCACTCATCGATCTGTTGTTCCATGCCCGTCCACAGCTCCTGCGTGGTGTGGAGTTTGTCCCCCAAACAGATAAGTTTTAAAACTGTCTGCTGTCATTTACCCCTGGCTGTGCTGAAGTTGGTGGTGAAGGTATTACACTGACCTGATGAGGAGGCGGTAGAGGATGAGGAAGCGGAATAGGAGGAAACAACATGAGGCAAACTGAAGCGCCCTTCAATCCTCGGTGGTGGAAGGACATGCGCCAAACTGCTATCCGCTTCAGGCCCAGCCGCCACTGCATTTACCCAGTCTGCAGGTGTCACTTTCACTCCAGAAGTGGATGAAGAGGCCGAGACTGCAGCAGAAGAGGAAGCAGGAGGAGCCAGAGACCTTTCTTGGTTTTGTGAGGTGTCTACTCCACTGCAGCTCGTGCTTTGCACTTAGATGCCTGGTCATGCAGGTTGTGCTCAAGTTGAGAACGTTTATTCCTCGCTTCAGGCTCTGATTGCACAGCGTGTCTTATCATCAGCACATTGTCTGAAGAACTGCCACGCCAGGGAACTCCTTGGAGCTGGCTTTGGTGTACTCGGTCCCTTGCTGCGGTGGGCCTTTTGCACCCTGCTCCCTCTTCTGCTGTGCTGGTGGCTCTGTACGACCACAGCCTCTTCCTCCGAACCACACAGGTCACTCGCATGATCTTGATTCCATCATCTTCCACCCAGTCTTCACCTCTGCCCTCCTTGTTGGTCTGCACACTTTTGAAAGCCACAGCAGTTGGCATCTGTGTTTCGTCATCATCCGAGACTTGCTGCGGTGGTCTTCCCATGTACTCATCTTGAAACATAAGTGGTTGGGCATAGGTGCACTTAATCTCTTCCCCTTCTGGGGCAGGGCTAGGTGGATGGCCCTGGGAAACCTTACTAGCAGAGTCATCAAAAAGCAGAAGAGACTGCTGCATGACTTGGGGCTCAGACTGCTTGGCTGATTTGCAAGGGGTGAGGTGAAAGACTGATGGACATCGGCTGCAGGTGCCAACTTTGATCTTTCAGCAGGAGACTGGGTGGGAGACAATGTAAAGAAACTGTAGGCACTGTCAGCAACCCAATCTACTATCGCCTATACTTGTTCTGGCCTCACCATTCGTAGAGCCACATTATGCCCGACCAAATACCACTGAAGGTTCTGTCACCTACTCGCACCTGAGGAAGGTGTTTCACTTGTGCGTGTAGCTGGCACAAATCGCCCACGTCCTCTCCCTGCAATAGGAGCTCCACCAGCAGCACCACGACCGGGGCCACGTTCCTTATTTGACGTTCTCCTCATAATTCTCAAATTTAGGGTCTTGCCCAAAATGGGTGTTCTTTCAATAACAGAATAGAACACCGGTGTCTAACGCGTGTATCTCACACTGACAGATGCAGCAAAGGCAGCAAATTATTTTTTTTGCCCAAAATAAGTGTTTTTTTAAAATAACACAATAGAACAGCAATCACTAACTCATGTATCTCACACTGACAGATGCAGCAAAGGCTGCAGATTTTTTTTTTTGGGCCAAAATAGGTGTTTTTTTAATAGCAGAATAAAACAGCAGTATCTAACGCGTGTATCTCACAATGAAATATGCAGACAAGGTCCAAATGTAGTTTTTTCCCCATAATAGGTGCTTTTTTAATAACAGAATAAAACACTAGTATCTAACACGTGTATCTCACAATGACAAATGCAGCATAGGCTGCAAAATTAAGCACTTTGCCCAAAATGGGTGTTTTTTTTTAAACCCAGAATATTATTGCTGTATTTCAAGCTTGTGTCTCACAATGAAAGATGCAGACAAGGCCGCAAATTTTGTATTTTGCCCAAAAAGGGTGTTTTTTTTATAACAAAATATGACAGCAGTATATAACGCTTGAATTTCACACTGACAGATGCAGCAGGTGCTGTAAAATTCAGTATTTTGCCCAAAGAGGGTGTTTTTTTAAAGACAGAATATTATTGCTGTATTTCAAGCTTGTATCTTACACTGACAGATGCAGACACAAAATGGGTGTTTTTTTTTAAATAACAGAATAGAACACCAGTATCTAACGTGTATATCTCACAATGACAGATGCAGCAAAGGCTGCAATATTAAGTACTTTGCCCAAAATGGGTGTTTTTTTAAACCCAGAATATTATTGCTGTATTTCAAGCTTGTATCTTACACTGACAGATGCAGACAAGGCAGCAAATTTAGTTTTTTTCCCAAAATGGGTGTTTTTTTTTATAACAGAATAGAACACCAGTATCTAACACGTATATCGTATAAAGTGTGTTTATTAAAACCCAGAAATTATTGCTGTATTAACCTGCACACTGACTAATGCGGCATAGGCCCCAGATGGAGGGTATTGCCAAAAATGAGTGTTTTTTAAAACCCAAAATCTTTTCTAAAGTATTTCAAGCTTGTTTTTAACAATGACAGATGCAGCAAACGCCGCAAAATTTGGATTTTGCCCTAAATGGGTGTTTTTTTTTAATATCAGAATATGACAGCAGTATATAACGCTTGAATTTCATACTGATAGATGCAGCAAGGGCTGTACAATTTAGTTATTTGCCCAAAAAGGGTGTTTTTTTTAAATCCAGAAAATTATTGCTGTATTTCTAGCTTAAATTGCACACTGACTAATGCGGCATAGGCCCCAGATGGAGGGTATTGCCAAAAATTGGTGTTTTTTAAAATCTAGAAAATTATTGCAGTATTTCAAGCTTAAATTGCACATAGACAAATGCTGCAAAGGCCACAGATGTAGGGTCTTGCCAAAAATGGGTGATATTTTTGTAAACCCAGAATATAATTGCAGTATTTCAAGCTTCTATTTGACTGTCACAAATGCACATATGCTGTGCTGCTGCACAGAACTTGCATAACATGGCCGCCGCCGCCCACCTAACTAACAGACGGATAAAAGTTATTTTTCTGTGTCACTGGGCTCAGGGCAGGGTAAAAAGATTGTGCACTGCACCCACAATTCAAAATCTAGGTAAATCGCTGAGTTAACAAGCACTTCTGATTAAAGATTTTGTCGTATTCTCTCCCTCACAGCAGCAGCATCCTATCCCTACTTTAATCAGAGCAGAGTAACATGCAGCGCTAAGTGACTCCTGCTTATATAGAGGCTGGGTCACATGCTTCACTGGCCAATCACAGCCATGCCATTTGTAGGCATGGCTGTGATGGCTTCTAAGAGCACACGAGTAGGGTTGAGCGAACCCGAACTGTAAAGTTCGGGTTCGTACCTAACTTTAGGATTTTTGGACCCCGGACCCGAACCTGAACATTTCAGTAAAAGTTCGAGTTTGGGTTCACTGGTGATTTCTAAGAGCTTTTTGAAAGGCTGCAGAGCAGCCAATCAACAAGTGTTTAACTGTGTGACCTTAGAAGCCATCACATCCATGCCTACTAATGGCATGGCTGTAATTGGCCAGTGCAGCATGTGACCAAGCCTCTATATAAGTTGGAATCACATAGCCCTACACGTCACTCTGTTGTTTCTAGTGTAGGGAGAGGATGCTGCTGGTGCTTTCAGGGAGAGAATAGGGCAGAATCTGTGATCAGGACTCCAATTTAACTTAACAAAACATAGATTTAGTTGTGTGGATGCAGTGCACAATCTTTTTACCCTGCCCTGAGCCCAGTGACAAAAAAAAATAACTTGTATCCGTCTGTTAGTTAGGTGGGCGGCGGCGGCCATTCTATGCAAGCTCAGTGCACCAGCTTGACATTCAACTCCAAGCTTGAAATACTGCACTAATAATCTGATTTAAAAAAAAACACCCTTTTTTGGCAATATACAACATCTGGTGCATTTGCAGGATTAGTCATTTTACAAACACCCTTTTTTGGCTAAATACACTATTTTACAGCCCTTAATGCATCTGCACGTGTGAAATTCAAGTGTTATATACAGTTTTCATATTCTGTTAGTAAAAAAACACACTTTTTTGGCAATATCCAACATCTGGATTAGTCAGTGTGCAATTTAAGCTAGAAATACTGCAATAATTTGCTGGGTTTTTAAAAACACCCTTTTTGTGCAAAATACACTATTTTACAGCTCTAGCTGCATCTGCACGTGTAAAATTCAATCGTTATATACAGCTTTCATATTCGGTTATAAAAAAATTACCTTTTTAGGCAAAATACTTAATATTGCAGCCCATGCTGCATCTGTGATTGTTAAAAACAAGTTTTAATAAATGTAAATAATTTTCTGGCTTTGAAAAAGCACACATTTTTGGCAATATCCAACATCTGGTGCCTTTGCATCATTATTCAGTGTGCAATTTAAGCTAGAAATACAGCCATAATTTTCTGGGTTTTTAAAAACAACCTTTTTTGGCAAAATACACAATTTTACAGCCCTTGCAGCATCAACACGTGTAAAATTCAAGGGTTATGTACTGCTGTTACATTCAGTTTAATGTAACACCCGTTTTGGGCAAAAAAGTTAATTTTGCAGCTTTTGCTGCATATGTCATTGTGAGATACACACTTTAGATACTGTGGTTATATTCAGTTATTTGAAAAACAACCATTTTGTGCACACAACTTAAATTCCGGCCTAGTCTGGATCAGTACGTGTGAGATACACCCTTTAAATACTGTGGTTCTATTCAATATTTGAAAAACAGCCATTTTGGGCAAAAAACTTTAATTGCGGCCTAGTCTGGATCAGGACATGTGAGATACACCCTTTAGATACTGTGGTTATATTCTTCTATTAATAAAACACCCTTTTTGGGCAAAAAACAAAATTTTACAGCCCTTGCAGCATCAGCATGTGAGAAATTCAAGGGTTATATACTGCTGTCATATTCAGTTATTAAACAAACACCCTTTTTGGGCAAAAAAGTTAATTTTGCAGACTTTGCTGCATATGTCATTGTGAGATACACACTTTAGATACTGTGGTTATATTCAGTTATTTGAAAAGCAGCCATTTTGTGCACAAAACTTAAATTCTGGCCTAATCTGGATCAGTACGTGTGAGATACACTCTTTAGATACTGTGGTTATATTCTTCTATTAATAAAACACCCTTTTTGGGCAACATACACAATTTTACAGCACCTGCTGCATCCGAACGTGTTAAATTCAAGAGTTATATCCTGCTGTCATATTCTTTTATTAAACAAACACCCATTTTGGGCCCAAAAATTAATTTTGCAGCCTTTGCTGCATATGTCATTGTCAGATACACCCTTTAGATACTGTGTTTATATTCTTCTATTAATAAAACACCCTTTTTGGGCAAAAAACACAATTTAACAGCCCTTGCTGCATCCCAATGTGTGAAATTCAAGGTTTAGATACTGCTGTCATATTCTGTTATTAAACAAAAACCCATTTTGGGCAAAAAACTTTAATTGCGGCCTAGTCTGCATCTGTACATGTAAGATACACCGTTTAGATATTGTGGTTCTATTCAGCTATTTGAAAAACAGCTATTTTGGGGAAAAAAAATTAATTGTGGCCGAGTCTGGATCAGGACATGTGAGATACATATTTTAGATACTATGGTTATATTCTGTTATTTGAAAAACAGCAGTTTTGGGCAAAAAAAAAAAATTCCAGCCTAGTCTGGATCAGGACGTGTGAGATACACCCTTTAGATACTGTGGTTATGTTTTTCTATTAATGAAACACCATTTTTGGGCAAAATACACAATTTTACAGCACTTGCTGCATCCGAACGTGTGAAATTCAAGGTTTATATACTGCTGTCATATTCTGTTATTAAACAAACACCCATTTTGGGCCCAAAAATACATTTTGCAGCCTTTTCTGCATGTGTCATTGTGAAATACACACTTTAGATACTGTGGTTCTATTCAGTTATTTGAAAAACAGCCATTTTGGACAAAAAAAATAAATTCTGGCCTAGTCTGGATCAGGACGTGTGAGATACACCCTTTAGATACTGTGGTTCTAGTCAGATATTTGAAAAACAGCCATTTTGTGCAAGAAACTTAAATTGCGGCCTAGTCTGTATCAGGACGTGTGAGATATACTGTGTTCTATTCAGTTATTAAACAAACACCCATTTTGGGCAAAAAACTTTCATTGCGGCCTAATCTGCATGTTTACGTGTGAGATACAACCTTTACATACTGTCGTTCTATTCTGCTATTAATTAAACACCCATTTAGGGCAAGATACTAAATTTGAGAAATATGAGGAGAGCGTCAAATAAGGGACGTGGCCCCGGTCGTGGTGCTGCTGGTGGAGCTCTTCGATTTGTGCCAGCTACACGCACAAGTGAAACACCTTCCTCAGTTGCGAGTAGGCGACAGAACCTACAGCGGTATTTGGTCGGGCATAATGTGGCTCTACGAATGGTGAGGCCAGAACAAGTTCAGGCGATAGTAGATTGGGTTGTTGACAGTGCCTCCAGTTCCTTCACCTTGTCTCCCACCCAGTCTCCTGCTGAAAGATCAGAGTTGGCACCTGCAGCCGATGTCCATCAGTCTTTCACCTCACCCCCTTGCAAATCAGCCAAGCAGTCTGAGCCCCAAATCATGCAGGAGTCTCTTCTGCTTTTTGATGACTCTGTTAGCAGGGTTTCCCAGGGCCATCCACCTAGCCCTGCCCCAGAAGTGGAAGAGATTGAGTGCACCGATGCCCAATCACTTATGTTTCAAGATGAGTACATGGAGGAAACCATTGCAGCAACTCTCAGATGATGACGAAACACAAGTGCCAACTGCTGTGGCTTTCGAAAGTGTGCAGACCGACAAGGAGGGCAGAGGTGAAGACTGGGTGGAAGATGATGTGGAGGACGATGAGGTCCTTGACTCCACATTGAATCAAGGTCATGCGAGTGACCTGTGTAGTTCGGAGGAAGAGGCGGTGGCAGAAGAGGGAGCAGGGTGCAAAAGCGGAGCGGCCTTCTCCTAGACAGTACGCCTGCTACTGCCCACCGCAGCAAGGGACCAATCACACCAAAGCCAGCTCCAAGGAGTTCCCTGGCGTGGCAGTTCTTCAGACAATGTGCTGATGACAAGACACGAGTGGTTTGCATGCTGTGCAATCAGAGCCTGAAGCGAGGCACAAATGTTCTCAACCTGAGCACAACGTGCATGACCAGGCATTTAGGTGCAAAGAATGAGCTTTAGTGGAGTAGACACCTCAAAAACCAAGAAAGGTCTCTGGCTCCTTGTGGCGAAACCAACCTCGCCACTGGGTTTTGGAGGGGCCTGGCTACCAGCCTCTTGCCTCAGGATTATGGCCCATACTAACTTTAAAGGAGAAGACAGACCGGCCGCACAGCTTAAATCTGTCTTTGGAATTGTATTGTATGTTATGTAAGGGTACCCAGATAGCTAATTTTATTGTATTTGTGTAGTCTGAGTGCCATTCACCTAATAATATGCACTCAGACTTGAGCTATCTGGGGATATGTTAAATGTCTGTATTTACTGTAAGGGTTGTGACATTGTATGTTTAAATGGTGATTTCTGTCCTGTTGTCCCCACTTGTGTATTGGCGATTTCCCTTTGTCCTGAGAGATAATTGAATTACTCCTCAGGTGTCTCCAGGGCAGAGAGGAGGAAACCATGATGCATTGTGGGGATGTATTGTGTCTGTGTATCCTGAATTGCTGCATATCTGTCCTGTGTCACAGTCTTCCATCTGGTCCCCTAGGGGAGTGTCCACCAGATGGGGACCTGCATAAATATGGGCGGGTAGCCCTCAATAAAGAGTGCCTGTTTTATCCTTCATCATGTTGAGGCTGGTGTTTGGGTAACTGATCAACACTGGGGTATTGCTATACACTGAAGATTTGCTATACTCCCCTGGCATAACTACTAGCTCTTGTAAGAGCTATTCCTGCTCTCTGGCTGTAGGAGAGGTTCGCCCACTGCCTTGTCGTAGGTCCAGGGTGGGTAGGAGACGGTGAGGCCTCAACCAAGCTTCGGCGGTTCGTGGGGTCTGCAGTGCTTACGGTGTCAAGTGGAGTGCTTGGAGACCTCGGGAAGCACTAGGAGCATCTATCGATGGAGGTACCCGGTCGGGGTGCTAGGAGATCCGTTACACTCCTCCTGCTTCCTCTTCTGCTGCTGTCTCGGCCTCTTCATCCACCTCTGGAGTGACAGTGCCACCTGCCACCCCGCAAACATAGGATCTGCCAGCAACACCAACACCTGGGTCACCAAGCATCTCCACAATGTCCCACGGAAGCGTTCAGCTCTCCATCTCCCAAATTCTGGAGAGGAAGAGGAAGTACCCCCCTACCCACCTGCGATCCCTAGAACTGAATGCCAGCATTTCTAATTACTGGCCTTTGAAATGCTGTCATTCCGTCTGGTGGAGACGGATAGTTTTAAAGGCCTTATGGCGGCGGCTGTCCCACAGTACGTCGTGACCAGCCGCCACTACTTTTCCAGGAGAGCCATCCCTTCCCTGCACAACGAAGTAGGGGACAAAATCAGATGTGCACTGCGCAATGCCATCTGTGGCAAGGTGCACCTCACTACGGATACCTGGACCAGTAAGCACGGTCAGGGACGTTGTATCTCCATAACAGCACACTGGGTAAATGCAGTGGTGGCTGGGCGTGAGGCGGTTAGCAGTTTGGCGCATGTCCTTCCACCACCGAGGATTGCAGGGCACTTCAGTTTGCCTCCTGTTGCTTCCTCCTCCTACTCCACTTCCTCATCCTCTACCGGCTCCTCATCCTGTCAGCGTAACACCTTTACCACCAACTTCAGCACAGCCAGGGGTAAACGACAGCAGGCAGTTTTAAAACTTATCTGTTTAGGGGACAAGCCCCACACCACGCAGGAGCTGTGGATGGGCCTTGAACAACAGACCTATGAGTGGTTGGTGCCAGTGAGCCTCAAGCCCGGCCTTGGATGTGGCACAGGAGGAGGAGGAGGAGGAGGAAGAGGTATAATTTCATAGATTTTCCGGCCAGTCATTGACAAGTGGCTCAGAGGGTGGGTTCCTGCACCCACAAACACCAGGTACACAATTGTCCAGCCAGGGCACAGTTCTGGAGGATGAGGAGGTGGAGGATGAGGAGGAGAAGATGGAGGAAGAGGAACCGTGTTCACAGCAGGGTGGCAACAAGACCAGCTCATGACCATCACTGGTGCGTGGCTGGGCGGATACAGAGGACACAGACGATACACCTACCACAGAGGACAGATTTTCATTGCCACTGGGCAGCCTGGCACACATGAGCGGTTACATGCTGCAGTGTCTCCGCAATGACCGCCGAGTTGCCGACATTCTAACTTGTGCCGTTTACTTGGTGGCCACGTTGCTGGATTCCCGTTAAAAAGACAACGTACCGTCCTTAATTCCCTCACTGGAGCGTGATCGTAAGATGCGCAAGTACAAGCGCACGCTGGTAGACGCGCTGCTGGTGGCATTCCCACCTGACAGCGGGGGCACAGTGGAAGCACAAGACGAAGGCAGAGGAGAGGAAGAGGTCGCCCACGCAGCTGGGGCACCGCCAGCACCTCAGAAGGTAGGGTTAGCAAGGCCAAAATGTGGAAAAGCTTTACCAGCACGCCACAACAACCTGCACCGTCAGCTGATATGGAACATCTTAGCAGGAGGCAGCATTTCACCAACATGGTGGAGCAGTATGTGTGCATATGCCTACACGTACTGAATGACGGGTCTGCCCCCTTCAACTTCTGGGTCTCCAAATTGGGCACATGGCCTGAGCTTGCCCTTTATGCCTTGGAGGTGCTGGCCTGCCCTGCGTCCAGTGTATTATCTGAACCTGTTTTAAGCATTATCACAGACAAGCGCAGCCGCCTGTCCAAAGCCAATGTAAACAAGCTCACATTCATACTCCATATAGACCTCCCCCACATAAATCAAGTTTTTTTTTTAATTTGTACGTATTTCATTTTATTTTATGTCATTTCACTAATTGGTCTGTTAAATTTTCGGGTGAAATTCACAAATTTTTGGGTGTGATATACCACTGCTATACCTAGTAAAAAATACATACTCACCTTATTCATTTGCTCGCGGAGAGACTGTCGTGGCCATATTAATTGAAGATGTGATGACGTCATCAAATCATCACGCTTACCTTGCTCGGCCAGCACACTGGTGTGGTGACATCACATGTCACCTTATTTCAATAAAGATGGCTGTGACGGCCTTTCCGCAAGCAACTGGATGAGGTGAGTATATATTTTTTTAACTGCCATTTTACAAGGAAATTCAGCATTGCAGAGAATCACATTGTTTCTGAAATTCGGATCGAAGTCAATTCATTTGGCTTTTATTCTCTCAACACTAGTAAAGAGCTTCTTTAGCTATAAATGCTACATACTGATGATCTCCTTTTATATTGTAGTTTTTCCACAACCTGTGAGGCACATGGACAGTAATCCCACCAAAGTAATCCTTATTATCGAGGAAGAAGTTGGCATTATAATGAAACACCGATTACCTATGAGGAAAAATAAGTAAACACCAAAAAAAGAAAACCTAAAATGTGTACTATAACATTTGAGAAAATGGGTAAGGAAAAAGAAGTATAAGAAAAACAAGAGTAAAGACATGGATAAACCACATGTGACCCTCAGTAGTCAACTGGTGGCAATTTCAGTCCATAAATTATCTGATGGAGTTTAGTTAGGTTCTAATCACCCATCTATTAGGTCTCAAGATCATGGGCAAATCATATAGGGTTGTGCTGACCAGTGCTCTTGGCACATGTGGGTCTCACATACTCCCTGATGGCTAATATGTATACTCTAGTACAGAGCAGGACAGAGTGGAGGGGCATGGTCATGAGAAATGCAATGAGGAACTAAAAGTGGTGGCTATCACTGCTACAGAGGGACTAGGATGTCTGAAAAAGAGTCATGTCCATCATGCCACATGTCCATGGTCCTGTAGTTGACCATTTTTTTTTAAAAAAAAAAAAAGGTCATCCCCATCCCTTTACACAAAATTTTCCCCATAAAAGTCGGAAAATGGCTCTGCAAGTTTGAGGTCATAAAATCTACACACCCTGTCATTTGTTTTATTCTACTACTAGATGAAAACAGTGACAAGTGTAGACTTGTCAGAAGAGCAAAAAGCATAAGATAAATCAAAATTAGGTATTTGAATATATTACAAAGTTGAATAAATTGGCAAGTATTATTTAAAGACAAATAGTGGAGAACTGAGATTGTGCAAGAATGGAGTACAACTGTAATACACAGTGTCATATTTTTGTTTCTTTTGTTGTCTAGTTTTGATATAGGAGTCATATATCCTGTTTTTTCACTGGTAAGTTCAGACGCGCCGATCCTCTGAACTGTAATTAACTTGTAAGAGGCCCTTGCTTTTTCAAATCCAGTCAACCCATTCTACTAGAAACAGATATGTCTTCCACTGCTCTGCCAATAATGTTGAACTCCAGCATTTTTCTTCGGTGTCAGAAGTATCACAATAATCAATAGAAACCAAACTGCAGTGTTATATCTCTATGATGCTGCCTCGTTTCATTAATCTTTGTTTGATAGAAGGAGGTATAATCCATAGGGCTCAATATGGGGCTTCTTACTATTAGGTTTCCAGATGTGCATTATTCCCACAGACAAAAAAAAATATGAAAAAAAATATATATGAAAAAAGAAAAATAGAACAAATCGCAATGGAGATGTGCTATTAAGTTCAGATCTACAAAAGGACAAAATACAAATACAGTCTAATTAGTTTTATTTGGTATCTGCTTAATTATTGTTTTTATCCATCTATATAACACCAACATATTAGGCAGAGCTGTACAGAGGTTTCTTGAATCGCAGCAATAACTGTCCCCAATGGGGTTTAAAATCTAGATTCCAAATTAACCAATCAGCATGTCTTTAGACTGAAGGGGGAAACCCATGCGATCACAGGGAGAACATCCAATTTCCATACAGCTGTTATGGAACAGAACATTTTTGGTTTAATTGATGAGAATTTTTATATTTTTAATCAGTTCAAGACCTAATTCCTGTTTATTTAGTGCATGTTTTTGAAAGCCATAAGTTTGAGGATAAGTCCCAAGGATAGATCATCAGTATCTTTTACTGGATAACCCTTTTAAAAGAAGGTCCCTTTGCTGTGTGTGAAGCTGAAGTGTCAGTCCACCTGGAAGTGGAGGTTACCGACGACTTCACACACAGCCGAGTAGCGCAGCTGCAGGGAGAAGCGCACTGTATTTTTTTTGGCCTTGCACAGCGCCTGCACCTTTGCCACCAATGAGCGCCAGCAATCAAATATAAGCAATACAGCATTATCAAAATCATGCATTTCTAGTGGAATGCATCCATTGCTGGAACACACGGCTACCAATGAGTTACAGTTTATTTACAAGGAATCATATCGGTGGCACAGTGACATAAGAAGACAGGGCTATCTTGTTTAGCCCTGTCAATCAAAGGGGAGGGAGAGTGCATTGAGCACCAAGGGGTGTAACTGTATCGGTGCTCCAAGACCTATGCCCGCCCCTCAGTGCTCTAACTGCCTAATCTACATATAAAGTACATATTTCTCAGCAGCCATTTAAGATGCATACTAAATAATTATATAGATTTAGTCAGTATGATCAACTCTACCTAGTAATATGCCTGGTTTAATAGAGTTGATCGTGCTGACTGAGGCTCTTTAAAGGGGTTTTCCGGGATCATGGTATTGATAGACTCTAATAAGGATAGGCCATCAATATTTAGATCTGTGAGGGTTAGAGTACCACTCATGTGAGCCCTGCAGTCTCTTCCATCTACCTGCAGGCCGACTACTTTGTAGCAGCGGTACAAGGGATTACAGAACACATTCATCCCATATCTGACAATACCTAAAATAAATAAATAAAACACGTGGATACTCAAATGGATGGATAATACTGTATTTTGGCCATGGTTGTCTTTATTAATTCTTTATATTAATGCAAATTAATTCAGCATAAACCAGGTTTAACCATAAGCCCAAATCGATTAACATACATGCAAGTATTATTTAAAATCCCATATAACCATCTCAGACAAAGGCTTAGATAAAATGTATGACAATTAAAATGTCCCCTACACAGTGTTTTTAATCCCATGTGTTTCTCTCCTTAATGGGGTTGTGCCAAGTTAATAAGTGATTCCTTATCCACAGGATAGGGGATAACTAGCTAATAGCTGGGGGTCTGACCGCTGGGACCTCAACTGATCCTAAGAACTGGTCACTCCAATTTATTTTCTATGGGACCGCCGTCAATAGAGGTCGGCCCCCCAACAGTCAGCTAGTTATCCCTTATCCTGTGGATAATTTATAAACGTGACACCATCCCTTTGAGGTCCTGGAATACATCTAATTTATTCTGTCTTTGTCCTGTTCACTTGAATGGGGGAATGCTGTGTTGTGGAAAAATTATTGTTTGCCGTATGGTCGCCATGTATCCTATGGAGATGCGCAGATTCGTTCGCATTCACGTTCGCATCTCCGCAGAGACTTTCGCACGATGGTCTGGTCGTCCCGACCTGTAGCTGATTTGTGCCCGGCCTGGTATTACTGCAGGATACCAGTGTCATGGCGCCGGCTGAGGCGGGAGGGATGGGGACCATCGAACGAAGGTTTCTTCATCCACGAGGATTCTTCGCCAGCCAATCACTTCATACCTGTCTCCTCATTGGTCATGATTGTAAGACCGCCTTCCAGCCAATCACTTCATACCATAACCTGTCTCCCCATTGGTCAGGATTGTAAGACCGCCTTCCATCTTCTGGTATAAATAAGCCTTGCCTAGCCGTTGGAAGCTGGCACATTATTGGAACCTACTTGAGAATGTCTCTGTGACGTTATTTTGCAGGAATTGCACACACATCGATGCACATTACACCAAGGATTTCCCGATTGTACTTCTGGCGGTCGTTTTCGGTTGTGAGAACGAGACAAAGTAGCAAACGGCGATATCAGTTGCAATATTCTGTACAATCGCTTCTACATAGAGGTCATGCAGGCAGACAGTCCCATGTAAACAATTAAGGGGCCGCAACAGTCACATGACTACTGAGGTCTTTTCAAATAATGATCTCTGGTGCTCCCATAGACAATAAATGGGGCAGCAGATTGAGCATGCACCCTGCCACCCCATTTATTGTCCATGGGAGCACCAGAGATCATCATTATATGAAAGGACTTCAGTGGTTATGTGACTGTTGCGGCCCCTTTATTGTTTACATGGGACTGTCTGCCTGCACACCCTTCATCAAAATGGGGGAATGCTACCCCGATTCTCAGGATCAGTGGGAGACGAAGTGAGGGATGCTGAGAGTTGTATCCTTACTAAGTTAATGGCCTATCCTTAGATCTCGGAAAAGATCCATTCACATGTGCACTGATAAAGGAGTAAAGTGAAACTCAAAAACGCGTTTGGTGTTTTTCCAGATACTTGTATAGCAATGATTAATTTGGATGATATGGACAATCATGTTTAACATGACTTACAACCATATTTGCAAAGAAAATTGAAGCGCTTCACAGGAATACCTAAAAGACACACGCCCTGGAGATAATACCCACAGTATCGAGGAAGAGGTAAACAGTGTTTTCTGTACCCTATAGGATCCTATTAGCAGGTAGGACTCTGAATACAAGCTGTCTAGGTTGCACAACCTGCAAAGCTCCAAATTGAAGTCCGCGACACGTGGGACGCCGAACACACACTTACCATACTTTGCAGCATGCAGTCCTCCCGCTGCTACAGAGGTTACTGTTGGACGGCTGACTGAGAGACTGAACCTGAAGAGATAGGTACATAATCTCCGCTGTTTGTTGTATATGACTGTTTGAAATAGGCCTCTAACATGCCACGAATACGGCAAATATTATATACTTTATGAAACAGTGAATATCTAAGTGCCCAACAGTAATAATCAGTAAACACATGGGACTGACTGCACATATGCTGTAGTTTTTTATGTGACCATCCTATATGGTATATAAACTGCTGGAGATAAAGGACTGGCTTAATTACTAGTCCTATACCTATGGTTACAAGATAAATGGAAATGGTTTTTGTCAATATCTGTTTCACATTTTCTGGTCTGGTATATTCACTTTCTGATCTGTGAGGGACCTTTATCTCTCAGCTGCGCTCCTAAGGTGTCTAAGATAGATGCTTTGAGATATATCGGATCACCTACAGTTGCAAGAAAAAGTATGTGAACCCTTTGGAATGATATGGATTTCTGCATAAATTGGTCATAAAATATGATCTGATCTTCATCTAAGTCACAACAATAGACAATCACAGTCTGCTTAAACTAATAACACACAAATAATTCAATGTTACCATGTTTTTATTGAACACACCATGTAAACATTCACAGTGCAGGTGGAAAAATTATGTGAACCCCTAGACTAATGATATCTCCAAGAGCTAATTGGAGTGAGGTGTCAGCTAACTGGAGTCCAATCAATGAGATGAGATTGGAGGTGTTGGTTATAGCTGCCCTGCCCTATAAAAAACAGGGGTTCTGGGTTTGCTTTTCACAAGAAGCATTGCCTGATGTGAATGATGCCTCGCACAAAAGAGCTCTCAGAAGTCCTATGATTAAGAATTGTTGACTTGCATAAAGCTGGAAAGGGTTATAAAGTATCTCCAAAAGCCTTGCTGTTCATCAGTCCACGGTAAGACAAATTGTCTATAAATGGAGACAGTTCAGCACTGCTGCTACTCTCCCTAGGAGTGGCTGTCCTGTAAAGATGACTGGCAAGAGCACAGCGCAGACTGCTCAATGAGGTGAAGAAGAATCCTAGAGTGTCAGCTAAAGACTTACAAAAGTCTCTGGCATATGCTAACATCCTTGTTAGCGAATGTACGATACGTAAAAGAATAAAACAAGAATCGATTTCATGGGAGGATACCACAGAGGAAGCCACTGCTGTCCAAAAAAAACATTGCTGCATGTTTAGTTTGCACAAGAGCACCTGGATGTTCCACAGCAGTACTGGCAAAATATTCTGTGGACACAGGAAACCAAAGTTGAGTTGTTTGGAAGAAACACACAACACTATGTGTGGAGAAAAAGAGGCACAGAACACCAACATCAAAACCTCATCTCAACTGTGAAGTATGGTGGTGGGGGTATCATGGTTTGGGGCTGCTTTGCTGCATCAGGGCCTGGACGGATTGCTATCATCAAAGGAAAAATGAATTCCCAAGTTTATCAAGACATTTTACAGGAGAACTTAAGGCCATCTGTCCACCAGCTGAAGCTCAACAGAAGATGGGTGTTGCAACCGGACAACGATCCAAAGCATAGAAGTAAATCAACAACAGAATAGCTTTAACAGAAGAAAATATGCCTTCTGGAGTGGCCCAGTCAGAGTCCTGACCTCAACCCAATTGAGATGCTGTGGCATGACCTCAAGAAAGAGATTCACACCAGACATCCCAAGAATATTGCTGAACTAAAACAGTTTTGTAAAGAGGAATGGTCAAGAATTGCTCCTGACCGTTGTCCACGTCTGATCTGCAACTACAGAAACGTTTGGTTGAAGTTATTGCTGCCAAAGGAGGTTCAACCAGTTATTAAATCCAAGAGTTCACATACTTTTTCTTGCAACTGTATAAATCACATATTGTACAGCTGTTGTTCTTAGCTTTGTTGCTTTTATGTGCCAATTTTTTATTGAATGTATTTTATCTTATGAATTTAAAATATTGCACCTTGAGATTTTTCATGTGACTCTGACTGTTGAGTGCCCATCTACTTTTTATTTAAGCTAAGAGAAGGCCTAATGTGTTCACTGGTGCCTTCTCAAAAAAGCTGATTGGAGGGGATCCTGGGTACAGACCCCCACTGGTCAGATACTGATACTGATGATCTATCCATAGGATAGTTCATCAGTACAAATGTCTCCAAAAAAACAAACTTTAAGTTCAGGACCAAGAGTGAAGAATATGTACTAAAAGAATATCTCAGGCAGCCCATTGGATCACCATGACACAATTCTGGGGAGCTGATGGGCTGCCATGTCAGCAGGGTGCTGAGAAGGGCCACCCAATCTGTCATCGGTATCAGCATAGAAGTCTGCTGTTATAGATTGCCTGTCAGTGTAACACTGACAGGTAGTAATGCTTTGTAGTACTAAGTATTCCAAAACATTATGTAAGTGATGAAGCTACAGATACTGTACTTTAAATCCCAAGATTAATTAAAAAAAAGGAAGATTAAAGAAACATTAAATTACATCATCCCATAGAAGTCTATGGAGAAGGGAGGAGTAGGAGGAGACGTGAGCTGCAGACAAGCAGTGAGGCAGACACAGCACATATATAGTCTTTGGGTAATTTGCTTCCAGCTCACCCGCCTTTTCTTACAAGGTGCACGGAAAAGAAGGATGAAGCCTTGTTATAGTAAATTGTAAGAAGGAAATCCGGAACTCAAAATTGATGAAGTCGTAGGTTCCTTTATTTGGTCATGCGATATATCAGGTACAGAGTAATTCATAACCAGTGGTGCCCTTGTCAGTCTACGCGTTTCAAACAGCAACGTTCTTATTCATGACTGAGGAGTGTTCTGAAGTTACCACTTTTATAGGAGAAGAAAGCCTCTCCGCCTCCTCACCTGGCCACTCCCGTGGGAGTGGGTTAGCAGGTGCGGGGGTGATTTCAAATCATTATTTGTGGCAATGAACTGAAAACTCCCAGGTCTTGATTTTAACCCAATACATTGCAAATTTTACTTTCTAATAGAAGATCCTTGTCACGGAAGGTGTACAGGAAACTAGAAGACACAAAATGAATATACGACTCACTGGATCCAAAACTAAGGAACAGAAGGGAGAGCCCTGCATCAGACCTGGCTCTCTCCCTGACTGCTCAGCCTATGCGAAAATCCCAATGGTAGATGATCGCATATCCTCGTACCTCGACTGTATAACACCTGAACACCCTATAATAGTGAGGGGACACGGCCACCGGCTCCCTACACTTGATACGGAGGGAGTCAGGGTCACCTGGGATCCAGCAAACAGAAAAACACAAATGAATAAACAAAACTTATCTGTAGAAGACTCAGAAGTAGGATCAGCATGCACACACTCCAGGAAGGAATATAAACCGCAAAGTGAAGCAGTCTGGGAAGGGATTTAAAGGGATGCAATCAGTGCAACTACATGACAGCTGAGAGAGGCTAACGAGATGAGAAAATGAAAGCAAAACAAAAGGAAGCTCAAGGAGGAGGTTCTGAAAGGCATCTGTCAGAGCTTATCAGATGTCTGGTGGTGACAGTACCCCTCCTTCTACGAGTGGACTCCGGACACTCAGAGCTCACCTTCTCAGGATGGGATCTATGGAAAGCCCTGATGAGACGAGTGGCCTTAATGTCCGTCACTGGGACCTACATCCTCTCCTCAGGCCATAACCCTCCCAATGAACGAGGTACTGAAGAGAACCGCGGACAACACGAGAATCCACAATCCTAGAGAGCTGAAATTCAAGATTACCATCAACCACAATCGGAGGCAAAGACGAGGGTACAATGGGTTGGACATAAGGTTTTAATAAGGACTTATGAAAAACATTATGGATCTTCCAAGTCTGAGGTAGATCAAGACGGTAGGCAACAGGATTGATGACGGACAAGATTTTGTAAGGCCCAATAAACTTAGGACCCAACTTCCAGGAGGGAACCTTCAATTTGATATTCTTAGTAGACAACCACACCAGATCACCAACATTCAGGTCCGGACCAGGCACACATCTCTTATCCGCCACACGCTTATATCTCTCACTCATGCTCTTTAGATTATCCTGAATCTTTTGCCAAATAGATGACAATGACGAGGAGAATCTGTCCTCATCAGGTAAACCAGAAGACCCCTCTCCAGAGAATGTCCTAAACTGCGGATGAAACCCATATGCACCAAAAAATGGTGACTTATCAGAGGACTCCTGACGAGGGTTTATTTAAAGCAAACTCAGCAAGGGACAAAAAAGAACACCAATCCTCCTGATTCTCCGCCACAAAACAGCGCAGATATGTCTCCAGATTCTGATTGAAGCGCTCTGTCTGGCCATTCGACTGCGGGTGGAAAGCAGAAGAGAATGACAACCGAACCCCCAAGCGAGAACAGAAAGCCTTCCAGAATCTGGAAACAAACTGCGTGCCCCTATCAGAGACTATGTCTGAAGGAATACCATGCAATTTGACAATGTGATCAATAAATGCCTGCGCCAGCGTCTTAGCATTGGGCAAGCCAGGAAAGGGATGAAATGCACCATTTTGCTAAAACGGTCCACCACCACCAGAATCACAGTCTTCCCCGAGGAACGAGGCAGGTCCGTAATGAAGTCCATGGACAGATGTGTCCAAGGACGGGAAGGAATGGGTAAGGGAAGGAGAGGACCTGATGGCCGTAAATGAGGGACTTTGGCACGAGCGCAGGTCTCGCAGGCTGCCACAAAACCCTCAACCGACTTACGAAGCGCCAGGCCACCAGAATCTCCGAGCGATGAGATCCACTGTGGCTCTTGCCCCCGGGTGCCCAGCAAGGACAGTATCGTGGTGTTCCTTAAAAATCTTGTGTCTTAAAGCGAGAGGCACAAACAACCTCCCAGGAGGACAAAGATCAGGAGCCTCTGACTGGGCTACCTGAACCTCTGCCTCCAATTCAGGATAAAGAGCAGAGACCACCACACCTTCAGCCAAAATGGGACCCGGGTCTTCAAAATTTCCACCTCCCGGAAAACAACGTGACAGGGCATCCGCCTTCACATTCTTAACCCCAGGGCGGAACGTGACAACAAAATTAAACCTGGAAAAGAACAAAGACCATCGGGCCTGTCTCGGGTTCAGACTCTTGGCTGACTCCAAGTAGGCCAGATTCTTATGGTCAGTAAACACGGTAATAGGGTGTCTGGCTCCCTCTAGCCAATGGCACCATTCCTCAAAAGCCAACTTGATGGCCAACAACTCCCTATCTCCCACATCGTAATTTCTCTCTGCGGAGGAGAGTTTCTTCGAGAAAAAGGCACACGGTCGCCATTTGGCAGGAGAGGGACCCTGAGACAAGACCGCACCCAAACCCACCTCAGAAGCATCAACCTCAACTATGAAGGGTAGAGAAATATCAGGTTGTACCAAGATGGGAGCAGAAGCAAAACTCTCCTTGATATTAGAAAAGGCCTTAAGCGCCTCTACCGACCAGGAGGAAAAATCTACCCCCTTTCTAGTCATATCAGTGATTGGTTTAACAACAGAGGAATAATTCAAAATAAACTTCCTGTAATAATTGGCAAAGCCCAAAAAATGCATCAGCGCCTTCTGATTCTCAGGAAGCTCCCACTCAAGCACAGCGCGGACCTTCTCGGGGTCCATGCGAAAACCAGAAGCGGAGAGAAGAAACCCCAGAAATTGAATTTCTGGAACCGCAAACACACATTTTTCCAGTTTAGCGTACAATTTATTCTCACGCAGGATGAGCAAGACCTGACTGTAAGTGTTCCTTATGAGTTTTGAAATCAGGAGAAAAAATCTAAATGTCATCTAGATACACTAATACAAATTTCCCCATTAAATGATAAAAAATGCTGTTCACAAAATGCTGAAAGACGGCTGGAGCATTCATCAAACCAAAAGGCTATAACCAAATTCTCAAAATGGCCCTCAGGGGTATTGAAGGCCGTCTTCCATTCGTCTCCTTCTCTGACCCTGACCAGGTTGTATGCCCCTCTTAGATCCAACTTGGAAAAAACTTTAGCCCCAACAATCTGGTTAAACAGGTCCGGGATCAGAGGAAGCGGATAAGGGTCACAAATTGTGATACTGTTCAGCTCCCTGAAATCCAGACATGGTCTTAAAGAACCATCTTTTTTCTTAACAAAGAAAAAACCAGCGCCAACAGGTCACTTCGAGGGTCGTATGTGTCCCTTTCTCAGACTCTCAGAGATATAAGCAGGCATAGCGACCCTTTCAGGTTAGGAGAGATTGTATAAACGAGATTTAGGCAGCTTGGCGCCTGGGGTGAGATTAATAGGGCAATCGTACTCCCTGTGCGGGGTCAAGTCCTGAACACCACTCTCAGAGAAGACATCCGAAAATTCAGAGAGAAAAGATGGTACAGTCTTAGTAGAAACCTCAGAAACAGATGTTGTGAGGCAATTCTCTCTGCAAAAGTCACTCCAACCATTTATTTGCCTCTCTTGCCAATCAATGGTGGAGTTATGTTTAGTGAGCCAGGGTAGCCCCAACACCAAAGGAGTAGGCAACCCACTAAAGACGAAACATGACACATCCTCAACATGAGCATCACTCACAATAAAACGGATATTGTGAACTATGCCCTTTAACGATTTCTGAGAAAGTGGAGTGGAATCAATAGCAAAAACAGGTATATCCTTTCCCAAAGTGCACACCTGGAAACCATGAGTTATAGCAAATTGATTATCAATAAGATTGACAGCTGCTCCACTATCTACAAAAATCTTACAAAAAATGTTCTTGCTCTCTAGCGCCACCCTGGCAGGTAGGACAAAACGGGAATTACAAGCAAACGGAAAACCTTCAATTTCCGCATCAACCTTGCCAATGGTAACAGATAGAGCATTTTTAAAGGATTTTTATCTTTTAGTCTCTTTATTACTCTCAAAAGACTGTCTGAATCTCCTAGAGAGACAAACATTTGCCAAATGATTTATACCTCCACAATAGAAACAAACCTTCCTATGAGGACTGAATCTTACACTGTCAGAGGCAATCAAACCGAGCTGCATGGGCTCCTGCTCAGAAGGGATTGAGAGCGACTGAGACCCCTGTGCACTGAATGAGACCGCCGCACTGTCCTGGGAGTGAGTATGACAGGAAGGAGTGATCTCTCCTCTCTCTCTAAGACGCCTGTCAATACGAACGGCCTGAGACATGGCAGAGTCCAAGGAGGTAGGTCTCTCATGAAAGGCAAATGCATCTTTCAATCCCTCTGAAAGACCATGGCAAAATTGACTTCGGAGTGCAGCATCATTCCAACCAGTATCAGCTGCCCATCTCCGAAATTCTGAGCAGTATATCTCTGCGGATTGTTTACCCTGACATAAAAGACGTAGTCTAGACTCAGCCAGAGCAATACGATCTGGATCATCATATATCTGACCCAGGGCTAAAACAAATTCATCCACTGAACGGAGGGGCCGTGCCCCCACCGGCAGCGAAAAGGCCCAGGACTAAGAGTTATCCCTGAGCAGCGAGATGATGATACCCACCCTATGTTCCTCATCAGAGGAATGGGGAAGTAGGCGAAAATTGAGTTTTCAAGCCTCTCTAAAACGAACAAAATTCTCACTACCCCCGGAGAACGTATCCGGGAGCGAGATCTTAGACTCAGAACAAACTCCATGAACGCAAGCTGAACCGGTCACCTGAAACTGAGAAAGAGTCTTACGGAGATCTGCTACCTCCAATGAAAGACCCTGCATGCGTTTAGTCAAACGTGAAACCAGATCCATGCTTGAGACGGTTTTGGCGGTTTATAATGTCACGGAAGGTGTACAGGAAACTAGAAGACACAAAATGAATATCCGACTCACTGGATCCAAAACTAAGGAACAAAAGGGAGAGCCCTGCATCAGACCTGGCTCTCTCCCTGACTGCTCAGCCTATGCAAAAATCCCAATGGTAGATGATCGCATATCCTCGTACCTCGACTGTATAACACCTGAACACCCTATAATAGTGAGGGGACACGGCCACCGGCTCCCTACACTTGATACAGAGGGAGTCAGGGTCACCTGGGATCCAGCAAACAGAAAAACACAAATGAATGAACAAAACTTATCTGTAGAAGATTAAGAAGTAGGATCAGCATGCACACACTCCAGGAAGGAATATAAACCGCAAAGTGAAGCAGTCTGGGAAGGGATTTAAAGGGATGCAATCAGTGCAACTACATGACAGCTGAGAGAAGCTAACGAGATGAGAAAATGAAAGCAAAACAAAAGGAAGCTCAAGGAGGAGGTTCTGAAAAAGGCATCTGTCAGAGCTTCTCAGATGTCTGGTGGTGACAATCCTATTATAAAAAAGGCAAAAATACCAATAAAAATATTAAATATTAAAAGTAATCCAAATGATCAGTCAAAAAATGACCAAGACAGCGGGGAGGTCGTAAACATAAAAAAAACCCGCACAAGATGGACACACGACATCAGAAGAAAAAAAACTATTCTGTACAGTTGTTTTTTGATGTAATTAATCCAACAGAAATTGAATTGACATGTAATCAAATCGATCTGCTCAGTCTTGGTCTCAATTTTGCCACTACCTATGAGTCTGATCTGTTCTCCACCTTGATGGACGTTAATAAATTGATCAGAGATCTCACTGTATATAGGCATTTCCAGCAGGTGGAGAATAGTTCAGACCCTGCGGTTCCCGTCCCTTGTGTTTCTCCTGTTCAGAATGAATACAGCTATTTGTCTTACCTTGAACAGTGGTAAATGTACATGAACTACAAACAGTGACCGGTGATACAAGCATGGACTCCGCAGGAATACAGCCTTTGAAGTTGCAAAGTCCATGCTTTTATCCACTAAAATCCAGAACACCTGGAATGGATATATTTCAGGAAGTTCTTGAAAAACAACTGCTTGGAGTGTATAATGCGAGTGGTGGGAATGCTCAAAAACACAATCTGAATAATAAACAAATGGTGGCTTTGAAACAATTGAAAAATAACAAGGAAATTGTTGTAAGGATGGCAGACAAGGGGGGCGCAGTGGTGGTTGTGACTAAATCAAGCTATTAAAAACAAATGTTGGAACTGATTACAGACGAGTCCATTTACAAAAGGTTGACGTGTAACCCGAGCCAGAATTTCCAGACTCAATATCTGGATCTTCTTTGCCAAGGTCGGGATCAAGTTTTTTTTAACCATACACTTGGATACGTCTGTGATTCCCATTATACACGCCTTGCCTAAAATGCATAAAGGCATTAATCCACCACCGCTGTGCCCCATTGTGTCAGGCATGGGCTCCTTAACGGAAAAATTAGGAGAATGGCTGGATGGAATCCTGCAACCGATGGTTAAACGTACACCAGGGTATTTGAGGGATACGGGAGAAGTCCTAAGAAATATGCATAATAAAAAATGGTTATCAGGATTCACCTGGCTAACCATGGACGTTGTTTCCCTGTATCCCTCAATACCACATAGGGTTGCACTGCTGGCGCTGGAGTTTCACTTACACAAATATAGTCCACATGCAATAGAATTTTTACAATATATTTTGAATGTTAACCGTTTTTTTACTGACACATAACTTTTTCATGTTTGACCTCAAATTCGATCTCCAAACACGAGGTGTATCGATGGAAGCAAAGTTCTCTCCCTCCCTTTCTAACCTGGTTATGTCGTATTGGGAGGAGGCGTATATTCATACGGTTGATAATCCCTTCTTGCGGGATATATAGTGGTATGGCAGATACATCGACTACCTGTTGATTATCTGGTCAGGTGATGTGTCTGCCATACCACTCTTTCAGGACTACCTCAATGCCAACCCCTACAATCTAAAATTCACTGGCAATTATGATGTTTCCATGGTCCACTTCTTAGATTTAACTCTGACCGGAGTGACAGATAAAACAATTAATACAGCAACATATGGCAAACCAATATCGGGTAACACATTTTTGCGAGCAAATAGTTATCATCCGTTACATACGGTGAAATCTATACCAGTAGGGGAGTTTACCCAAGCTAAAAGAAATTGTAGTGATATTCTAAGCTATAATAATGAAAAATTAATTATTGGTATGCGATTGATGGCCAGGGGTTACCTGAGGTGGATGGTGGAAAGAGCGAAAAATATAGTGGATAAAAAAGACCGTGAAGAATTGTTGTTTGGATTCAAGACCAAACAACCACACGGTTATCAATTGACAAGAACAGATAGGAAAAAAGATCAAAGCAAAATCCAGACGCTAATACTTACCTATAGCAGACAGTTTCAGCAGGTGAAACGAGCTGTGGCAGAGTGTATTTCCATCCTTTATGAGGATGAGGACCTCTATAAATCGTTGGAAGGAGTCTATAGGGTTGTACCCAGAAAAGCGCCAACTTTGGCGACCTCTCTGTCACCTTCTTTATTCACATCCACATCTAGGAAAGAGCAAAATACGTGGCTCAAATATACAGGCTTCAGTAGATGTGGAAGTAGTCCCTGCAGAACCTGCCGCTATGTAAACCCCACAAAAACATTGAATGATAGTGATCATTCCACGATTTATGATATTAAGTAATCAACTGCAATATGGCAGGCGTCATATATGTTGTAAAATGTAAAGAATGTGATCTACTTTATGTAGGGAATACTCCAAGAAAATTTAAAACTAGACTAATGGAACATATGAACTATATTACTAATCCTACCTATACTAATATCTCAAGTGCAGCCAGACACTTTATCTCAAAGCATGAGAGAAGTTTAAGTTTTTTCACTGCCTACGGCATTGAAAAAGTACAATTGACTGTTCGGGGAGGAGACCTGAAAAAATGCATTGTGTGCAAAGAGGCTTACTGGATCTTACGCTTGAAAACCAGAAGCCCGGCAGGACTTAATGTTAGAAAAGAGACAATGCATGTGTACTAGTCATGTTATCATGAAGCTTTTTCATACTATATTACATATAATATGTTTTTGACAGTACGTATTTATACAGATCTTCAGCCAATTGAAATAGTGTCTCTATATGCCAAATTTTTGTCATCACTTGGTTTTTAAAAAACCCTCTTGTATATGGACCGTCAGGCAGACATAGCGGTTATTTAACCATGATAACCAACACACGTATGAATTTTATTTAATTTTGTCTGTTTGTTTCACTGGGCACATAGAGTATTTTATGATGCCCAGAGATACAGAGAGATATATATATAGACTGGTTGGGGTTCTGCCTGCTAGTCCATATTTTTTAATTAAACATTTTTTATTTGTATTTATTTTTATTTGGATTTTCACTGTGATAATACATTCCCTTTTGTTTTTTATCCAAATAGAAAGTAAAATTTGCAATGTATTGGGTTAAAATCAAGACCTGGGAGTTTTTAGTTTGTTGCCACAAATAATGATTTGAAATCACCCCTGCACCTGCTAACACACTCCCATGGGAGTGGCCAGGTGAGGAGGCGGAGAGGCTTTCTTCTCCTATAAAAGTGGCAACTTCAGAACACTCCTCAGTCATAAATAAGAACGTTGTCGTTTAAAACGCGTAGACTGACAAGGGCACCACCGGTTATGAATTGCTCTGTACCTCTGTACCTGATATATCGCATGACCAAATAAAGGAACCTACAACTTCATCAATTTTGAGTGCCGGATTTCCTTCTTACAATTAGACACAGCACAGACACTGCTTAAGCTAATAGTAAGTGGTGTATCTCACCAAGTGCTTTATTCACATCTATACAGCTTGGTACTTCTCTATATTGTGCTATATGGTGCTTCTTGGTGATTCTGACTAAGAGTACAACCACGCAATCAGGTATTTGCATGCAAGTGTTGGATGCCAAAATCAAGAGGGGTCATTAAAGGAGAGTAAGTATAAAGGATAGATACGACTACGTATGTAGAAGCCTGACTGTGTGGTTGCACCCTAAAGATGAGAGAAATCTTGTGATGTCACTGCGGTGGACAAAGAAATAATGGGGGAAAAAGGCAGCAGGTGGCGCCATATAGATATATTTTATTGAATAACTCAGGGGCAGTACTAAGTAATTTATTTGCAATTACAAAAGTATTATGATCCAGGTGCTGGTTTGTAGAATATTTCTCATGAGACAACCTCTTTAATCAAGATCAATTTTAAGTTTATTAAGAGCAGCTATGAGGACTGCTCGGAGGTTAAAAACTTCCACTAGTAGAAAAATTGCCTGTAAAATGTTATTTTAATACAGACAATCGATAGATTTCTATCAGCTTAGCCTTCCTTTGTATTTGATTTCCTGCATTCTATTCACCGTGCACTATTAATGTTGTGTTATGTCCCATTAAAAAGAATAGTAGTTAATACAATATTGATGAATCAAACATGTCTCATCATGTTGAATGAAACAATGCTATATGTTATACGTTTCCTTAGGGAAATCTGAAGTTTATTATCACATTAAGACACATTTATTACTATCACTTATTTATAATCTGCCAATATATTTTGCTGCTGTGAGGAAGCTAGGTGATGAATGCTGAAATATATAAAGTTGTATCTGTAAAGAGTTATTGAAAAGCTAGGTCAGGAGCTGTTCAAGAAAAGTACAACGTATGTTCAAGGAAAGTAACTTAATCACAATGAAGTCATATAGAAGCAGAATAAATCACACATGAAAGCTTTAATTTACTGTTGTGTTATTGACTGTAAAATGTAAAATTGTGTTTTATAAAACCATGATTAGTATTATTATTTACAGAAATAATTTTATATCAAGATTAACCCCCTTCTACCTGTATACATTTTGGGGCTTAGTGACCAAGCAATATTTTATAATTCTTTCATCATCGCATTCCAAGAACTATAACTTTTTTATTTTTCCGTCAATGTAGCCGTATAACAGCTTTTTAACAGCGTATAACAGCGTTTTTTTTTTTTGTGGTGGTTTGCAGCACAAGTTGTAGTTTTTAATGGCATCTTTTGGAGTACGTATAACTGATGAATTAACTTTTGATGAATTAACTCTCTCTTGGATGGGATGGGAAAAAACAATACTGCCACTGAGTTTGTATGTTATAAATTTTACAGCGTTCATTTTTCAGCATAAAGAACATGAGTTTAATTGTCTGGGTCAGTACGATCACAGTGGTACCAAATATATATATATATATATATATATATACATAGTATATAATATTTTTATTTAATTTTTTTGCTTCTTTTTGCTCAATAAAAACATTTTTCTTTCTACAGAGCTGCTTGGGGGCTTCATTTTTTTCAGGACGCCTTGTCGTTTTCATTGGTATCATTTTGGGGTATCTAGTAGCGACGAGCGAGCACCAAAGTATTCAGGTGCTCTACCGAGCACCTGAGTATTATGGAAGTAAATGGGAGACAACCAGGCACCCCCTGCTAGGAAGAGGAACCCCCTGGTTCATAACAAAGGTTAGAAATTGATAGAAACCCCCTCAAAATGTTTTGGAAACAGCATTGAGAGGATAGCTGGATGCATCTTAGACTCCAATTATGTACAACATACAATAGACAACCACACAAAGGCTGTATGCCAAAAGCCAGGTATGTGCAAGCCATCAATCTATCCATGAGACAGATAGCAGCCTTGTGCACCATGAGATATTCCAAATCAGCTCTCATCTGATTGAAAACCAGTAAACCTAAAAGTTATTTTGCATCTATTGGATGGCTTGGGTGGACCTGCACACCAAGATCAATATCATTAGGGTGACAAAAAAAAAATCTGATCGTCCTAACATAATATTCAATAACCTTTCTATACAGTTTTGTCATGTAAAAATGTATTTGCATAAGCATGGGCTTATGGGAAAGACATGCAAATGAGCAGACTCTGCCTTGTTTTTCAGCTGTCATAAGACTGTGAAAACCAATAGATGGCGCTATTGTGTTATGAATAGCGCCCTCTATTGGTTACACAGTCTTATGACAAGACAAATATTCTTGTCAGAAGACTATGAAACCAATAGAGGGCGCTGTTCATAACTCAATAGCGTCCTCTATTGGTTTCATAGTCTTCTGACAAGAATATTAGACTGAGTCTTATGACAAGCTTATTAGTGTAGCCTTGTGCATGGAAAATTTGCGATTAGAATATTTGCGATCTACACTAGGATGATATCTGACACTGGGAAAGCTGGGTAATAACTCAGTGATAAAATCTGACACTGGAAAAGCTAGGTAATAACTCGCGATCTACACTGAGTTATTACCATGCTTTTCCAGTGTCAGATAGTATCACTGACTTACTACATAATTATTACATAATATTCGCTATATTGCCATATATTCTTTTTTTTTTTTATATTCGCCCTCTATTGGTTTCATAGTCTTCTGACATAGATTGATGGCTTGCACATACCTGGCTTTTGGCATACAGGTGCTGTTTCCAAACCATTTTGATGGGGTTTCCATCAATTTCTAACCTTGTTTTATGAACCAGACACCCTCTTCTCTTCCGAGCAGGGGTGCCTAGGGTTCTCCCATTGACTTCTATTGTATTCGAGCACACAAATTATTCGGCTGAGCACTCGGATCTGCTGAGCATAGCGATACTCGAGCCTAACAGCAGTTCAGCCGAGCATGCTAGCTCATCACTAGTACCTACCACTTTTTGCTATCTTATTATTCCATTTTTTTTTATTATTTACAGCTTTCACTGTGCAATTGCATGATAATAGTGTACTGTGGGTCATGGTGATGCCAAATATGTGAAGGGGTTTTTATTTTTGCTATTTTTTCCATTGAAAAGCATTTTTTTTATGGAAAAAGGGTTACTTTTCAACTTGGGAAACTTTATTTAACTTTTATTTTTACAATTTATAGGCACCTCTGTCATAGCCTGATAGAGATACACTGCAAGAAGACCTGGGGGCCCTCATTAGGCCCATGGCTATTACACTGAGATATCGGCACCCTGCAGTCTCATTTGCGGAGTGCCAATGCCTGAGTGAGAGAGCTCCCTCCCTCTAAACCACTTAGATACCAATGTTCCTATTGACCGCGATATCTAAGGGGTTAAACGGCTCAGATCAGCGCTTCTGCTGGTCCAGGCTGTTAGACGAGAAGCCTAGCTCTAATATGAGAGCCACACTCCTGTTCTCCACTGCACAGGAGACATGTGCAGCACTTATTTTAGGCTGTCCATAAAAAGAAAGCAGCCTAGAATAAAGGCCATTTTATAGGTACGAATCTGCTGACAGATGGACTTTAAGAACAGGGGTTATCTCATGAGTAATGTAAAAAATGAAAATCAGACACCTTACAGCACCTGACAGTCTCTTTCTAACAAACTTAGATCCAGCCCTGTACATCTCAGGGATCCAGAGTGTAACAGCAGCTGCTGTGCGCAGCTGTTCCCCTGCTTACCACCGCGGTCCCAGCGCCGTGCTCAGCGGTGATCTGTGGCCAGAGCTTTCCATTCACCTCTGCAGCACTAGGCTCTGTTTGTGTAGGTGCTGTGGTTCTGAGGATCCGCTCCACAGTTTCATCTCAGTCCTGGCCACAGCAAGCTTGTTGCTGTCTTTTTGCAGCGCTTCCTTAAGGGTCGGCACACGTCACTTCCTGGGTTTTATGGATTAGGTCATGTGACCTCGCTGACCAATCCCAGCCCCCATGCACATATATAAGTGGCTCAGCCCCCTTTCCAAGATGCCTCAGTGTCAAGGTCCTTGTGTTTGCTAAAGATCCTGATACTCATCTGTGTTCCTGACTTGTACTTCGTTCTGGATTCTTCTAACCGTCTGATCCCTGCCTGCCTGCCTTCACTCTCCTGTTGTTGACCCGGATTGCCTGACCTATATCTGTGCCGCATGTCCTGACCTATTGCCTGTCTGACTACACCTCTGCCTGTTGCTCCTGGTAACCACACTACCTGCCTGACTACGCTTGTACTTCTGGTACCTTTCTCAGGTACCTCCTGGTCCGGGGTTGGGGTTTCCATCAATTTCTAACCTTGTTTTATGAACCAGACACCCTCTTCTCTTCCGAGCAGGGGGTGCCTAGGGTTCTCCCATTGACTTCTATTGTATTCGAGCACACAAATTATTCGGCTGAGCACTCGGATCTGCTGAGCATAGCGATACTCGAGCCTAACAGCAGTTCAGCCGAGCATGCTAGCTCATCACTAGTACCTACCACTTTTTGCTATCTTATTATTCCATTTTTTTTTATTATTTACAGCTTTCACTGTGCAATTGCATGATAATAGTGTACTGTGGGTCATGGTGATGCCAAATATGTGAAGGGGTTTTTATTTTTGCTATTTTTTCCATTGAAAAGCATTTTTTTTATGGAAAAAGGGTTACTTTTCAACTTGGGAAACTTTATTTAACTTTTATTTTTACAATTTATAGGCACCTCTGTCATAGCCTGATAGAGATACACTGCAAGAAGACCTGGGGGCCCTCATTAGGCCCATGGCTATTACACTGAGATATCGGCACCCTGCAGTCTCATTTGCGGAGTGCCAATGCCTGAGTGAGAGAGCTCCCTCCCTCTAAACCACTTAGATACCAATGTTCCTATTGACCGCGATATCTAAGGGGTTAAACGGCTCAGATCAGCGCTTCTGCTGGTCCAGGCTGTTAGACGAGAAGCCTAGCTCTAATATGAGAGCCACACTCCTGTTCTCCACTGCACAGGAGACATGTGCAGCACTTATTTTAGGCTGTCCATAAAAAGAAAGCAGCCTAGAATAAAGGCCATTTTATAGGTACGAATCTGCTGACAGATGGACTTTAAGAACAGGGGTTATCTCATGAGTAATGTAAAAAATGAAAATCAGACACCTTACAGCACCTGACAGTCTATTTCTAACAAACTTAGATCCAGCCCTGTACATCTCAGGGATCCAGAGTGTAACAGCAGCTGCTGTGCGCAGCTGTTCCCCTGCTTACCACCGCGGTCCCAGCGCCGTGCTCAGCGGTGATCTGTGGCCAGAGCTTTCCATTCACCTCTGCAGCACTAGGCTCTGTTTGTGTAGGTGCTGTGGTTCTGAGGATCCGCTCCACAGTCCTGGCCACAGCAAGCTTGTTGCTGTCTTTTTGCAGCGCTTCCTTAAGGGTCGGCACACGTCACTTCCTGGGTTTTATGGATTAGGTCATGTGACCTCGCTGACCAATCCCAGCCCCCATGCACATATATAAGTGGCTCAGCCCCCTTTCCAAGATGCCTCAGTGTCAAGGTCCTTGTGTTTGCTAAAGATCCTGATACTCATCTGTGTTCCTGACTTGTACTTCGTTCTGGATTCTTCTAACCGTCTGATCCCTGCCTGCCTGCCTTCACTCTCCTGTTGTTGACCCGGATTGCCTGACCTATATCTGTGCCGCATGTCCTGACCTATTGCCTGTCTGACTACACCTCTGCCTGTTGCTCCTGGTAACCACACTACCTGCCTGACTACGCTTGTACTTCTGGTACCTTTCTCAGGTACCTCCTGGTCCGCCTAGACCAGCTGCCTGGTGTACCTATCCTCCTCAAGAGGTAGTGACCTGGTATACCCCTCGGGAAAGTCTACCCCCACTATCAGGGGTATTGTGAAGAATCAAAGGGGTTCACTTAGACAATGCCCTTAGAGGAGGTATGATACGTGGCACAGTGGGTTTGCACCCACTGGTTCGCGACGCAGAGATATGCCCATTGATTGCTACAATTGCTCTACTAGATTTATTTCAAGCTGGCAGCTCAGGGAACGTTCACTCTTAGGGGACATGTCCTTTCTGCTGCAGCCAGTGGCAGTTGAAGGATGGAGCTGAGAATGTACAGAGAATGTACAGCTGGACAGAGAATATAGAAAAAGGGCAAACAGCAGGCGGTGTTATACAGATAGATTTTATTGAATAATTCAGTGGCTATAAAAAATTTCATGCAATTAGAAAAGTATTCAAATCCAGGTGCTGCTTTCAAAAATGTAGAAGATTTTATCCGTAGGACAACCTCTTTAATATTGTAAATAATACATGCATACTTGCGTGACAGAGATGGGGGTAGGAGGAGTAGACAGCTGCCCTGGGCACCATTAAAAGAGGGGCAACACATTATGACTTTTAATTTATTTGCACCATTTGATCAGTTGGACACATGTTGTAAGTTCCATGATGCGGGCTTTAGTACAATAAAATTCATGATATTCCATCTGACTGGTATATTGAACTTCAGGGACCTGAGAGGGTGCATAATGTAAATATGCAACATGCCCCCTTCCCCATGGCATATTTGGGGTCCCAGTGTGTATGAAATTCTGATTGGTGATGTGGCCTTACTAGTTCTGGGTGGCATGGTGCTCCTACCTGGATACTGTCGCTCCCCAGGGTTAGATTCCATAGCATTCAAGGAAGAGAGTTGTAGTTGATGTAGAATAAGTTGAGTCCAGACTTGATAAAGTTAATCAGTTTTACTTGAATAAACTTGCATCCAGGCACCACTTGATCTTTTTCTTGGTTCCAGCAGGTTTTGGGGTAAACTGGCCGGTAAACATGGATACCTTGAGTTCTCTCTCTGCTGTGCTGATCGCTGGCTTCTATCTGGCTACTAGACTTTTTAGCAGTTCTGGTACCTTTGAATGGGGGTGCCTTTTGCTGTTGACCCCCTCGTAATACTCTATAGTCTATAGTCTAATAGTCTATAAACTGCAAGGAGTCGCCGGTCTCTATGAGCTGCTTCTCCTTGAAGACTCTTGCTGCAGGAGGGGGGATGCTCCCCTCATTGCTCCATGTCTAGTCTCTTTCTGATGCCCCTTTCTGCACGGGTGCAATGCGTGAGTGGACTGCATTGCACCCGCACTGAATCCGGACCTATTCACTTCAATGGGGTTGTGCATATGAGCTGTGATTTATATGCATCACTTGTGCGTTGCGTGAAAATCACAGGAAGCTCTATATTGTGCGTTTTTCACTCAACACAGGCCCTATAGAAGTGAATGGGGCTGCATGAAAATTGCAAGCATCCGCAAGCAAGTGCGGATGCGGTGCAATTTTAACGCATTGGTTGCTAGGTGACGATCGGGATGGGGACCCGATCTTTATTATTTTCCCTTATAACATGTTATAAGGGAAATCAATAGCATTCTTAATACAGTATAAGTAAATTAGGGATGGGGGGTTAAAAAATAATTAAAATTAAACTCACCTCATTCTCTTGTTCACGCAGCCCGGCTTGTCTTCTTTCTTCTTCTTTGAGGACCTGGAAGAAAAGGACCTTTGGTGACATCACTGTACTCATCACATGGTCCATCACAATGGTGATGGACCATGTGATGACCGCAGTGATGTCACCAAAGATCCTTTTCTCCCAGGTCCTCAAAGAAGAAAGAAGACAAGCCAGGCTGCGTGAACAAGAGAATGAGGTGAGTTTAATTTTACTTATTTTTTAACCCCTCCATCCCTAATTTACTTAGCATTCTGTATCAAGAATGCTATTATTTTCCCTTATAACCATGTTATAAGGGAAAATTATAAAATCTACAGAATACCTAACCCAAAGCCGAACTTCAGTGAAGAAGTCTGAGTTTGGGTCTGGGAAACAACGTGCTTTTTTTTAATAAGTGCAAAATACATTGCACTCGCGTGGAAAAAACTGAAGAACGCAACGCAATCGCATACAAAACTCACCCCACTCGCAGGCAAAAATCGCACGATTTTCCCACGACGCACCCGCATCCTATCCGGCCCTCACACGTGACGCTCATGTGAAAGAGGCCTAATTCTTATATTGACTACTATAGCTTCCTGCAACCACGCCCTTGGTAGAAACATAGAAACATAGAATGTGTCGGCAGATAAGAACTATTTGGCCCATCTAGTCTGCCCAATATACTGAATACTATGGATAGCCCTTGGCCCTATCTTATATGAAGGATGGCCTTATGCCTATCCCATGCATGCGTAAACTCCTTCACTGTATTCGCAGCTACCACTTCTGCAGGAAGGCTATTCCATGCATCCACTACTCTCTCAGTAAAGTAATACTTCCTGATATTACTTTTAAACCTTTTCCCCTCTAATTTAAAACTATGTCCTCTTGTAGCAGTTTTTCTTCTTTTAAATATTTTCTCCTCTTTTACCTTATTGATTCCCTTTATGTATTTAAAAGTTTCTATCATATCCCCTCTGTCTCTTCTTTCTTCCAAGCTATACATGTTAAGGTCCTTTAATCTTTCCTGGTAAGTTTTATCCTGCAATCCATGTACTAGTTTAGTAGCTCTTCTCTGAACTCCCTCCAAAGTGTCAATATCCTTCTGGAGATATGGTCTCCAGTACTGCGCACAATACTCCAAATGAGGTCTCACTGGTAGGAAGGATTAGCTCACTTCTGCCCAAAGGGGGGGGGGGGGGGGGATGGAATGGTAATTTCCATTCTATCTAAAGGTCTCTCTCTGCCAAATACACTGCCACTTGCTGGACAACCAGGCACAGTGCATGCAATGCAATGCATACGTTTCATACTAATGTTATTAAGGCACTGTGTAAGAGGACCTAGAATCAAATACACAGAATACATGATTTGTTAGCCATTAGAGACAGTAGCAGGTTGTAGAAATGGTAGTGCCCGCTCTGGGGTACTACAAATACCTCCACTGGCACCAAGAGAGCGTGTTCCATCCCTTCATACAGTTATTGCCTGTCTTTTCTCATTCTATTCCTAAGCAGACACTGTACAAATTTCAGTATTGTCCACAGGAAATTATTTATACAATGAACATTTACATTTAGTTTCATTTACATTTACCGGTAGATACTTGCCAAGTGGTGCACAACTAAAATGTAATTTTATTCAAAATATCATCTTCGACCTTCTTTATGGGAGGGTTAAAATGGCAGGGAATTGTCTTTCCATATATTACTTTTATACAGCTTCAGTGTAAGAGGCAATTCTTCATTAACTATAAATTGAGCTCCCCCTTAGTAATTGGCAGAGAGCTTTGATCGTATCCACACAGTCCACTATATCCACTCCCTGGTTTTATTTCTTGTATCTCTGGTGTATGGTAGGAAGAGGAAGTAGTGATCAAAGGAAGATTGGGAACTTAAAGTGGCCCTGGAAAAAAACTAAAAGTGGCCCCATGTTGTAGATGGGTTCAAACTGACAGAAGACGGGCCAAAACAAGTAGGCAGTGACAACCGTAGATGGAGCCTGCAATACTGTAGTGCAGTGCAGAATACCGCCCCAGCAGAACCAAATATCACAGGACAGCACAAAATACTGCCGCCCTCACCACAGCATTCAACTGTATCACTATCATGAGGACAGTAATACAGTTGAGTTCAGGAGGGCATCTGAGCCCGTTGAGCATCAGATCATTATGTACCTGGCCTGCGGCCATCAAGAGGACATCAAGAGTGGCCCCCTGGGCATCGGCCCACCAGGAAATTTCTGTGGCCAATCCGTCCCTGTCTATTCCCAATCCATCCCTGGAAGCGATGAGCAAAGTTTAAAAAATTAGATTTGGTCGATTCGCCAAACTTTGACAAGAAGTTCTATTTTTTACGAATTAATCCTTCCCGAATCGCTATAAACCAGGTATACCCATATGTCATGGTGGCTGAGGGAATGTATGGAGTGGGCTGTTACATTGAAACCGCTCCATATGCAACGGGTGCCGGTTGTATCACACAACAGACACCCAGCTGCAATGACAAAGAATGGAGATTCCACCGACCCGCATCATTTAACCCATTAGATGCCACGGTCAACACCAATCATGGCATCTGTGAGGTAAGGCAGAGGGATGCGTCTCCCTCTGCCTTCTGATCGGAGCCCCTGCAGTGCAGCCTGGACGATTTTGAAGCTTCCCATAGCTTCCATGGTAACTACGAGGCACAGCTCAGCAAGGAGCCCGTCGAAATGCTAGTCACCCTAATAGATCTCTATTAGGGTGAATAGGACAAGGGATCAAAAGCTCCCAGGTACGGTACTAGCCTCCTAAGGGCGTTAAAAGTTATCACTGTAAAAGTAAAAAAAAAGGAAAATAAAAGTTTAAATCACCCCCTTCCCAAATTGTACATAAAACTATATATAAAAAACATTAGGCTTGAGAAAGGCTTCATGTTGGAGCCGAAACGTCGCGTCACCACTGGGTGAATAAACAGCTTTCTTTTTTTTCACCTTACTGGAGTGCTGCTCTGTTTTTCATTGATATTATCCTGGGACGCTATTCCCACTGGAGCTTGCACCCAATCTCCAATATATTCCAAGGTTGGTGCTGCCATTTATTATATTTTGTATAAAAAACATTAAGTATCATTTTGTTAGAAAATGCCTGTATTATTAAAATATTAATAAAAATGTAATGTTTGCTGATCGCCATAATTGAAAAAAAACATACGATTTGTAATTTTTTTGTCAATTTTCCCCCCAAAGAATGTAATAACAGCGATCAAAACGTCGTATGTACCACAAAAATGGTACCAATAAAGTCTAAATTTTGCCGCACAAAAAGCAAGCCCTCATACATCTCTGTAGACCGAAATAGTCCAATATTCTACAAATGAAATCTTTCTGCAACACTGCCCCTAGCACATAAGTGCTTGTCTCATCGGCCTTATTAGCTCCCCAGATGCCTGTATTAGCCATGCAATGATCGGTTAATCATCTATTGAGAGAGTTTCTATCATCGTCAGTATATCGAACAGGCTACCTATGAGAGCTAAGTACTATCTTTATTTATTTATTTTTTGTTATTCCCTACGATTATTTACTTCATATCACCCCCTGATGAGCTTCCAGGTGCAGGTGAAACGCGCTGGGGTTTTCTTGAATATACAAACATATAGACATCATTATGTTTCTCTTTTTGATTAATGGATTTATTTTATATCCATCTTTGAGTAGGGCTTTTTTTAGGGCAATAGATAGACATAGGTACGGGGGCAGGGTATTTCCACCATCAGGGGGTATCCCTGGGCACAGGTCTTTAGTCCTATAGGGTTATCCAGGGAAAGATATTTATTCCCTCTTTAACAATTAAATCACCCCCTGTCTCGGTATGATTGGTTCTATCTGTCCCCTAAATTAACTATCCTATTTATAGTAGGAATATTTTTAAGAGTATCCTTCTCTTCTCTATAGGATATCACTTGAGCAATTTATTGCTCCATAACCCGTATATAATAATAAAGGTATTGTTTTAATAAGCACGTTAGATTCTATTTACTTCTTGTCTCATCTTTGCCTAAGCTTAGCTCACGGTGAAAAGACTGTGCGGGATGAGTCTTTTTATAGGACTGTGACATCACAGGGGATCTGCTGATTGGCTAGCTGTATGACATTATGGGTCATATCACGTTCCCAGGATTTTATACTTTCACTTTGTAACATGTGGCAACTATTTAAAAAAAAAAAATCTGATTTGTTACCTCAAAGAGCAAGGAAATTTGTCTTCCTGGTAAATCAAATTATTCCTAAACTTCAGATCAAATTCCACTTCAGATGCTTTGATTCGCTCATCTCTAATTCGCTTAACACTAAGAGGGAGCAATCCTCATTCAACAGGAACACAAGAGAGGTCTGTAGACACCAGATTTGGAACATTAACCTCTTCATTGCCTTCAGCTACTTTGGATGCTGCTGTTGAAACCCCACAATGCCACCAGGGATGTTAAGACTCTTCCTGTAATCTTCAATCTTAAATACCCCAGTACACCAGAAATATTAACATCAACCCCTCAATATCCTAGATCACCAGGTGTATTGCAATTGTCCTCTTTGCCTAGATGAACAACTTCAGCATCAATTGAGGAACATTACTGTCGGCCTCTCCCCAGCTTGACATTACTAATAACAGAGAGCAATAGATTGTATTTACTGGTACAATGATGGAGTTGAGTCAATGGTTAAAATGGTTTTATATTTTCAACAAGTGGCATTTATCATGTAGAGAATGTTAATACAAACCACTTACTAATGTATTGTTATTATCCATATTGCTTCCTTTGCTTGCTGGATTAGTTTTTCCATCACATTATACACTGCTGGTTTCAAGCAGCAGTGGTCGTGCTTGCACACTATAGGAGTAGTGCCAGCCTCTCTGGTGGCTGGGACCATGGGAGATCATATAGGCTGATGTTTTTTTCTATAGTGTGCAAGCACGGCCACTGCTGCTGGAGTACAGGATAGACGTAACCACGGAAACCAGCAGTGTATAATGTGATAGAAAAACAAATCCAGCCAGCAAAGGAAGCAATATGGATAATCATAATACAATAGTAAGTGGCTTGTATTAACTTTCTCTACATAATAAATGCTATATGCTGAAGTGACACAACCCTTTAAGTGTTTCTACATTGTGTATTATATGTAAAACATTTTTAAATCTAATACACTCTTTTTTTTCCAGTATACAGTGTTCTCTTATGGGGAACTAAAATAATACAATTACCTGTCACATAAAGAATTGTGTTTGTGCATACTGACATTGTGTATGTAATGTACAGTCACGGAGCAGTATATAAAATCACAGAAGCAGGGCAGCTGAGGCTTGGAGACCATTATCAGCCTTGGTTGTAGTCCTAATGAATACCTTAATTCTTCCTGGCAGATAAGCATCTTTTGGCAATTGCCTGCCATTGAGGACCATCTGTGCAGTGTGTAACACAAGAAAACACAGATATTGAAAATGTTTGCTTGTGTCTTAGAGTCATTGAAGAACTTGATAAAATTGTCTCTTGCATCTGTTATTCATGGAGTTACGTTTTTCAGCACTGTTTAGCTTGTTAAGCTTATGACTTGCGGTTTTATCCTTTCACTGGTTTTTCAGCAGTGTTTAGCTTGTTAAGCTTATGACTTGCGGTTTTATCCTTTCACTGGAAATGAAATGACTACTGTACAGTTTGGTCACACATCAGACAGACATTAGTCCTGCTCCGGTCTTACAAGAGGGTGATGCACAGATTGGCGCATTGGTTCCTCTTTAGCCTGGTTTCACTAACCCTACTGCCTCTTCTTTCAGGGGATTCAGCTGTCATGTACTTACCTGTCCGTGCTCTGGCGCCAAGCCCAGACTCTCTGTTGTGGTGCAGCCGGGGGCATTCAATTTATGTGCCAACCAGTCCCGTTGACAGGTGAGCTAGTCGGCCTATCGAGGAGCAGGGATACAAGGCCAATCAGGCTCACTGCCGGTATCACATGCTTCCTGTCAGTTGATATTTAAACAGGCAGCTGCCAACAGGTACCTGTGATTGGTCTTCTTAGCCTCAGTAGCATGTGTTGTACTATTGTTTGGATTCCTGGTATTCCGACTTTTGGATTGTCCCTGACCTTGGTCCTGACTGCTGGTTATTCTTCTGACATTATCTCCTGGTATTATATGTTTGTATTGTGTGTTGGTTCTGACGTATCTCTCTGCTTTGGACTATGGCCTGATTTTGACTTAGCTTTTGGATTCTGATCCAGTCTTGGTTTTTCCTGCATGGTTTTGATCTCTATCTGTCTGACTACTCTTTTTCCACATTAGATTATGGAGCTGCACTTAGTCTTATAGGTTATGCCTTATTCACACGTCAGTGTTTTAGTCAGTGATTTCCATCAGTGATTGTGAGCTAAAATCTGAATTAGAGCCTCAACAAAGATGAGGTATAAGGGAAAGAGCTGTACCTGTTCTGTGTTTAGAGCTGCACCTGGTTTTGGTACAAAATCACTGATGGAAATCACTGACCGAACACTGACTGTCTTAAAAATGCATTAGGGACTGTTGCCGCGTTGTGGGTTGCTGTTTAGTATTGATTCACACTCTACATGATTCCAGATTTTCACATCGCACTTTGGTCACACTCAGTTTCACTGTACATTGTTGCTTCAGAAGGTCACCTCTGCAACTGTCTCATCCAAGGAAGCTTCTAATATCACTTCAGGTATGGCATGGCTTTGATGGCATACCTGCAGGGAGACTCCCTCTCCTTCTATACTACAGCTCTACATGAAAGACTGCTACATCAAGTGCAGTCAGGTCCATAAATATTGGGACATTGACACAATTGTAACATTTTTGGCTCTATACACCACCACAATGGATTTGAAATGAAACAAACAAGATGTCCCTTAACTGCAGACTGTTAGCTTTAATTTGAGGCTATTTACATCCAAATCAGGTGAATGATGTAGGAATTACAACAGTTTGCATATGTGCCTCACACTTATTAAGGAACCAAAAGTAATGGGACAATAGGCTTCTCAGCTGTTCCATGGCCAGGTGTGTGTTATTTCCTCATTATCCCAATTACAATGAGCAGATAAAAGGTCCAGAGTTCATTTCAAGTCTGCTGTTTGCATTTGGAATCTGTTGCTCTCAACTCTCAAGATGAGATCCAAAGAGCTGTCACTATCAGTGAAGCAAGCCATCATTAGGCTGGAAAAATAAAACAAACCCAGAGAGAGAGATAGCAAAAACATTAGGCATGGCCAAAACAGCTGTTTAGAACATTCTTAAAAATAAGTAATGCACCGGTGAGCTCAGGAACACCAAAAGACCCGGAAGACCACGGAAAACAAATGTGGTGGATGACCGAAGAATTATTTCCCTGGTGAAGGAAACACCCTTCACAACAGTTGGCCAGATCAAGAACACTCTCCAGGAGGTAGGTGTATGTGTGTCAAAGTCAACAATCAAGAAAAGACTTCACCTGAGTGAATACAGAGGATTCACCACAAGATGTAAACCATTGGTGAGCCTCAAAAACAGGAAGGTGTAACAGTCGCGTACACACACACACAGGGGGGAGGAAAGTGACCACTGCGCTCCACCCTCACCCCTGACCCTGCCTACTTGACTCGAAAGTCATAATGACAGTGGACAACTGGACTGCAATCCCTAGCTTGGAATAAGTGCTGGGAGGACAGACCAGACAAACAGAACGTGAACGGACAGGGTCAATATCGGGAGAGCAACGAAGTACATATGGAGCAAGCAGAGAATAGTCAGGAGAAGCCGGGGTCATAAATACCAGGAGAGTCGAGAAGAGAAGAGTATGGAGAAGGAAAGGAACTGCTCATGATCCTAAGCATACCACCTCATCAGTGAAGCATGGTGGTGGTAGTGTCAAGGCGTGGGCATGTATTGCTGGTTCTCTTGTATTTATTGATGATGTGACTGCTGACAAAAGCAGCAGGGTGAATTCTGAAGTGTTTCGGGCAATATTATCTGCTCATATTCAGCCAAATGCTTCAGAACTCATTGGACGGCGCTTCACAGTGCAGATGGACAATAACGGAAAGCATACTGCAAAAGCAACCAAAGAGTTTTTAAGGGAAAGAAGTGGAATGTTATGCAATGGCCAAGTCAATCACCTGACCTGAATCCGATTGAGCATGCATTTCACTTGCTGAAGACAAAACTGAAGGGAAAATGCCCCAAGAACAAGCAGGAACTGAAGACAGTTGCAGTAGAGGCCTGGCAGAGCATCACCAGTGATGAAACACAGCGTCTGGTGATGTCTATGTGTTCCAGAATTCAGGCTGTAATTGACTGCAAAGAATTTGCAACCAAGTATTGAAAAGTGAAAGTTTGATTTATGATTATTATTCTGTCCCATTACTTTTGGTTTCTTAACAAGTGGGAGGCACATATGCAAACTGATGTAATTCCTACACCGTTCATCTGATTTAGATGTAAATACCCTCATTAAAGCTGACAGTCTGCAGTTAAAGCACATCTTGTTTGTTTCGTTTCAAATCCATTGTGGTGGTGTATAGAGCCAAAAAACATTGAATTGTGTAGATGTCCCAATATTTATGGACCTGAGATGTATGCATGTACATGGAGCTGGGCTGACATTTATATGCGGGCTCCCTCCATCTTCTAAATAGCCATGCATTAGCCCCATAGACTTTAAATGGTCCTAAAAGTGTTGTGTGAATGATGCCTAATACAGACATGTAAAAAGAGGTAATATGGCCTCTTTAAAGGGATTGTGTCGAATTAGAGCAATGGGTCATTGTTTACCAAAAACAGCATCACCGTCTGTGTCTAGTATAGCAGCCAATATAAACTGAAGTTATAGAGGTTGTCCCATCTGAATATATGTCATATCATGTGGATATGTCATAAATGTGGAAACAACAAAAACTCTCATTGTTGCCCTGATTTGTTCCCACCTCAATTACAGTAACTCACAATTAATTGGCCTCCCCCTCACCAGACTTTCCCCTCTCCAATCTATCCTGAATGCAGCAGACAGGGTCACCTTTCTGTCTAACCACTACTCCGATGGCTCTGCCCTGTGCCAGTCTTTGTACTGTTTGCCCAAACAGCATAGAATCCAATTTAAACTGCTCCTTCTCCTCCCACAAAACTCTCCACAATGCTGCACTCCTACATCTCTTCCCTCATCTCTGTCTACCACCCTTCCCGTGCTCTACAAACAGCCAATGACTTATGACTTACTTCTAGTGATGAGCGGCGGCATAGGCAATATTTTATTTTGCAATATTTTGCTAATTTTTGGCCAAATATTCGTCATAAATTGTCAAGTTCGAGAATTTGTGATCTCCAGTCATTGTTTACTTGATTGCAAAAATTGGCAATGTAATATATTTGCGATAAATTTGTGACAAATTTGCGATAAGAATATTCAACACTATTCGTGAATATATAGCACTATAGTCTAAATATTCACAAATTCTCAAAGTGGCGATATTTGCGATTAAAATTTGTGATTTGAATATTCGTACTCAACACTTCTTACTTCCACCATAATCCGAACCTCTCACTCCTGGCTCCAAGCCTTCCCCTGAGCTGCACCAGTTCTCTGGAATGCTCTACCCCAAGAAATTAGGTTAAATCACAATGTATAAAGTTTTAGGCGCTCCCTAAAATCATATCTTTTTAAGGTGGTCTATCACATCCCCTGATCTAACTCCTCTCCATATGTAGCCCATTTATCATCATTTCTTGAACCTGATCCTCAAACAAACTCTTCACCGCACCCATGCACCCAGTAGCACTACAGATATCGGCAGGTGACTGGCTCATGCAGCTTTTTATCTACTTTCCTATTTTCCCAAGATGGCTGAACCATTGTACAAAACAATATATTTTATATTTTGTGTCACCCCTCTCTCCTCATAGATTGTAAGCTCTTGTGGGCTGTGGCTCATTTCTCTTGTTCTAAATATTGACTTGTCTGTTGCTATGCTATTTATGATTGCTTGAACATGAACCTCTGAATTGTAAATTTCTCCGGAATATGTTGGCGCTATAGAAATAAAGATTATTATTATATTATTTATTTAAATGTCCAGATGGGACAACCCCCTTTAACACAACAGAACTACAATTGCAAACCCATGGAAAAGAGTGGAGCTTGTGTTCTAATCTTGGAAAATCCGTTTAACTAAGATGAACTACAGTCTTCAAAAACGTTCAGACCCAGTGCTTTGGCCAGTATTTTGCATCAATATTTGTAAGCCAAAACCGAGAGTGGGTCCTAAACTCTTGGCTTTGGCTTAAAATACTGATGCCATAATTTCTCCATAGACCCCATTATTTTTACATGTACTGTAGATTTCTGACTCCACAAATGGAATTCAGAAAAAGTTGATCTCCTTTTCAGGTTTGTCTTTCTCATACATGGTTGCTGACATTTGCTTTAGCAGTTTGCTAAAAAAATGCAATCTTCTTCCTAATTTATTAATGTTTCTTATCATCAAAATACTCCCGAAATCCTTCGAGGAACAAAAAGTAAATGGTATCCCTCCCGGCCAAAGTCAATTTTTTTTTCCTCTTCTTCGCCTGATTATTGAAAATAACTCAGTTAATGTGAGGCATAATGAAAAGGATTCATGCAAACTCCCCATTTTATTCGACTCTCTAGCACCGAGGCAATTAATAGCGGCCGAGCCTCCATTTGTACTTTAAAAGGTTTCAGACACAAATAATAGAAGATTTCCAATTAAAAACGGATAATCGCCTTCAGAAGAGCAGCGAGGACGGTGAATAATTTAAAAGCTTTGGGCATATGAAGATTTATTATATATTCTCCACCAAGCAATGAGCTCTAGGTTTTGATTAAGGTTTTTTTAACGAGCGCTAGAGAATGAAGGAACTCTGGAGCCAGGATTCATTTTTGTCCAGTTATATTTCTACTTGATTTTTCCTTGCTCTATGGAAACGCAAACAAACAAGCAAAAAGGAAAAAAAAAAGTATACAAAAATGACAACATGGCTCCTTGTTATTTCCTATCTTAGATAAGAAGTGATGGGAATAAGTTATATGACTTAATCGTTATTGGCAAGAGTATTCACAACTGTGTCTGAGCTGATTTAGCAAACTCGATGAACAGCAAGTCATATCAATGCTGTCATTTGTGCCGGCGATCATACGACAGATTCGCTCAAGCAGTCTCTGTGGCGGCCAATTATAAACAGAGAGGAGTCCTTTGTTGCCTGGCTTCGTCCCCTTCTAACAGTCTGAAATAGATACTATTAAAGAAGCAAAAGTGTGTGCCGAAAGACTAATACTGAACAACAGCAGTCAGGAGTAATTACCGGTGATAAATACCTCACCAGTCGACAATAGGACGGCAAATAAAGTTGTGGATTCCTACTATAGCTCCGCTTATCACCAGGGATGTATTGCAAAAGTTACTTCTGGGCTTATATGTGACAAGGACCTAGGTACCTTTACTTCTTGGGGTGGCTTTTAATGGTGTCTTGCTGACATGGATGAGATTCTCTTCACTGTACTTGTCAGCATACAGACATCTGAAGATTCTGGTATAAATAGCTTTATTTTTCAGTTGTTTCTATTTCTTTTACGAGAATTGGACACGCTCCAAATCTAGGTCATGGTCTGAATTGAGTTGACTATCTAAAGCATACGTCACACCATTTTCTGGGTGTTTTTTTGGCTGATAAACAGTGGCATGCAGTTTTATCTTGCATGTTTTTGCTGCATTTTTATATATATATATTTTTTTTACTGTATACTTTTTTTAGGCTATTTTTTTCTGTTTTTCAACTACCATAGAGACTCCTATAGGGAAAATGCTTCTAAAAAGCAGCATACAGTACCTAAAAGCATGCTGCATTTTAAATTCTGTTTTACTGTATATTTAGACAGTTTTTTTGGGCTTTTTTTCTGTTCATCAACCATGTTGCATTTTTAACCTTTTTTTCTGTTAAGTCTGGTAGCGCAATACCACCTAGGTTTTTGGGGTAGCTTAAGGTCCTATGAGAGTCGGGCTTTCTTTTTATTCCAAACAAAAGATATGAAGATGGACCTGAGTGACTTATAGAAGGATTTAGGGATAGGGATGGGAAGGACCTGTTGAAGGTAAGTTAGTTTTGGTAGAACTAGGGACATTTGGATATTTTTCCTTCCAAACCATGACAGGATGGTGAGGTCAAGATTATTTAAAACTTCTGTAATATTTTTTAAGAGGGGCGTGTAGTTAAGAGAGAAAAGTTGGTTTGGGTCAGGGCTAATTTTCACTCCTAAGTATGTTAACCGCCTCAGGACCGCCGCACGCAGAATTGCGTCCTGGCGGCAGCCCTGTTATTCCTCCTGGACGCGCCGGTGCAGGAGCGCGCGTTCACAGGAACCGGAGGTAAACGAGTGCATCTACAGCCTGCCAGCGGCGATCATTTGATAACAGCGTCTAATATACCTGCTACCTGGTCCTCTGCTGGTCCCTTTTGCTTGGATCGACCAACAGAGGACACAGGCAGCTCTGTAAAAAGTAGCACCAATCACCACACTACACTACACCCCCCCATGTCACTTATTAACCCGTTATTAACCCGTGATCACCCCATATAGACTCCCTGATCACCCCACTGTCATTGATCACCCCCCTGTAAGGCTCCATTCAGACGTCCGTATGTGTTTTGTGGATCCGCGGATCCGCAAAACACATATGGACGTCTGAATGGAGCCTTACAGGGGGGTGATCAATGACAGGAGGTTGATCACTCCCATATAGACTCCCTGATCACCCCCCTGTCATTGATCACCCCCCTGTAAGGCTCCATTCAGACGTCTGTATGTGTTTTGCGGATCCACGGATCCGCAAAACATATATGGACGTCTGAATGGAGCCTTACAGGGGGGTGATCACCCCATATAGACTCCCTGATCACCCTCCTGTCATTGATCACCCCCCTGTAAGGCTCCATTCAGACGTCCGTATGTGTTTTGCGGATCCACGGATCCGCAAAACACATACGGCCGTCTGAATGGAGCCTTACAGGAGGATGATCACCCCATATAGACTCCCTGATCACCCCCCAGTCATTGATAACCCCCCTGTAAGGCTCCATTCAGACGTCCGTATGTGCTTTGCGGATCCGCGGATCCGCAAAACACGGACACCGCGGATCTGCAAAACACAGACACCGGCAATGTGCTTTCCGCATTTAGCGGATCCGCACATTGCCAGAACTATATAGAAAATGCCTTTTCTTGTCCGCAATTGCGTACACGAATAGGACATGTTCTATAGGCTCTACAAAAAACGCAGTGTTCGCCAGATCAGGCCTGATCTTGTGCGCACACTTGCGTTCAGTCCGCCCCACCGCAGTGACAGAATTTATTTTTTTGCTGATCACTGCAAAAACACCGTAAAATCGCTGCGGCGCTATAAAGATCACTTTTGAGGGGCATGGCGAGTTCATAGAAGATTTTTTTTTTTGCCACAAGTTAGCGGAAATTTTTTTTGTTTGTTTTTTCTTACAAAGTCTCATATTCCACTAACTTGTGACAAAAAATAAAATCTCACATGAACTCACCATACCCCTCACAGAATCCAAATGCGTAAATTTTTTTTAGACATTTATATTCCAGACTTCTTCTCACGCTTTAGGGCCCCTAAAATGCCAGGGCAGTATAAATACCCCACAAATGACCCCATTTCGGAAAGATTGAACTTTTTGTCGCAAGTTAGCGGAAAGGGAGACTTTGTGAGAAAAAACAAAGAAAATCATTTTCCGCTAACTTGTGCCAAAAAAGAAAATCTTCTATGAACTCGCCATGCCCCTCACGGAATACCTTGGGGTGTCTTCTTTCCAAAATGGGGTCACATGTGGGGTATTTATACTGCCCTGGTTTTTTAGGGGCCCTAAAGCGTGAGAAGAAGTCTGGAATCCAAATACCTAAAAATGCCCTCCTAAAAGGTACTCATTGGAATTTGGGCCCCTTTGCGCACCTAGGCTGCAAAAAAGTGTCACACATGTGGTATCGCCGTGTTTTGGGGTGAATTTTTGCATATACCCAAACTTTGTGTGAGACATATCTTGAAAAAAATGTGAAAAGTTGTCTTTTAGAGAGATATTTCTCTCACCCAGCATGGGTATATGTAAAAAGACACCCCAAAACACATTGCCCTACTTCTTCTGAGTACGGCGATACCACACGTGTGACACTTTTTTGAAGCCAAGATGCGCAAAGGGGCCCAAATTCCAATAAGTACTTTCAGGATTTCACAGGGCATTTTTACAAATTGGGATTCCAAACTACTTCTCACGCTTTAGGGCCCCTAAAATGCCAGGGCAGTATAAATACCCCACATGTGACCCCATTTTGGAAAGAAGACACCCCAAGGTATTCCGTGAGGGGTATGGTTAGTTCATGTAAAAAAAATGTTTTTGTCACAAGTTAGTGGAATATGAGACTTTGTAAAAAAAAAATTAAGAAATAATCATTTACCGCTAACTTGTAACAAAAAATAAAAACTTCTATGAACTCACTATGCCCATCAGCGAATACTTTAGGGTGTCTACTCTCCGAAATGGGGTCATTTGTGGGGTGTTTCTACTGTCTGGGCATTGTAGAACCTCAGGAAACATGACAGGTGCTCAGAAAACAGAGCTGCTTCAAAATGCGGAAATTAACATTTTTGCACCATAGTTTGTAAACGCTATAACTTTTACCCAAACCAATAAATATACACTTATTGCATTTTTTTTAATCAAAGACATGTATAACAATAAATTTAGAGAAAAATTCATATAGAAATGTAGTTTTAATTTAAAATTTTTACAACCAAAAGTGAAAAATTTGTTCTTTTTGCAAAAATTCAATTCAATTTCGATTAATATCAAAAAAAGTAAAAATGTCAGCAGCAATGAAATACCACCAAATGAAAACTCTATTAGTGAGAAGAAAAGGAGGTAAAATTAATTTGGGTGGTAAGTTGTATGACCAAGCAATAAACCGTGAAAGTAGTGTAGTGCAGAATTGTAAAAAGTGGTCTGGTCATTAAGGGGGTTTAAGCTAGGGGAGCTGAGGTGGTTAAATAGGGTGAGGACCAATTGAATGGGGAGCTTTGTTCGAATTTTTTCCTGAGGCGGGAGGGAATGCCTAGGTTAATGATCAAAGATTGGTTGTGGTTAACTCTAAAATTGGAAAAGGAACTGTAGGTCTCTAGATGGTGATAGATTCTGGGAAGGGCCATGTCTGGGTTACTTATTATGACAAGCAGGTCATTTGCGAATGCAAGTCAGAGACAGGGGAAGAAAAAAGAGGGTTAGTCACTGGGCCTTTCAGAACGATGGTCCAGGGATAACTTCGCAGGGCGCCAAAGGTAGGGCAAAAGTACGTGTGGTTCGTTTGTACCAGAATTTTTGGAAAACAAGTATATGTATATATATATATATATATATATATATATATATATATAAAAACAAAACAAAAAAAAACACAATAGTGGAACAAAGAAGGGCAGGCTGACAGTGGTCTCGACCCACCCTGATGCCCTCAAGGTGGGTGATTAAGAAGAAGACAGTGGGGTTGCGTGGAAACGCTAAAAAGGACCACAGAGAGGCGCCAAGATCCCTAGTATCTAGGGTTATGATGGTATATAACCAAAAAAGATAGAAGCTTGAGTTGTTAGATACACATAAGTGGGGTGACAATACTTTCACACTCACCAATTTATTTTTATTTATTTTTCTATATATTTATGATTCTCACAGTCAATTCGTATATGGTATGCAATTAGCAAATGTAGTATTAGGTAAATATAAAATATTAGGCAAATATAAAATCAAGATATAAAATCAAAATTTTAGTGACTCACTTCACCCAGGAGGGTAATGTGGGATAAAGCACAAGACACCCACATCACACCTCCTGCGCCTGGATCGCCAGTAGAGTCTCACGGATGAACAATGATCACTCAGGAGTTCTTGTTCAATCTTTATGTTCTTTATTTCAAAGCCAGGGTGGGGGAGTGAGCAGCTTGACGCGTTTCGGGGCCTCTTAATGGGTCCCCTTCATCAGGAGCATATACAACGAATGCAGCATTTGCGAATGCAGCAGTTTTGTGATCCTAATCTCCCAGACATAGTCCTTTAATCTCTTTGTCCAATCTCATTGTCTGGAGGAGTGGTTCTAGTGTTAAAACAAATAAAAGAGGTGATAGAGGGCATTCCAGTCTAGTTCCATTTTTTATTAGGAATGGGTCTGAGATTTGATTATTTACCGTATTGGAAGCTGAAGCATTGGTGTACATTGCGTCTATTGCTGACATAAAATGTGGTTGGGAAGTTTTGGTTAATTAATATCTGTTTCATGAAGGACCATTTCACTCTGTCAAAGGCCTTCTCAGCATCAGTACTGAGAAGGATTAGAGGAATGTTTTTGCGTTTTGCATAATAAATTATGTTTAGGACTCTGGTTGTATTGTCTTTCCCTTCTCTACCTTTTACAAAACCTACTTGATCAGCTAGTCTGTTAGCCATTCATTTGGCCAGAAGTTTGAGGTCCACATTGAGAAGTGAGATAGGTCTGTAATTTTGGCATAAGGTGTGGTCCTTACCCTCCTTTGGGATGAGAGTTATATGGGCTTTGGTCATATCTCTAGAGAGGGAGTGACCTTCTAACGTGGAGTTAAAAACTTTGACCAGATGGGGACTTAGAGTGTCTAAAAATGTGGAATAGTAGGGGATTGGGAGACCATCAGGTCCTGGGCTTTTTCCTTTGGGGGATTGTTGGATAGCTTCTAAGAGTTCTTTTAGAGGTAAAGGGAATAGCTAAGTTTTGTTTTTCAATTTCAGATAGGCTTGGGAGATTTAGTTTGTTGAGGGAGATTATGGGTTTCTCTATAGTAGGGTTTGGGTTTTTAGAGGCTATGTTATATAGGGATTCACTGAAGCTTCTGAAGTGTTTGGCTATTTGTTGAGGATCGCAAGTTTGATGACCTGAAGGGTCTTTAAGTTTATGGACGTAGTTGTTAAGTCTTCTCTTTTTTAATCTTTGCATTACAAATTTGGAGGCTTTATTGCCATGCGCAAATATTTTATTTTGGGAGTGAAGATAAAACTTTGCGGATATTGAGTTGAGAAGGTTTTTGAGAGTAGTTCTATAGGCGGTTAGTTTGGTTAGGTGGAGTGTAATAGTGATTGTTTATGTAATTTTTCAAGATGCTTGATATTGTTATGAAGATCTTTAATTTTTATTTTATTTTTTTTTACGTGAAAGCCAATACTAATCAGGTGTCCACTTATGAAGGCTTTGTGGGCGTCCCACAGAGTTTGGGGAGATATTTCAGGTGTATCGTTGAGAGTGAAATAGTAGTTGTTGCAAGCGGGATTTGGTGTCTGGGAGGCCTAATAGTTGTTCATTTAGACGCCAGGTGTTATGTGTGTTTTTGCTTAGGACTATTTAGAGAGAGATAAATTGGGGAGTGATCTGATAGAAGGATCGTCCCGATGTCCACCTCAGAACACAGGTGGAGGTGATCTTTTGAGACAAACAAGTAGTCCAGCCGCTGATACGAGCCATGGACTGGGGAAAAGAAGGTGTAATAAATGGTATCAGGGTGCAGGGTTCTCCAAGCATCAATCAGATATGCTCTCCCGAGTTTTGAGACAAGGGAACTTAACGATCTCTGAGAGTGACAGGATGTGTGTGAAGATGAGTCTATTAGAGGGTTAATGACAAGATTAAGGTCTCCTCCAAAAATAGTAATGCCTTCCTGGAATGAGTCCGCCTCATCAATAACCTATTTTAACCATTGAACTTGTTTGCTGTTAGGAGCATAAACATTAACCACTTAGTGACCAAGCCTGTTTGGGCCTTAATGGCCAAGCCAAATTTTGGAAATCTGATATGTGTCATTTTAACTAAGAATAACTTTGTAACGGTTTTGCACATCAAAGTAATTCTGACATTGTTTTCTCGTCACATATTGTACTTTACTTAGGTGGTAAAATTCTACTGATAAAACATGCGTATCTTTATTAAAAAAGTGAAAATGTAAGAAAATTTTTTAAAATTGGCACATTTTCCTAATTTTAACTGCAATATGTCACATACATACATAAATACTATTCAATATTTTTATCAGAAATATATTTCCACATATTTACTTTATTTTGGCTGCACTTTCAAAAATTTTTAACTTTTTTATTTTATTTAGATATTGCCCCAATCGGGGTGCTGGGGGACCCGATCGGGGCATAATTTGAACTTCTCTCTCTTCTCCTGAGGAGAGAGACCTTACTGAGAGCAGCAGTGAGTGGCGGTGAGCTGCGGCGGACAACTTTCAGTCTGCACATGCGGGTAAGGGGGGTGGGGGGTGAGGACCGGGACCCAGCTTAGGGCCAGAAGTGCTAGGGGACCCGATCGCTGCAACGGAGACTTTCTCCCTCCTCCCTTACATAAGAGGAGGGAGAAAGTTTAGTGCGGGCAGCTCCACTGCTGGCATTTTCTGTGATCGCCGTGATAAAGTCTCTGATCACTGCCCCGAGCCCTCAGCTACCTCCGGTAGCTGCGGGAACGGAGCTACAGTGCTTGATTTTATCGCTAACGTGGGCTGAAGTGCCGCTGTAAAAAGGCGGCGCTCCAGCCCAAGGCCCCTTAGTGACCACCGTAAAAACACGTATGGGTGGTCACTAAGGGGTTAATGAGGGTATATGTGTGTTGTCCTATTTGTCCTTTCAACATTAAGAATCTCCCTTCAAGTTCCCTCCTTTGTTCTAATAATTGGAAAGGAAGTCCTCTTTGAAAACCTATACTGACTCCTTTCGAGTTAGATGATGGGGAACCACAGTGGAACCATTGGGAGTAATAGGAGTGGTCAAGATTTGGAAAATTATTAATTTTCAGATGTGTTTCTTGTAGAAACAAAACATTAGCTTTTTCTATCTTCAGAACCCTAAAAATTTGGCTCCTTTTAGAGGGAGAGTTGAAGCCTTTTACATTGTAAGAGGCTATCTTCACGTCAGTCATTGGGTATTTTTAGAGAGGAGAGACAAGCTAAAGCGGCTATGCATAAGACATAGAGGTATGAAAATGAAGAGACGGTACTTATCGTTTTGAGGATGTGATTAGGGAGTTCTAGATCTTCCTTTAATGCAACCGGCCCGCTCCAGATGGTGCAAATGTGTCCCGGGATGGCAAAAATGACAGAGATAAAAAACAAAAACATAAACTTAAGATAAAACATTAACTTGGCGTAGTCTTGAGTTGTGACTACCAGTGGGGTCATTGAGGGGAGAGGGGGGTCCAATAACCCTAGGCCAGACCATCTCTAACCCTAAAAGTGGCTAGTGGTCTGGGGTATTAGACAGGCCCAATAAGATCGGCCCAAGACCCAGACCCCTGGCATTTTGGTAAAATGAGCAGACCTCTGACGTCATGGGGTCACCATCTTCAAACCAAAAGTGGGGGGGAGGGGGAACTACTAAGTGAGTTCAAAGGTTAGGGGGAGAGGGTATAGGCGGAAGAAAAGGTAGGGGGGAAGGAGAAGGGGGAGAAGGGGGAGAAGGAGGGGAAGGACAGAAAGGAGAGGTTTGAAGTTGTTGAGAGTAGTATGCAAAATTTGAGTTATTTTGCTCAGATAAAGTGGTGAGGCATTGAGGAGATGAATGTCCCAGTAGTATGGATATGTTGAGGCGTAGCTTCAGAAGTTTTTCTTCTTTATGTCAGGGGACTTGATGGGAGAAGTCATCTGGCTTAAGGGAGAGCTTGGAGTGATCATTTCAGAAGGTATCTGAGGCAAGTCATCTTGGTGCTAGAGGTGTATTCTTCTTTTTTTGTCGCTGGAACTTTGGAGTTTGGAAAAACTCAAATGGAGTGAATTTCGGGATATCCGGAAAGGAGTCCAGATTTTGGATGAGGTCCCAGTTTTCGATTTCCAATGGTGAGATCTCCAAATGGTCATAGACTTGATCTAGGTCTGAGTGTGACCTGATGGTGAAACGGCAGCCATTATGGAAGAAAGAGAGCCCAAATGGAAAAGTCCAGCGATAAGGGACATTGTGGGACCTGCGCCAATCTGTTAAGGGTTTGACCACTTTGCATTTTCTCAGGGTCGCAGGTGCCAGATCTTGGTAAATGTAACTCTTGTTATTGGCAAAAAGCACCTCTGAGGACTCTCGAGCCTTAGACAGCACTGCTTCTTTCTCCTGGAAGTTAAGAAATCTGCAGAAAATGTCCCTAGGTGGTTCTACCGGTTTTGGCCGAGGGCGGAGAGCCCGGTGAGCTTTTTCTAAAGTGACAGACAAAGGATGATCCGGGCCTTGTAAGTCCTCACAGATATTCTTTATTACCTCAGGTATTTCGGAGGTTGGGACTGACTCTGGGATCCTCCGGAACCTTAAGTTGTTTCTCCGGCCGTGGTCCTCTTGGTCTTCCAGGGCAGTGTGGATTGCGTTCAGGTATGTTTGGCATTTATGTAGGTTGAAGGAGGTAGTGTGCTGTCCTGTATTTGCAACAACTTTAATAAAAACCAGGGCTGGGTGTGCCAGCACGTCAGACCAATGCTTGACCCTCAACACGGAGCCTTGTCTCGTTATTGGGGGGATTCCCTGTATGCTGTTAGAGACTGATTGCCAGGAGTGTAAGCTGATTGTATGCTTTTCCTGTTCGTCTTCTGGCAGCTATTCGCGAGGTTCCAGTTTGGAGTGCTATTTTGTATCCAGTTCGGGAGTTTGGTGTTCTGCAGTAGCTGTGCCTGTCTCTCAGAAAGGGGCATATCGCCTAAACGGATTGTAACCCCTTGTCTGCTGAAACGGTCCGTTACACCATGTATCCGTCCCTTCCTCTTCAGCATCACTTGGAGCCGTGGGTGCCATCTTTGATTCTTTGGCCATGCCTGCAGCCACAGATTTTTTGATAAATTTATCCATCTCCCCACTGCTTTGGAGTGATCTGTGTTGGTGGGAGGAATCAACGGGCTTAGTATTCCCGATATTGACCATTTTTGGCAAGGTTAGCTAGCGTTAGCTGAGTTTATGATGAGCTTGTGGATCGGAGCTCAGAGACGCACAGCCATTCAGCTCAGACGCTGGCTCCGCCCCCCCTGCATGCTGCATTTTAAACTTTTTTTTTACTGTATAGCTAGTTTTTGTTTTGTTTTTTGTTTTGTTTTTCAGCTCCCATAGAGATTCTTATGTGAAAAATACTTGACAAAAAGTTGTACCTAGAGCATGCAGCATTTTGACAAAGACAAGTTAAAAAATAGAAAAAAATATTATTTTTCTATTATGGAATTTTGTAATTCACTATAGACTTTTAAATAAATTAAACCACATGAAAAAAAACACATTAAAACACTGAAAACACTCAAACGCTAAAAACACCATGCCACACACTTCCTCTGTTTTGATTTCGCTATTTATTATAGACTTAAACTGTAACTCAAACAGCATAAAAAACACAGTTAAAAAAACTGCTAAAAAAAAGCTGCAAAAAATAAATTAAAAATCTATGTGTGAAACCACCCTTAAAGTGGTTCTCCAGGAATTAAGAAAATGAAAATACTTAAAACTTAAATATTACTTTATTATAAATATATTCCCCAATACTTTTCATTAGTTATAATGTTTGTTTGTTTTTTTGTCTAGGGAGCAATCATAAGAAGAAATAAAATGGCTGCCGTCCATTAGTACACACAAAACCTATCCTAATCACACAGCAGGACAAGTTACTTCAGAACACTTGAATGAAAGAGCCTTATCCTTCTCTCCTACATGTCGAGGTTTATGATCCTTTATACTACTTATAAGATTTTTAGCTGAATCTCTGTGGGAATGGAGTTTATGAGGAGACATGAAGTACAGAGAGAAGGTGGGGGTATGGTAATGAGCAGTAGCACTTGTATGAAATCTCCATTACCACAATCTGTCCTGTCCATCCTTTCTGATTTTCATGTCTCCTCATGTACTCCATTCCTACAGAGATTTAGCTGAAGATCTTATCAGCTGTATTCAGGATCATAATCCCTTAGAAGTAAGAGAGGAGGACGAGGCAGCTCTTTTCCTGTGTGTTGTGAAGTAACTTTTCCTGCTGTGTGATTAGGACAGGTTTTGTATGTACTAATAGAACGTGGCCATTTTATTTCTCTCGATGTTTGCTCCCTAGACAAAACGAGTCATTATAACTAATGAAAGGTATTTGGGAATTTACTTATAATAAAGCAATATTTAAGTTTTTTTATTTTTTTAATACCCAGAGAACCCCTTTAAGGGACTTTTTAGACTATGCCTTTATTGTTTAAAGGGGCTGTCCTATGAAAAATATTGTACAGTTTTTGAACCAGCACCTGCATCTGAATAGTTTTGTAATTTTATGTCATAAAAAAATTAGCATAGCCACTGAGTTATTCAATAAAATGTAAGGGAGAACTGACATATGCCCCCTGAGTTCCAGCAGGAACTCAAGCTTTCAGCTTGATGTAAATCTAGAAGAGCAATGAATAGGGCTGCTTCTAGCTTTGTTATAAAGAGGTTGTCATGTACTATATGTCTAATTTTCATTTTTTACATTTGTAGTAGCCGGGTTTGGGGTGGCCCTAACACTATGCTGGGTCCCCCGGACACCGTCGAGGTGTCACCATGTGTTGCTGCTCTCCAAAAGGGATGGTAAGGTGTGGTGCACCCCAATGGGAAATAAGTCCAGAGAGTCAGGGTCTGCAGTAAACCAGGGGTCTTCTTTACTAGAGGAATTCAGGTACAAAACAATACAGGCGAGGCATTGGTCTGGCTTCTCCAGTCTCCTCCCTGGCAGAAGAAGGGAGGCTGAGGAAAGGCCTGAGCTAGCTGTCCCTCTTTCTCTTCAGAAGGCGGGTACCCTGGTCCAAGGCTGGTGATCCAGGGTCAGTGGCAGCTTATCCCCGTCTCAGCGTCTTCTGGTCACTCAGTAGTCTGGCAGAGTATCCTCTTCCAAGCACTGTTCCCTAACTGCAGCACACACCTTCATCAGACTTAAGCCGCTTTTGTACCTGCCTGGGCGGTGGTGGTCTTAGGATGGTGCGCAAAATATGTTTGCTGCTATAGGAAATATAGCAGCAAACATATTTTGCGCACCATCCTAAGACCACCACCGCCCAGGCAGGTACAAAAGCAGCTTAAGTCTGATGAAGGCCTATTTCTGTGGCCGAAACATCACGTGTAATTGCTGCACTTTCAAAATTAAATATCATTCTTATTGCATCACATATTAATGGAGTTTTCTTCCATTGATTCCACGGGGTGGGAACCCGACATCCAGTAGCGACAAACTAAGCAGGGTGCCACAACATTATTTTGGTGTAGACTTACATTAGAGCTTCAATGATACTCAATGGCAGTGACACAGCAGGTTTTCCAGACAAAAACAAGTTTCCAGACATAACAACATAGCTAAAACCAGACATTTAAAAGGTCAGGCTGTCTGCTTTTTGGTGGTAAACAAGCCTGGGTTTTTCCCCAAAAACATGGTGGTAAACAAGTCTGGGTTTTCCCTTCAAAACATGGTCTTCTTCAAACCCTATGGCAGCTGTGGGAAATTGCCAGCTTCTCAATCAAAGCCCTAACAGTCTCTCAGTATTCATTAACTCTTTCCACCGAGCCATGTAAATATAGTGATAATGAACAGGATATATATCACAACATATATATAAAATGCAGTTACACAGTATTAAACAGTGCATGTTAACCCTTTCAGGTGAAATAAAGTAATATGTTTTAACTTTGCATAGGGGATATAGGCAAATGTCCAAATGTTAAAGTACTCCCTGCTCCAGGGCACTACACATCAGTCATGGGATAACCCCTTTAAAGGTATAGTCCAGGATTAGAAAAATATAATTGCTTTTTTCCAGACACAGCACAATACATGTCCACTGGTTGTGTGTGGTATTGTAGCTCATTTTAATGGATCCAGGCTGCAATATCAGACTCATGGAAAGGTGTGGCATTGTTTTAGAAGAGAGCAGTTACAAATGATTCACTCCTATGGGGCTGAGCTGTTCAGTAGGCCATGTGACACATGATCCTGTCTTGGCACAAATACAGGCTTTTTTATACCAATTTTATTTACGAACGGTCCTTAAGACCTATGTGTGCCCTATTTTTTTTCATATGTGAAGCATATGAAAATAAAGATGATAAAAAAATCAGCTATGTCATATGATTTTGTATTTTCCCTGTCATTTGTATATATTTTCAAGGTTTTATATATATCCAGCTATTAATAGGGAGCTGGTAGCTGCGAGCTAACCACCTGCTCTCTAGTTTCTAGTCCTTCACTATAGTGTCGCTGTTTTTCACATTACGTTTCCAGATGCACAAACTGTTTAAAAGCTGCTCAAACACTGCCCCCCCCCAACATGTTTCACCAGATAAACTGGCGTCCTCACGGGATTCAGGCAAAGTGTGTTTACACTGTGCTCGAAACACCTATGGACGCCAGTGCGTTAGTGGTGTATATATTATATATGTCCTATGTATAATTGGAATCTATGTGTCATATGTCCTACTGTATGTATAAGTAGTGTGTATGCATCATGTGTCATAAATATGAGTGGCATGTGTGCACAATGAGTCTTAAATGTGAGTGACGTGTATGTGTCATGTCGGTAAGTGGCATGTGTCCTATGTCCTATGTGTGAGTGGCATGTATATATTATGTGTCATATGTGTAAGTGGCATGTATACATTATGTGTCCTATGTGTGAATAACATGTATATATTATGTGTCCTATGAGTGAGTGGCATGTATATATTATGTGTCCTATGTGTGAGTGGTGTGTGCCCTGTGTGTGAGTATCATGTATATATTATGTGTCCTATATGTGAATGGTATGTATATATTGTGTCCTATGTGTGAGTGGCATTTATATATTACATGCAGAGATGGCCTTGCGGTTCACCCGGCGGTCGTTTCGCGGCGAACTTTGAACGTTCATGATGTTTGCATGCCAATATGAGGCATGCGATGTTCGCATGCCTCATATTCTTTTGCATTGCGCCGAACTTTGATCCATGACACATCCATCAGGTGGGACAGGAACAGCCAATTGAGACGTTTCAGCACATGGACAAACCCCCACCCTATAACTAACAGAACCCGATCTGGCAGCCATTTTACATTCTGTATTTTGCCAGTGTAGGGAGAGGTTGCTTTGTGGAGCAGGGACAGACTGTTAGGGACACCAAACGCTAGCTAATAGGGCCACAAAAGTCCTTTTAAGGACTAGTATAGGTGTGCTATAGTCAACGTGTGATATACTGAGGGTGTGGGATACTTATGATATACTTTCTAACATAGAAAGTATATTATAGTGCATTTGTATTGTGCAGCAGTTGTGTGCGGTTCTGCTGCAATCCCGCCGCTATATAGAGGGACAAATGCTATTGGAATAACTAAGTGCAACTGGTGTGATATACCTGTTTCCCCCCAAAAAAATGATTGAGGAGTACAATATACCTGCTTTTACAAAATACTGATTAATGGGTTTGATATACTTGCTTCCACAAAATACAGATTGTGGGGTGCGATATACCTGCTTTCATCAAATATTGATTAAGGGGTTCTATATACCTGCTTCCACAAAATACTGATTAAGGGGATTGATAAACCTACTTCCACAAAATACTGACTAAGGGTTTTGAAATACCTGCTTCCACAAAATACTGATAGAGGGGTGCGATATGCCTGCTTCCACAAAATACAGATTGAGGGGTGCGATATACCTGCTTCCACCAAATATTGATTAAGGGGTTCTATATACCTGCTTCTACAAAATACTGATTGATGAATGTGATATACCTGCTTCCACCAAATACTGAATAAGGGGATTGATATAGCTGTTTCCACAAAATACTGATTAATGTGATTGATATACCTGCTTCCACCAAATATTGATTGAGGCCTGCGATACACCTGCTTCCACAAAATACTGATTAAGAGGTTTGATATACCTGCTTCCACAAAATACAGATTGAGGGGTGCGATATACCTGCTTCCACCAAATATTGATTAAGGGGTTCTATATACCTGCTTCCACAAAATAATGATTGAGGGGTGCGATATACCAGCTTCCACAAAATACCGATTAAGGGGTTTGATATATCTGCTTCCACAAAATACTGATTGAGGGGTGCATATACCTGCTTCCACCAAATATTGATTAAGGGGTTCTATATACCTGCTTTCACAAAATACTGGGGTTTGGTAAGGGGTTTGGTATACCTACTTCCACCAAATACTGATTGAGGCCTACGATACACCTGCTTCCACAAAATACTGATTAAGGGGATTGATATACCTGCTTCCACCAAATATTGATTGAGGCTTGTGATACACCAGCTTCCACAAAATACTGATTAAGGGGTTTGAAATACCTGCTCCCACCAAATATTGACTGAGGCCTGCGATAAACCTGCTTCCACAAAATACTGAATACAGGGTTTGATATACCTGCTTCCACCAAATACTGATTAAGGCCTTTGAGATACCTGCTTTCACAAAATCCTGATTAATGGCATTAATATCCCTGTTTCCACCAAATATTGATTGAGGAGTGCGATACACCAGCTTCCACAAAATACTGATTAAGGGGATTGCTATAACTGCCTCCACCAAATATTGATTGAGGCTTGCGATACACCTGCTTTCACAAAATTCTTATTAAGGGGTTTGATATACCTGCTTTCACCAAATACTGATTGAGGCCTGCGATACACCTGCTTCCACAAAATACTGATTGAGGGGTGTGATATACCTGCTTCCACCAAATATTGATTGAGGCCTGCGATACACCTGCTTCCACTAAATACTGATTAAGGGGTTTGATATACCTGCTTCCACAAAATACTGATTGAGGGGTGTGATATACCTGCTTCCGCAAAATACTGATTTAGGGGTTTGATATACCTGCTTCCACAAAATACAGATTGAGGGGTGTGATATACCTGCTTCCACAAAATATTGATTAAGGGGTTCTATATACCTGTTTCAACAAAATATTGATCATGGTGTTCTATATACCAGCTTCCACTAAATACTAATTAATGGGTTTGATATACCTGCTTCCACAAAATACTGATTGAGAGGTGCGATATACCTGCTTCCACAAAATACTGGATAAGAGGTTTGATATACCTGCTTCCACAAAATACAGATTGAGGGTTGCGATATATCAGCTTCCACCAAATATTGATTAAGGCTGAGTTCACACAAGCGAGATTTCCGCGTGGGTGGAATGCAGGAGGTGAACGCATTACACCCGCACTGAATCCGGCACCATTCATTTCAATGGGGCTGTGTACATGAGAGTTTTTTTTCACGCATCACTTCTGCAATGCTTGAAAATCGCAGCATGCTCTATATTCTGCGTTTTTAACGCAGGACAGGCCCCATAGAAGTGAATGGGGCTAAATGAAAATAGCAAGCATCCGCAAGCAAGTGCGGATGCGGTGCGATTTTCACGCATGGTTGCTAGGTGACAGTCTATTCACTGTATTATTTTCCCTTATAACATGGTTATAAGGGAAAATAATAGCATTCTGAATACAGAATGCTTAGTAGGTGATCAATTGAGGGTTAAAAAAAATAAAAAAATTAACTCACCTTCTCCTCTTGATCACGTAGTTCCCGGTCTTTTCTTTACTTCTTTAATGATAAATTACCGGCTAGGACCTGTGGTGACGTCAGATCATATGCTCCAATCACATGGTCCATCACAAAATACTGATTAAGGAGTTTGATATACCTGCTTCCACCAAATATTGACTGAGGCCTGCGATAAACCTGCTTCCACAAAATACTGAATAAGGAGTTTGTTATACCTACTTCCACCAAATACTGATTGAGGCCTGTGAGATACCTACTTTAACAAAATACTGATTAATGGGATTAATATCCCTGTTTCCACCAAATATTGATTGAGGCTTGCGATACACCAGCTTCCACAAAATACTGATTAAGGGGATTGATATACCTGCTTCCATCAAATATTGACTGAGGCCTGCGATAAACCTGCTTCCATAAAATACTGAATAAGGGGTTTGATATACAAACCGGATTCCAAAAAAGTTGGGACACTAAACAAATTGTGAATAAAAACTGAATGCAATGATGTGGAGATGGCAAATGTCAATATTTTATTTGTAATAGAACGTAGATGAAAAATCAAACGTTTAATCCGAGTAAATGTATCATTTTAAAGGAAAAATACGTTGATTCAAATTTTCACGGTGTCAACAAATCCCCAAAAAGTTGGGACAAGTAGCAATAAGAGGCTGGAAAAAGTAAATTTGAGCATAACGAAGAGCTGGAAGACCAATTAACACTAATTAGGTCACTTGGCAACATAAAAAGAGCTTCTCAGAGTGGCAGTGTCTCAGAAGCCAATATGGGTAGAGGATCACCAATTCCCACAATGTTGCGCAGAAAGATAGTGGAGCAATATCAGAAAGGTGTTACCCAGCGAAAAATTGCAAAGACTTTGCATCTATCATCATCAACTGTGCATAACATCATCCGAAGATTCAGAGAATCTGGAACAATCTCTGTGCGTAAGGGTCAAGGCCGTAAAACCATACTGGATGCCCGTGATCTCCGGGCCCTTAAACGATACTGCACCACAAACAGGAATGCTACTGTAAAGGAAATCACAGAATGGGCTCAGGAATACTTCCAGAAACCATTGTCAGTGAACACAATCCACCGTGCCATCCGCCGTTGCCAGCTGAAACTCTACAGTGCAAAGAAGAAGCCATTTCTAAGCAAGATCCACAAGCTTAGGCGTTTTCACTGGGCCAGGGATCATTTAAAATGGAGTGTGGCAAAATGGAAGACTGTTCTGTGGTCAGACGAGTCACGATTCGAAGTTCTTTTTTGGAAATCTGGGATGCCATGTCATCTGGACCAAAGAGGACAAGGACAACCCAAGTTGTTATCAACGCTCAGTTCAAAAGCCTGCATCTCTGATGGTATGGGGTTGCATGAGTGCGTGTGGCATGGGCAGCTTGCATGTCTGGAAAGGCACAGAAAAATATATTCAGTTTCTAGAACAACATATGCTCCCATCCAGACGTCATCTCTTTCAGGGAAGACCCTGCATTTTTCAACAAGATAATGCCAGACCACATTCTGCATCAATCACAACATCATGGCTGCGTAAGAGAAGGATCCGGGTACTGAAATGGCCAGTCTGCAGTCCAGATCTTTCACCTATAGAGAACATTTGGTGCATCATAAAGAGGAAGGTGCAACAAAGAAGGCCCAAGACAATTGAATTGTTAGAGGCCTGTATTATACAAGAATGGGAGAGCATTCCTATTTCTAAACTTGAGAAACGGGTCTCCTCGTCCCCAGACGTCTGTTGAGTGTTGTAAGAAGAAGGGGAGATGCCACACAGTGGTGAAAATGGCCTTGTCCCAACCTTTTGGGGATTTGTTGACACCATGAAATTCTGATTCAACATATTTTTCCCTTATAATGGTACATTTTCTCAGTTTAAACTTTTGTTCCGTGATTTATGTTCTATTCTGAATAAAATATTAGAAGTTGGCACCTCCACATCATTGCATTCAGTTTTTATTCACGATTTGTATAGTGTCCTAACTTTTTTGGAGTCCGGTTTGTACCTGCTTCCACCAAATACTGATTGAGGCCTGTGAGATACCTGCTTTCACAAAATACTGATTAATGGGTTTAATATCCCTGTTTCCACCAAATATTGATTGAGGCTTGTGATACACCTGCTTCCACAAATACTGCTCTTTTCTAGCGACTTTGTCACGGACGGTGTACAGGAAACAAGGCAAAGCAACATGTATAAACGACTCGCTGGATCCAAAAACTAAGGAACCAAGGGAGACCCCTGCAGAAGACCTGGCACTTTCCCTGGCTGCTCAGCCTATGCAAAGATCCGAATGGTGGAGGTTTGCATATCCACGAACCTTGACTATAAAGCCCTGAGCACCCTACAATAGTGAGGGGACACGACCACCGGCTCCCTACACAAGATACGGAGGAAGTCAGGGTCACCTGGGATCCAGCAAACAGAAAATAACAGATAAAGGTACAACACTTAGCTTTGAAGCAAACAGGAGGACAGAGTCAGCGTGCACACACACTCCAGGAAGTAGTATAAGCCGCCCAGAAAAGCCTTCTGGGGAAGAATTTAAAGGGAAGCAATTAGTCCAACACATGACAGCTGAGATAGGCTAACGAGAGGAGGAGCTGAATACCACAACACAGAAACTCAAGGAGGAGGTTCTGAAAGGCCTCTGTCAGAGCTTCTCAGCTGTCTGGTTGTGACAGTACCCCTCCCTCTACGAGTGGACTCCGGACACTCAGAACCCACCTTCTCAGGATGGGACCTATGGAAAGCCCTGATGAGACGAGAGGCCTTAATGTCTGTCACTGGGACCCACATCCTCTCCTCAGGACCATACCCCTCCCAGTGAACAAGGTACTGAAGAGAACCGCGGACAAGACGAGAATCCACAATCCTAGAGACCTGAAATTCAAGATTCCCATCAACCATAATCGGAGGATGAGGCAAAGGCGAGGGTACAATGGGTTGAACATAAGGTTTCAATAAGGACTTATGAAAAACATTATGGATCTTCCAAGTCTGAGGAAGATCAAGACGGTATGCAACAGGATTGATGACAGACAGGATTTTGTAAGGCCCAATAAACCTAGGACCCAACTTCCAGGAGGGAACCTTCAATTTGATATTCTTGGTAGACAACCACACCAGATCACCAACATTCAGGTCCGGACCAAGCACACGTCTCTTATCAGCCACACGGTTATATCTCTCACTCATGCTCTTTAGATTATCTTGAATCTTTTGCCAAATAGATGACAAAGACGAGGAGAATCTGTCCTCATCAGGTAAACCAGAAGACTCCTCTCCCGAGAAAGTCCCAAACTGTGGATGAAACCCATATGCACCAAAAAATGGTGACTTATCAGAGGACTCCTGACGACGGTTATTTAAAGCAAACTCAGCAAGGGACAAAAAAGAACACCAATCCTCTTGATTCTCCGCCACAAAACAATGCAGATATGTCTCCAGATTCTGATTGACGCGCTCTGTCTGGCCATTCGACTGCGGGTGGAAAGCAGAAGAGAATGACAACCAAACCCCCAAGCGAGAACAGAAAGCCTTCCAGAATCTGGAAACAAACTGCGTGCCCCTATCAGAGACTATGTCTGAAGGAATACCGTGCAATTTGACAATGTGATCAACAAATGCCTGCGCCAGCGTCTTTTAATTAAGAGAGATTGCGGAGTCCGCACACCTTTAAGGGTGAAGGGTGCTCGTGGAGGACTTCAGTCGTCAAATAAATAGAGATAATCCACTGCACTCCAATATTTCTTTTTCTTTTTCAAGTTTATTTTAGGTACAAAAACACTTTTTTCAAAATGTCAATATATGACTATTAGCGCCCAAATCATAATATAAACATTATTCATAATTCATAAGCCATAGTATGTCCCGACGTTTCGGTCCTCAAGACCTTTTTCAGGGGATCTGTGGAGAAGTTTAGATATATAATTTTTATATCATTGATCTATGTTTCCGGCAGTCATAGTGTATTATTGACACATGTTATAAGAGAAAATACAACGGAAGAGATCATATATAGAAGTCTCAGATAATGAATTATAGTATAGGAAGAGTAAAAGGGTAGGTAAAGTAAGAGGGATATGAGACTGGTTAAACAGATACCGTTTATAATATAAAGGAGGCATTGTAATCTAGATAGCATTGAAGCATAAACTATTTCTATAATTTCATCAATAAATCATAAGTTTCAACCAAGAATTAACCTAATCAGGCTGGACTGGAGTAATAAGAGAAATATGGAGATGAAGAGTAGTCAATATAAATCAATATAAATCAATATGGAGATGAAGAGTAGTCAGGATAAATCAATATAAATCAATCAGCAGAGTAAGATAACTTTGTATAATGAGTATTTGGTGCATGAGCTTACCATGGCTGGGTTATAATCGGCATAATGCAGGCGCTATGTTGGCGTCTGCATGTCCGCAATTTAAGCCGTAAAACCGGAAGTATTAGGAGCGCTTGGCCTATGAGCGCTTTGTCTCTGCCTGCGTTCGGTGGGTCACATGATCGCCGGAGACGTCATGTGAGCCGTGCGATCGCAGGACCCAGTATGCGCATGCGCATTAGAATCTAAGACACTGCAGTGTCTATCCTTTGAATAAGGAAAACTTTATTAGGATCGGTCTGCTGTTTGATTATATAAGATGAAAAAGGGGGTTATATCTATAATATTTGGGGTTGTATGAAACCCTACATATGAATTATACTACTAATAGATAGAAGACTTAGATAATAAGAAAATACTGTATAAAGTACAATATAATAAGTAGTAGCCACATGTTTATACATATACAAGTGTACTTATATAAGCATATATGCATACACACATATGCACCTGTATATGCATATGTATGCATACATATGAAAAAATTGACAACCCTATGTGTTTACATAATGTTGGGATATGAAACAATTTTCGAAAAAGCGGAACATTGAATGGTTATAGACATACAGATAATTATATATACGTATATGTGTATGTATATATATGTGTACATATATCCATACACATAAGTACATGAATATCCTCTATTCTTATACTGTGTTCTAATCAATGATGAGAGGGAAAGGAAGGGAAGGAAGGGAAGGGAAGAAAAGGGAGGGGAAGGGAAAGGGAAGAAGGGAAAAGGGGGGAAGGAGGGGGAAGGGGAGGCAGCGGGGGGTTGGGTGGGGTAAAGTTATCTCACCAACTCGTGTATTGACTATAATAATCCGACTAGGGAGCCTGAAATAGAGGAAAAAGTATATGCAAATCAATATCATTGAATTAACATTATGACACCATATCAGTCCAAGATACTGAAAAATAAAGATAAATATTTAGAGATCACAATAAAAGTCACATTCGCGGTTAAGGCCTCTAGGGGTTAAGGTGTCCAGTCGATGTATCCAAAAACTTTCTCTTTGTTTCAATATTTTAATTTTGTTACCGCCTCTCCGTGGGGTATTCACTTGTTCCAGGACTTGATAACGAAGGGACGAGATCTGGTGATTATGTTCCTTAAAATGTGCTGGGATTGGTAACAACAATTGTTCAGTCCTAATGGTGGATTTATGTTTAGAAATGCGATTCCTTACTTGTTGTGTGGTTTCGCCTACATAGCAAAGTCCACACGGGCATTTAATAAGGTATATGACAAATGTCGAGTCACAAGTGTAATATCCTTTGATTGGGAACCTTTTGCCAGTATGTGGATGTGTGATGAAGGAACCCTTGATCACACTCGAACATTGAGCACAATGTAGGCACGGGAAGGTGCCATATTTGGGATTCTGTAGAAATCGTTGTTTGGGTATTTTGTTAATAGGTCCAATGTCTGCACGGATGAGGTGGTCCCTAATGTTTTTTGATCTTTTATAACATGTAAGAGGGGGAGACTGAAATTCTGGAATCTCTGGGTATGCTTGTGACAGTATAGACCATTGTTTCCTGATAGTTTGTTGAATTTTTGGAGCGAGAGGATGATATGTGAGGATACATGGCATACGGGGTATGGGAATGATAGTTTGTGAAGTAGTTTTCTTGGGTATTGTTGGTTGATTGGTAATCAGTCGGTCAGGGTAGCCTCTTTGTATGAATTTTGATTTCATATCTAGTTGTCTCTGCTGTAGTGTTGATGGATCTGACACTATCCTTTCAAGTCTTGTTAGTTGGGATTTAGGAAGTGACGCTTTAGTTGCTCTTGAGTGGTTGCTGGTATAATGTAATAAGCTGTTCCTATCTGTAGGTTTATTGTAAAGATCAAATTGAATATGTCCTGATGGGTTTTTGAGTACTACGGTATCTAAAAAGCTGATTCTTTCTGTATTAGTGATAATTGTAAAGCCAAGTTCTGGATAAACATTATTAAGATAGTGATGGAATTGTAGAGCGCTGGGTGTAGGGCCTCTCCACAAACAGAAAATGTCGTCGATAAAACGGAGCCATATTTTAGCATGTTGTTGGAAAAGGTGATGGGTGTAAACAAACTGTTCCTCAAAGTGGATCATAAAGGCGTTTGCATAGGGCGGAGCTACATTAGCCCCCATTGCGGTACCCCGTTTTTGAACATAGTACTGATCACCAAAGAGGAAGAAGTTTTCTTTTAGTACTAACGTAAGAAGAGATAAGCAGAATTCCTGTTGTAAAGAGGTTAGAGTAGAAGAAGTGGAAAGTAAATGAGCTGTGGCTTGAATACCTTTATCATGTTCAATTGACGTATATAAACTATTAACATCCATTGTTAACAGGATAGTATCTGATTCTGGTTGTACTTGTTTGATTTTGGAAATGAAATCGTTGGTATCTAATAAAAATGATCGTGACGTCTTAATCAGGGGGGTGAGTATCCGATCTAAATAGATGGAAAGAGGAGATAGGATAGATTCTGTGGAGGCCACAATTGGTCTTCCAGGGGGGTTCTCGAGATTTTTGTGTATCTTGGGCAGAATATAGAAGACTGGGGTTATTGGATGTTGTTTGGTTAGATAAGTTACAGTTTTGGTATCAATTATACCTAGTTCATGATAGTGCAATAAGGTGGATTGAATTTTTTTAGCTAACATTAATGTTGGGTTGGATGGTAAAGGCACATAGGTGGTAAGATCACTCAATTGTTTTTCTACTTCGTTAATGTACATAGATTTGTTCATGACCACAATTGCACCCCCTTTATCAGCGGGTTTGATGATAATGTCCTGATTAGTTTGTAATTCTGTAATAGCCCTTTGCTCCTCTATGGGAAGATTATTAGTGTGTCTAAATTTGCCGGTCTGTTGAGCTTTAATGATCTGTTGTATAGATTGGTATGTAAAGGAGATGTAAGTTTCTGCTGGATGATAGGTTCTAGGAGGCATGAATGTACTTTTTAATCTCAGATCTAAATTCTTAAGTAATAGAGGGTCTGATGTATTGATTTGCGGTGTAATAGAAGAGGAATCTGTCTGATTAAAATGGGTCTTCAATCTTATATTGCGAAAAAATCGCTGTAATTCTAATTCTAAATGGAATGTGTTCAGAGGAGTGGTAGGACAGAAAGTTAATCCTTTCTGTAGGACAGCGATATGTGCTGGAGATAAGTTCAAGGAGGAGATATTGATTACTAAGTTCTCAACTTTACCTGAGACCGGGTCTGGATTCTGCTGTCGGTGTCTGTGCCTTTTGCCCCTCCTCGTTCGTTTCTGTTGTAGCGTTGTCGTATCCGTCCTCGTCCTAAAAAAGGTTGGGGATTATATTGATTGTAGGGTCGGTCACTTTCGGATCCAGAAGAACTTGCGGAGAAGTGTTGTTGACGGTTATCTCGTGGTGGACGAAAATTGGGATCCCTCCACCTGTAAACTCGGTTGGAACGGTAGTCTTCCGCGTCTCTGATAAATTTTGTCCTTTTCCTGTTCTCTGTCTGTTTCTGGAATTCGGTGATCTGTTTGGTTGTTTTCTCCTTTAGGCTTGTCCACTCCTCTGATGGCAATACTGATGAAAGTTGTTTCTCTGTGGATTCAATCTGTTTCGTTAGTTCGCCAATTGTTTGATGAGCCTTGTCTATAGTCAAAAGCATTAGATCAAACGAGCACTTGTTTAATATGCTTTCAAAACGATTACAAAAATCGGGCAAACCAGCGTCTTAGCATTGGGCAAACCAGGAAAAGGGATGAAATGCACCATTTTGCTAAAACGGTCCACCACCACCAGAATCACAGTCTTCCCCGAGGAACGAGGCAGGTCCGTTATAAAGTCCATGGACAGATGTGTCCAAGGACGGGAAGGAATGGGTAAGGGAAGGAGAGGACCTGATGGCCGTGAATGAGGGACCTTGGCACGAGCGCAAGTCTCGCAGGCTGCCACAAAACCCTCAACCGACTTACGAAGCGCAGGCCACCAGAATCTCCGAGCGATGAGATCCAGTGTGGCTCTTACCCCCGGGTGCCCAGCAAGGACCGTATCGTGGTGTTCTTTAAAAATCTTGTGTCTTAAAGCGACAGGCACAAACAACCTCCCAGGAGGACAAAGATCAGGAGCCTCTGACTGGGCTGCCTGCACCTCTGCCTCCAATTCAGGAAAAAGAGCAGAGACCACCACACCTTCAGCCAAAATGGGACCCGGGTCTTCAAAATTCCCGCCTCCCGGAAAACAACATGACAGGGCATCTGCCTTCACATTCTTAACTCCAGGGCGGAACGTGACAACAAAATTAAACCTAGAAAAGAACAACGACCATTTGGCCTGTCTCGGGTTCAGACGCTTGGCTGACTCCAAGTAGGCCAGATTTTTATGGTCAGTAAATACGGTAATAGGGTGTCTGGCTCCCTCTAGCCAATGGCGCCATTCCTCAAAAGCCAACTTGATGGCCAACAATTCCCTATCTCTCACATCGTAATTTCTCTCTGCGGAGGAGAGTTTTCTTGAGAAAAAGGCACACGGTCGCCAATTGGCAGGAGAGGAACCCTGAGACAAGACCGCCCCCACACCCACCTCAGAAGCATCAACCTCAACTATGAAGGGTAAAGAAACATCAGGTTGCACCAAGATGGGAGCGGAAGCAAAACTCTCCTTGATATCAGAAAAAGCCTTACGTGCCTCTACTGACCAAGAAGAAAAATCTACCCCCTTTCTGGTCATATCAGTGAGTGGTTTAACAATAGAAGAATAATTCAAAATGAACTTCCTGTAATAATTGGCAAAGCCCAAAAACACATCAGCGCCTTTTGATTCTCAGGAAGCTCCCACTCAAGCACAGCGCGGACCTTCTCGGGGTCCATGCGAAAACCAGAAGCGGAGAGAAGAAACCCCAGAAATTGAATTTCTGGAACCGCAAACACACATTTTTCCAGTTTCGCATATAATTTATTCTCCCGCAGGATGAGCAAGACCTGACGTAAATGTTCCTTATGAGTTTTGAAATTGGGAGAAAAAATCAAAATGTCATCCAAATACACCAATACAAATTTTCCCATCAAATGATAAAAAATGCTGTTGGAAAAGACTTTAGCCCCAACAACCTGGTTAAATAGGTCCGGGATCAGAGGAAGCGGATAAGGGTCACGAATTGTGATATTGTTCAGCTCCCTGAAATCCAGACAAGGTCTTAAAGAACCATCTTTTTTCTTAACAAAGAAAAAACCAGCGGCAACAGGTGACTTTGAGGGTCGTATGTGTCCCTTTCTCAGACTCTCAGAGATATAAGCACGCATAGCGATCCTCTCAGGTTGGGAAAGATTGTATAAATGAGATTTAGGCAGCTTGGCGTCTGGGATGAGATTAATAGGGCAATCGTACTCACTGTGCGGGGGCAAATCCTGAACTCCACTCTCAGAGAAGACATCCGAAAATTCAGAGAGAAAAGATGGTACAGTCTTAGTAGCAACCTCAGAAACAGATGTCATGAGGCAATTCTCTCTGCAAAAGTCACTCCAACCATTTATTTGCCTCGCTTGCCAATCAATGGTCGGGTTATGCTTAGTGAGCCAGGGCAGCCCCAACACCAGAGGGCTGGGTAAACCGCTAAGGACGAAACATGACACATCCTCAACATGAGCATCACTCACAATTAAACGGATATTGTGAACTATGCCCTTTAATGATTTTTGAGAAAGTGGAGCGGAATCGATAGCAAAAACAGGAATATCCTTTCCCAAAGTGCGCACCTGGAAACCATGAGTTATCGCAAATTGATTATCAATGAGATTGACCGCTGCTCCACTATCCACAAAAATCTCACAAAAAATGTTCTTGCTCTCTAGCGCCACCCTAGCCGGCAGGACAAAACGGGAACTACAAGCAAATGGAAAACCTTCAATTTCCGCCTCAACCCTGCCAATAGTAACAGACGGAACATTTTTAAAAGATTTTTTCCTGTTTGTTTCTTTATTACTCCCAGAAAACTGCCTGAATCTCCTAGAGGGACAAATATTTGCCAAATGATTTATACCTCCACAACAAAAACAAACCCTCCCATGCGAGCTGAATCTTCTATTGTCAGAAGCAATCAACCCAAGCTGCATGGGCTCCTGCTCAGAAGGGGCTGACGGCGACTGAGACCCCTGCGCACAGAACGGGACCGCTGCACTGTCCTGGGACTGAGTATGACAGGAAGGGGACATCTCTCCTCTCTCTCTAAGACGCCTGTCAATACGAACGGCCTGAGACATAGCAGAGTCCAAAGAAATAGGCCTCTCATGAAAGGCAAATGCATCTTTCAATCCCTCTGAAAGACCATGGCAAAATTGACTTCGGAGCGCAGCATCATTCCAACCAGTATCAACTGCCCATCTCCGAAATTCTGAGCAGTATATTTCTGCGGATTGTTTACCCTGGCATAATAGACGTAGTTTAGACTCAGCCAGAGCAATACGATCCGGATCATCATATATCTGACCCAGGGCTGAAAAGAATTCATCCACTGAACGGAGAGGCCGTGCCCCCTCCGGCAGCGAAAAGGCCCAGGACTGAGCGTTACCTCTGAGCAGCGATATAATGATCCCCACCCTCCGTTCCTCATCACCAGAGGAGTGGGGAAGAAGGCGAAAATGGAGTTTGCAAGCCTCTCTAAAACGCACAAAATTCTCACTACCCCCGGAGAACGTATCCGGGAGCGAGATCTTAGGCTCAGAACAAACTCCATGAACGCAAGCTGAACCGGTCACTTGAAGCTGAGAAAAAGTCTTATGGAGATCAGCTACCTCCAATGAAAGGCCCTGGAAGCGTTCAGCCAAAAGTGAAACCGGATCCATGCTTGAGACGGTTATGGCGGCTTATAATGTCACAGACGGTGTACAGGAAACAAGGCAAAGCAACATGTATAAACGACTCGCTGGATCCAAAAACTAAGGAACCAAGGGAGACCCCTGCAGAAGACCTGGCACTTTCCCTGGCTGCTCAGCCTATGCAAAGATCCGAATGGTGGAGGTTTGCATATCCACGAACCTTGACTATAAAGCCCTGAGCACCCTACAATAGTGAGGGGACACGACCACCGGCTCCCTACACAAGATACGGAGGGAGTCAGGGTCACCTGGGATCCAGCAAACAGAAAATAACAGATAAAGTTACAACACTTAGCTTTGAAGCAAACAGGAGGACAGAGTCAGCGTGCACACACACTCCAGGAAGTAGTATAAGCCGCCCAGAAAAGCCTTCTGCGGAAGAATTTAAAGGGAAGCAATTAGTCCAACACATGACAGCTGAGATAGGCTAACGAGAGGAGGAGCTGAATACCACAACACAGAAACTCAAGGAGGAGGTTCTGAAAGGCCTCTGTCAGAGCTTCTCAGCTGTCTGGTTGTGACAGACTTTGGCACAGGGTCATTTTGAAAATGACAGGCAGAGGAAGAGGCAGGCCGTTCCGCAGGGGTGGTAGCACAGGAATAGCACATCCAAGGGAGATTAATGGATGAAACGTAATTGTGATCGAGCAATTGTGGGAGAAGCTATTAAAATGGAAGAATCAAAGAAAAGGAGGGGGTGCGCGGCAATTACCCACTCCTGACTCGGGGAGGTAGTGATGATAAATAACAATACAGGACTCTTAAGATGCCCTGTTATTGTAATGATTAATAAAAAATTATAGGGAATGTCACTGGGGTATTTTGGATTTGGAAACATTAGACAGGAGAGGCCCTGCTGCCGCTTTGTTGTTGTTAACTTCTGCCTGATCGCACGACCCCGTGACATCCACGATCCATTTGAATATCTTCTCGATCAACTTTCGATGTTCTTTTCTGAGCCTACCATGTTGATCACGGTTTTCGGCGAATCAGGGTTCCACGCCGGAGAGGGAGCGTGAGAAAGAGATACCACATCCAAGGTAGGTCAATGGATGAAATTAAATGTTGATCGAGCGGAAAAGTGGGACATATTATTGAAGCCAAGCTTAAAAGTAAAGGAGGTGGCGATCGTCAATTAAAGAATAATTTTTGAAATTTAATTCCCTGTCACCTATGCAGAGCAGGGGTTTGTATACGGCAAAATTGGTAAAATGTCACCTGACAATGTAACAGACGATTTTTTTAACATTTATTTCCCTATCACCTATGCAGAGCAGGGGTTTAAAGGGCTTCTGTCACCCCATTAAACCGTTTTTTTTTTTTCTTTACTAATAATCCCTACACTGCGATCTCATCATACATAAGCTAATTAATGATTTTCGTTCAGTAGAATTTGTTAAAAATCGATTTTTGAAATATGTAAATTACCTTGCTACCAGCAAGTAGGGCGGCTACTTGCTGGTAGCAGCCGCGTCCTCCGATGGTAATGACGCCCCCTCTGCTTGTTGATTGACAGATCCCGTCCGCTGGCCCTTTCTCTGCTGGCCCTGCCTGTTTTGATTCAATATCTGGCGCCTGCGCCGCGGCCGTACCTCTCTTCAATCTGCGCAGGCGCACTGAGAGGCGGCCGCTCCATCCTCAATGCGCCTGCGCCGGGTGTAGATGTGACGTCATCGGCGCAGGCGCATTGAGGATGGAGCGGCCGAGCGAGTGGCCGCCTCTCAGTGCGCCTGCGCAGATTGAAGAGAGGTAGGGCCAGCGGACGGGATCTGTCAATCAACAAGCAGAGGGGGCGTCATTACCATCGGAGGACGCGGCTGCTACCAGCAAGTAGCCGCCCTACTTGCTGGTAGCAAGGTAATTTACATATTTCAAAAATCGATTTTTAACAAATTCTACTGAACGAAAATCATTAATTAGCTTATGTATGATGAGATCGCAGTGTAGGGATTATTAGTAAAGAAAAAAAAAAAAAACGGTTTAATGGGGTGACAGAAGCCCTTTAATCACGGCAAAAATGGTCAAATGTTACCCAAGAATGTAACAGCCAAATTAGTGAAATGTTTTTACCTGTCTACTAGGTATAGCAGTGGTATATCACACCCTAAAATTGGTGAATTTCACCAGAATATGTAACAGACAAATTTGTGAAATGTTTTTACCTGGTTACTAGGTATAGCAGTGGTAGCGGTATATCACACCGAAAAAATTGTGAATTTCACCTGAAAATGTAACAGACAAATTAGTGAAATGACCCTAAAATAAAATAAAATAAAATACGTACAAATTAAAAAAAATAAACTTGATTTATGAGGTGGAGGTCCATATGGAGTAGGAGTTTGAGTAGGCGGTGGACGTAGGGGTGTAGGTGGAAGGGGTGTTGGAGGAGGACGAGGTAGCCAACACCGGTTTTTGGTTTTAATTATTATTATTTTTTAATTAGGGTACACTGCAAAAGAGTGGGAAATATCCAAAATACAACAATGAGCAATTGCGCTGTAGTATAACAATGGCTGGGTAAGGCCGGTATACATGTCTATTCTGCACAAGGTACGGACAAGTCCTGTGGGATCCATGCCTAAATTATTTTAATGAACGTGAGCTTGTCCACATTGGCTGTGGGCAGGTGGCTGCGCTTGTCTGTGATAACGTCCCCTTCCGTGCTAAACACACGTCCAGATAATACACTGGCTTCAGGGCAGGCCAGCACTTCCAAGGCAATGTGCCCATTTTGGAGACCCAGAAGTTGAAGGGGGCAGACCCGTCATTCAGTACGTGTAGGCGTGTGCACACATACTGCTCCACCATGTTGGTTCAATGCTGCCTCCTGCTAAGACGTTCCATATCAGCTGGTGGTGCTGGTTGTTGTGGCGTGCTGATAAAGCTTTTCCACATTTCAAACCATGCTAACCCTGCCTTCTGAGGTGCTGGTGGTGCCCCAGCTGCTTTGGCGACCTCTTCCTCTGCCTTCACCTTGTGCTTCCACTCTGCCTCCGCTGTCAGGTGGGAATGCCACCAACAGCGCGTCTACCAGCGTGCGCTTGTACTCGCGCATCTTGTGATCACGCTCCAGTGACGGAATTAAGGACCGTAAGTTGTCCTTGTAAAGGGGGTCCAGCAGTGTGGCCACCCAGTAATCAGCTAGAATGTGGGCAACTCGGCGGCCGTTGCAGAGACACTGCAGCATGTAATCGCTCATGTGTGTCACACTGCCCAGAGGCAACGAAAAGCTGTCCTCTGTGGGAGGTGTATCGTCTGTGTCCTCTGTGTCCCTCCAGTGATGGCCATGAGCTGGTCTGGGTGCCACCCTCCTCCATCTCCTTCTTCTCATCCTCTACCTCGTCATCCTCCAGAACTGTGCCCTGGCCGGACAATTTTGTACCTGGCGTTTGTGGGTGCAGGAACCCACCTTCGGAGCCACTTGTGAATGACTGGCCAGAAACCCTACGAAATGATCTATTTTCCTCCTCCTCCTCCTGTGCCACATCCTCTTCCATCATCGCCAGCAGCATTTTTTCAAGGAGGCATAGAAGTGGGATAGTCACGCTGAGAACGGCGTTATCAGCACTGGTGATGTTGGTGAAGTACGCGAAACAGCGCAACAAGGAACACAGGTCTCGCATGGAGGCCCAGTCATTGGTGGTGAACTGGTGTTGTTCCGCAGAGCGACTCACCCATGCGTTCTGCAGCTGGAACTCCACTATTGCCTGCGGCTGCTCGCACAGTCTGGCCAGCATGTGCAAGATGGAATTCCACCTTGTGGGCACGTCGCATATGAGGCGGTGAGCGGGAAGGCAGAAGTTATGCTGCAGCGCTGACAGACGAGCAGCACCAGGGGAGAACGCCGAAAGCACGCACAGACAGCCGGCACTTTATGCAGCAGCTCTGACATATCGGGGTAATTTTTCAGGAACCTCTGCACCACCAAATTTAGCAAATGCGCCAGGGAAGGGATGTGTGTCAAACCGGCTAGTCCCAGAGCTGCTACGAGATTTCGCCATGCAATCCTCGGTGGTGGAAGGACATGCGCCAAACTGCTATCCGCATCAGGCCCAGCTGCCACTGCATTTATCCAGTGTGCTGTTAGGGAGATATAACGGCCCTGAACGTGCTTAATGGTCCATCTATCCATAGTTAGGTGGACCTTGCAACAGATGACATTGCGCAGTGCATACCTGATTTTTTCCGCCACTTGGTTGTGCAGGGAAGGGATGGCACGCCTGGAAAAGTACTGGCGGCTGGGCACGACGTACTGTGGAACAGCCACCACCATAAGGCTTTTAAAACTCTCTGTCTCCACCAGACGGAATGACAGCATTTTAAAGGACAGTAATTTTGAAATGCTGTCATTCAGGGCCAGGGATTGCGGTTGGTAGGGGGGTACTTCCTCTTCCGCTCCAGTGTTTGGGAGATGGAGAGCTGAACGCTTCCGTGGGACATTGTGGAGATGCTTGGTGACCCAGATGGTGATGTTTCTGGCAGATCCTCTGTGGGGTGGCAGGTGGCACTGTCACTCCAGAGATGGATGAAGAGGCCGAGACTGCAGCAGAAGAGGAAGCAGGAGGAGCCAGAGACCTTTCTTGGTTTTTAAGGTGTCTACTCCGCTGCAGCTTGTGCTTTGCACTTAGATGCCTGGTCATGCAGGTTGTGCTCAGGTTGAGAACGTTTATGCCTCACTTCAGTTTCTGATTGCACAGCATGCAAACCACTCGTGTCTTGTTGTCGGCACATTGTCTGAAGAACTGCCACGCCAGGGAACTCCTTGGAGCTGGCCTTGTTGTGCTCGGACACTTGCTGCGGTGGGCAGTAGCAGGCGTACTGTCTAGGGGACGGCCACTCTGCTTTTGCAACCTGCTCCTTCTTCTGCTGTGCTGGTGGCTCTGTGCGACCACTGCCTCTTCCTCCGAACTACACAGGTCACTCGCATGACCTTGATTCCATGTGGGGTCATCATCCTCCACATCATCTTCCACCCAGTCTTCACCCCTGCCCTCCTTGTCGGTCTGCACACTTTCGAAAACCACTGCAGTTGGCACATGTGTTTCGTCATCATCCGAGACGTGCTGCGGTGGTCCTCCCATGAAGTCAGGCTGCAGGTGCCAAATAACTCTGATCTTTCAGCAGGAGACTGGGTGGGAGACAATGTAAAGGAACTGGAGGCACTGTCAGCAATCCTACTATCTCCTGTTCTTGTTCTGGCCTCACCATTCGTAGAGCCGCATAAGGCCCGACCAAATACCTCTAAAGGTTCTGTCGCCTACTCGCACCTGAGGAAGGAGTTTCACTTGTGTGTGTAGCTGGTACAGATCGACCACGTCCTCTCCCTGCAACAGGAGCTCCACCAGCAGCACCATGATCAGGGGCCACGTCCCTTATTTGACGCTCTCATATTTCTCAAATTTAGTTTTTTGTCCAAAATGGGGTTTTTTAATGACAGAATAGAACACCAGTATCTAATTTGTATATCTCACAATGACAAATGCAGCAAAGGCTTCAATATTAAGTACTTTGCCCAAAATGTTTTTTTTTTTAAACCCTGAATATTATTGCTGTATTTCAAGCTTGTATCTCACACTGACAGATGCAGCAAAGACTGCAAATTTAGTTTTTTACCCAAAATGGGTGTTTTTTAATAACAGAATAGAACACCAGTATCTAACGCTTGTATCTCACAATGACGGATGCAGCAACGGCTTCAAAATTAAGTATTTTGCCCAAAATGGAAAGTTCTTTAATTACAGAATATGACAGCAGTATCTAAAGCTTGTATTTCACACTGACGGATGCATCAAGGGCTGTAAAATTTAGTATTTTGCCCAAAATAGGTGGGTTTTTTTAATAACAGAATATGACAGCAGTATATAACGCTTGAATTTTACACTGACAGATACAGCAAGGGCTGTAAAAGTTAGTATTTTTCCCAAAAAGGGTGTTTTATAAAACCCAGAAAATTATTGCTGTATTTCTAGCTTAAATTGCACACTGACTAATGCTGCAAAGGCCACAGATGTAGGGTCTTGCCAAAAATGGGTGATTTTTTTAAACCCAGACTATAATTGCAGTATTTCAAGCTTCTATTTGACTGTCACAAATGCACATAAAATGGCCGCTGCCGCCCACCTAACTAACAGACGGATAAAAGTTATTTTTCTGGGTCACTGGGCTCAGGGCAGGGTAAAAAGATTGTGCACTGCACCCATAAAACAAAACCTAGGTAGATCGCTGAGTTAACAAGCACTTTATTCTTTCCTATTCTCTCCCTCACAGCAGCAGCATCCTATCCCTACACTAATCAGAGCAGAGTGACGTGCAGCGCTAAGTGACTCCAGCTTATATAGAGCCTGGGTCACATGCTGCACTGGCCGATCACAGCCATGCCATTTGTAGGCATGGCTGTGATGGCTTCTAAGGGCACACGAGTTAAACGCTTTCAAAAAGTGCCATTAACTCGCCGAACACTTTTACTGAAAAGTTCGGGTTCGGGGTCCAAAAATCCTAAAGTTCGGTACGAACCCGAACTTTACAGTTTAGGTTCACTCAACCCTAGTCCCGGCATGTATATATTATGTGTCTTATGTGTGAGTGGCATGTATATATTATGTGTCCTATGTGTGAGTGGCATGCATATATTATGTGTCCTATGTTTGAGTGGCATGTATATATTATGTGTCCTATGTGTGAGTGGCATGTATATATTATGTGTCCTATGTGTGAATGGCATGTGTTAATTATTTGTCCTATGTGTGAGTGGCATGTGTGTGTGTCATGTGTCTTATGTGTGAGTGGCATGTATATATGTGTGAGTTGTGTGTGTTATGTGTCCAATGTGTATGTGGCTTCCTTATATTAAGTTTCTGTTTCAATTGTTTTTATTCAGTTTTTCATTTCAAATGGTTAAAGAAAGTACATTACAGTTTGATTTGTTACAGTGTCAAGCAGAATACCATTATAATCAGGTAATCAAAGGAGAATATAAATTTCAATATAATAAAATTTGTCAGATAACATTATTTTATGTAAAGCATCATCCTATTCTTTATTGTGCTTCAATGAAGCAACCTTCTAGTTTGTGCTTGGAGCCTGCTTTGTGTGGCCAAAAAGTATTGTGTAAGTGTAGAAGAAAAAATAAACTGGTAGATGAGGGTAGAGATGAAAAAACAAAAACAAAAAGATAGGTAACTAGAGAGAACTTAGAAAACATATTTAGGTCCCTTATGCAGAAAAATGTACATCACACCTAATCTAACTGTCCAATAATGAGAAGTTCCTTAATGAAGACCATGGTGTCCAATTTTTTGTGTATTTATTAAGTGTATTGTTGCTTCTGGCAATCATTTTTTCAAAGCTACAATTGACATTTACCTTCCTTATTATTTGAGACATGTGAGGAGTTGATGAGGATTTCCAATTTTGCGCTAAACATTGGAGAGGCTGTTAAAATATGTCAGAGAACAGTCCTTTGGGGGACAGAGTAACTATGAATATCAAGTCTTAAAGTGTCAGGGTTAAATGGTAGAATGATATTAAGGGAAGAGTAGATTAAAGGGCATTTTCTTTCCAGAAACCTGTAATAATTGGCATTCCCAAAATATATATTAACTCATATGATATTGCTTTGCTACTTAATCAATTGACAGCATGGTGGACTCCCCAATCTGACAGACTGAGCACACGCCCATCTGCCTGGGGATTCTGAGAAAAGTACAAATGTAGCTGGTTCCTTCACTGCCCTGATAATGTGGACTTGGATAAGTCCAAGAGAGGCGGTATATAAGTGATAGGGACCCGTCTGCGGAAGCCACCTTGATGCCTGATAGGTGGGCCCGACACAAGTTTGATCAAAATGTGCGCTAAGAGCTTCCATTGATCCATTTATAGTAGGTATAATACTACTTGAATTTAGAATGATCCCCATTTCTCAGCTTTACTGCTTATATGTGTGCAGTCATTATTTTTTTATTGCCTATGGATTGTGTCGGAGATTGCAGCTCAAGCTCGTTTACATTGAAATAAATGAGGCTAAGCTGCAATAACAACCCATGGACAGGGGAGGTGCTGTTTCTAGACCACATTTTTTTTTTATGAGGTTTATTAGAAGCCTTATCATCCATTGTGATTTTTGTTGTATCAATTTACATTCCCCTCACAGCAATTGTCTTGGTGATTAGTAATGATGTTTCTAGCAAACACATGAAATCCCATCATTGTATGTGACAGATGAATAATCTGCAGATAATTACTGTACGGCCCCATCACTGGCTGTGGGCATTTCACAAGATGAACTGAAGACATGAAAGAGGACACTGACCATCACCCCTGGACGCCACTCTTTAATGATCGATATAGTGAAGTATTTGAAGACTTACTTGTAGCAGAAGAAGAATGGCGGCAGCAAGTTATTTGCCTCTTTATTTTATTGCTCATTTCATTGCTGATAATTTTTTTTCTCTGGGGTAAATAAGTCAATGGCAGCATTAATAACTGTGACACTTGCGCAAAAAATGTGAGGCAAGAACGCAATTAAACTTGGCACATTACAAAAATTTGATCATAGCTTTAGGCTATGTACACCTTTGAGGGTATATTTTTTTATTAGCATTTTAGTAATTTTGGGCTAAAAATCATTTTTTTCAATCGGCCTTTATAAAAAAATGTTCAGCCATTTCTGACATACAAGAGTTAAATCAGTTTCTTTGCAAGCTGTCACTTTCTGTTTTATTTAAATCTCATCGCCTGACAGCTCATGTTCAGCTCTTATCTCCGACCTTCTGATTTTATAAACACTCAAACTGATAAGAATATGGCTTACATGAGTGGTTTATGAGGTCAGGAGATCAGAGATAAGAGGTGCACATGAGCCTTTTAGCTCACAGGATTCAAAGAAAACTAAGTCACAGCTTACAAACAGACTGATTTTTTAACTCTTGTATCTCATTAATGGCTTATCCTTTCATAGTAAAAAATTGGGATAAAATATAGCAGTAAAAAATATACTAACGCAAACAATATAACATGACACAAAAAATCTAACAGAATAACACAGACAGTACCAACAATAATGAGTTGATCTGTTCGACCTTGGGGGTTCCAAAACTCCCCATTGAACTCATCAGTGCGTTGACTGTTCAAGTTCACTTCCCCCCCTCCCTAAGCACCCCCCCTCCCCTCCCATATTTTGCTGCCTCAGTGAGCACCGGAGAAAGCCTCCCAAAGGACTTTCCTTTATCTTAATTTATCTTCTTCCCCCCCAGCTTAATAAAGGGCGCTGTTATTTAAGGACTAATTGTCTTAATTACTGCTTGTTGCATATCCCTCATATCCACTCCATAATATTAGGTGATCCGTCAGAGCCCCATTCTCTTGCAATAATAATTATAGCAGCCATAGGACCTCTTATCCAGATCCTTTTTTCCTTTTCTCCCTAATTAATAGGGAGATACAGCCCAACACAGCTACAGTCACTTCCAATGGAAGAGGTAACAATAACAAGGACTCTCCACTTAGCACCCGCAAAACCTCTCTCCAATATGATTGCACATTTGGACAACTCCATATCATATCTATAAAGTCGGCGGCCTCTCTTTTGCATTTCCAACAATTTCCAACAATGGCTGAACACTATTAATAAAGACCAATTGAAAAAAAATAGCCCAAAAGGAGTAGAATGCAATCATTAAAAAAATATGTCTAAAGCCTTTAATGGGCCCAAAGCCTACAAATGTATTATTCACAGCCCATTTCAAGGGGATATCTAAGTTTGGCTGGCAGAGCCCCTGCCCTGGTTGCCAGGAAAAATATCACTGTCCCTTTCTACAGTAATATTGGATTAGGTCAGTATTTCTACCACATAAAACAATGTCAACAACATAAATGCTAAGTTGAGCTCTGCTACATCTGTACTTTTTGGGTGACCTTCAACAATCACACGACTAGTACATATTCTGCAGACAGACTTCTCTGGACGTGTCAGTTGTCACTTTCAGATTTAATATAAAACTTTCTATTTCAGTTTTTTTTACATTCTGTAAATCAGAGTCCTCAGTAGCCTTGTTTCAGCCGTTCTTTCTGATTTATTTGTCTCTGTGGTATTGCTAGCAGGCGACTTTGGTCTCTGGACACTTACCTTATATCTGTCACTTCCTCTCTTCTCTAATTGGTATCCAGGCTTTTCCCAGTGATGTTTAACACTTCTGAAATGTTGGATGTCTTCAGATGCGTGACAAGGTTGGCACAAACCTTCTTAAACATTCTTGGGCTTTTCCCTTAAATGTTTAGAAGACTTTATAAAAGGAATGTGTAAAGTGCATCCTATATGACAGGGATCAGCAACCTCCAGCACTCCAGCTGTCCTGAAATTACAGGGTGGCCAACGAAAAAATAAGCCGCCTCCAATATCTCCAAATCAAACTGTCTAATAGTAAATCTGTTTTAGTTGTCCGTAGCAACCAATCAGAGCTCAGCCTTTGTTCAGCTCAGTTTGATAAAAGTGGCCTATTGTGTCAGGAAGATGGTGTTCTCCCTGGAACAGGTAATAGTGGTTGTGGAAGGCTATGTGCAAAGCAGATCGATTAAGGAAAATCAAGAGTCCTTAGCCAACAAGTTCCAGGAACAAAACCACCAGCTAAATGTTCTATTCAGTGTCTGGTTCGGAAATGGCATCAAACTGGCTCTGCTGCAAACATGAAGAAACCGAGGCCTCCATCGATCAGGACAGTTGTGCATGAAATTCAGCAGCAGATTGCAAGTAGCCCCCAAAAATCAACTCAAAGACTGTCTAAGCAAGTTGGTGTATCACAAACTACGTGTCAGCGAGTGCTGAAATCTCTGAACCTGAAACCATACCGAATAATGTGTGAGCAGGAACGGAAAGAGTTTGACAAAACTAAACGCGGAAATTAATGGACTTGGTTGCTGACTGTAATTGCTGACAGACATGTGGACCCATTGCTCTACTTCATGATGGACGAACCTTGGTCCCGTAAATTCCCAGAATACGAGGTACTGGTCCGCTGAAAATCCGCATTTGACTTACGAAACGAGACTTCACAACTAGAAAATTGGCGTTTGGTGAGCAGTGTCAGGAACACGAATAGTGGGTCCAGTGTTCTTCAAATCAACTGTAAATACCACAATTTACCTGTACATCTTTGAACAGTTTTACAACCAACTAACATCAGAAGAAAAAATGTCCTTCTTTTTCCGACAAGATGGGACAACATGCCACACATCATTGGGCTTACTGGATGGGTTCATGAACTGTTTACGGAGGAGCGAACTAAGAGCGAAGGGTTGTGGCCACCATGTTCCCTAGACTTGTCCACATGAGATTTTGTATCTTTTGGGAAATTTAAAACAGAAAGTGTCCACTAACAATCCACACCCCCTGATTGAACTCAAGGAGAACATTACAAACACTATCCACAGCATCACAAGCAGTATCACCAACATAATCCAATGCACAGATGTGAACGGGGACCATTTTCAGCATCTTTTGTGATTTGTGGGTAACTTTTTTTGTTACCTTGCCTCACAAAAAGCGTAATATTGAGTGATCAAAAAATAATATCTATAAATAGTACCAATAAAACAGTAACCTCCCAAAAAGATACCAAAATAGGGTCACTCTTTAGGAATTTCTACTCGGGGATCTTCAAATGCAACATGGCAACTTAAAATTATTCCCCAGTGAAATCTGCCCATCGAAATCCATATATTGCTTCTTCCCATCTTCGCCCTGCCGTGTGCCCATACATAGTTTATGAGTACATATAGGGTGTTTCTGTAAACTGCAAAATTAGGGTAATAAATATTGAGTTTTGTTTTGCTGTTAACCCTTGCTGCCTTATAGGAAAAAATGGATACAAATCGCAAATCTTCAAAAAGAAGTGAAATTTTTATATTTTTCCTCTATTTTCCTTTAATTCTTGTGGAATAAAGGGTTAAATATTTGAATAACTTGATTGGTGTAGTTTCTAAAATGAGGTCATTTATGGGTAGTTTCCATTATGTAATCCCTACAAAGTGACTTCATAACTAAAATGGTCCTTTAAAAAGTGGATTCTGGAAATTTTCTTAAAAATTTTAAAAATTGCATCTTAAATTCTAAGCCATCTAACAAACAAAAAAATAAAGTGGCATTTAAAAAATAGTGTCAACATAACGTACACATATGTGAAATGTAAAGTAATAACTATTTTATGAGGTATCACTATCTGTGAAATTGATATTTTGAAACTTGCAAATTTTTCTAGATTTTCTGCAAATTTGGGATTTTTTATATAAATAAAGCTAAAATACATCGACTCAAATTTACCACTGTCATGAAGTACAATGTGTCACAAGAAAACAGTCTCAGAATGGCTTAGATAAGTAAAAGTGTTAGAGAGCTATTATCATATGAAGTGACACATGCCAAATTTCCAAAATTTGGCCTGGTCCTTAAGGTTAAAAATGGCTTGGTCCTGAGGTGATTAAGCCATATTCTTAGCAGTTTGATGAAATTGTGATGAAATTGAAAGTAAGATACTCCTAACTAGAGTTGAGCGGACACCTGGATGTTCGGGTTCGAGAAGTTCGGCCGAACTTCCCGGAAATGTTCGGGTTCGGGATCGGAACCCAAGTCAATGGGGACCCGAACTCATCGGCACTAAAAAGGCTGTAAAACAGCCCGGGAAAGAGCTAGAAGGCTGCAAAAGGCAGCAACATGTAGGTAAATTCCCCTGCAAACAAATGTGGATAGGGAAATGAATACAAATAAAAATAAAATAAATAAAAATTAACCAATATCAATTGGAGAGAAGTCCCATAGCAGAGAATCAGGCTTCACGTCAGCCACCACTGCAACAGTCCATTGGCATATATTTAGGCCCAGGCACCAAGGCAGAGGAGAGAGGTCCCGTAACAGAGAATCTGGCTTCATGTCAGCAGAGAATTAGTCTGCATGTCATAGCAGAGAATCAGGCTTCACGTCAGCCACCACTGTAACAGTCCATTGTCATATATTTAGGCCCAGCACCCAGGCAGAGGAGAGAGGTCCCGTAACAGAGAATCTGGCTTCATGTCAGCAGAGAATCAGTCTGCATGTCATAGCAGAGAATCAGGCTTCACGTCAGCCACCACTGTAACAGTCAATTGTCATATATTTAGGCCCAGCACCCAGGCAAAGAAGAGAGGTCCCGTAACAGAGAATCTGGCTTCATGTCAGCAGAGAATTAGTCTGCATGTCATAGCAGAGAATCAGGCTTCACGTCACCCAACATTGGAACAGTCCATTGTCATATATTTAGGCCCAGCACACAGGCAGAGGAGAGAGGTCCCGTAACAGAGAATCTGTCTTCATGTCAGCAGAGAATCAGTCTGCATGTCATAGCAGAGAATCAGGCTTCACGTCACCCAACATTGGAACAGTCCATTGGCATATATTTAGGCCCAGGCACCCAGGCAGAGGAGAGAGGTCCCGTAACAGAGAATCTGTCTTCATGTCAGCAGAGAATCAGTCTGCATGTCATAGCAGAGAATCAGGCTTCACGTCAGCCACCACTGCAACAGTCCATTGTCATATATTTAGGCCCAGGTACCCAGCCAGAGGAGAGAGGTCCTGTAACAGAGAATCTGTCTTCATGTCAGCAGAGAATCAGTCTGCATGTCATAGCAGAGAATCAGGCTTCACATCAGCCACCACTGCAACAGTCCATTGGCATATATTTAGGCCCAGGCACCCAGCCAGAGGAGAGAGGTCCCGTAACAGAGAATCTGGCTTCCTGTCAGCAGAGAATCAGTCTGCATGTCATAGCAGAGAATCAGGCTTCACGTCAGTCCCCCACTGTAACAGTCCATTGTCATATATTTAGGCCCAGGCACCCAGGCAGAGGTGAGAGGTCCCGTAACAGAGAATCTGGCTTCATGTCAGCAGAGAATCAGTCTGCATGTCATAGCAGAGAATCAGGCTTCACGTCAGCCACCACTGCAACAGTCCATTGTCATATATTTAGGCCCAGGTACCCAGCCAGAGGAGAGAGGTCCTGTAACAGAGAATCTGGCTTCATGTCAGCAGAGAATCAGTCTGCATGTAATAGAAGAGAATCAGGCTTCACGTCAGCCACCACTGCAACAGTCCATTGTCATATATTTAGGCCCAGGCACCCAGCCAGAGGAGAGAGGTCCCGTAACAGAGAATCTGGCTTCATGTCAGCAGAGAATCAGTCTGCATGTCATAGCAGAGAATCAGGGTTCACGTCAGCCACCACTGCAACAGTCCATTGGCATATATTTAGGCCCAGGTACCCAGCCAGAGGAGAGAGGTCCCGTAACAGAGAATCTGGCTTCATGACAGCAGAGAATCAGTCTGCATGTCATAGAAGAGAATCAGGCTTCACGTCAGCCACCACTGCAACAGTCCATTGGCATATATTTAGGCCCAGGCACCCAGCCAGAGGAGAGAGGTCCCGTAACAGAGAATCTGGCTTCCTGTCAGCAGAGAATCAGTCTGCATGTCATAGCAGAGAATCAGGCTTCACGTCAGCCACCACTGTAACAGTCCATTGTCATATATTTAGGCCCAGGCACCCAGGCAGAGGAGAGAGGTCCCGTAACAGAGAATCTGGCTTTATGTCAGCAGAGAATCAGTCTGCATGTCATAGCAGAGAATCAGGCTTCATGTCAGCCACCACTGCAACAGTCCATTGTCATATATAAAGGCCCAGGTACCCAGCCAGAGGAGAGAGGTCCTGTAACAGAGAATCTGGCTTCATGTCAGCAGAAAATCAGTCTGCATGTCATAGAAGAGAATCAGGCTTCACGTCAGCCACCACTGTAACAGTCCATTGTCATATATTTAGGCCCAGGCACCCAGCCAGAGGAGAGAGGTCCCGTAACAGAGAATCTGGCTTCATGTCAGCAGAGAATCAGTCTGCATGTCATAGCAGAGAATCAGGCTTCACGTCAGCCACCACTGTAACAGTCCATTGTCATATATTTAGGCCCAGGCACCCAGCCAGAGGAGAGAGGTCCCGTAACAGAGAATCTGGCTTCATGTCAGCAGAGAATCAGTCTGCATGTCATAGCAGAGAATCAGGCTTCACGTCAGCCACCACTGCAACAGTCCATTGGCATATATTTAGGCCCAGGTACCCAGCCAGAGGAGAGAGGTCCTGTAACAGAGAATCTGGCTTCATGACAGCAGAGAATCAGTCTGCATGTCATAGAAGAGAATCAGGCTTCACGTCAGCCACCACTGCAACAGTCCATTGGCATATATTTAGGCCCAGGTACCCAGCCAAAGGAGAGAGGTCCCGTAACAGAGAATCTGGCTTTATGTCAGCAGAGAATCAGTCTGCATGTCATAGCAGAGAATCAGGCTTCACGTCAGCCACCACTGTAACAGTCCATTGTCATATATTTAGGCCCAGCACCCAGGCAGAGGAGAGAGGTCCCGTAACAGAGAATCTGGCTTCATGTCAGCAGAGAATCAGTCTGCATGTCATAGCAGAGAATCAGGCTTCACGTCAGCCACCACTGCAACAGTTCATTGTCATATATTTAGGCCCACGCACCCAGGCAGAGGAGAGAGGTCTTGTAACAGAGAATCTGGCTTCATGTCAGCAGAGAATCAGTTTGCATGTCATAGCAGAGAAACAGGCTTCACGTCAGCCACTACTGTAACAGTCCATTGTCATATATTTAGGCCCAGGCACCCAGGCAGAGGAGAGAGGTCCCGTAACAGAGAATCTGGCTTCATGTCAGCAGAGAATCAGTCTGCATGTCATAGCAGAGAATCAGGCTTCACGTCAGCCACCACTGCAACAGTCCATTGGCATATATTTAGGCCCAGGTACCCAGCCAGAGGAGAGAAGTCCTGTAACAGAGAATCTGGCTTCATGTCAGCAGAGAATCAGTCTGAATGTCATAGAAGAGAATCAGGCTTCACGTCAGCCACCACTGCAACAGTCCATTGTCATATATTTAGGCCCAGGCACCCAGCCAGAGGAGAGAGGTCCCGTAACAGAGAATCTGGCTTCATGTCAGCAGAGAATCAGTCTGCATGTCATAGCAGAGAATCAGGCTTCACGTCAGCCACAACTGTAACAGTCCATTGTCATTTATTTAGGCCCAGGCACCCAGCCAGAGGAGAGAGGTCCCGTAACAGAGAATCTGGCTTCATGTCAGCAGAGAATCAGTCTGCATGTCATAGCAGAGAATCAGGCTTCACGTCAGCCACCACTGCAACAGTCCATTGGCATATATTTAGGCCCAGGTACCCAGCCAGAGGAGAGAGGTCCTGTAACAGAGAATCTGGCTTCATGTCAGCAGAGAATCAGTCTGCATGTCATAGAAGAGAATCAGGCTTCACGTCAGCCACCACTGCAACAGTCCATTGTCATATATTTAGGCCCAGGCACCCAGCCAGAGGAGAGAGGTCCTGTAACAGAGAATCTGGCTTCATGTCAGCAGAGAATCAGTCTGCATGTCATAGCAGAGAATCAGGCTTCACGTCAGCCACCACTGCAACAGTCCATTGTCATATATTTAGGCCCAGGTACCCAGCCAGAGGAGAGAGGTCCTGTAACAGAGAATCTGGCTTCATGACAGCAGAGAATCAGTCTGCATGTCATAGAAGAGAATCAGGCTTCACGTCAGCCACCACTGCAACAGTCCATTGGCATATATTTAGGCCCAGGCACCCAGCCAGAGGAGAGAGGTCCCGTAACAGAGAATCTGGCTTCCTGTCAGCAGAGAATCAGTCTGCATGTCATAGCAGAGAATCAGGCTTCACGTCAGCCACCACTGTAACAGTCCATTGTCATATATTTAGGCCCAGGCACCCAGGCAGAGGAGAGAGGTCCCGTAACAGAGAATCTGGCTTCATGTCAGCAGAGAATCAGTCTGCATGTCATAGCAGAGAATCAGGCTTCACGTCAGCCACCACTGCAACAGTCCATTGTCATATATTTAGGCCCAGGTACCCAGCCAGAGGAGAGAGGTCCTGTAACAGAGAATCTGGCTTCATGTCAGCAGAGAATCAGTCTGCATGTCATAGAAGAGAATCAGGCTTCACGTCAGCCACCACTGTAACAGTCCATTGTCATATATTTAGGCCCAGGCACCCAGCCAGAGGAGAGAGGTCCCGTAACAGAGAATCTGGCTTCATGTCAGCAGAGAATCAGTCTGCATGTCATAGCAGAGAATCAGGCTTCACGTCAGCCACCACTGTAACAGTCCATTGTCATATATTTAGGCCCAGGCACCCAGCCAGAGGAGAGAGGTCCCGTAACAGAGAATCTGGCTTCATGTCAGCAGAGAATCAGTCTGCATGTCATAGCAGAGAATCAGGCTTCACGTCAGCCACCACTGCAACAGTCCATTGGCATATATTTAGGCCCAGGTACCCAGCCAGAGGAGAGAGGTCCTGTAACAGAGAATCTTGCTTCATGACAGCAGAGAATCAGTCTGCATGTCATAGAAGAGAATCAGGCTTCACGTCAGCCACCACTGCAACAGTCCATTGGCATATATTTAGGCCCAGGTACCCAGCCAGAGGAGAGAGGTCCCGTAACAGAGAATATGGCTTTATGTCAGCAGAGAATCAGTCTGCATGTCATAGCAGAGAATCAGGCTTCACGTCAGCCACCACTGTAACAGTCCATTGTCATATATTTAGGCCCAGCACCCAGGCAGAGGAGAGAGGTCCCGTAACAGAGAATCTGGCTTCATGTCAGCAGAGAATCAGTCTGCATGTCATAGCAGAGAATCAGGCTTCACGTCAGCCACCACTGCAACAGTTCATTGTCATATATTTAGGCCCACGCACCCAGGCAGAGGAGAGAGGTCCTGTAACAGAGAATCTGGCTTCATGTCAGCAGAGAATCAGTTTGCATGTCATAGCAGAGAATCAGGCTTCACGTCAGCCACAACTGTAACAGTCCATTGTCATTTATTTAGGCCCAGGCACCCAGCCAGAGGAGAGAGGTCCCGTAACAGAGAATCTGGCTTCATGTCAGCAGAGAATCAGTCTGCATGTCATAGCAGAGAATCAGGCTTCACGTCAGCCACCACTGCAACAGTCCATTGGCATATATTTAGGCCCAGGTACCCAGCCAGAGGAGAGAAGTCCTGTAACAGAGAATCTGGCTTCATGTCAGCAGAGAATCAGTCTGAATGTCATAGAAGAGAATCAGGCTTCACGTCAGCTACCACTGCAACAGTCCATTGTCATATATTTAGGCCCAGGCACCCAGCCAGAGGAGAGAGGTCCCGTAACAGAGAATCTGGCTTCATGTCAGCAGAGAATCAGTCTGCATGTCATAGCAGAGAATCAGGCTTCACGTCAGCCACAACTGTAACAGTCCATTGTCATATATTTAGGCCCAGGCACCCAGCCAGAGGAGAGAGGTCCTGTAACAGAGAATCTGACAATTTGGAGACCCAGAAGTTGAATGGGGCCGAACCATCAGTCAGTACGTGGAGGGGTGTGCACACGTACTGTTCCACCATGTTAGTGAAATGTTGCCTCCTGCTAACACGTTGCGCATCAGGTGGTGGTGCAGTTGGCTGTGGCGTGTTGACAAAACTTTTCCACATCTCTGCCATGCTATCCCAGAGGAGCTGGCCGTGACACAGCTGCCTTGGCGACCTCTTGCTCCTCCTCTGCCTTGGCCTTGGGCTTCCACTTGTTCCCCTGTGACATTTGGGAATGCTCTCAGTAGCGCGTCTACCAACGTGCGCTTGTACTCGCGCATCTTCCTATCACGCTCCAGTGAAGGAAGTAAGGTGGGCACATTGTCTTTGTAGCGTGGATCCAGCAGGGTGGCAACCCAGTAGTCCGCACACGTTAAAATGTGGGCAACTCTGCTGTCGTTGCGCAGGCACTGCAGCATGTAGTCGCTCATGTGTGCCAGGCTGCCCAGAGGAAAGGACAAGCTGTCCTCTGTGGGAGGCGTATCGTCATCGTCCTGCCTTTCCCCCCAGCCACGCACCAGTGATGGGCCCGAGCTGCGTTGGGTGCCACCCCGCTGTGACCATGCTTCATCCTCATCCTCCTCCACCTCCTCCTCATCCTCGTCCTCCAGTAGTGGGCCCTGGCTGGCCACATTTGTACCTGGCCTCTGCTGTTGCAAAAAACCTCCCTCTGAGTCACTTCGAAGAGACTGGCCTGAAAGTGCTAAAAATGACCCTTCTTCCTCCTCCTCCTCCTCCTGGGCCACCTCCTCTTGCATCATCGCCCTAAGTGTTTTCTCAAGGAGACATAGAAGTGGTATTGTAACGCTGATAACGGCGTCATCGCCACTGGCCATGTTGGTGGAGTACTCGAAACAGCGCAACAGGGCACACAGGTCTCGCATGGAGGCCCAGTCATTGGTGGTGCTGTGGTGCTGTGGTGCTGTGGTGCTGTGGTGCTGTGGTGCTGTGGTGCTGTGGTGCTGTGGTGCTGTGGTGCTGTGGTGCTGTGGTGCTGTGGTGCTGTGGTGCTGTGGTGCTGTGGTGCTGTGGTGCTGTGGTGCTGTGGTGCTGTGGTGCTGTGGTGCTGTGGTGCTGTGGTGCTGTGGTGCTGTGGTGCTGTGGTGCTGTTCCGCAGTGCGACTGACCCGTGCGTGCTGCAGCTGAAACTCCACTATGGCCTGCTGCTGCTCGCACAGTCTGTCCAGCATGTGCAAGGTGGAGTTCCACCTGGTGGGCACGTCGCATATGAGGCGGTGAGCGGGAAGGCCGAAGTTACGCTGTAGCGCAGACAGGCGAGCAGCGGCAGGATGTGAACGCCGGAAGCACGAACAGACGGCCCGCACTTTATGCAGCAGCTCTGACATGTCGGGGTAGTTGTGAATGAACTTCTGCACCACCAAATTTAGCACATGCGCCAAGCAAGGGATGTGCGTCAAACCGGCTAGTCCCAGAGCTGCAACGAGATTTCGCCCATTATCACACACCACCAGGCCGGGCTTGAGGCTCACCGGCAGCGACCACTCGTCGGTCTGTTGTTCTATACCCCTTAAATTGTAACGAAAATTATATTGTACCGCCACTTCCAATATATGTGGTGGTATCGGTTTACACCCAAAATATATTGTTCAATTTTGCAAACTGGATTCTTTAAAACATAACCTTTACTAGGTCGCTTAAAATATAATTTCACACTGGGTGAGAGACAAACAATAACAACTAACAATACAGCCTCCACTATATCCCATACATCATTGAATATATGGAAGTATGAAAGAAGGGGGGTGGATCTCACCTCATCCGAGCAGGATCCACAGCCGTAGAGGGTGGTCCTGGCAGTTGGTGGTGCCTGAGACCGGTGTGACCTGGGTGCTGCGTGGTTAATGGCGGTGTATACCTCCTATTACACCCTATTCTGGCTTTCCTGCCTGCCTAGGGGTGGGGGGCTGTTATTCTCACCTGCCTATCACAATGGAGCACCCGCCCCGACAGGGGCGACCCCACACCGAACCTTACCCTCGGTATGGGTCTGGTTTTCTATGTAACCCTATTACATTGCCCTACATGCCATGTTTCCATCTTTTATCACAGACATCATCAGGGGACTTCACATGTATTCAAGGATATTCAAAGATCAGGGTGGTTTAAGCCTCCAATCAATCAGAGATCAGGGTAGTTTTTGCCTCCAATCAGTAGGACAGTTGGTGACTCTTATCCTCACTGGAACATGGGAAGTGTCCCATGTCAGTATTTGTCTCACCCAAACTAACGGTGGTCGGGGCTCACCCCGACCACCGTTAGTTTGGGTGAAGTCCCCTGATGATGTCTGTGATAAAAGATGGAAACATGGCATGTAGGGCAATGTAATAGGGTTACATAGAAAACCAGACCCATACCGAGGGTAAGGTTCGGTGTGGGGTCGCCCCTGTCGGGGCGGGTGCTCCATTGTGGTAGGCAGGTGAGAATAACAGCCCCCCACCCCTAGGCAGGCAGGAAAGCCAGAATAGGGTGTAATAGGAGGTATACACCGCCATTACCCACGCAGCACCCAGGTCACACCGGTCTCAGGCACCACCAACTGCCAGGACCACCGTCTACGGCTGTGGATCCTGCTCGGATGAGGTGAGATCCACCCCCCTTTTTTCATACTTCCATATATTCAATGATGTATGGGATATAGTGGAGGCTGTATTGTTAGTTGTTATTGTTTGTCTCTCACCCAGTGTGAAATTATATTTTAAGCGACCTAGTAAAGGTTATGTTTTAAAGAATCCAGTTTGCAAAATTGAACAATGTTCTATACCCCGCCACAACTCCTGTGCGGTGTGGGGCCTGTCCCCCAAACATATGAGTTTCAGAATGGCCTGCTGACGTTTACCCCGGGCTGTGCTGAAGTTGGTGGTGAAGGTGTGTGGCTGACTGGATGAGCAGGTGGAAGAAGAGGAGGAGGAAGCCGAGAAGGAGGAGGTGGCAACAGGAGGCAAAGAGCCAAACAGCTCTCCGCCTGGGGCCCAGCTGCCACTACAGTGTGCAGTTAGGGAGATATAGCGTCCCTGGCCGTGCTTACTGGTCCACGTATCTGTGGTTAGGTGGACCTTGCCACAGATGCCGTTGCGCAGTGCACACTTGATTTTATCGGATACTTGGTTGTGCAGGGAAGGCACGGCTCTCTTGGAGAAGTAGTGCCGGCTGGGAACAACATACTGTGGGACAGCAAGCGACATGAGCTGTTTGAAGCTGTCTGTGTCCACCAGCCTAAATGACAGCATTTCATAGGCCAGTAGTTTAGAAATGCTGGCATTCAGGGCCAGGGATCGAGGGTGGCTAGGTGGGAATTTACGCTTTCTCTCAAATGTTTGTGAGATGGAGAGCTGAACGCTGCCGTGTGACATGGTTGAGATGCTTGCTGACGGAGGTGGTGGTGGTGTTGGTCGTACATCCCGTGTTTGCTGGGCGGCAGGTGCCAACGTTCCTCCAGAGGCGGAGGAAGAGGCCGAGGCGGCTGCAGCAGAAGAGGCCGAGGCGGCAGCAGCAGAAGAGGTAGCAGGGGGAGCCTGAGTGACTTCCTTGGTTTTAAGGTGTTTACTCCACTGCAGTTCATGCTTTGCATGCAGGTGCCTGGTCATGCAGGTTGTGCTAAGGTTCAGAACGTTAATGCCTCGCTTCAGGCTCTGATGGCATAGCGTGCAAACCACTCGGGTCTTGTCGTCAGCACATTGTTTGAAGAAGTGCCATGCCAGGGAACTCCTTGAAGCTGCCTTTGGGGTGCTCGGTCCCAGATGGCGGCGGTTAGTAGCAGGCGGAGTCTCTTGGTGGCGGGTGTTCTGCTTTTGCCCACTGCTCCCTCTTTTGCTACGCTGTTGGCTCGGTCTCACCACTGCCTCTTCCTCCGAACTGTGAAAGTCAGTGGCACGACCTTCATTCCATGTGGGGTCTAGGACCTCATCGTTCCCTGCATCGTCTTCCACCCAGTCTTGATCCCTGACCTCCTGTTCAGTCTGCACACTGCAGAAAGACGCAGCAGTTGGCACCTGTGTTTCGTCATCATCAGAGACATGCTGAGGTGGTATTCCCATGTCCTCATCATCAGGAAACATAAGTGGTTGTGCGTCAGTGCATTCTATGTCTTCCACCGCTGGGGAAGGGCTGGGTGGTTGCCCTTGGGAAACCCTGCCAGCGGAGTCTTCAAACAGCATAAGAGACTGCTGCATAACTTGAGGCTCAGACAGTTTCCCTGGTATGCATGGGGGTGATGTGACAGACTGATGGGCTTGGTTTTCAGGCGCCATCTGTGCGCTTTCTGCAGAAGACTGGGTGGGAGATAATGTGAACGTGCTGGATCCACTGTCGGCCATCCAATTGACTAATGCCTGTACCTGCTCAGGCCTTACCATCCTTAGAACGGCATTGGGCCCCAACAAATATCGCTGTAAATTATGGCGGCTACTGGGACCTGAGGTAGTTGGTACACTAGGACGTGTGGCTGTGGCAGAACGGCCACGTCCTCTCCCAGCACCAGAGGGTCCACTAACACCACCACGACCATGTCCGCGTCCTTTACTAGATGTTTTCCTCATTGTTATCGTTCACCACAACAACAAAAATATTATTTGACCCAATGTATTAAATTCAAATTCATGCCTTTTTTTAAAGACAACTAACACTATCTGGCTATCTATTTAGGTACCGTATTACATTAATACAGGCACAGCAGTAACCACAGATTTAGCTGACTATAAATTTAAAGCCTATTATTTAGGCGCTGGGTGACAGGTATAGGTTTACTGACAAAATTAGACTTGGAAATGCACAGTAGCGTGTTTGTGAAGTTATTCAGAATGACCCTATGTGCACCTTGAATCTGATATACCCTTTTAGGGATAAATTTAAAGTAGGCCTGATACAGCAGAAACAACTAAATTAGGAAATTGCTAAATTGGGAATTGTATTTCAACCCAGAACAAAAACTGTGCTTTGACGGACACTAAATAACTTGACCAGCCACACCAGTAACGACAGATTTAGCTGGATATAAATTTGAGGCCTATTATTTAGGCGCTGGGTGACAGGTAGAGGTTTACTGACAGAATTAGACTTGGAAATGCACAGTAGCGTGTGTGTGAAGTTATTCAGAATGACCCTATGTGCACCATGAATCTGATATACCCTTTTAGGGATAAATTTAAAGTAGGCCTGATACAGCAGAAACCACTAAATTAGGAAATTGCTAAATTGGGAATTGTGTTTCAACCCAGAACAAAAACTGTGCTTTGACGGACACTAAATAACTTGACCAGCCACACCAGTAACGACAGATTTAGCTGGATATAAATTTGAGGCCGATTATTTAGGCGCTGGGTGACAGGTATAGGTTTACTGACAGAATTAGACTTGGAAATGCACAGTAGCGTGTGTGTGAAGTTATTCAGAATGACCCTATATGCACCATGAATCTGATATACCCTTTTAGGGATAAATTTAAAGTAGGCCTGATACAGCAGAAACCACTAAATTAGGAAATTGCTAAATTGGGAATTGTATTTCAACCCAGAACAAAAACTGTGCTTTGACGGACACTAAATAACTTGACCAGCCACACCAGTAACGACAGATTTAGCTGGATATAAACTTGAGGCCTAGTATTTAGGCGCTGGGTGACAGGTATAGGTTTACTGACAGAATTAGACTTGGAAATGCACAGTAGCGTGTGGGTGAAGTTATTCAGAATGACCCTATGTGCACCTTGAATCTGATATACCCTTTTAGGGATAAATTTAAAGTAGGCCTGATACAGCAGAAACCACTAAATTAGGAAATTGCTAAATTGGGAATTGTATTTTAACCCAGAACAAAAACTGTGCTTTGACGGACACTAAATAACTTGACCAGCCACACCAGTAACGACAGATTTAGCTGGATATAAATTTGAGGCCTAGTATTTAGGCGCTGGGTGACAGGTAGAGGTTTACTGACAGAATTAGACTTGGAAATGCACAGTAGCGTGTGTGTGAAGTTATTCAGAATGACCCTATGTGCACCTTGAATCTGATATACCCTTTTAGGGATAAATTTAAAGTAGGCCTGATACAGCAGAAACCACTAAATTAGGAAATTGCTAAATTGGGAATTGTATTTCAACCCAGAACAAAAACTGTGCTTTGACGGACACTAAATAACTTGACCAGCCACACCAGTAACGACAGATTTAGCTGGATATAAACTTGAGGCCTAGTATTTAGGCGCTGGGTGACAGGTATTGGTTTACTGACAGAATTAGACTTGGAAATGCACAGTAGCGTGTGTGAAGTTATTCAGAATGACCCTATCTGCACCTTGAATCTAATATACCCTTTTAGGGATAAATTTAAAGTAGGCCTGATACAGCAGAAACCACTACATTAGGAAATTGCTAAATTGGGAATTGTATTTCAACCCAGAACAAAAAATGTGCTTTGACGGACACTAAATAACTTGACCAGCCACAGCAGTAATGACAGATTTAGCTGGATATAAATTTGAGGCCTAGTATTTAGGCGCTGGGTGACAGGTATACGTTTACTGACAGAATTAGACTGGGATATGGCCAAAAAATAACCACACTATTGATGGTTAAATGCACTTGGTGTGACAGCTTGACCAACCACACTATTGAGGGTTAAATGCACTTGGTGACAGGCGCAGCTTGCCCCTGATGTAGTATATGGCCAAAAAATAAACAGACTATTGCTGGTTAAATGCACTTGGTGTGACAGCTTCACCCTGATGTAGGATTTAGCCAAAAAGCAACCACACCATTGAGGGTTAAATGCACTTGGTGACAGGCTCAGTTTGCCCCTGATGTAGTATATGGCCAAAAAATAACCAGACTATTGCTGGTTAAATGCACTTGGTGTGACAGCTTCACCCTGATGTAGGATTTAGCCAAAAAACAACCACACCATTGAGGGTTAAATGCACTTGGTGGCAGCTTGTGCTGGCACACCACAAGACACAAAATGGCCGCCGATCACCCCAGAAAAAAGTGACTGAAAAACGCTCTGGGCAGCCTAAAAACAGTGAGCAATTCAATAGCAGCAGTTCAATCATCCACAGCTGCAGATCGATCTCTGAATGAAGTCCTTTGGAGGAGTTAATCACTGCCTAATCTCGTCCTAACGTCGCGGCTGCAACCTCTCCCTATGCTGATCAGAGCAGAGTGACGTGCGGCGCTACGTGACTCCAGCTTAAATAGAGGCTGGGTCACATGGTGCTCTGGCCAATCACAGCCATGCCAATAGTAGGCATGGCTGTGACGGCCTCTTGGGGAAAGTAGTATGACGCTTGTTGATTGGCTGCTTTGCAGCCTTTCAAAAAGCGCCAAGAAAGCGACGAACACCGAACCCGAACCCGGACTTTTACAAAAATGTCCGGGTTCGGGTCCGTGTCACGGACACCCCAAAATTCGGTACGAACTCGAACTATACAGTTCGGGTTCGCTCATCCCTACTCCTAACCCTAAAGGACAAAAACTGGTAATTTCTTTTTTTTTAATAAAGACCAAATAAAAAAAAGCTTTTTATCTTCAAATTTGTAAAATGCAATCATGAAAAATATTATCCCAAAGATGTTCATAGCCTGTAAGTAGTCCAAAGGATACAAGAAAACGCATGCCCCTCACTTCTTTTTTTGTATATGTATTTATGTGTGTCCATCACTCTTGACAATTCCTTTACAGAACAAGCAGTTGAAGAGATGGCAGCCTTGATTTATCTCTTGGTCTATCATGTGATAAGTCTGTTTATGTGTTTTCTGGGCCGCTTTGCCCACTTAAATGCCATTTTCTCCTGACTTTCTCTCATTTGAAGAATTTATGCACATTCATTTTCAGAAAGCCATGAAAATCACCAGCATATTTGTATCACAGTAGTAGAGAACGCCAGCAATAATTACTTCCAGTGCTCAGTGATATATTCAACAAAATAAATCTGCAGAAACAAGAAAAATAACTCATAATACATACTGAGTTAGAAAACCATACAGGTAAAATTCTACTTGACTGACTGGTACAGCTTAACACTTCAAGGACACGTATCACCACTTTAAAGTCCAATTCATACAAGGAAATCTAAAAATTAACTCAAGACTTTTACTAAAAGAAATTAAGGATTAAATTATTTCATTTTTTTTAATCTATTTTAAATTGCTACAGTAGATGGAATAAATTGTAGGAAATAAACAAGATCAGCAATGGGGTCCACCAGAGAAAATGATTTTGAGGGCCACTCTTTCACTTTATTTTACATTTTATGTTGCGGCCTTTACCCTCATCAATCTGCACTTAATACCCCATAGTGAGAATTTTAGAAAAACTAAAATGTTGCATAAACTTAAGTAATCAGACACTTTGCTATGGCATTTGAATTTTAGCTCTGGGGGCCTCCTTTTTGTCTGGATTATGACTGAGATGTTTCTACACCTTTATCGAAATCCCCCTGTGGTAAATTCAGTTGATTGGAATAGATTTGGAAAGACACAGCTCTGTCTATATCAGGTCTTACAATAGAAAATCCATATCAGAGCAAAAAACAAGCCATAAGGAGTAAAGAACTACCTGTAGAGCCCAGAGACAGGATTGTGTGGGGGCACAGATCTGGAGAAAGGGGAAAAAAAGTCTGCTGCACTGAAAGTTCTGAAGATCTGAAGAGTTATGAAGCCTACATAATTCTTAAAAGAATAAGTCTGGATCAACCAGGACTCATCCTAGAGCTGGCCACTCCACAAAACTAAATAATTTGGGGAGAAGGGACTTGGTAAGAGAGCCCAATGGTCACTTTCGCTGAGCTCCAAAAATCCTGTGTGCAGATGGGAGAAACGTTTAGAAGGTGAAGCATTAATGCAGCACTCCACCGATCTGGGTTTTAAGGCAGAGTGGCAAGAAGGAAGACTCTCTTGAGTTAAAACACATGAAGCCTACTTGGAGTTTGCAAAAAGCACCTCAGGGATTCTCAGTGTGTGAGAAATAAGATTCTCTGGTCTGATGAAACCAAGATTGAATTTTTTGGCCTCAATTTTAAGCGTCAAGTCTGGAGAAAACTAGGCACTGTTCATCACCTTCCCAATACCATCCCTACTGTGAACCATGGTGGTGGCAGCATTATTCTGACTCTAAGCACGCAACCAAGACAACACAGAAGTGACTTAGGGACAACTTTGTGAATGTCCTTGAGTGGCCCAGCCAGAGCTCTGACTTTGACTCAATTGAACATCTCTGGAGAGACCTGAAAATGGATGTCCACTGATGTTCCCCATCCAACCTGAGAGAGCTTGAGGGGATCTGCAGAGAAGAATGGCAGAAATTCCCCAAGTCCAAGTGTGCAAACCTTGTATGATACCAAAGAAGACTCAAGGCTGTAATCTCTGCCTTCTCGGCTTCAACTAAGTCCTGAGCAAAGGGTCTGAATATTTATGTCAATGCAAGATTTTTTTATTTTAGCACAAGCCTGCAACATGACAATATGGGAAAATATATCTATCTATCTATCTGTCTATCATCTATCTGTATCTGTTATTTCTATTAGTCTTTATTCATGCTATTTAACTAATAAAGTCATATTTTTTATTTTTTTATAGTTTTATCCATTACATAGTGCTCATTAAGATCTAAGTAGGGTGCAAAAGAGAAGAGAGAAGCAGTTATAAACTGTCCCAGCTATAAACCCAAACTGTTACTGCTATATTGCAGAAACAGGAGTTTTAATCCCATGATGCCCATCTACAGCGGCATGAGAATAAAGCCCATGGCCTGGCATTGCACTTTGCGACTACCGAGTTAAAGATCTGCGCTTGTGTCATAAAGACAATCACCTTCCATCTGCCTATTTAGGGCATATGACCATCATAGATATGGTTTCCTGCTCTACCCTTCTCTATGAGCCATTAAATAAGAGCTGACCTCATGCTGACAAACTCATCCCATCCATGACTGACTGCCATGTAATGAGACAGTCCCTTTAACTGCATCAATTCTCTCTTGTAATCTTGGAAACAGTGAGAAACACAAATACATTAGAAAGTGGCAGCTGTACAATGGATGACTTCCTTATGTAAAATGGAGCTTTAGCAGGGCTACTGGCCCTCTTTAAGGAGATCAGCTGTGTATGGAGACTTAGTGGTAATGCTCCATGGGAAAATAATATCTTATGATTATGGACTTGGCTTGGCTATTTTCCCTTGTCATGTCTATATTATTTTCCCATGGAGCATTGTCACTAAGCCTTCATTCACAGCTGGTCTCCATAAGGAGAGTCAATACACTGCCTCACTCATTTATCCAGAATTCTACTTCAAACAGCTGTCTGCAAATAGATTTTTGCTTTGGCTATTTTCCCTTGTCATGTCCCAAGGCTTGTTAAAAAGTCAAACTTTGGCTCATAGGGAGCTACTTCTAAAAGGTAGCACTAGCAAGTTTGTTCTCTTTGCCTAGGAGAAACCTCTTTGCATATCATGTGTATAAAAATGGATTTGACATGACTTAGGTACATAAAAAGTTTACTAAACTATGATAAAAGATATATATATATATATATATATATATATATATATATATATAGATATATATATATATATATATATATATATATATATATATATATATATACAGTCATGGCCGTAAATGTTGGCACCCCTGACATTTTTTAAGAAAATGAAGTATTTCTCACAGAAAAGTATTGCAGTAACACATGTTTTGCTATACACATGTTTATTCCCTTTGTGTGTATTGGAACAAAACCAAAAAAGGGAGGAAAAAAAGCAAATTGGACATAATGTCACACCAGACTCCAAAAATGGTCTGGACAAAATTCTTGGCACCCTTTCAAAATTGTGGATGAATAAGATTGTTTGAAGCATGTGATGCTCCTTTAAACTTACTTGGGGCAAGTAACAGGTGTGGGTAATATGAAAATCACACATGAAAGCAGATAAAAAGGATAGAAGTTCACTTAGTCTTTGCATTGTGTGTCTGTGTGCGCCACACTAAGCACGGACAACAGAAAGAGGAGAAGAGAACTGTCTGAGGACTTGAGAACCAAAATTGTGGAAAAATATCAACAATCTCAAGGCTACAAGTCCATCTCCAGAGATCTAGATTTGCCTTTGTCCACAGTGTGCAACATTATCAAGAAGTTTGCAACCCATGGCACTGTAGCTAATCTCCCTGGGCGTGGACGGAAGAGGAAAAATTGATGAAAGGTGTCAATGAAGGATAGTCCGGATGGTGGATAAGCAGCCCCAAACAAGTTCCAAAGATATTCAAGCTGTCCTGCAGGCTCAGGGAGCATAAGTGTCAGCGCAAACTATCCGTCGACATTTAAATGGAATTAAACGCTATGGCAGGAGACCCAGGAGGACCCCCACTGCTGACGCTGAGACATAAAAAAGCAAGACTACATTTTGCAAAAATGAACTTGAGTAAGCCAAAATCCTTCTGGGAAAAAGTCTTGTGGACAGATGAGACCAAGATAGAGCTTTTTGGTAAAGCACATCATTCTACTGTTTACCAAAAAGGGAATGAGGCCTACAAAGAAAAGAACACAGTACCTACAGTGAAATATGGCGGTTCATTGATATTTTGGGGTTATTTTGCTGCCTCTGGAACTGGGTGCCTTGAATGTGTTCAAGGCATCATAAAATCTGAGGATTACCAATAGAGATGTTGCAAACATAAAATTTTCTGTTCGCGAACGGCGAACGCGAATTTACGCAAATGTTCGAGAACGGGCGAACCGGGCGAACCGCCATAGACTTCAATAGGCAGGCGAATTTTAAAACCCACAGGGACTCTTTCTGGCCACAATATAGTGATGGAAAAGTTGTTTCAAGGGGACTAACACCTGGACTGTGGCATGCCGGAGAGGGATCCATGGCAAAACTCCCATGGAAAATTACGTAGTTGACGCAGAGTCAGGTTTTAATCCATAAAGGGCATAAATCACCTAACATTCCTAAATTGTTTGGAATAACGTGCTTTAAAACATTCAGTGTGTGTATACGATCAGGTATGATGTTGATCGATCAGGTAGTATAAAGGTTACGCCCGCTTCACAGTGACAGACCAAACTCTGACAGACCAAACTCCCAGTTTAACGCACCGCAAACAACCGCAAACAGTTGTCAATAGTTGACACACTCATGACATTAATTTTATTCCTCTATGCGTCAATCTTAGGTGTAGTGATGACTGTGCTCGTGCGCACATTCGGGAGATTGCAAGCGATGGCGGTTTTTCAAAGCCTATGGTCGTGCTGAGGTAGTTCAGTGACAGTTAAGTGACCCAGAAAACAATGATTCTGCAGTGTGGGCCCATTGTTGGCCTAGTAGGCTTTAATGATCACCTTAGATGATCACAAAGAAAATTAATGTTTTTTCTATGAAAAATTATCCAGCCGATCGCTTTTGGTCTGTTCACAATGAAGCAACGACCTTATCATCTGGGGTGTGCCAACATTGCCAACACACTCATAGAGGTGATCGCTTCATTGTGATACGCAAGCCATTTCAACACAACAAGGTAACGATCACAAAGGGGAATTGACTCATGTATGTACAGGTTTGCTGTAGCAGTGGCTGGAAAAATTGATGTTTTCCAGGCAGAAAGTGTACTAAAACATTGCGACTTGAACCCTAGTTGGTGGCGGAGAAGTCACGCAAGTCATCCGGCATGCAGAGATTAAATACAGCAGCGTGAGGACCATTTTTAGCCCAAGGCATCTCATCAGGCCTTTTTTAGTCAACTGCATCCCCCACTGTCAGTCCCTTCGGGATCCATGCCTCATTCATCTTAATAAAGGTGAGGTAATCTAGACTTTTTTGACCTAGGCGACTTCTCTTCTCAGTGACAATACCCCCTGCTGCGCTGAAGGTCCTTTCTGACAGGACACTTGAAGCGGGGCAGGCCAGAAGTTCTATCGCAAATTGGGATAGCTCAGGCCATAGGTCAAGCCTGCACACCCAGTAGTCAAGGGGTTCATCGCTACTCAGAGTGTCGATATCTGCAGTTAAGGCGAGGTAGTCTGCTACCTGTCGGTCGAGTCGCTCTCCTGAGGGTGGACCCCGAAGGGCTGTGGCGATGCGTAGGACTTAAAAAGCTCTGCATGTCCTCCATCAACAACACGTCTGTAAAGTGTCCTGTCCTTGCCGGCGTGGTCGTGGTATGAGGAGGATTACTTTCACCTCTTCCCCTGTTAGATTCCCGTTGTGCTGTGACATCACTCTTATACGCTGTGTAAAGCATACTTTTTAACTTGTTTTGGAACTGCTGCATCCTTCCCGACTTCCAGTAATTCGGTAACATTTCAGCCACTTTCTGCTTATGCCGGGGGTCTAGTAGCGTGGCCACCCAGTACAGGTTGTTCTCCTTCAGCCTTTTTATACGAGGGTCCCTCAACAGGCATGACAGCATGAAAGACCCCATTTGCACAAGGTTGGATGCCGAGTTATTCATGTCCCGTTCCTCGTCCTCACTGATCTCATTGAAGGTCTGTTCTTCCCCCCCAGCCACATACAACACCACGGGTCCCAGATAGGTGACAACGAGCACCCTGGGATGCCTGCTGTGGTTGGTCTTCCTCCTCCTCAAAGCCACATTCCTCCTCTGACTCCTCTTCCTCAGACTCCTTTTCCAGCGTTGCCGCAGGTCCAGCAAGCGATGATGATAAGGCTGTTTCTGGTGGTGATGGTGACCACAACTCTTCCTCTTCCTCTCCACGCTCATCTACGGCCTGATCCAGCACTCTTCACAGGGCACGCTCCAGGAAGAAAACAAATGGGATGAGGTCGCTGATGGTGCCTTCGGTGCGACTGACTAGGTTTGTCACCTCCTCAAAAGGACGCATGACTCTACAGGCATTGCGCATGAGCGTCCAGTAACGTGGCCAAAAAATACCCAGCTCCGCAGAGGCTGTCCTAGCACCCCTATCATACAAATACTCGTTGACGGCTTTTTCTTGTTGGAACAGGCGGTCGAACATTAGGAGTGTTGAATTCCAACGTGTCGGGCTGTCGCAAATCAAGCGCCTCACTGGCATGTTGTTTCACCGCTGAATATCGGAAAAGTGCGCCATGGTCGTGTAGGAACGCCTGAAATGGCCACACACCTTCCTGGCCTGCTTGAGGACGTCCTGTAAGCCTGGGTACTTATACACAAAGCGTTGTACGATCAGAATCACAACATGTGCCATGCACGGCACATGTGTCAACTTGCCCAAATTCAATGCCGCCAACAGATTTCTTCCGTTGTCACACACCACTTTGCCGATCTCCAGTTGGTGCGGGGTCAGCCACTGATCCACCTGTGCGTTCAGGGTGGACAGGATTGCTGGTCTGGTGTGACTCTCTGATTTCAGGCAAGTCAACCCCAAGACGGCGTGACACTGTCGTATCCGGAATGTGGAATAGCCCCTGGAGAGCTGGGGGGTTGCAGTTGATGTGGTGCAAGACGCAGCAGCAGAAGAGGACTCAGCTGAGGAGGTTAGCGAAGAGGATGGAGTAAGAGGAGTAGAGGAGGTGGCAGCAGGCCTGCCTGCTAGTCGTGGCGGTGTCACCAACTCCGCTGCAAAGCCACACATTCCATGCTTGGCAGCCGTCAGCAGGTTTACCCAATGCATAGTGTACGTGATATACCTGCCCTGACCGTGCTTTTCAGACCAGGTATCAGCGGTCAGATGGACCCTTGCCCTAACACTGTGTGCCAGACATGCCATGACTTCCTTTTCCACAATAGAGTACAGGTTGGGGTTTGCCTTTTGTGAAAACAAATTTCGTCCGGGTCCCAATAGCTACAAATTTTTTGAAGGCTTTAGACTCCACAAGCTTGTATGGTAAAAGCTGGCGGGCTAAGATTTCCGACAAGCCAGCTGTCAGACGCTGGGCAAGGGGGTGACTCTGTGACATTGGCTTCTTACGCTCAAACATTTACTTGACAGACACCTGACTGTGGGCAGATGAGCAGGAACTGCCGAAGGTGAGAGGCGGAGTGGTGGGTGGTTGAGAGGGGGCAAGGAGGACAGCAGTGGTTGACGTGGCTGAAGATGCTGGTCCAGGAGGAGGATGGTGGCTTTGAGTTTGTGTGCTGCTTGTACTCATGTGTTGATCCCATAGGCGTTTGTGATGTGAGATCATGTGCCTTCGCAAAGCAGTTGTACCTAGGTGGGTGTTGCACTTCCCACGACTCAGTTTCTTTTGGCACAGGTTGCAAATGGCATCGCTGTTATCAGAGGCAGACACACAAAAAAAATGCCACACTGCTGAGCTTTGCAATGACGGCATTCTGGTGGTGGCAACAGCATGCGTTGATTGGCGTGCTGTCTGGCTGACTCCGGGTGCCGATACATGCTGTCTGACTGTGCCACTAGCTCCTTGCGACGACCTCCCCCTGCTTCCAACTTGTCTCCTCCTTCTCTCTGTCTCCCCATCTGAACTTTCCCCTTGTTCTTCTTCTCTTCGAGCAGGCACCCACGTGACATCCACGGACACATCACCATCATCAACTGCTTCACTTGTATCTGACAACTCAGAAGCAGCAGCGGGTACAACATCATCATCACACCGTACGTCCATGTGTGTAATGCTGCCTCACTGAGAAATATCCCTGTTATCTACATCGTCTGGCAATAATAGTTGCGCATCACTCATTTCTTCCAACTGATGTGTAAATAACTCCTCTGACAGATCAAGTGAAGCGGCTGTGATGCTAGTGTTGGTGGTGGCGGCGGACGGCGAGTGGTAACTTGAGAGGTGCCCGAAGCTGAGCTGGAGGAGGATGGTGCGTCAAGGTTCCGAGCGGAAGCTGTAGAAGATTTGGTGTCCTGTGTAAGCCAGTCAACTATGTCCTCAGAATTTTTAGAGTTCAAAGTACGTGGCCTCTGAACACTGGGCATTATTCTAGGGCCAAAGGAAATCACAGCACCACGACCATGGCGGCCCCTTTGGGGTGGCCTGCCTCTGCCTGTCTTTTATTTTAGATTAGTGGTACTATACGTGCAAGGTACTGTTCCACCCTATATGAGTGGTGGGCAGTGGGCACAGTACAGTCAGTGGGCCTGACACTCACTGGCAGGCAACTGCAATTATATTACAGAGGAAAAATTAAATGACTTTTTTATCTGCAAGATACTGTGACAAGGCCTTTGGCCTCTCACACACGGGCAGGCAACTTCAATATATTTATAGAAAAAAATAATAAAAGCAGACTGATGTACCAGCCCTAAAAAGGGCTTTTTGGGGTGCTGTCAGGACACTGTCCTTAAAGCAGATAAGTCTTTGAGGACTGGAGTGGACACAAAACACTGGCCTAGCTAACGCTTTCCCTATTAATTCAGCAGCAGCAGCACTCTCCCTGCTCTAACTAACACTGCAGCTTCAGAATGAATCTAAGAGGGCTGCCGTCCATGCTTTTTTTTTTAAGAGTTGTGAAGGTCTGGGAGGGAGGGTATGCTGATTGGCTGGAATGTGTCTGCTGACTTTGAGGTACAGGGTCAAAGTTTGCTCAATGATGACGTATAGGGGGCAGACCGAACATTGCCTATGTTTGCCCGCCGCGGCGAACGCGAACAAGCGATGTTCGCCGGGAACTGTTCGCCGGCGAATAGTTTGGGACATCTCTAATTACTAAAGGACTTTGGGTTTCACTGTAGAACCCAGTGTCAGAAAGCTGGGTTTGCATCTGAGATCTTGGGTCTTCCAGCAGGACAATGACCCCAAACATACTTCAAAAGGCACCCAGAAATGGATGGCAATAAAGCGCTGGAGAGTTCTGAAGTGGCCAGCAATGAGTCCAGATCTAGATCCTATTGAACACCTGTGGAGAGATCTTAAAATTGATGTTGGAAAAAGGCACCATTCCAATAAGAGAAACCTGAAGCAGTTTTCTAAGGAAGAGTGGTCCAACATTCCTGGTGAGAGGTGTCAGAAGCTTATTGATGGTTATAGGAAGCGACTGATTTCAGTTATTTTTTCCAAAGGGTGTGCAACCAAATATTGAGTTAAGGGTGCTAATATTTTTGTCCAGCCCGTTTTTCGAGTTCGGTGTGACATTATGTCCAATTAGCTTTTTTTCTTACCTTTTTGGGTTTTGTTCCAATACACACAAAGGGAATAAACATGTGTATAGAAAAACATGTGTTACTGCAATACTTACTGCATGTGTTACTGCAAAAAATTCAGGGGTGCCAATATTTACAGCCATGACTGTATATTGCAAGGTTTGGAAGCGTGATAGAGGTGACACAGATGCACCAGTCCGATTAAAGTAACGTAAAGTTTTATTTTAGCTCCAAACGAGCTAGACAAAAAAAAGTGAAACATCACCAAACAGCGCTCATCTGGCTCGGCTCCTGTAGTAACTGAGCACTCCTGCCTCCCGCTCCCATGGACGTCAGTAAGACTCAGACCTGTTACCAGCCTGCAGACTGCCTGTGTCTGTCAGCTAGGCTCTTCTCCCAGCAAGCCCTACTGGTTTACTCAGGCTTTTAAACACCTCGAATGAGACACACTTTTTCCTCAGCTGAACATGCTGAGTTTTCACACTCTCTGAAGTGGAGTGGAAGTGGGAGTGTTGAGTCCTACCACCACCTTTTCACCACTCCAACAAAGCTGGCCCAGATTTGATCATTTACCAACAATTCAGAAACTAGGCTCCTGAACAAAACAACACTACCCGGCTTTTAATATCTCACCCAGCTTAACTTTCTGGGTGAGATATACACTCCGTCCAATACAATTCCTCCCATCTGTCTACCCCCCTCCCCCATTCTCTAGACCGGAGGTCTGGGCACTTTGAGCCATCATGCAATGGACTCTTCACAACGTGTCCACATTGCCTTGTGATTTCCCTGATCTATGTTCCAGGAAAAAAATTAAATTCTGTAGCGCGAGAAACCACCTGGTAACCCTGGCATTCTATTCCTTATTACGCTTCATCCAAACTAGTGGGGCATGGTCTGACACCAGTTAAAACTACCTAGCAGGTAATACTTCAAGGATACCAATGCCCACTTTACTGCTAAGCATTCACATTCTACAATTGCGTAGTTCTTTTCCGCTGGCGTCAACTTCCTGCTTAAATACAAAACTGGGTGTTCTTCACCGTTTACTTTTTGCAATAGGACTGCCCCCAGACCTGTGTCAGAGGCGTGTTTCTGGACCAAGAATTCCTTACTGAAGTCCGTAGTCACTAACACTGGTTGTACACACATAGCCGATTTAAGACAGAGAAACGCTTTCTCGGCTTCTGGGAACCATGACACCATTACGGACTTTGTTCCTTTTGTCAAGTCCGTCGATGGCACTGCTATTGCCAAAAAATTTGGTACAAATCTTTGGTAGTATCCAGTGATCCCTATAAAGGCTGACCCTTGTTTATTCGTTGCTGGCCTCGGCTAATTCCATATAGCCTCAACTTTCTCTACTTGAGGCTTAATTATACCCCTGTCAATAACATATCCCAGGTATTTGTCCTCTTCCTGTCCTAAGACACACTTTTCTGCATTTATTCTAAGGCCTGGATCACCTATAGCAGGGGTGCACAACCTTTTTTGGTCTGGGGGCCGCATTGTCACATCGCTCTATTTCAAGGGGCCGCAAATAAAAAAATGTTGATCGGCGCTTATCCCACACAAGCCAGTGCAAAGTGACTGGGGAGAAGTGATCGCTGCCACAGTCGTGCTGCAGATAATCAGACATCTTTCATCCTGATAAAATATGCAAATCAGCCGACAAATGAGCAATTCCTTGTTTATCAACTGATCAGCTGCACGATTATACCGGCCAGATATAAGATATGAGCGCTCCTATGAACACTTGTTCCCAGTAATTGTCCCAAATATCGTGCTGCAGCATAACCCCTGAAACCGAAGAGTTATACTTACTGGCTCCCCGCCTCTCTGGTTCCTCGAATTGCCTCCGCTGTTTACACCTGGCAGTGCATGGACATGGTCATACACCACTCCAGACAATGACTGGCTTAGGCGGTGATGTGGCCACAAGCAGCGTGTCACTGCTGAAGCCAGTCATTGACTGGAGCCGTGCAAGTGACCATGGCCATGCACTGACAGGTGTACACAGAGCAGGAACAGGAAGATGGAGGCAGCGCAGAGGACCAGAGCGGAGTGGAGCAGGTAATTATGAATTTTCTATTTCAGAGGCCATGCTCTAGGCCTCATTTTTACCAGAAAAGTGGCGACACTTCCTATTTATAAATCAGCGGTTTCCTTCACTGCAGAGGACGGAGCTCACTGGTTATCATAATCTCCTGCCAATCCAGTTATAGGCGCCCTGCAGTAGCACATTACCTTGCTAGTGGGGAAGGCGCCTATTGGTTAACGCTTGAATGACCAGGCCCAAAAAGGCCTTAATGACCAGACACTTTTTTGTGATTTAGCGCGCGTGGTGGTTCAAATGGTTGTAACTATCTTATTTGTTGGACTACCAAGATAATTTTTGCAACTATTTTTATTTAGGGGAAACTGTACAAAACGTTTTTAAAAAGTATATTTTTTCAAACTATGGCTCCTTATTCTTTAATCATGCAAACTGACACCAAAATAAATTAATTTTGTGTATTTTGCTATATAATATGAAACGTTTCACGTGAATGGGACAGTAATGGTGACAGTTTTGATTGGTGTGGGTGTCTTTTCTTTTATGTATGATTTTTTTTTTAACTTAATATATTTCTGCTACATAATATGTCCCCCAAGAGGTCATAAAAAGACCTTGGGGGACACTGTCACTTTTTTAAATTTTGCACTTTTTCATAAAAAGACGGTGGTGTGACAGTGAACACTCTCTTTTATTAAGCACTTTTTCCTTTTTATTTTATTTTATTTTTTAATTTATTTAGTTTTCAAATTTTTTAAAATAATTTTTTAACTTTTTTTAAAATATATATTTACCACATAATTTGTCCCCAAGAGGTCACTGAAAGACCTTTGGGAGACAGTAAGTGACTTTTTTTTTGTACTATTTCCACTGTAACTGGATCATCCAAAGGAGCCCCAGTTAAAGGCAAACCAGCCTGCTGCGGAGGCTTTGTACCAGGGCAGCGCTCCTCACGTGATCGCTAGGTCTACACTGCAGAGCGCTCATAGAGGAGAAGGCAGAAGAGCTAATAAAGCGCTTCTGTCTTCTCCTCGGCTTCCCCGCTCTCACTAATAGCCGGGGACCCTTTCTGATCCTGCTACAGTGCAGGAGCAAAACCTGTGATCCATCTGCTGTGCGGCGCTCTGTGCAGAAACACAGCTGATTGCAGGATCAGCTGTGTTTCAGCCCAGCAGGGCGGGGGCCGCAAACCATGGCTCTGGGAGCCGCATGCGGCCCGCGGGCCGCAGGTTTTGCACCCCTGACCTATAGCATCTTATACCGCCTATACTTTACGGAGGTGACTTCCCCAGTCTGTGCTAAACACAATAACAATGACTCTCCTGGCCTGTACTGCTGCAGTGACCCCCAAACGAGCAAGTATTTAGGCTCTCAGTTTTGCATAGTCTCAAACGTCTTGCTCGCTGATATCATGATAGGCTTTCTGGGGTTCACCTATCAGGTAGGGTGCAAGTACCGCTTTCCCCTTGGGCTGCCCTCTCAAAAATAGTAAGGTAAGTCTCCACATCGTACTCGGGAGTCATTTTCTGAAGGGAGTGTTGCACAACTTCCCTGGCACCTCAGCTCGCAGAACCCCTCCCTATGTGGGCCACAGAATGTTCCAACACCACCTCAATTAACAATGCCATCTGTTCCAGAATAAGACGGGTGGTTTGTTCCTGTGACTGGCGCTGCTGCTCCAAGGCACATTCTTGGGCCTGCACCAGAGTTTTTACCACTTCCTCCATAGGGTGGGTTTGTGACTGCATGGTAGATAGGTACTTCACCCAGGACATCAACAGTACAGCATATAGTTCCTACCACAATCTTCTTGAACCTGCCGGTCCACAGGCAAAGCTCCCTGGAGTAACCGCAGAGTTTTTGTGGACCTGCTGATCCACAGGCAAAGTTCCTTGGAGAAACCACAGAGTTTTCGTGGACCTGCCAATCCACAGGCAAAGTTCCTTGGAGAAACGGCAGAGATTTTGTGGACCCCCCCAACCCACAGGCAATGTCCTTGTAGCCTCTGAGGAGAATCTTTTAGCGTCTATACGTGTCACGCCATAGCTCTTAGCAACAGATCCACTGCACACATCCTCTACCAGTTGTAAGGTTTGGAAGCGTGATAGAGCCACGTGGCAGTGACACAGACGCACCAGTCCGAGTAAAGTAACGTAAAGCTTTACGTGCTAGACATAAAAAAAACAGAAACAGCACAAAACAGCATGGCACCTGGATGACGTCCATATGATACAAAGAGAAGTAGTGGTAGTAAAACACATGATGTGCATGAGATGATATCTTCAATGAGCTAAGCTCTTTATTACATAGCTACATGTTTTTAGCCTCTTCGCTCCCCCTAAAGGTCTTCAGTGTGCAGTACACATGTACAGTTAATTTGCATTACGAATGCCAGGTACCACTAATGATTTACATTACAATGAATTAAAGGGGAAAGAACCAGCTACCTTGCTGTACATTATGTATAATAGAAACCCTCTTTAAATAATAGTTTGATTTATGTCACCTTTATTTAAATTTTCCTTTAACATTGACTTGTGAATTGTGACGCGAAAAGTTGAGAAAATGAACATATCCAGCTCTACTGGTGCTGACTACTAAAGGTGAGCAAATCGAATTTAATGAAGTGGAATCCGATCCAAATCTCAGGATGAATTTGATTCGCCACAAAGCCGAATTTCCTTGTGCTTCATGGTAGCAAATCGATTTAACCTGAAATAGTGTAAAAAAATAAATAAATCATACTTACCTCCTCCATTTGCTTGCGACAGGCTGGCTGCCGCCATCTTGATTGAAGATCTCGGTCGAAACCTCGGGCGTGATGACGTCATTTCGGGCCGCGCAAGATTTTGCATCAGATCTTCAAGCAAGATGGCAGCGGACGGCCCGTTGTGAGTAAATGGAGGTGGTAAGCATGATTTCATTTTTTGTGTTAATCTTACACTATTGCAGCTCCCTGTCATTGCACTCGCTACTTACACAAAAATGTGCTTAGTGACTAAGTAATTTGTCACAAAGTGAATTGTTTTGTAAAATTTGGCAAATCAGCCGAATATAATTTTTCAAAACTTCGCTCATCTCTACTGAGCACAATACAGCCTTCTCCATCTGTAATATCCATCTGCCGCGGAAAGATATCCTTGCATGATGACACTGACCTCTGGCCAGTCCTGGCATCATTATGTAGAAAGCATGTTCTTCATGACGGTGAGGGACTCTTGTACAGAGATGTTGACTCATTTATTAAGCTACAGCTCATGTTTTACCATCTGAATAATTTATCCTGAACATCACTTCTGATTTAATACCCTCATTTCCCCATACTCAAAGCAATTTGGAATAAACTGATTTTACTAAAGCATTTACATAAAGTCTCAAAAATCATTAACCTACACCGTCTTTTTAAAGTGCTATATCTTTAAAAGCATAATAAAGTAATATCGAAATGCATAATAATGTAAACCATATGATTATTTATTACATGGATGTGTCACAGGTGAATTTATCTTAATTTTTTTCCAGACACAGTTCCACTATCATCAATAGACTGTATTACAGATTAGCCCCTTTGATGTGAATGAAAAAAGGTGTAATAGGAAATATAACCTCTGGATAAGGGCTCATTCACACGACCGTGGTTTGGTTCCGCATCCCAGCAGCGTTTTTTTGCAGCTCGGGTGCAGACCCATTTACTTCAATGGGGCCGCAAAAAATGCGGATAGTACTCTGTGTGCTGTCCGCATCTGTTGCTCCGATATGTGGCCCCGCAAAAATTTGCGGACCAGAATATGCATTTCTATAAAGGGCCGTTCGTTCCGCAAATTACGGAAGGCACACGGGCGGCATCCGTGTTTTGCAGATCATGCGGACCGCAAAACATGGCACAGTTGTGTGAGCAAGCCCTAAGAAAGGTGATATTTTGGGGGAAAAATTACCTTTGTAATCCTGGATTGTTTGTACTAGTGTGACCATAATGCACGTTGGGGCAGATTTACTAATCCCATCTAAAATTTAGTGGCTGCCGCTGGATGATAAATTTGGTGCATCTTTATAGAGACACTTTTAAGTAACTGCACCACCTATTGGTTGGTTTGCTTATCACATTTTAAATTCCTCCCACTAAGGGTACTTTCACACTAGCGTTTTTTTTTTCCGGCGCTGATTTCCTTCCTAGGGGCTCAAATCCGGAAAACAACTGATCAGTTTTATCCCCATGCATTCTGAATGGAGAGTAATCCGTTCAGGATGCATCAGGATGTCTTCAGTTCAGTCTTTTTGACTGATCAGGCTTTTCAGAAAACCGTAGCATGTTGTATTTTTACCTCCGGCCCAAAATCCTGAACACTTTGACTGAACGCCGGATCTGTACAGCGGCGCCCAGAGATCTCACTGCACTTACTATTATCCCTGGGCGCCGCTCCGTTCTCCTGCTATGCCCTCCAGTATGTTTGGGGACTTGGTTATAGTAGGAGGAGACGTGGGGACTTGGTTATAGTAGGAGGAGACTGCCCTTGTCTCCTGGGCGTCTCCTTCTCCCAGGCTGTAGCGCTGGCCAATTGCAGCGCAGAGCTCACAGCCTGGGAGGTTTTTTTCTCCCATGCTGTGAGCTCTGCGCTGCGATTGGCCATGCTGCGTTCAATAAAAACATGGTAACATTTAATTCTTTGTGTTATTAGTTTAAGCAGACTGTGATTGTCTATTGTTGTGACTTATATGAAGATCAGATCACATTTTATGACCAATTTGTGCAGAAATCCATATCATTCCAAAGGGTTAACATACTTTTTCTTGCAACTGTATATGCTAATTACCATCATGGGGTGCCCAAGGGGCTGTCCCTCTGGCCGTTGGAGCCCAGTTGTGCCACTTATCTTAGAGCCTAGTGCCGCCCCGCTGTTAATTATTCACTACTCTCCTCTGCTTTTTTTTTTTCCGCAGTGTGCCGTCCTCTGCCTGTCAGATGAGCTTGCGCCACTCCGCTCTTCTTTTCCAGGTCGAGTGAAGTGCGCAGAAAGCTGGTGCATGATCGATTCCCCTGGATGAGGCTGCTGCCAGGACACAGCGCGGGCCCGGACTTATATGTCAATGGCGCATGCGCGAGATTACAGCGCACTGTGAAAAAAAAAAGCAGAGGAGAGAAGTGAATAATTTTACAGCGGGGCGGCGTTGGGCTCCAAGATAACGGGTGCGGCTGGGCTCCAACGGCCAGAGGGACAGCCCCTTGGGTACCTTACGAAGGTAATTAGCATATAAATAAAAGCGATTTTTATTAAAAAAAATGAAAAGACAGATGGGGGTAAGACTAGTATATTTTTAGACTGATATGATGATATAAAAAAAAGCTCTATAGCTAAAATCTGGCTGACAGAGTCCCTTTGAAGGGGTTATGCCATGGTTGATGTAAAAAAATTTAAATCAGACATCATACAGTACATGGAAATAGCTAGAACCAGTCCTCTACCTCACATAGATCCAGAGTGCTCCACATTCACTTCTCCAATACCTCTGATAGAATATTGTCAACCTGGCAGCTCAGGGGAAGTGTCCTTTCTGCTGCAGCCTTGCCACAGCTTCTAACAGAAGACACAGCTGGTGGCAGTAGAAGATTTAAATTGAGCACGTTCAACCAGCTCAGTAAGGTGGACACAAAAAAAAGGAAAAGAACAAACAGCAGGTGGCACTATACAGGTACATGTGATTGAGTAACTCACTGGCAATACTACATTTTTTGTTACATGCCATTACAAAAGTATTCAGATTCAGGTGGTGGTTCAAATAATATAGAATATGATTTGTGACACAACCCTTTTAAATGTATTACACCATTTTTAATGTGCTGTATCTGAGGAACAGCGTTAATCCATATGTCTCAAGTGAGAAGTAAGTACTTCCTTAATAAGGTGTCAATTCCTTTTGGATCCCCCCCCCCCCCACTCAAACTCCCTACCTCCATACACATGCACACTGGGCTCAGCTGAGCATGCAGGTGTTTTTAAAACATACGTCTGGAGGAAAGAAGGTTTGTACACAAACATAGAAGAGGATTCTTTACGGTAAGAGCAGTGAGACTATGGAACTCTCTGCCTGAGGAGGTGCTGATGGTGAGTACAATAAAGGAATTCAAGAGGGGCCTGGATGTATTTCTGGAGAGTAATAATATTACAGGCTATAGCTACTAGAGAGGGGTCGTTGATCTAGGGAGTTATTCTGATTGCCTGATTGGAGTCGGGAAGGAATTTTTTCCCCTAAAATGAGGAAAATTGGCTTCTACCTCACAGGTTGTTGTTTTTTGCCTTCATCTGGATCAACTTGCAGGATAACAGGCTGAACTGGATGGACAGATGTCTTTTTTCAGCCTTATAAACTAGAGTTACCAAAATTCTGATTCGTTTTCGATACCGTGAAAAAGTATTGCGATACTCGATACCATTCGATACCACGCGAAAAAATTAAACACCAAAAAAGCTGCGTGCATTCCGCATTTTTTTTGGAACGTCCGGCCCATAATCGTACAGTCCTATCCTATTTTTTGGGGGGACAAGGTGACTAAAAGAAATTGTGAATGGCGCATTTTTTTTTTTTTTCTGTCACGGCGTTAACCGCATAGGAGATTTTTTAAATATTTTTATAGTTTGGACTTTTCAGACGTGGCGATATGTAATATGTTTATTTATTTATTGTTTATATATTATACTGTATACGTAATATTGTGAAAGGGGGCAATTTATACTTAATATTTTGGTGTGTTTTTTTTACTTTTTATTTTTTTACTTTTTATTTATTAACTATTGTCCCCCTTAGGGGCTAGAACCTGGGATATTTTAATCCCTTGTCCTATTCACCCTAATAGAGCTCTATTCCCTGCTGCCCTGTGCACACAGCAGCAGGGAGATTACCATGGCATCCAGTAGCGTCCTGGCTGCCATGGTAACCGATTAGAGCCCCAGGATTACACTGCCACTGCACCACCAATGAAGAGGGGAGAGGGGACCCTGTGGCCACTGCCACCAATAATTTTAATACTGAGGGGGTTGGGGGCGCACTGTGCCACCAATGTTTTAATACTGGGGGGTGCACTGCGCCGCCAATGATGATTAACCTTTAATACAGATACAGGAGGCGGGTGCTGGCCTGTATGACAGGACGCTGAGATCAGTGGCCGGCTATGTGATTCTGCCGCCGGCACCCACCTCCTGTATCTGTATTAAAGGTTAATTATTATTGGTGGCATAGTGGCCAGGCTGGGTACCTGCTATGCTGGCTGCTCGACTCTGGGGCTCGGGCTGATGCTGGGGAAGATACAAAACACTCAGGAGGAGGAGGCTGCCGCTACCATTCACCTAGCTCACTAGCTCAGACGGTGCAGCAGTTTATTACCTCCCCCGTCCCACTTCCTGCTGTAATTAGCCACACATTCATTGGTGGAAGTGGTGCGGTCAGCTTCAGAGCCCGCTCACTTCATTAGGCTCAGCGGCGGCTGCGTCGTAGTAGGGAGGGATTACCTCCCTCCGTCCCTCCCTCCTTCTCCACTGTCTGGATGGAGAAAACATACCGCACCCGGAGCGCCATGTTCTCTCATAAGAGGAGATACTAGACTGCGCAGTAGCACAGCCTAGTATTAAAAAAAATGAAAATCCCGGTACAAAATCGATACTGGCATAAAAGTATCGATTAGGTATCGAAATTTCAATACCCAAAACAACCCTATTATAAACTATGTTACTATGTAGACCAGTGGTTCTCAACCTTTCTAAAGCCGTGACCCCTTAATACAGTTCCTCATGTTGTGGTGATCCCCAACCATTAATTTTTTTTCCTTGCTACGTCACAACTAATTTTGCTACTGTTATGAATTGTAATGTAAATATCTGATATGCAGGATGTATGCCAGTCTATTACAAGGTGTTAGGTAGTTCTGTAATTGGCGCTGTGTTGTGGGGGATCTGTGGATGGCGCTGTGTTGTGGGGGATCTGTGGAGGACGCTGTTATATGGGGGATCTGTGGAGGACGCTGTTATATGGGGGATCTGTGGAGAACGCTGTTATATGGGGGATCTGTGGAGGACGCTGTTATATGGGGGATCTGTGGAGGGCGCTGTTATGGGGGATCTGTGGAGGGCGCTGTTATGGGGGATCTGTGAAGGGCGCTGTTATGGGGGATCTGTGGAGGACGCTGTTATGTGGGATCTGTGGAGGACGCTGTTATGGAGGATCTGTGAATGGCGCTGTTATGTGGGATCTGTGGAGGACGCTGTTATGGGGGATCTGTGGAGGACACTTATGGGGGACCTGTGGATGGCACTGTTATGGGGTGGATCTGTGGAGTACGCTGTTATAGGGGATGTGTGCTATGACACATAGGGCCATGAGGGGGGCCAGCATAAGACATATAGCATCTTATGCTGGTCCCCCTCATGGCCCTATGTGTCCCCTCATGTGTCCTAAACTGCGCACATAACTGTCTTTGCGTGTAAAGTATGTTACTCCTGTGTGAAACAATCTCTCTCCTATTTTTAGCGTTATACTACCCTACCTCGTGAGATTTCCCTACCTCCTGACTTCCTGTCGCACTGCTAATGACGTGAGGAGGCGTTCCTGAGCTTCGACGATCTGCGCATGCGCAAACCGACAGTTTATGGAAAATCTCAGCGGAGTTCAGCTTTACACCGGGACACTGCGCATGCGCAGGAGAGCCTTAGTAGGGAAATATTACGGCCCAGTGCGCAAGCGCGGCTAACTCCGGCCGGCGCATGCGCAGTGTCCCGGTGTGAAGCTGAACTCCGCTGAGATTTTCCATAAACTGTCGGTTTGCGCATGCGCAGATCGTCAAAACTCAGGAACGCCTCCTCACGTCATTAGCAGTGCGACGGGAAGTCAGGAGGTAGGGAAATCTCACGAAGTAGGGTAATGTAACGCTACAATCGTGCAGCCCTAATAGGAAGCCTCAGGCGACCCCCCGGAAAGGGCCGATCGACCCCCAAAGGGGTCGCGACCCCTAGGTTGAGAACCGCTGATGTAGACTGTAGAATAAGCTGCTTCCAGCCAATTCTAGTGGTGACTTAACTTTTTTGAAGGTTGTACAAGTTGAAATTTAACATCTACTGCCATCATACAGTACACATTAGATGGTTCACCTGTGGTCAATGTTCTGGCTCAATAACTAGGATGCAAGTGTGAGGGTCCTGAGACACTATGGCTATAGTTGTCTGTATTGGACGAGTACGTACACCTAGAAATCTAATCTGACAATATGAACCTAGCTAAAGAGAAACAGGCAAGTGATTGCTGAAACAGAAATGTAAGGCACAACATAGGGTAAGTAAGTCTAGAGCAGTCAATCATAAACAGAAACCCCTACTCACCTCATGGAGTTGCACTAATGATACACATAACTCTATTGTAAGCATGCAGTAGAGGTGCCTACAGAAGAAGTGCCCAAACTTCTCAGGAAGAACTGTACTGTAAAGTTACTGCATGGCGTAAGGGACCACTGCAACTTAAAGACTTCTTAATTGAAAATCAATTCGTAAAAACACATTTCGGTGATATACACTTCCCCCATAAAAGGTTTTATGCATTTATAAACTGAAGAAGGGGAAGTCTGTATCTGCGTATCCCCGAAATGCCTTGTTCCTTGCATGATTTCCAAAAAATAAGTCTTCATGTCACCTTCAAGTGCAGTGGTCCCTTGCACCATGCAGTAACTCTACAGTACAACCCAGCTAAAGAGGCAAGTATGAAGAATTGACATGAGGCTCATTTTCTGGTTGAAATTCTGGTTAAAATGTACAACCAGATAAAAAAAGATTCTTGCCTGAGTTCAACAGGAGATGCAACGACAGCAAAACATAAAGGTGCTATCAGGGACAGGAAGACTGCAGAGCCTGACTACATTGGTGCATGAAGATAGCAGGGACAAACTTAAGGCTGCATTAGGCTACCTTCACACTTGCGGCAGCAGGGTCTGGCAGGCTGTTCGGCGGGGGAACAACCGACCGGATCCGTGCTAATGCTAGCCCACCGTGCTGATGAAAGTCCGCTCTGGCCCCATTCACTATATAGCATCCTGTAGTCTTTGTCTGGCCACCTCTCTGCATTTTTGCCTTGCTGTGCTTAGACCTCCCACCCGCCCACATTATAGTGAATGGGGCCGGAGCGGACTTCCGGCGGCACGGTGGTTTAGCATTAGCACGGATTCGGCAGGCTGTTCCCCAGCAGGAACAGCCTGTCAGACCCTGCTACCACAAGGGTGAAAGTAGCCTTAGGCTACTCTTTCACATTAGCGTTAGAATTGTCCATCAGGCTGTTCTAGCACGCGTGTGCCGCCGGAAGTCCGCTCCGGCCCCATTCACTATAATTATTAACACTAATGTGAAAGAAGCCTTAGACTGGCATATGGTCAGTTTATTGCTTACGAACATTTGCAAGGAACGCTTGTTAGTGATGATCTGGCAGTGCAATACTGCCACCGATTACCTGATGAACGAGTAAATGCTCGTTAATTGGGTGATCCCGATTTTTTAACTGGCTTACAAATCATCGTATGCTGGCAGTAGATTGTGGAGTATAATCACGATTTGCTACCGGCAAACATCATGTCAGTATGGGGACAAGCAATGGCATTAGAGATAGCTCCTCCCCGTACTGTGGAGGAGATCGCTGCATGTAATAGTAGTGGTCTCCTTCACTAACGGGCAGGCTATTGCCAGAAAGGACGCTTCCCCTCCCGACAATTGCCTGCAATTCTAATACAGTTCTGATACAGGCCTTACACTACAAACAGACTGCAATCGCAGCGATTAGTTGAAAGAATCTAAAACCTCTGTTGTGGGACATGACACTTTGTACATTTTATTACAGTTGTATGCTTCTTATTATTGTTATTACGTATTTACCATCATTGGTTCAAGTCTTAAATCTTGCACTTGAATTTTATACTTTCTTTATTTATATCCTGCAGTTTACAGAAAAAGTGAATGTTTCTTTGGCACATAAAGCTTCTGTAATTTTTGCTTCTCCTTGGAATCTTTCAACAGTATCAAACAAATTGACAAAGTGGGTTTAATTAAAGTGTGCAGAGTGCTTTACCAAACGAAATGAAGTGATTACGCTCTACAGCTGAGTAAGTATAGCATGCAATATTTTCATCAGCGGGTAATTGAGTTAAATTAGTATTTTTTTAAGGCAAATTTGTTTTATTTTCTCTGGCTGGTACCGTGTATGAGGCGGCAGTCATTTGGCATATCGGCACAAGAAGCAATCAAGAATAAACAGCTACGGAAAGATTTGAAGTACAGTTTACGACACAACTGGAGGATGTTAACTTTACAGAAGACATGCGGAGAGCTTAAAAAACAAAAGCCAAAGCTGACTGTGTTCCTGCTGGATCAATGCAATATAATTACTATCTGGCTTGTTAGGGGGTCTCTGTAGACCTTATTTAGCATCCATTATTATTGGGTGTATACGCCTCTACTTAATGTACAGTACCTGCTGTCTGAATGATTAATACGCTCCTGTATTCTGTTTGCTTTACCTGCTGTGTCTTTCAGTTCTTTGTTGCTTAATTACTATACCGTATAATTGTAAAGTGGGAGTTGGGGGTCACTCAAATATTTAGGCAAAACACACGATATAAGTAATCCACATAGATTTTATAGGCTTGAATGTCACCACATTACAATATTACATATAAAACATTTCATAAAATTAATAAAACACAACATTAATTGAACACAATATAATAAGACTGTAGTAAAATTATGCACCGCACTAATAAGATCACACTAATAAAATCATAGACTGTGGACCTATATTCCAACAACACTAAGGGTCTCTGAATACTGTATAGGTGCTGATGTATTTCCAAAGGTTGTTAGCAATTGGCTGCACGTTCTCTAGTTCAGAGACAACTATAGCTGATGAATCGCAGGTTCTATAGTCCTGAAACAGTTGTATTTGACAAATCACAAAGTGTCAATAAATCCAAAATGTATACGGTACTTTACCGCTCCCGTAGCTGATCCGCTTGTGTGTCAGGTTAGCTGATGGAACGCTCTGCTTTAAGCTGTCAGGACCTGTGAGTCGGCTGTGTAATGAAGTTCCCCGGATATTTGTTGTAGGCGGTGGTGTTTGTATTACCGCTTTGACCTTCCAGGAGATAGGTGGCGTCCCACGTGGTTTACTGGGCGGTCAGGTGTTTCCAGGCGGGGTTTTCAAACTTCTGCAATATAGCAGACTTGTTCCGTACTCATATGGACATCCGATTGTATATTCTTCTTAATGGTCCCTCACTGTCATTCACCAAACGCGTTTCGGGGTAAGAAGACCCCTTCCTCAGTGGCTTGACAGTAGAGGTGTGAAGCCCCAATTTATATAGTGTCCATAATTAGTAAAAATGAGGTGGGACATGGATTAAACCATGGGTTGGACTAGTGAGGGACATCATGAAGACCAGGAGTTAGGATCCAGATATTCAAAGTACATCTCTTCTTATAAATCTCAATATTAATAGATTCATCATTCTATTTAGCATTTCATGCGGTGTGTTTCACTTTAATACATAAATATAACTTATATGAGATAAAATCAGTAAAATCCGGAAAAAACGCATGTGCGGTTTTTGTGCGTTTTTTGTGCGGTTTTAATGCGTTTTTCTCGGAAACTATGTTAAAATGGATCTGTGCGTCAAACTGAATGTATACATTTATAAAAGGTATAAAAATAAAATATATAAAAGTTTTTTTTTCCTGAAATGGTATAAAATGAGTTCTGACATTGCGGGAATATTAGATAGGGTGTCGGTACTATTCTCCAATTCAATAACTTGATTTCAATAGCTTGTTTGAATATATCGGTGTAAAGGGGGACGCTGAGCTGACGGGAGAGAGAGATCTGGGTGCTGATAAACAGCCAAACAAAGATGTCTCTGTCCCCCCAGGCCAGACGACCCTGCTATAAAAATGCAAATAGTTCCATGTCAGCATTCAAACCTTTCGGTAACAAAGTATTAAATTCAAATATCCTTTTAGATTCTATTCTGGACATCTGGAGGATATGATTGCCTCCTCTCCATGTATATTTAACTTTCTCTAGTGCCATGTATTTGAGGCTAGATGGATCACTATCATGATGATCTTTATAATGTTTAGATAGTGAGTGTAGTTCATATCCCTTTTTAATATTTGCGACATGTTCCGACACCCTCTTCTTCAGAGTTCGTTTTGTCCTTCCAATATACTGTTTACGGCATGGACATTCAATTAAGTATATAACACTCGTTGAGTCGCATGTCAAACCTTCTTTAATATCCATAGAAAATGAATTCTGCGTCGACTGGGCTTTAGAGGTTTTTTTAGGGAAATTAGTAATTTTACAGTTGGAACATCGTCCACATCTGAAAAAACCACTAAACGACAACCAATTTTGTTTTTCTGCTATAGTATATTTCTTCTTTTTTACCGATGGGGCAACTTTGAGACCCAGATTGGGAACTCTGGTATATGCTATTTGGGGTGAGGTGTTCAAAAGGGGACCAACTATCTTGTCCCCAAGCAGATGATGCCAATGTTTCTTAATTACCCTCTCCATGCCTTTATACTGTGCATGGAAAGGTAGAATCATTCTCAAAGAATCTTCTATTGCCTCCCGATATATTCAAACAAGCTATTGAAATCAAGTTATTGAATTGGAGAATAGTACCGACACCCTATCTAATATTCCCGCAATGTCAGAACTCATTTTATACCATTTCAGGGAAAAATAACTTTTATATATTTTATTTTTATACTTTTTATAAATGTATACATTCAGTTTGATGCACAGATCCATTTTAACATAGTTTCCGAGAAAAACGCATTAAAAACGCACAAAAAACGCACAAAAACCGCACATGCGTTTTTTCCGGATTTTACTGATTTTATCTCATATAAGTTATATTTATGTATTAAAGTGAAACACACCGCATGAAATGCTAAATAGAATGATGAATCTATTAATATTGAGATTTATAAGAAGAGATGTACTTTGAATATCTGGATCCTAACTCCTGGTCTTCATGATGTCCCTCGCTAGTCCAACCCATGGTTTAATCCATGTCCCACCCCATTTTTACTAATTATGGACACTATATAAATTGGGGCTTCACACCTCTACTGTCAAGCCACTGAGGAAGGGGTCTTCTTACCCCGAAACGCGTTTGGTGAATGACAGTGAGGGACCATTAAGAAGAATATACAATCGGATGTCCATATGAGTACGGAGCAAGTCTGCTATATTGCAGAAGTTTGAAAACCCCGCCTGGAAACACCTGACCGCCCAGTAAACCACGTGGGACGCCACATAGGTCCTGGAAGGTCAAAGCGGTAATACAAACACCACCGCCTACAACAAATATCCGGGGAACTTCATTACACAGCCGACTCACAGGTCCTGACAGCTTAAAGCAGAGCGTTCCATCAGCTAACCTGACACACAAGCGGATCAGCTACGGGAGCGGTAAAGTACCGTATACATTTTGGATTTATTGACACTTTGTGATTTGTCAAATACAACTGTTTCAGGACTATAGAACCTGCGATTCATCAGCTATAGTTGTCTCTGAACTAGAGAACGTGCAGCCAATTGCTAACAACCTTTGGAAATACATCAGCACCTATACAGTATTCAGAGACCCTTAGTGTTGTTGGAATATAGGTCCACAGTCTATGATTTTATTAGTGTGATCTTATTAGTGCGGTGCATAATTTTACTACAGTCTTATTATATTGTGTTCAATTAATGTTGTGTTTTATTAATTTTATGAAATGTTTTATATGTAATATTGTAATGTGGTGACATTCAAGCCTAAAAAATCTATGTGGATTACTTATATCGTGTGTTTTGCCTAAATATTTGAGTGACCCCCAACTCCCACTTTACAATTACTTTTTTACATCAGCATTTGAGAGTGCTGTGGGGAGTGCACCTTTCCAGAAGTGGATCAGTGAGAGAGCCACCATTTCTCTTTCCACTATACCGTATAACTAGATAATATTTTTACATATTAATATTTGTTTTATGTGGTTTATATTTCCACATCTTATATCATTACTGTCTAGCTCGTCTTGATATCATGGTTTACTTTTGAAGGGGTTGCTCGACCCACAAAGCAATTGTACTTATGTCGCTGAAAGTGGTTAGTAGAGATTAGCAAAGATTGGTAAAATGAGCTTAGCCGAATTTTTAAAAAAAATCAGCTTCGTAACGAATTACTTTGTCACAAACCACATTTCTTTGTAAGAAGTGGGTGCAATGACAGGGAGCGGCAATTGCACCACTCGCCGACATTGTACCCCTCAGATGCTGCGTTCATACATGATCACGGCATCTGACGTACATAAAAGAGTTTAAAAGTTAAAAACAAAATCAAAATACTTACCTCATCCATTTGCTCACGACGGGCCGGGTGCCACCATCTCGGTTGAAGGTCTGGTGCGAAATAGTGCGCGGCCCAAGATGACGTCATCACTCCAGCCGGTGTGATGACGTCACACATGACCGCGCATGAGATTTCTTCTGAGATCTTCAAGCAAGATGTCGGCAGGCGGCCCGTCGTGAGGTAAGTATTTTGTGGACCTTGATTTGCTCTTTCATAGTGGTTAGCATAAAGAATAAAAGCCACTTACCTATTCACCAGTGCTGTATTTCAACGTCAAGTGTCTTGTCACCGCTGCTTCTAGTTTCTGTCGGCTGCAAGTGTGGTATCCTACCATCTATTGCACTAATGCCCGCATACTCAGGTCTCAGTGATGAGGAATCCCTAAGGAACAAGGTGAATGGCTGCAGCAGGGCACATGATGATGGTGGGATGTCCACAGGGTGGAAGCAACAGTGCATGGACACAGTGCTGGAAAGGAACATCAGTTAAGAGGAAGTTGCTCTTATTCTTTATGCAAAAGTAAAAATTGCTTTGGGGGTGAGACAGCACCTTTAAGGTTTTGCCTGCTATAGACAATCCCTTTTTGTTACAAAGATACTTTGATAAAAAAGTATTTTGCTGCTGTGACCCCAATATAGGATAACCTTATTGTGATTCTTACATTTTCCTGCAGCAGCATTACAGGGGGGAATAAAGCAAAACACGGTTCATATTGAAAGAAGCAGGCTGCCAATGTAATGTAAGGACATGCATACCGGGTCCCTTAGGCCTCTTTCACACTGGCGTCCTGGATTTGTTCCGGATGCTTCGCTTGTGCATTGCGGGAAAACCGCGCAAGTAGGCACGCATTTGCATTCCGATGTTCAGTTTTTTCCACGTGAGTGCAATGCATTTTGCACGCGCGTGAGAATAAACTGAATGTGGTACCCAGACCCGGACTTATTCACTGAAGTTCGGGTTTTGGTTAGGTGTTCTATTAATTTTATTATTTTTCCCTTATAACATGGTTATAAAGGAAAATAGTAGCATTCTTATTACAGAATAATACAGTTGCCTTTATCAATTTACTAATATCATCTCCTAGAAACCATGCGTGAAAATCGCACTTGCTTGCAGATGCTATGCGATTTTCACGCATCCCCATTCATTAATATGGGGCCTGTGTTGTGTGAAAAATGCGGAATATAGAACATGATGCGATTTTCACGCAACACACAAGTGATGCGTGAAAATCACCGCTCATCTGCACAGCCCCATTGAAGTGAATGGGTCCGGATTCAGTGCGGGTGCAATGCGTTCACCTCACGCATTGCACCCGCGCAGAATTATTGGCCGTGTAAAAGGGGCTTTAGAGTTTTAAGTTGTCATATTAGCCACTCTCAGCTCCAGAACAGCACCCCTCTTATAACTCTACCCAAATACACATGGGGGCAGTTTATCATAGTGTTGAGCAAGCACCAAGTGCTTTGTGATGCTTGAGTGTTCTACTGAGCACCCGAGCACAATGGAAGAACCCCAGGCACCCCCTGCTCTGAAGAGGGGAGGGTGTCAGGACTCTAGTTCAGCTTAGGAGTCCCTGCTCTGACTCCATATATAGCTATATCCATATATGGAGTCAGTGCTTGGGGACACCTCAGTGTATTTAAATCTAATTTCTGAAAAGTCTCTGCCAGGATTCAAACCCCCAACCCCTTGTACATTAGAGGTAAAGACCTTATCCACTCAGCTATAAAGCTGAATGCTAAACTGTGCCAGAAAAACCTCATAGAAGTTTCTGATGTAGTGACGATTCCTATTCAGCAAAATACTTATTTTATATTTCTGTGCAGGTTAACATATAGCTGTATAGTGTCATGGTTAACATCTTTGCCTCTAATGTACAAGCTTGGGAGTTTGAATCCCGGCAGAGACATTTCAGAAATAGAGATTAAATTGATATATATTTAGATAAAATCATACTTCTGATATATATGAATGCATAATATGTGAGAAACTACTACTGATGTTTTTAGCCATAATATATTTACATATATTATAATATATTAGATATTCTAAAAATATAATAATATACAGGGAGTGCAGAATTATTAGGCAAGTTGTATTTTTGAGGATTAATTTTATTATTGAACAACAACCATGTTCTCAATGAACCCAAACAACTCATTAATATCAAGGAGGAGGCCATGTCATTAGAGGCCATGTCATTAGATTTTCTTCTTTTATACCCTTTCTTGCCAGCCACGTTGTGGAGTACTTGGACGCGTGTGATGGAGCATTGTCCTGCATGAAAATCATGTTTTTCTTACCTTGCAGACTTCTTCCTGTACCACTGCTTGAAGAAGGTGTCTTCCAGAAACTGGCAGTAGGACTGGGAGTTGAGCTTGACTCCATCCTCAACCCGAAAAGGCCCCACAAGCTCATCTTTGATGATACCAGCCCAAACCAGTACTCCACCTCCACCTTGCTGGCGTCTGAGTCGGACTGGAGCTCTCTGCCCTTTACCAATCCAGCCACGGGCCCATCCATCTGGCCCATCAAGACTCACTCTCATTTCATCAGTCCATAAAACCTTAGAAAAATCAGTCTTGAGATATTTCTTGGCCCAGTCTTGACGTTTCAGCTTGTGTGCCTTGTTCAGTGGTGGTCGTCTTTCAGCCTTTCTTACCTTGGCCATGTCTCTGAGTATTGCACACCTTGTGCTTTTGGGCACTCCAGTGATGTTGCAGCTCTGAAATATGGCCAAACTGGTGGCAAGTGGCATCTTGGCAGCTGCACGCTTGACTTTTCTCAGTTCATGGGCAGTTATTTTGCGCCTTGGTTTTTCCACACGCTTCTTGCGACCCTGTTGACTATTTTGAATGAAACGCTTGATTGTTCGATGATCACGCTTCAGAAGCTTTGCAATTTTAAGAGTGCTGCATCCCTCTGCAAGATATCTCACTATTTTTGACTTTTCTGAGCCTGTCAAGTCCTTCTTTTGACCCATTTTGCCAAAGGAAAGGAAGTTGCCTAATAATTATGCACACCTGATATAGGGTGTTGATGTCATTAGACCACACCCCTTCTCATTACAGAGATGCACATCACCTAATATGCTTAATTGGTAGTAGGCTTTCGAGCCTATACAGCTTGGAGTAAGACAACATGCATAAAGAGGATGATGTGGTCAAAATACTCATTTGCCTAATAATTCTGCACTCCCTGTATGTAAATATATTATAGCTAAAAACTTATATATATATATATATATATATATATATAAAAAAAAAAAATCTGAAATGTTTCTGTCGGGATTTGAACTCCCAAGCTTATGCATTAGAGGCAAGGATGTTAATCACTACACTTTACAGCTATATGTTAACCTGCACAGAAATATTAAATAAGTCTTCTGCTGAATAGGAATAGTCACTACATCAGAAACTCGCTCAACACTAATAGCCACGTCATAAATTAGGTGCACCATCTGACAGATTGTGCCCCTGGCTGGCATAGAGTTTAGTGTTCTTCTTTGCCAGAAAACTGGCCTAGAAAATACTAAATGTGGTGAGCTGCTGGCCCCTTACTTCCGTCTTCCCACCCTCATCATGCCCCCTTTTTTAGGAAAATTGAGAGGCTGGTGGAAAAAACTGTACTTGTGCAAAAAAAAAAATTGTGCAAGTGCTATTTAAAAAGTCGCAAGCGTGCAGGCCCACCTTTGATCTCTGAAGATTAATAATGGGTTGTGTGCATGAGCCTGGTCTCCAGAGGAGAAGCAGATGGAAGAGGGTGCATACAGTTGGAATGGGGCCACCAAGTCTCGTCTGTGTTCAAAGGACTGCAAATCCACTACCAATAATGATGCCAGAGATGAGATCTATGGTATTAGCTGTTTGGTACTGCGCTCTGTGGCAAGTAGAACATTGTCATCACACACACCCAGGAACTAATAGAGATATTATCCTAGTGAGACAGAGGGAAGACTATAGGTTCCTAAGTGGTCCCTTTTTTTTCTGGATCTCTACATTTTTGGTGGGACGGATAAGGCATATATCCAGAGACCTGGGAAGGACACCAAGAAAAACTTCTGTGGAGGAATTGTGTGACACTGCTTCGTTAGCGCGGTATATTAGTTTTGCATTGTAAGTTGGTAGGTGGGGCTCAGAGCTCTCTGCCTCCTCCCATTGTATGCATGGTCACATGCTGGAGGTTACTGGGAGATTGCTTTGAGTCGGACCTTGCGCACCTGTAATTCGCCCACTGGCTCCTGGTATTGCCCATACGGCCCAGGTAGGTTTAGCGTTAGGTTCCTGAGCTACTTGAGAAACCTTGGCGCGGTGCTCGGGCTCAGACATGTCCTCCAAGCAGGATATGTTGGCTAATTCTCAATTTTACACCAGTATAAGGGTTATTAAGACCGCAGAGTGCACCTGTCTTTGTTTTTGTTATGTTAAGTTGGTAGGTGCACTGAATAGTATTAGTATTTTTTATCTGCACAGAAGTATTTTTATGGGCACCACACTGAATGGTATGGTTACTTGTACACTATATTACAGTACACCGCAGGGGACCCTGAAGAAAGTACTACACTGGGTACTATTTAATTTAAAGCTGGCCACGCCTGTTGAGTACTTGTATTATCGTTTAAGACAGCTCGTCGTTCTTCCTCATAAGCTATGCAGAAACTAATATTCACTGCATGTCCAGTTATTTAACGTAGCAGAATTTTAAAGATAGATTGGACAGCACGGATCAATCTGGTATGAATTAAATATGTGCAAGTAGTAATGTGTTTCAGCTGCTCCTCTAAGAGATTCTAAAGAGCAAAATGTTCAGTGTTATGAGAGTGTCGCTTTATTGGTGAAGTTAATGTTTACTTGTTAATTTTACTAGAATATTGACCTGTGAATCTGAATTCTTTGGGAATCAAGGGAGATGTACAATACTCTATACTTCTCCAACTCATTCAGAGAAACATCAATCATTCATAAGCCATAGCATGTACAAGATAAAGCATTAACAATGTTTTCAGCCATGTAAGAATCTATATTCTATTCCAGGGATGGCCAATCTGCGTCTCTCCAACTGTTGCAAACCTACAACTCCGAGCATGCCCAGACTGTCTACAACTATCAATATAAAACTAAAAAAGAAAGCCTCAATGTACAACCATAAGTTAGGGCAAGGGATGAATAACCATATAGACCTATAGCGTTGTTAAACAAACAACAATAGAATGCCCAAAATATTCCAAAAATATATTTTATTTAATTGTAATAAACATATCATGATTTATAAAATATTCAACATAGCAAAAAAGTATGAAGAATCAGCAGGAAACCGGATGCCGCAATCCACTGGCCGGTGTCGCTGCTACCCGCCAGAAGATGGAAAACATGTCAAGTATGCCAGTAGTATATATCAGGGTGATTTACAGCATTGTAGCCCAAATAGTGTAACTATTCTGAGGTGTAGTACATATGATCATCACCCTGGTATATAACCACTAGATAAAGCTCAACTCAACTCAAAGTGTGCTTAGAGAAAAATAATAAGACAACCGCTAGAATCCAGCAATAGAGGGGAGGATAAAGCCCTCACACAAATGAAACAACACACACAGAACCTTATAATAAAGGATATAGAGGAGCTCATCTGTGGATTTCAGATAGAAAGTTGAAACATACCATGAGACATGATGGAGGGTAAAGGCAGCGAGCACAGGACAGGCTAGGAACCTCGACGCGCGTTTCGCCTCAGCTTTGTCAGGAGGTAAGTAAAAGTGTGGCCATATCCCCCTATTTATATCTCCCATATAGCTCTAAAACATGTGATCTCAATAAACAATCACAGCAGCTGATACTTACTATCGAGCGCTCCATGCCTGATGATGCACGCCGAGTTCACGATGATGACGCTGCGTTCCAGCCTGCCTCCCAAGAAGACGTAGCGGCGTCCCCACGTGACCCGGCGCGCAGCGCATCACAGCAGAGCGCTGCATCAGCTGATCAAATAAACAGGATATCTGAGGTATATCTGATGTTTTAACCCCCAAATGGGGAACCCTGTGTAGAGAATCCATCTGGGAGATATTGGTTATTAAGAGGGTGCAGATATGGGACTGAATACATCTATACATCGATATTATCAAGGGGATAGGTGCATATTATTATGATTATTGCATGACATACTTATTCATAATATATACATACCATAATTTGACCAAAAATTTGGTGTATCATTGATTCAGTCATAATACAAAAATTCCAATAGATAAATGAAGTACATGATCATGAAAGTATAAGCAACATAAGAAATACATAATATAAACTGTACAATATATATAGCATGATTATACCCCACTGTCTATTTGAGCCCCAATACATAGAGATATAAAGTACATAGCAAACCAAAATAATTGATGAGCACCTGATGCATAGAATTAATAGACATACAATAAAAAAATTCATAATACATAAATATATAGTGTGGTCGTTTGAAAACCATAATTAAACTACATAATCCAATCCTAATGTAAAGCAAGACAATAATGATAATAATAAGAACAAGATGGTCCTACGACCAACCCACAACATGGGTCAAAATCTCAGACCATCCGGTATAAAGTGCTATGTGCATAATGACAATACAAGAGTGATCATACTTAATCACTAAGTGAAAAAAATTGTCACTAATGTGATTAAAGCTGCAAAGCAAATTATGAGCAAATACATAAAATAAAAAATCGCGTAGTATGTTGTGTATACCCACACAAAGGTTACGATTGCTAACATCACAAATAACATTGGCGACATTAATTTAAACAGTATAAGTGAAATGCTATATTATAGCCAATAATTGTATAGACTAAAATTGGCATCACAAAACCTGCAAAGGGCATCAGACACAGATTATACATGTACAGGTCCATCATCGTGTTTCCATGGTGGTCCGTCTTCATGTTTATAATGTATATGGATCACCTCTCTCCTCACGCCTCCCCAATGATCAGGTTATATGGCCACACAAGAAACTGTGTAGATAAGAAGAAAATCAAATAACACTTTGATGTTTGAAAGGATTGGTGGTTGAGCATGAGCACCGCTGCTCCGTTTAGACCCCACGGAAGGAGTTGTGAAATGTTTATGGCTGGAACACATGGAATACCAAACTCTTTAGCTTCAAAACTTCTTTTTTCAAGCTTTACTACACCACTTATAGTAGTCTGTGAGACTCAACATAACTCCCTATGCCTCCAATTAGATTCCAAAAATCTGTGGCATATTCTATCTGCTAGCGTAACATGTTATTTTATCAATGCACACAAAGTGCCTACAGCGCTGTAATACCTTATGTTTTCTTTGTGCCTTGCATCCACCCTTACTCAAGTTCTTGCAGTTATGAAAAAGTTATCTGGAATTCTCCAAAGCATCTGACACTGTACCACATAAAAGGTTAGTATATAAAATGAGAATGCTCAGACTGGGAGAAAACGTCTGTAAGTAACTGGCTGAGTGATAGAAAACAGCGGGTGGTTATTAACGGTACACACTCAGATTGGGTCACTGTCACTAGTGGGGTACCTCAGGGGTCAGTATTGGGCCCTATTCTCTTCAATATATTTATTAATGATCTTGTAGAAGGCTTGCACAGTAAAATATCAATTTTCACAGATGACACTAAACTGTGTAAAGTAATTAACACTGAAGAGGACAGTATACTGCTACTGAGCGATCTGGATAGATTGGAGACTTGGGCAGAGAAGTGGCAGATGAGGTTTAACACTGACAAATGTAAAGTTATGCACATGGGAAGGAATAATGCAAGTCACCCGTACATACTAAATGGTAAAACACTCGGTAACACTGACAGGGAAAAGGATCTAGGAATTTTAATAAACAGCAAACTAAGCTGCAAAAAACAGTGTCAGGCAGCTGCTGCCAAGGCCAATAAGATAATGGGTTGCATCAAAAGGGGCATAGATGCCCGTGATAAGAACATAGTCCTATCACTTTACAAATCATTTGTCAGACCACACATGGAGTACTGTGTACAATTCTGGGCTCCAGTGAACAAGGCAGACATAGCAGAGCTGGAGAGGGTCCAGAGGAGGGCAACTAAAGTAATGACTGGAATGGGGCAACAACAGTACCCTGAAAGATTATCAACATTAGGGTTATTCACTTTAGAAAAAAGACGACTGAGAGGAGATCTAAATACTATGTATAAATATATCAGGGGTCAGTACAGAGATCTATCCCATCATCTATTTATCCCCAGGACTGTGACTGTGACGAGGGGACATCCTCTGCATCTGGAGGAAAGAAGGTTTGTACACAAACATAGAAAAGGATTCTTTACGGTAAGAGCAGTGAGACTATGGAACTCTCTGCCTGAGGAGGTGGTGATGGAGAGTACAATAAAGGAATTCAAGAGGGGCCTGGATGTATTTCTGGAGCGTAATAATATTACAGGCTATAGCTACTAGAGAGGGGTCGTTGATCCAGGGAGTTATTCTGATTGCCTGAATGGAGTCGGGAAGGAATTTTTTATTCCCCTAAAGTGAGGAAAATTGTCTTCTACCTCACAGGTTTTTTTTTTGCCTTCCTCTGGATCAACTTGCAGGATAACAGGCCGAACTGGATGGACAAATGTCTTTTTTTGGCCTTATGTACTATGTTACTATGTAATATATATTATTTTATCTTTATTTGCTTCATTATTATGTTTTCCTTTCCTTATTGTCTTGTCTATTGCTCTGTCCTATTTGGAAAATAATTTGTTGGTGTATGAAGCATCATGTTTTTCCATTCCAGTCATGTTAGTATATTTATTATCTGGCTCTTTGGTCTTCATGATGTGATGGATGATTAAGACTGTACATAAACATTATGAACGACTGAATACAGTGTTATAGAAAACATTATATAATGGCTTTTGCTCATCATTTATAAAATATTTAGACCCCTGCAGGGTAAGTGAATGCACATGTTGCTGATATTTACAGTGTGCAGATTAATCCAATTCATCTTCTATAAACTGTTGTGTTCTAGCACTCTTTCTTAAAGAGGTTCTCTGGCTTCAGAGCTGAACCCAGACAACCCCTTTAAGAATCATGTGCACCTAGAATTGTCATATATTTATTTTAGGTTTGCAAAAATTAAAAAATAAGAGCCCTGGGCAACAAGTATCTCTGATTCAATATCTACATAATATTTCCATATAGTGATAAAATATACAGACCAATAAATAACAGCGTACAGTACCGAAATAATACATCCTTAACAGCCTCATTTTTCAAATCTGATGTGGTAATAACTTTGGTATACTTTTAGGTATCAAAAGGATTCTTAGATTGTTTTCTTGTGACAAATTGTACTTTATGTTAGTGATAAATTTTGGTTGATATAAGTGTTGAGCGAGCCTGCTCGGCTGAACTGTTGTTCGGTTCGAGCATCTCTATGCTTGGCAGATCCGAGTGCTCAGCCGAATACTTTGGGTGCTCGAGTATGATTTAATACAATGAAAGTCAATGGGAGACCCCAGCATGAAACCAGGCACCCCCTGCTCTAAAGAAAAGAGGGTGTCTGGTTCACAAAAAAAGGTTAGAAATTGGTGGAAACCCCATCAAAATGGTATGGAAACAGCATTAAGAGGATAGGTGGACAACATACAATAGACAACCACGCAAAGGCTACCGTATATGCTAAAAGCCAGCTATGTGCAGCAATCTATCCATGAGACAGATAACAGCCAGCATACCTTACAATGGCAGCCTTGTGCACTATGAGATATTCCAAACCAGCTCTTATCTGACTGAGAACCAGCAAGCCTCAAAGTTATTTTGCATCTGTTGGATGGCTTGGGTGGACCTGCACACCTAGATCATAGAAACATAGAAACATAGAATGTGTCGGCAGATAATAAGAACCATTTGGCCCATCTAGTCTGCCCAATATATCTGAATCCTATGAATAGTCCCTGGCCCTATCTTATATGAAGGATGGCCTTATGCCTATCCCATGCATGCTTAAACTCCTTCACTGTATTTGCAGCTACCACTTCTGCAGGAAGGCTATTCCATGCATCCACTACTCTCTCAGTAAAGTAATACTTCCTGATATTACTTTTAAACCTTTGCCCCTCTAATTTAAAACTGTGTCCTCTTGTGGTAGTTTTTCTTCTTTTAAATATGCTCTCCTCCTTTACAGAGTTGATTCCCTTTATGTATTTAAAAGTTTCTATCATATCCCCTCTGTCTCTTCTTTCTTCCAAGCTATACATATTAAGGTCCTTTAACCTTTCCTGGTAAGTTTTATCCTGCAATCCATGTACTAGTTTAGTAGCTCTTCTCTGAACTCTCTCTAGAGTATCTATATCCTTCTGGAGATATGGCCTCCAGTACTGCACACAATACTCCAAGTGAGGTCTCACCAGTGTTCTGTACAGCGGCATAAGCACTTCACTCTTTCTACTGCTCATACCTCTCCCTATACATCCAAGCATTCTGCTGGCATTTCGTGCTGCTCTATTACATTGTCTTCCCACCTTTAAGTCTTCTGAAATAATTACTCCTAAATCCCTTTCCTCAGATACTGAGGTCAGGACTGTGTCAAATATTCTATATTCTGCCCTTGGGTTTTTACGCCGCAGGTGCATTATCTTGCACTTATCCACATTAAATTTCAGTTGCCAGAGTTCTGACCATTCTTCTAGTTTTCCTAAATCCTTTTCCATTTGGCGTTTCCCTCCAGGAACATCAACCCTGTTACATATCTTTGTGTCATCAGCAAAAAGACAAACCTTACCATCGAGGCCTTTTGCAATATCACTTATGAAGATATTAAACAAAATTGGTCCCAGTACAGATCCCTGTGGAACCCCACTGGTAACATGACCTTGTTTTGAATGTTCTCCATTGACTACAACCCTCTGTTGTCTGTCACTCAACCACTGCCTAATCCACTCAACAATATGGGAGTCGATGCTCAATGACTGCAGTTTATTGATAAGTCTTTTGTGTGGGACAGTGTCAAAAGCCTTACTAAAATCTAGATATGCGATGTCTACTGCACCTCCACCGTCTATTATTTTAGTCACCCAGTCAAAAAAATCTATAAGATTTGTTTGACATGATCTCCCTGAAGTAAACCCATGTTGTTTTTCATCTTGCAATCCATGGGATTTTAGATGTTCCACAATCCTATCCTTTAATAGGGTTTCCATTAATTTGCCTACTATTGATGTCAGACTCACTGGTCTATAGTTGCTCGATTCCTCCCTACTACCTTTCTTGTGAATGGGCACAACATTTGCCAATTTCCAATCTTCCGGGACGACTCCTGTTACTAATGATTGGTTAAATAAATCTGTTAACGGTTTTGCCAGCTCACCACTAAGCTCTTTTAATAATTTTGGGTGTATCTCATCATGCCCCTGTGACTTATTTGTCTTTACTTTAGACAGCAAACTTAGAACATCTTCCTCTGTAAAGACACATGCATCAAACGATTTATTAGTCATCCTTTCTAGTGGAGGTCCTTCTCCTTTTTCTTTTGTAAAAACTGAACAGAAGTATTCATTAAGGCAGTCGGCTAGCCCTTTATTCTCTTCTACATACCTTCCGTCCTTTGTTTTTAATTTAGTTATTCCTTGTTTTAATTTCCTTTTTTCATTTATATATCTGAAGAATGTCTTATCCCCTTTTTTCATAGACTGAGCTAGTTTTTCTTCTGCCTGCGCTTTAGAAGTTCTTATAACTTGCTTGGCCTCTTTCTGCCTAATCTTGTAGATTTCCTTAACTTCATTGCTCTGGTTTTTTTTTATAATTACAAAATGCTAGCTTTTTATTTTTAATGATTTGGGCCACTTCTGCTGAGTACCACAGTGGTCTCTTCCTTTTTTTGCTTTTACTGACAAGTCTAATGCAATTTTCTGTTGCCTTCAATAATGCACCTTTTAAGTAGTCCCATTTCTCCTGGACTCCATGTAATCCGTTCCAGTCTGATAAGGACTCATTTATGACTAATTTCATTTTTGAAAAGTCTGTTTTTCTAAAATCTAAAACTTTTGTTTTTGTGTGGTGGGACTCTTTCACAGTTCTTATATTAAACCACTCTGACTGGTGATCACTAGATCCCAAGGTTTCGCCTACAATGACATCATATACCGAATCCCCATTTGTGAATACCAAATCCAAAATGGCCTCCCTCCGGGTTGGCTCCTCAACCATTTGTTGTAGGGATAACCCCAGTAGGGAATTTAGAATATCTGTACTCCTGGTAGAACTTGCTATTTTGGTTTTCCAGTTTATATCTGGAAGATTGAAATCTCCCATAATGATAACTTCTCCTTTCATTGTCATTTTAGCGACTAAAAGTTTTAGGATTGTCCTAACATAATGTTCATTAACCTTTCTATACAGTTTTGTCATGTAAAAACTCATTTACATTAACATGGGCATATGGGAAAGACATGCAAATGATCAGAATCTGCCTTGTTTTTCAGCTGTCATAAGACTATGAAAACCAATAGATGGCGCTATTGAGTTATGAACAGCGCCATCTATTGGTTTCACAGTCTTATGACAACTTGTTTTATTTGTGTACAAAAGATAGTTGCTGCGGCGGAGTGACGTTTCGGCACCTCTGTGCCTTCATCAGACTGCAGCAAAGACAAGTAAATATAAATCAGTGAGTATAGTACATATAGTACAGTATAACATGACAACGGATACATAACGCATGTCTATATATGCATGGTACATCCACAAACGTATACATTATGAAAAAACGTGGAATCACGGATCAAAGTTTTTTAAGGAAAAAAAGGAAAGCAAGAAAAAAAGGAAAAGATAATAGTACAAATGCGTAAGTACAAATGCTGGAGTTTTAGGCTGAAAACGCATCGCGGCGATAGTGTGCGTTCCACGTGACGCACTTCCGGTTTCCGGGAGCGCGTCATTATGGCGGGACAGCGCGGGGCTATTTAAACACCTAACACTATGACCACAGACCTCTTAGCGGTATTACCGCACGTTACTCCTAACTGCGTCCACATCTATGTGACTTCCTCCTCCACCAGCGGCACTAGGTAAGTTGCTCCTGGGGCATTAGACCCCCTTCATTACACCTACTAGGCATTAAGAGTTGGTCTGTTAGCAATGTGGTACCAGAGATAATTATACAACTATAGAATTTATAAATAAGCACACGCTCACCTGACAATTACCTTAACTTTAGATCATAGCCTTCCATTTGTTTGATTGAGAGATATCGGCACCTGACTGTGTCCTTACCACAAAAGGCTCTTTTAGCCTAAAACTCCAGCATTTGTACTATTATCTTTTCCTTTTTTTCTTGCTTTCCCCCTTTTTTTTCCTTAAAAAACCTTGATCCGTGATTCCACGTTTTTTCATAATGTATACGTTTGTGGATGTACCATGCATTAATAGACATGCGCTATGTATCCGCTGTCATGTTATACTGTACTATATGTACTATACTCACTGATTTATATTTACTTGTCTTTGCTGCAGTCTGATGAAGGCACAGAGGTGCCGAAACGTCACTCCGCCGCAGCAACTATCTTTTGTACGCAAATAAAACAAGTTGCATTAAATACGACTTGGCTGGAGTCTTTGTATCTAATGTACAATACACTGCAATAAATTCCTATTGCAATATATTGCAGTATATTGTAACAGCAATCAGTAGGGTTGGCAACCAGAATTTTTATTTTTTCTGGACAACTTATCCCAAAATCACGGACAGCAAAAAAAATTTATGGACAAATAGGAAAACCATAATGAATGATAAATATTATTGTATCTATTGTAAAAGGGGTGGGAACCCTACTCCAGCAGAAATATCCACCGAGTGCTACAAGGGCTCTGCTAGTGTATTGTACATGTGAGTTCCACATTGACAATTAGCCCTATAAGATCCAGCCTCTAGCAGGGCCTGGTAGGCTTTGAAACATAGCAGGAGAAATTTGTAAGACCCTGCAATTGCGTCACCAGGGGCCCGATAAAGGATGGAGGAAGCTCCCTTCCTCTGTAAACCCCTTAGTTGCTACTGAAAGCAGCATCTAAGTGCTTAAACATCCGGGATCAGTGCTAGCACCAAACTCGCCCATTGCAGAAGGGTGTCAGCTGTTTGTTACAACAGACACTCTCTTTGCTGATAAACAAGGAGAAACAAAAATAGCAAAAAATTCTGAAAAAGTCAGAAAGGATTTTTTTTAATACTTTCTGACAGAAGTGACCCTAAAATGCCCACATGTAATCCCCACATCATTTCATTTTCACAAATATTGTAATACCACTATACAAAGGTCATTTATTAAGACCAGCTCTTTAGATGCCGTTCTTAATAATCCCCTGTGCTGGCGGTGGATCCGCTGGAGTTATGTAGAGGCACAGGCCTCTTCATAACTTCGGCGGATCCAGTGCCAGTTCTAAATGTAAGACAGCTTCCGAGCTGTCTTATATTTAGATCTTTTTCTACACCTGAATTAGGCATAGAAAATTGTAAATGATACGGGCCTACTGTCCCATCAACTTCCCCACCCACGCCGTGCTAACTTATTTAAACCTGGTGTAAGTGGGAAATAGTCCCAGATTGCAGAGTAACTAACTTTTGCGGCGCAATCTGCGCCTGAAATATGCTTAAGGGTGCTTTCACACTTGCGGCAGAGTGATCGGGCAAGCAGTTCCGTCGCCCGAACTGCCTGTCGGATCCCTCAAAACTTATGCCAACTGATGGCATTTGTAAGACTGATCAGGATCCGGAGCCGTCTTACAAATGCATTGAAATGCCACATGCGTCTTTCTGGTGTCATCCGGAAAAACTGATACGGCATTTATTTTTTTCACCTTTTTTAGGTCTACGCACGGATCCGTCATTCCTGTATTTTGCACTAATACATTCCTATGGAAAAAAATGGCAAGTGATCAGTTCTTTTCCGGTATTAAGCCCCATCGACGGAACTCTATGCTGGAAAATAAAACGCTAGTCTGAAAGTACCCTATTATAGGAGTATTTCAGCTTCATAAATGACCTCCATAATGTTTTAAAGTTTTATGGGGTCACTAACTTTTCAAAAAAGCTTTGATTTGTCATAAAGCTATATCAAAAGTTTAAATCGGTGGAGGTCTGAGCATTGTGACCCCCACCAATCCCTAGAGCTAGGGGAAAGTGCACGCTTACTGCTCGCTGCATGAAATGGACTCCAGAAATTTTTTGGGCCTGTCTAGATTCTGTCCTCAGCAGCGAAGATAGAGAGAGAGTGCAATATGTACATGCTTCTCTCCCCTTGTTCTAGGGATCGTGGGGGTGTCAACACTCAGATCCCCCCCCATCTAAACATTTGATATGTCTCCATGACATATCAAAAGTTTTTAAAAAGTTAGTGCCCCTTTAAAGGTGACATCTCTGAATGTCTAAGGCAGGCATCCTCAAACTGCAGCCCTCCAGCTGTTGAAAAACTACAACTCCCAGCATACCCGAGCAGCCTACAGGTATCAGCCTACAGCAGGGCATTGTGGGAGTTGTAGTTTTACAACAGCTGGAGGGCCGCAGTTTGAGAATGCCTGGGCATTAAAGGGGGTTACATTTTTTGGTGGCCTAAGGCAGTAGAGAGCTTAATTTTATATCCATGATAAATAGTATTTACCCGTGTGAACCCACTTTTTAGGAGATTGCCCCCAAATGGGATTGCTTTCTCTGGACTTTAGCTGGTCATTATTGCATCAAGTCCTGAGCCCACTAGATGATCCTAATGTAGTCTGTTGGGTCAGTCCAATCTGCTTGGCACTACAGACCTGCACTGTTTCTGCGGTTAAAGACACATAGTACACAAACATAGTAACATAGTACACAAGGCCGAAAAAATACATTTGTCCATCCAGTTCGGCCTGTCATCCTGCAAGTTGATCCAGAGGAAGGCAAAAAAAACCTGTGAGGTAGAAGCCAATTTCCCCCACTTTAGGGGAATAAAAATTCCTTCCCGACTCCAATCAGGCATCAGAATAACTCCCTGGCTCAACGACCCCTCTCTAGTAACTATAGCCTGTAATATTATTACGCTCCAGAAATACATCCAGGCCCCTCTTGAATTTCTTTATTGTACTCACCATCACCACCTCCTCAGGCAGAGAGTTCCATAGTCTCACTGCTCTTACTGTAAAGAATCCTCTTCTATGTTTGTGTACAAACCTTCTTTCCTCCAGACGCAGAGGATGTCTCCTCGTCACAGTCACCGTCCTGGGAATGAATAGATAATGGGAGTGATCTCTGTACTGACCCCTGATATATTTATACATATTAATGAGATCTCTTCTCAGTCGTCTTTTTTCTAAAGTGAATAACCCTAAAAGGGGAAATTCCCCTACGCCTGTTTTTGGATTAGAAAAGTCCACCGGGTTTGCAACTTTTCAACAGCATTGCAACTTTTCTTTTCACAATTGTCATTTTATGCCGTCCTCACTAGGGATGAGCGAACTCGAACTGTATAGTTCGGGTTCGTACCGAATTTTGGGGTGTCCGTGACACGGACCCGAACCCGGACATTTTCGTAAAAGTCCGGGTTCGGGTTCGGTGTTCGTCGCTTTCTTCGCGCTTTTGTGACGCTTTCTTGGCGCTTTTTGAAAGGCTGCAAAGCAGCCAATCAACAAGCGTCATACTACTTGCCCCAAGAGGCCGTCACAGCCATGCCTACTATTGGCATGGCTGTGATTGGCCAGAGCACCATGTGACCCAGCCTCTATTTAAGCTGGAGTCACATAGCGCCGCCCGTCACTCTGCTCTGATTAGCGTAGGGAGAGGTTGCGGATGCGACAGTAGGGCGAGATTAGGCAGATTAACTCCTCCAAAGGACTTCACTTGATTAATCGATCGATCTGCAGCTGTGCATCATTGAGCTGCTGATACTCAAATGCTCACTCACTGTTTTTAGGCTGCCCAGACCGTTTGTCAGTCACATTTTTCTGGGGTGATCGGCGGCCATTTTGTGTCTTGTGGTGCGCCAGCACAAGCTGCGACCAAGTGCATTTAACCCTCAATGGTGTGGTTGTTTTTTGGCTAAAGCCTACATCAGGGTGAAGCTGTCACACCAAGTGCATTTAACCAGCAATAGTCTGTTCATTTTTTGGCCATATACAAAATCAGGGGCAAGCTGCGCCTGTCACCAAGTGCATTTAACCCTCAATGGTGTGGTTGTTTTTTGGCTAAAGCCTACATCAGGGTGAAGCTGTCACACCAAGTGCATTTAACCAGCAATAGTCTGTTCATTTTTTGGCCATATACAAAATCAGGGGCAAGCTGCGCCTGTCACCAAGTGCATTTAACCCTCAATGGTGTGGTTGTTTTTTGGCTAAAGCCTACATCAGGGTGAAGCTGTCACACCAAGTGCATTTAACCAGCAATAGTCTGTTCATTTTTTGGCCATATACAAAATCAGGGGCAAGCTGCGCCTGTCACCAAGTGCATTTAACCCTCAATGGTGTGGTTGTTTTCTGGCTAAAGCCTACATCAGGGTGAAGCTGTCACACCAAGTGCATTTAACCAGCAATAGTCTGTTTATTTTTTGGCCATATACTACATCAGGGGCAAGCTGCGCCCGTCACCAAGTGCATTTAACCCTCAGTAGTGTGGTTGGTCAAGCTGTGACACCAAGTGCATTTAACCAGCAATAGTCTGTTCATTTTTTGGCCATATACTACATCAGGGGCAAGCTGCGCCCGTCACCAAGTGCATTTAACCAGCAATAGTGTGGTTATTTTTTGGCCATATCCCAGTCTAATTCTGTCACTAAATCCATACCGGTCACCCAGCGCCTAAATACTAGGCCTCAAATTTATATCCCGCTAAATCTCTCGTTACCGCTGTCCTGTTGTAGCTGGGAAAGTTATTTAGTGTCCGTCAAAGCACATTTTTTGTTCTGGGTTGAAGTACAATTCCCAATTTAGCAATTTCATAATTTAGTGGTTTCTGCTATATCAGAGCTATTTGAAATCTATCCCTAAAAGGGTATATAATATTCAAGGTGCACATTGGGTCATTCAGAATAACTTCACACACACCCGCTACTGTGTATTTTCAAGTCTAATTCTGTCACTAAACCCATACCTGTCACCCAGCGCCTAAATACTAGGCCTCAAATTTATATCCTGCTAAATCTCTCGTTACCGCTGTCCTGTTGTAGCTGGGAAAGTTATTTAGTGTCCGTCAAAGCACATTTTTGTTCTGGGTTGAAGTACAATTCCCAATTTAGCAATTTCATAATTTAGTGGTTTCTGCTATATCAGAGCTATTTGAAATCTATCCCTAAAAGGGTATATAATATTCAAGGTGCACATTGGGTCATTCAGAATAACTTCACACACACCCGCTACTGTGTATTTCCAAGTCTAATTCTGGCACTAAACCCATACCTGTCACCCAGCGCCTAAATACTAGGCCTCAAATTTATATCCCGCTAAATCTCTCGTTACCGCTGTCCTGTTGTAGCTGGGAAAGTTATTTAGTGTCCGTCAAAGCACATTTTTTGTTCTGGGTTTAAATACAATTCCCAATTTAGCAATTTCATAATTTAGTGGTTTCTGCTATATCAGAGCTATTTGAAATCTATCCCTAAAAGGGTAGATCATATTGAAGGTGCACATAGGGTCATTCAGAATAACTTCACACACACCCGCTACTGTGTATTTCCAAGTCTAATTCTGTCACTAAACCCATACCTGTCACCCAGTGCCTAAATACTAGGCCTCAAATTTATATCCTGCTAAATCTCTCGTTACCGCTGTCCTGTTGTAGCTGGGAAAGTTATTTAGTGTCCGTCAAAGCACATTTTTTGTTCTGGGTTGAAGTACAATTCCCAATTTAGCAATTTCATAATTTAGTGGTTTCTGCTATATCAGAGCTATTTGAAATCTATCCCTAAAAGGGTATATAATATTCAAGGTGCACATTGGGTCATTCAGAATAACTTCACACACACCCGCTACTGTGTATTTCCAAGTCTAATTCTGGCACTAAACCCATACCTGTCACCCAGCGCCTAAATACTAGGCCTCAAATTTATATCCCGCTAAATCTGTCCTTAGTGCTGTAGCTGGGCGAGTTATTTAGTGTCCGTTCAAGCACATTTCTTGTTCTGGGTTGAAATACAATTCCCAATTTAGCAATTTCATAATTTAGTGGTTTCTGCTATATCAGAGCTATTTGAAATCTATCCCTAAAAGGGTATATAATATTCAAGGTGCACATAGGGTCATTCAGAATAACTTCACACACCCGCTACTGTGTATTTCCAAATCTAATTCTGTCACTAAACCCATACCTGTCACCCAGCGCCTAAATACTAGGCCTCAAATTTATATCCCGCTAAATCTCTCGTTACCGCTGTCCTGTTGTGGCTGGGAAAGTTATTTAGTGTCCGTCAAAGCACATTTTTTGTTCTGGGTTGAAATACAATTCCCAATTTAGCAATTTCATAATTTAGTGGTTTCTGCTATATCAGAGCTATTTGAAATCTATCCCTAAAAGGGTAGATCATATTGAAGGTGCACATAGGGTCATTCAGAATAACTTCACACACACGCTTCTGTGCATTTCCAAGTCTAATTCTGTCACTAAATCCATACCGGTCACCCAGCGCCTAAATACTAGGCCTCAAATTTATATCCCGCTGAATTTGAATACAATACATTGGGCCAAATAATATATTTGTTGTTGTGGTGAACCATAACAATGAGAAAAACATCTAGTAAGGGACGCGGACGTGGACATGGTCGTGGTGGTGTTAGTGGACCCTCTGGTGCGGACTACTGGGTTGCCACCCTGCTGGATCCACGCTACAAAGACAATGTGCCCACCTTACTTCCTGCACTGGAGCGTGATAGGAAGATGCGCGAGTACAAGCGCACGTTGGTAGACGCGCTACTGAGAGCATTCCCAAATGTCACAGGGGAACAAGTGGAAGCCCAAGGCCAAGGCAGAGGAGGAGCAAGAGGTCGCCAAGGCAGCTGTGTCACGGCCAGCTCCTCTGAGGGCAGGGTTAGCATGGCAGAGATGTGGAAAACTTTTGTCAACACGCCACAGCTAACTGCACCACCACCTGATACGCAACGTGTTAGCAGGAGGCAACATTTCACTAACATGGTGGAACAGTACGTGTGCACACCCCTCCACGTACTGACTGATGGTTCGGCCCCATTCAACTTCTGGGTCTCTAAATTGTCCACGTGGCCAGAGCTAGCCTTTTATGCCTTGGAGGTGCTGGCCTGCCCGGCAGCCAGCGTTTTGTCTGAACGTGTATTCAGCACGGCAGGGGGCGTCATTACAGACAAACGCAGCCGCCTGTCTACAGCCAATGTGGACAAGCTGACGTTCATAAAAATGAACCAGGCATGGATCCCACAGGACCTGTCCATCCCTTGTGCAGATTAGACATTAACTACCTCCCCATAACCATATATTATTGGACTCCAGGGCACTTCCTCATTCAATCCTATTTTTATTTTCATTTTACCATTATATTGCGATGCTACCCAAAGTTGAATGAACCTCTCCTCTGCCTGTGTGCTAGGCCTAAATATATGCCAATGGACTGTTGCAGTGGTGGCTGACATGAAGCCTGATTCTCTGCTATGACATGCAGACTGATTCTCTGCTGACATGAAGCCAGATTGTCTGTTACGGGACCTCTCTGCTCTGCCTGTGTGCTAGGCCTAAATATATGCCAATGGACTGTTGCAGTGGTGGGTGACGTGAAGCCTCATTCTCTGCTATGACATGCAGACTGATTCTCTGCTGACATGAAGCCAGATTGTCTGTTACGGGACCTCTCTCCTCTGCCTGTGTGCTAGGCCTAAATATATGCCAATGGACTGTTGCAGTGGTGGCTGACGTGAAGCCTCATTCTCTGCTATGACATGCAGACTAATTCTCTGCTGACATGAAGCCAGATTGTCTGTTACGGGACCTCTCTCCTCTGCCTGGGTGCTGGGCCTAAATTTATGACAATGGACTGTTGCAGTGGTGGCTGACGTGAAGCCTCATTCTCTGCTATGACATGCAGACTGATTCTCTGCTGACATGAAGCCAGATCCTCTTTTACGGGACCTCTCTCCTCTGCCTGGGTGCTGGGCCTAAATTTATGACAATGGACTGTTGCAGTGGTGGCTGACGTGAAGCCTCATTCTCTGCTATGACATGCAGACTCATTCTCTGCTGACATGAAGCCAGATCCTCTGTTACGGGACCTCTCTCCTCTGCCTGGGTGCTGGGCCTAAATTTATGACAATGGACTGTTGCAGTGGTGGCTGACGTGAAGCCTGATTCTCTGCTATGACATGCAGACTGATTCTCTGCTGACATGAAGCCAGATTGTCTGTTACGGGACCTCTCTGCTCTGCCTGTGTGCTAGGCCTAAATATATGCCAATGGACTGTTGCAGTGGTGGGTGACGTGAAGCCTGATTCTCTGCTATGATATGAAGACTGATTCTCTGCTGACATGAAGCCAGATTGTCTGTTACGGGACCTTTCTCCTCTGCCTGGGTTCTGGGCCTAAATTTATGAAAATTGACTCTTACAGTGGTGGGTGACGTGAAGCCTGATTCTCTGCTATGATATGAAGACTGATTCTCTGCTGACATGAAGCCAGATTGTCTGTTACGGGACCTTTCTCCTCTGCCTGGGTTCTGGGCCTAAATTTATGAAAATTGACTCTTACAGTGGTGGGTGACGTGAAGCCTGATTCTCTGCTATGATATGAAGACTGATTCTCTGCTGACATGAAGCCAGATTGTCTGTTACGGGACCTTTCTCCTCTGCCTGGGTTCTGGGCCTAAATTTATGAAAATTGACTCTTACAGTGGTGGGTGACGTGAAGCCTGATTCTCTGCTATGATATGAAGACTGATTCTCTGCTGACATGAAGCCAGATTCTCTGTTACGGGACCTCTCTCCTCTGCCTGGGTGCTGGGCCTAAATTTATGACAATGGACTGTTGCAGTGGTGGCTGACGTGAAGCCTGATTCTCTGCTATGACATGCAGACTGATTCTCTGCTGACATGAAGCCAGATCCTCTGTTACGGGACCTCTCTCCTCTGCCTGTGTGTGTGCTGGGCCTAAATATATGCCAATGGACTGTTGCAGTGGTGGCTGACGTGAAGCCTCATTCTCTGCTATGACATGCAGACTGATTCTCTGCTGACATGAAGCCAGATTGTCTGTTACGGGACCTCTCTGCTCTGCCTGTGTGCTAGGCCTAAATATATGCCAATGGACTGTTGCAGTGGTGGGTGACGTGAAGCCTGATTCTCTGCTATGATATGAAGACTGATTCTCTGCTGACATGAAGCCAGATTGTCTGTTACGGGACCTTTCTCCTCTGCCTGGGTTCTGTGCCTAAATTTATGAAAATTGACTCTTACAGTGGTGGGTGACGTGAAGCCTGATTCTCTGCTATGATATGAAGACTGATTCTCTGCTGACATGAAGCCAGATCCTCTGTTACGGGACCTCTCTCCTCTGCCTGTGTGTGTGCTGGGCCTAAATATATGCCAATGGACTGTTGCAGTGGTGGCTGACGTGAAGCCTCATTCTCTGCTATGACATGCAGACTGATTCTCTGCTGACATGAAGCCAGATTGTCTGTTACGGGACCTCTCTCTCCTCTGCCTGGGTGCTGGGCCTAAATATATGCCAATGGACTGTTGCAGTGGTGGCTGACGTGAAGCCTGATTCTCTGCTATGACATGCAGACTAATTCTCTGCTGACATGAAGACAGATTCTCTGTTACGGGACCTCTCTCCTCTGCCTGGGTGCCGGGGCCTAAATATCTGAGAATGGACTGTTCCAGTGGTGGGTGACGGGAAGCCAGATTCTCTGCTATGGAACCTCTCTCCAATTGATTTTGGTTAATTTTTATTTATTTAATTTTTATTTTAATTCATTTCCCTATCCACATTTGTTTGCAGGGGATTTACCTACATGTTGCTGCCTTTTGCAGCCCTCTAGCTCTTTCCTGGGCTGTTTTACAGCCTTTTTAGTGCCGAAAAGTTCGGGTCCCCATTGACTTCAATGGGGTTCGGGACGAAGTTCGGATCGGGTTCGGATCCCGAACCCGAACATTTCCGGGATGTTCGGCCGAACTTCTCGAACCCGAACATCCAGGTGTTCGCTCAACTCTAGTCCTCACCTATCTTACTGAAGGGGGTGTGGTGGGGGCGAAGTGTGGTCAGGGTCATTGGCTCCCACTCATTTATCATTATTTATGCCAGAAACTGGCATTAAAATCGACTGAAACCTACTCCGGCCCTGAGCTGCCAGAGATTTAATTCCAGCACACGGACTGCCAGAGGAGGAATGTAATTTATGAGTAGGATTGCGGCTGGCTAGAATCCTAGTCTGCGATATATCAATCTATAATGCTATTACTCATTTTGGTTCAGTAGTTTATTCAAAAAACTGACTTTTATAATATGCAAATTACCTGTCTACCAGCAAGTAGGGCGGCTACTTGCTGGTAGCAGCCGCATCCTCCTTTCATAAAGATGCCCCCTCCTCATGTTGATTGACAGGGCCAGCCAACCCCCCCCCCCCCCCTCTGATGGCCCCGTCCGCATTCAAAATCTGGCGCCTACTATCTGTCTTCAGTCGGCGCAGGCACACTGAGAGGGGGACTCCCACTCGGCCGCTCCTCCCTCAGTGCGCCTGCGCCGGGTGTAGATGTGACGTCATCGGCGCAGGCGCATTGAGGATGGAGTGGCCGAGTGAGCGTCCTCCTCTCAGTGCGCCTGCGCCGACTGAAGACAGCTACGGTGCAGGCGCCAGATTTTGAATGCAGACAGGGCCAGCAGAGGATGAGCGCGTTCGCGGGCCCTGTCAATCAACATGAGGAGGGGGCGTCTGCTACCAGCCAGTAGCCGCCCTACTGGCTGGTAGACCGGTAATTACTGATGAGGATTAGGAGGAGGAGGAGCAGGAGCATCTGGACCTGCAGAAGATGTGAATGACAGACAGCTCCCTTCGGCTGAGGTAGTGGAGCCTTAATTGGCTGAAACCGGGTGCGTGCCACAGGGTGATGCCGAGGTAGCTGCGGAAGGCTGGACCACCACATCGGAACCACGGTTCTCCCAGGCCACTGCATGGCGATGCTGCATATGTTGACGCAGGGTCGTAGTGCCAACAGCACCCTGGCCACGCTTCACCTTCTACCCACATAATATACATGTGGCCACGTTAACCTCCTCTGGAAGCTTAATAAAAAACTGCCACACCGCCGAGTAGGTGATTTTCCCCCCAACAGTCCGCACTGACTGACTGCAACCGCCGCTGCCTCCGTGAACCCCTGCACTACTACTTCCTGGGCACGTAGGCTGCTGCGAAGCCACACTGCTGACTCCCAGCCATGCTACCACGCAGCTGGCTCAGCTGCTGTCTCACAGGCAAGCTGCCACCCTCTTCTCCTGATGATGAAGCCCCTTCTGCACCCTGCTCCCAAGTGCGATCAGCTTCATCATCTTCAAGTAGTGTCTGCACGTCACTGATGTCCTCCTTAACGGTCTCTGGGTCAGGAGCCTGAACCGCTCGCAGCAAAAGCTTCTGCGCCACTCTCCTCATCACTACTTGCCCGCCTAGCGGAGGAAAGTGGCGGATGTCTCCTCAAGATCTTGGCTGGGCAGTAGCTACTGACTGTCCTTTAGCAGTTCATCCTCGCTGTATAGTTGAGCTGAGCCCAGAGCATACAATACTTCTGTGGCTGAGGAAACAGCAAAAGACAGAGGCAAGTTGAGGACAGGTGAGGGACACAGGGCCTGCTCCAAGGCCATGCCAACTAAGGGTACTTTCACACTTGTGGCAGTTCCGTCGCAGGAACTGCCCGCCGGATCCGGCAATACAGACGCAAACTGATGGCATTTGTCATCAGCATGCTGAGGTATTATCTTCATCCTGATAAGGCAAAAAGACTGAACTGAAGACATCCTGATGCATACTGAACGGATTGCTCTCCACTCAGAATGCATTAGGATAAAACTGTTCAGTTATTTTACGGTATTGAGCCCCTGTGACGGAACTCAATGCCGGAAAAGAATAACGCTAGTGTAAAAGTACCTTAAGGGTTGTGTCTGAAGAACCCACCAACTGTTGGCTGGGGGTGTCTGATGTCACTTGGGATGATGTGTATGAGTTAACCAATCAAAAAACCGCTCAGGGTGCTGGTCAAGACACGACCGCTAGATGACATCGGGAGCTCCAGCCTCTCACTGCGACTCCTGCTGCCACACCCCCTTACTCTGCAGCAACCTCTGCTTGCGCCCAAAACATTCAGGCCTCTGCCACTCCTCTGTGCATGGCCTGGCACTTCTCTGCCTGACATACTTGTAGCTGAACTACACAAATTAAAAGGAAATTAAAACACCCCAAAAAGCGACAAATATATTTTTCTTTTTGTGCTAAAATAGTCCACTAAACACTTTCACCACAATTAACTGCAGAAATGTACTGAGAATATATTTTTCTTGTTGTACTAAAATACGCTCTATACACTTTCACCAGAAATAACTGCAACAGTGCAGTGCTTAGATATTTTTCTTGTTGTACTGAAATATGCCCTTATACGCTTTCACCAGAAATAACTTTAACAGTGCAGTAAGTATATATTTTCAGTTTTTTACTGAAATACTCCCCTATATGCTTTTACTGGAAATAACTGCAACAGTGCAGTGTGTATACATTTTTCTTGTTGTACTAAAATACGCCCCTATATGCTTTTACCAGAAATAACTGCAAAAGTGCAGTACATATATATTTTCCTTTTTTTACTTAAATATGCCCCTATACGCTTTCAACAGAAATAACTGCAACAGTGCAGTGCGTATATATTTTCTTTTTTTACTGAAATACACCCCTATACGCTTTCACCAGAAATAACTGCAACAGTGAAGTGCATATATCTTTTTCTTGTTGTACTGAAATACGCCCCTATACGCTTTCATCAGAAATAACTGCAACAGTGCGTATATATATATATATATAAATTATTTATTTTTTTAACTAAAATATGCCCCTATAAACTTTCAATAGAAATAACTGCAGAAGTAAAATGCGTATATACTTTTCTTGTCGTACTGAATAAGATATTAAGATACAAGCCACTAAAGGCTTTTTAACATAACACTTGGAGCCCAATAACAAAAAGCTGCAATGACAGAGCTGTGTAATGACTATTTGGATCCCCAAATAATCGTTCCCTGCACTTGTAAATCACTTTCCTATCAATGTCCCTAGTGCCTTCTGACGTCTCTCCCTGCACTAAGATGCTCTGAAATTATTTCTATCCTTTCCCTGCACTTATAAATCTTTTTTTTTTTTGTCTTTTTTATCCACAATTGCTTTTCCACTTGCTGTCCCTAGCACATTCACACGTCTGTCCCTGCACTCTGAAAGCTGGAAAATGGCAGAATCTAAAATGACTGCCGTATTTATAGAGCTGTGACATCACTGGTCTGGCTGGCTGCTGATTGGTTGCATGCAGGCATGTCAATCTGGGTGATTCCGCCTTCCCAGAGTTCCTTGCCCCATGTCCTCAGTCCTCACACGTGTAGCCTCCATTTGCGATTTGTTACCACGAAGCGCGAGGAAATTCGCATTTGTTGTGAATCGAATTGTTCCTGAAATTCAGATCGAATGCCACTTCCTCAGCTAATTCGCTCACCTCTAAATATAGAGCAAATATAATTGAATATACTTAGCATACAGATTCCGTGTAGTGTAAATCATGTCATTTTCTAGTTCTGCCAGGAACAGGATAGTGAAAGTTGTGGCAACCGGCTTCCCTATCACAGTACCTGCCCTCTGGTGGAACCACTCGCCCTGAAATTAGAAGAAATTATGTTCTAGAACAACAGTCAACTAATCACAAATCTAATGTGTGTAATCCTTGTTCATATCAGAGGTTGACAGGTGATGTCTGATTGCCTGTTCATGGGTGATTAGTTCATATAATACAGCCCACAGTAGGAATAGTAAGGAGTTTGGGATGGGACTTGAGATATTTGTTTCTCTTTGGTAGAGCTATAGTAATAGGGGTGTTTCTATTGAGTTGATCTAGAACAACTGAAATAGCCTTTTTAATGAATAATCTTGAAATAGCAAAAATACAATAGAAATCTTTGAATGTTAATTTTATCTAAGGAAGACCGATGGATTTAAGTTGAATTGAAGTTCTTAAGCACACAAAAAAAGGAAGCGTGCAATAATGTCTCTGTATAATCCTTTGTCATTCACAGCATTTTAACCACACTGTGAGTTACAGAGAATCTGCGGATAACTTGGGCTGATAATTGAAGGCTCTGCACAAAAGAGACTCTATTGAGGAGCAAAGTTTTAGCCTCTCTGTCACTCTTGGATTAGAGCACATCTTCTTAAAATCCAACATGTGAACTTTTCATGCTAATCACTCATTCATTTATTCTCTTTCCTAAAAAGTGTTAACATTGCAGCCCTTAAAATAATGACAAGAAGTTCTTAGTTACTGGGAAAAAGGATCTAATTCAGGAGGAATGAAAATTCTTCTCGAGTGCCACCTATAGGTAGCTATCCTCTAAGTCAGGGATGCCCAACCTGTGTCCCTCCAGCTCTGTTGCAGAACTACAACTCCTGACAGTCTATTAGAGTATACTGGGAGGTGCAGTTTTCCAACAGCTGGAGGGCCGCAGGCTGATCATCCCTGCTCTAAGTCAATCTCTGACCCATTAAATTGCTTTGAAAGGGGACATATTTTGAAAATTGACTTACAAGGTAACTACCTACAGATGGCACCCCAGAAACAGTCTTCTTCCTTCTGGAGGAGCTACTTTGCATACTTGTTCCCAGGGACCATTGCCTGTAGAGCTGGAAGTTCTCATTAGATAAATATCAGTCAAACCCAAAATGTTGAACTTAGGGTGGGGTCACACTAGCGTTAGGGAGTCCGTTATGGATTTCCGTTATAGAACATAACGAAATCTATAGGATGGAATGCAAAACAGAAGCCTTTAAGAGGCATTCCGTTTTGCAACGTCCTAATAAAAAGTCTATAGGAAAACATAAAGGATACGTCTGGGTCCCGTTATGCAAGACGGAAAAAATGTCCTGTCGACAGGACTTTGCTTTCCGTCTTGCATAATGGGAACCAGATGGATCCGTTTTGATTCCCATAGACTTCTATTAGGACGGAGAGCAAACGGAATGCCTTTTAAAGGCGTCCGTTTTGCATTCCGTCATAATGCAAGTCTATGTCCTTCCATCTTATGGATTCCGTTATGTTCCGTTATAACCCTGTTCTAACGGAAAGCCATAACAGACTTCATAACGCTAGTGTGAACCCACCCTTACCTGGAGAGTATTGTTTCTTTCTAAGAAGAAGTACATAAGTACACAAAATATACCTCATATCAAGGGATCAGTGAATTTCTTAAAATTCATTTCAGCCCTGATTCTAGTAGATCATTTGAAAGATTCTGATACTCTGAGGTCTCCTGGAACCTATATGTTTCTCTCGTCTTTTTCTTTTCTTTTTTAGAAATATTTTACTCTCTCCTTCTGTTTCCCTTTTAAACTCTTTAAAACAATGGCAGCATTTGAAATATCAGAATACTGTATATAGCTATTGATGAACACATAGTTTGCATTGTTAACTAACATTCTGTTAATTTGTTAAGCTTTTTTAAGTAAAAAAAATAAATAATAATAATTGTCCATTATTGGGGACAGATACCTGCCAGTGTTAGGCTACTTTCACATGAACATTTTTTGCGGATCTGTCATGGATCTGTTTTGTCCCCATTGACAATGAATGGGGACAAAATGGAAGCGTTTTTCCACACTATTGAGATCCTATGATGGATCTCAATAGCGGAATTGAAAACGCTAATGTCAAAGTAGCCTTACACGCACAATAGTATCAGAAAAAGCAGTGACTTGTTCTGAACAAGCGGTTTTAGAAAAAAAATATGGCACAAACGGACAACCTTTGCAGCCAAAATATACCCTCCTGGTGATACAGTAAAATACACTTATTTATATACACTTGCTAACTGTAAAAAAATTGCTACTTTTTTTGGAAAAAAAATTATGCAATTGCACAACATCTGTGACCAAAATATATCCTGCCGGTGATGCTGAAATATACACTTATTGTACACATTTTAGGGTGGGTTCTCACAAGCATTATAAATTCCATTATAGGGTAACATTATAACAGTTATAATGGAATATAATGGAATTTTAGGACAAAATGTAAAAAAGGAAACCTTTAGGAGGCATTAATACATGTCTATGGCCCCAAATAATGGTTCTGTCTTTTGTTCTGTTTTTTGTTCTGTTATACATGACGGAAAAAAAAGTCCTGTCAACATTTCCGCCAAGGTTTTTGGGTTTTGACATCTCTGCGTTTACTGTGTGTCAAACAAGTGTTGAATTAATAAACCACCTTTTCTACTTTTTCTGAAACAAAAAGTGGGTGCATTTTAAAAAATAAAAAATAAAATAATTGTAAATTCAGCAGAAATTTACAATGATGCAGACTGTGGATGAAAGTAATCACAAGTACTTTGTGGCTGCCATTAACAAGGGCACTCTGTGACTAGCACTGTTATCGGGGACATTATGTACAGAAGTTTTCTTCTTTGTCTATCCTTTACCTCAAAATATCTGGTATGTGTGGTGAGGGATGACCAACTTTAAAAATACAATTATTTCACAATACAGTGGTCCCTCAAGTTATAATATTAATTGGTTCCAGGACCAATTGTAAGTTGAGTAATCGGTTCCAAAGCCCCAAAATGTCATCCAAGATAAGAAAAAATGAATATTTAAGAAAAATAAGCAGATAACTAAGAGAGATAAAACAAGTCCTTACATATAACAGCCAGGAAAGCTGCTAAATAGCAAATATTACAGCTATTTTACCAGAGAAGTTACCTTGAGTGGTTGGATCTGACTCTGAGACATTGCATGTTGAGTGTAATTTCAACTTATGATGGCCCATAAAAGACCATTGTAATATTGTATCCTGAGGCCATTGTGTCTTGACGGATCACTATACTCTATTGCAGGAGGTCTATCCTATATCCTATATGTGCCTATTAGAGTTGAGCGAACACCTGGATGTTCGGGTTCGAGAAGTTCGGCCGAACATCCCGGAAATGTTCGGGTTCGGGATCCGAACCCGATCCGAACTTCGTCCCGAACCCGAACCCCATTGAAGTCAATGGGGACCCGAACTTTTCGGCACTAAAAAGGCTGTAAAACAGCCCAGGAAAGAGCTAGAGGGCTGCAAAAGGCAGCAACATGTAGGTAAATCCCCTGCAAACAAATGTGGATAGGGAAATGAATTAAAATAAAAATTAAATAAATAAAAATTAACCAAAATCAATTGGAGAGAGGTTCCATAGCAGAGAATCTGGCTTCCCGTCACCCACCACTGGAACAGTCCATTCTCAGATATTTAGGCCCCGGAACCCAGGCAGAGGAGAGAGGTCCCGTAACAGAGAATCTGGCTTCATGTCAGCAGAGAATTAGTCTGCATGTCATAGCAGAGAATGAGGCTTCACGTCAGCCACCACTGCAACAGTCCATTGGCATATATTTAGGCCCAGCACACACACAGGCAGAGGAGAGAGGTCCCGTAACAGAGAATCTGGCTTCATGTCAGCAGAGAATCAGTCTGCATGTCATAGCAGAGAATGAGGCTTCACGTCAGCCACCACTGCAACAGTCCATTGGCATATATTTAGGCCCAGCACACACACAGGCAGAGGAGAGAGGTCCCGTAACAGAGAATCTGGCTTCATGTCAGCAGAGAATCAGTCTGCATGTCATAGCAGAGAATGAGGCTTCACGTCAGCCACCACTGCAACAGTCCATTGTCATAAATTTAGGCCCAGCACTAGTGTTGAGCGGCATGTCCCATATTCGAATTCGCGAAATTTTGTGAATATTCGAAAGAATATTCGTAAAATATTCGCGATTATTCAAATTCGTTATTATTTCGCATATGCGATAATTCGAATTATCGCATAATACATATGCTATGCAAAATTCACATGTGCGCTAATGAAATCGCCTTACGAAGATTCGCAACTCAATTCAATCACTAATGTATGAATGCAATGCCCTTTGCCTCTGTTCTGGGACAAGTGTAGATATTCGCATGTGCGCTAATAAAATCGCCTTACGAAGATTCGCACCTCAATCACTTTCTAGGGAATGTGAGACTTTTGGGAATCAATCGAGATACAGTGGGGGGTGATGACAGTAGTTGACAGAGTACAGATCAATGTAATCTGTAAGGTGGAAAGTAAAATAAAAAATACGAATATTCGTAAATCGAATTTTACGAAGTTCTACGTATTCGCGAATATGGTGCTATACTATATGAATGCACAGGCCTTTGCCTCTCTGTTCTGGGGACAAGTGTAGATATTTGCATTTGCGTTAATAAAATCGCCTTACGAAGATTCGCAGCTCAATTCAATCACTAATGTATGAATGCAAAGCCCTTTGCCTCTGTTCTGGGACAAGTGTAGATATTCGCATGTGCGCTAATAAAATCGCCTTACGAAGATTCGCAACTCAATTCACTAATGTATGAATGCAAAGCCCTTTGCCTCTGTTCTGGGACGTGCCGATATTCGCATGTGCGCTAATAAAATCGCCTTACGAAGATTCGCAACTCAATTCACTAATGTATGAATGCAAAGCCCTTTGCCTCTGTTCTGGGACGTGCCGATATTCGCATGTGCGCTAATAAAATCGCCTTACGAAGATTCGCAACTCAATTCACTAATGTATGAATGCAAAGCCCTTTGCCTCTGTTCTGGGACGTGCCGATATTCGCATGTGCGCTAATAAAATCGCCTTACGAAGATTCGCAACTCAATTCACTAATGTATGAATGCAAAGCCCTTTGCCTCTGTTCTGGGACGTGCCGATATTCGCATGTGCGCTAATAACATCGCCTTACGAAGATTCGCGCCTCAATCACTTTCTAGGCAATGTGAGTAAGATCTGAGCTGTTGGACCTTTGGGAAACAATCAATTATATGTGTACTGTAATTTTGTGGGGGGGGGAAAAAAACAAAAAACGAATATTCGTTTTTACGAATATATAGCACTATATTCGAAATATTCGCGAAATCGCGAAGTTGCGATATTCGCGAAAAAAATTTGCTTTTCGAATATTCGCGCTCAACACTACCCAGCACCCAGGCAGAGGAGAGAGGTCCCGTAACAGACAATCTGGCTTCATGTCAGCAGAGAATCAGTCTGCATGTCATAGCAGAGAATGAGGCTTCACGTCAGCCACCACTGCAACAGTCCATTGGCATATATTTAGGCCCAGCACCCAGGCAGAGGAGAGAGGTCCCGTAACAGACAATCTGGCTTCATGTCAGCAGAGAATCAGTCTTCATATCATAGCAGAGAATCAGGCTTCACGTCACCCACCACTGTAAGAGTCCATTTTCATAAATTTAGGCCCAGCACACAGGCAGAGGAGAGAGGTCCCGTAACAGAGGATCTGGCTTCATGTCAGCAGAGAATCAGTCTGCATGTCATAGCAGAGAATCAGGCTTCACGTCACCCAACATTGGAACAGTCCATTGGCATATATTTAGGCCCCGGCACCCAGACAGAGGAGAGGTTCATTCAACTTTGGGTAGCCTCGCAATATAATGGTAAAATGAAAATAAAAATAGGATTGAATGAGGAAGTGCCCTGGAGTCCAATAATATATGGTTAAGGGGAGGTAGTTAATGTCTAATCTGGACAAGGGACGGACAGATCCTGTGGGATCCATGCCTGGTTCATTTTTATGAACGTCAGCTTGTCCACATTGGCTGTAGACAGGCGGCTGCGTTTGAGGCCTAGTATTTAGGCGCTGGGTGACCGGTATGGATTTAGTGACAGAATTAGACTTGGAAATGCACAGTAGCGTGTGTGTGAAGTTATTCTGAATGACCCTATGTGCACCTTGAATATTATATACCCTTTTAGGGATAGATTTCAAATAGCTCTGATATAGCAGAAACCACTAAATTATGAAATTGCTAAATTGGGAATTGTATTTCAACCCAGAACAAGAAATGTGCTTGAACGGACACTAAATAACTCGCCCAGCTACAGCACTAACGACAGATTTAGCTGGATATGAATTTGAGGCCTAGTATTTAGGCGCTGGGTGACAGGTATGGGTTTAGTGACAGAATTAGACTTGGAAATGCACAGTAGCGGGTGTGTGAAGTTATTCTGAATGACCCTATGTGCACCTTGAATATTATATACCCTTTTAGGGATAGATTTCAAATAGCTCTGATACAGCAGAAACCACTAAATTTTTAAATTGCTAAATTGGGAATTGTATTTCAACCCAGAACAAAAAATGTGCTTTGACGGACACTAAATAACTTTCCCAGCCACAACAGGACAGCGTTAACGAGAGATTTAGCAGGATATAAATTTGAGGCCTAGTATTTAGGCGCTGGGTGACAGGTATGGGTTTAGTGACAGAATTAGACTTGGAAATACACAGTAGCGGGTGTGTGTGAAGTTATTCTGAATGACACAATGTGCACCTTGAATATTATATACCCTTTTAGGGATAGATTTCAAATAGCTCTGATATAGCAGAAACCACTAAATTATGAAATTGCTAAATTGGGAATTGTATTTCAACCCAGAACAAGAAATGTGCTTGAACGGACACTAAATAACTCGCCCAGCTACAGCACTAGGGACAGATTTAGCTGGATATAAATTTGAGGCCTAGTATTTAGGCGCTGGGTGACAGGTATGGGTTTAGTGCCAGAATTAGACTTGGAAATACACAGTAGCGGGTGTGTGTGAAGTTATTCTGAATGACCCAATGTGCACCTTGAATATTATATACCCTTTTAGGGATAGATTTCAAATAGCTCTGATATAGCAGAAACCACTAAATTATGAAATTGCTAAATTGGGAATTGTATTTCAACCCAGAACAAGAAATGTGCTTGAACGGACACTAAATAACTCGCCCAGCTACAGCACTAGGGACAGATTTAGCGGGATATAAATTTGAGGCCTAGTATTTAGGCGCTGGGTGACAGGTATGGGTTTAGTGCCAGAATTAGACTTGGAAATACACAGTAGCGGGTGTGTGTGAAGTTATTCTGAATGACCCAATGTGCACCTTGAATATTATATACCCTTTTAGGGATAGATTTCAAATAGCTCTGATATAGCAGAAACCACTAAATTATGAAATTGCTAAATTGGGAATTGTATTTCAACCCAGAACAAGAAATGTGCTTGAACGGACACTAAATAACTCGCCCAGCTACAGCACTAGGGACAGATTTAGCTGGATATAAATTTGAGGCCTAGTATTTAGGCGCTGGGTGACAGGTATGGGTTTAGTGCCAGAATTAGACTTGGAAATACACAGTAGCGGGTGTGTGTGAAGTTATTCTGAATGACCCAATGTGCACCTTGAATATTATATACCCTTTTAGGGATAGATTTCAAATAGCTCTGATATAGCAGAAACCACTAAATTATGAAATTGCTAAATTGGGAATTGTATTTCAACCCAGAACAAGAAATGTGCTTGAACGGACACTAAATAACTCGCCCAGCTACAGCACTAAGGACAGATTTAGCGGGATATAAATTTGAGGCCTAGTATTTAGGCGCTGGGTGACCGGTATGGATTTAGTGACAGAATTAGACTGGGATATGGCCAAAAAATAAACAGACTATTGCTGGTTAAATGCACTTGGTGTGACAGCTTCACCCTGATGTAGGCTTTAGCCAAAAAACAAACACACCATTGAGGGTTAAATGCACTTGGTGACAGGCGCAGCTTGCCCCTGATTTAGTATATGGCCAAAAAATGAACAGACTATTGCTGGTTAAATGCACTTGGTGTGACAGCTTCACCCTGATGTAGGCTTTAGCCAAAAAACAACCACACCATTGAGGGTTAAATGCACTTGGTGACAGGCGCAGCTTGCCCCTGATTTTGTATATGGCCAAAAAATGAACAGACTATTGCTGGTTAAATGCACTTGGTGTGACAGCTTCACCCTGATGTAGGCTTTAGCCAAAAAACAACCACACCATTGAGGGTTAAATGCACTTGGTGACAGGCACAGCTTGCCCCTGATTTTGTATATGGCCAAAAAATGAACAGACTATTGCTGGTTAAATGCACTTGGTGTGACAGCTTCACCCTGATGTAGGCTTTAGCCAAAAAACAACCACACCATTGAGGGTTAAATGCACTTGGTCGCAGCTTGTGCTGGCGCACCACAAGACACAAAATGGCCGCCGATCACCCCAGAAAAATGTGACTGACAAACGGTCTGGGCAGCCTAAAAACAGTGAGCAATTGAGGATCAGCAGCTCAATGATCCACAGCTGCAGATCGATCAGTTAATCAAGTCCTTTGGAGGAGTTAATCTGCCTAATCTCGCCCTACTGTCGCAGCCGCAACCTCTCCCTACGCTAATCAGAGCAGAGTGACGGGCGGCGCTATGTGACTCCAGCTTAAATAGAGGCTGGGTCACATGGTGCTCTGGCCAATCACAGCCATGCCAATAGTAGGCATGGCTGTGATGGCCTCTTGGGGCAAGTAGTATGACGCTTGTTGATTGGCTGCTTTGCAGCCTTTCAAAAAGCGCCAAGAAAGCGTCACAAAAGCGCGAAGAAAGCGACGAACACCGAACCCGAACCCGGACTTTTACGAAAATGTCCGGGTTCGGGTCCGTGTCACGGACACCCCAAAATTCGGTACGAACCCGAACTATACAGTTCGAGTTCGCTCATCCCTAGTGCCTATGTGTGGCCACCTAGTGTTTGTGATGTGAATTGCAGCCTTTCAAGTTACTTCTTTGTTGCAATATTGTATTGAATTGGTTTCATGAGAAACTGAACATCTTAACTAAATTCGAGCTAAGTAAAAGGTGGACACATTCCTAGCTGTTATGGGGACACACTATATGGCTGGCTTAATTTTTGGGGTCAGTGTTTGAATGGCACTGTTTTAGAGAGCACTGTGGGGTTGGATGAGCTCTACATTATTGTAAGTGACTCAGAAGAACGATCAATGCAAAACTTTTCTTATGTTTGCTTAGTGCAGTCCTGGGGAGATGAGATTCTCTCTTTTGAGTTCTTCACCACCTCCTCGGGGCATGCGCTAGGCATAGCAAAGTGATTCATTTTTGCTATTAAAGACATGTTCATAGGGTATGCCAGGGCATGTTCAGCAACACAGAGAGGAGTAGATATATATGGCTATTTTCATTTTAGTTTATTGCAGTCAAGGGAAGAGCAGAATGTTTCACAAATCATATAAACTACAATGGAGATTGGAGAAAGAAGCATGCAGGCAGAGCCTCCTGCCCGACTCGTTTGCTCCTCTCTGGATTAAAAGTCATCATGGCAGAAATATCTCAGTAACATCCCTTTCAATTAAGTCATTGGGAGTGGTACAATTTAAAACCTGGCACAAATAAGTTTGTGCATCTCAGCTTTAAAGACTCTTAAAGATGCAATTTTCAGCAGGATGAACACTTGGTGATAACAAACCTTAATTACAATTGGAATAGCATCAGAGTGGTGCCACATGATTATTGTTTGGATGAACGGGTAATTGGTGCTTTCGCTTCTCATCTTCCATTGTGTCTATCAAGATCTATTAGTCAAAAAAATATATATCAGGCAATGCTTTGTAATGGAAAAAACTTGATTTATTATATTCTAAATGCTGGAATCCCCAAGTATAATCCAGGATAAAGCGCCCAAAGGCTTATAGTGGTACTAATTCATGGAAAGGATGTAGAAAATGACTTTAGGTGAATTTAAAAAAAGAATTGCATCTATTTTTTTCTTTTTAAAAGACAATGCACTTTTATTAAACTGTACATTTACGTTATATTTATTATACCTAGTATTATTTTAGGAATGGTTAGATAATTTTTCCAACTTTTGCTTATAAAGTATGTTGCAGAGTACCCATCATGGATGTCAAAGTCAGTTCATAACAACAAATAGCTGAGATGTCTTCGTTCAGATTTTGTCCTGGTCTCTTTTTCAATTTTTATCTATAAATGTTCTCATAAGATTATCAGCTATTTTATCATCTATCCCACCCCATCGTCAAGAAAGACATTCCTGGAGTCAAGGTTACTGTATGTTTGTATATGATCAATAATATAAATTTTCCCCTTCAATTCCATAAAGGGTTACAACAATTTCATAAATATAAACATCATAGACATACAGTACAGACCAAAAGTTTGGACACACCTTCTCTTTTAAAGAGTTTTCTTTATTTTCATGTGAAAATTGTAGATTCACACTGAAGGCACCAAAAGTATGAATTAATACATGTGGAATTATATACTTATCAAAAAAGTATGAAACAACTGAAAATATGTCATATTCGAGGTTCTTCAAAGAAGCCACCTTTTGCTTTGATTACTGTTTTGCACACTCTTGGCATTCTCTTGATGAGCTTCAAGAGGTAGTCACCTGAAATGGTTTTCACTTCACAGGTGTGCCCTTTCAGGTTTAATAAGTGGGATTTCTTGCCTTATAAATGGGGTTGGGACCATCAGTTGCGTTGAGGAGAAGTCAGGTGGATACACAGTTGATAGTCGTACTGAATAGACTGTTAGAATTTGTATTATGGCTAGAAAAAAGCAGCTAAGTAAAGAAAAATGAGTGGCCATCATTACTTTAAGAAATGAAGGTAAGTCAGTCCGAAAAATTGGGAAAACTTTGAAAGTGTCCCCAAGTGCAGTCACAAAAACCATCAAGCGCTGCAAAGAAACTGACTCACATGCCGACCGCCCCAGGAAAGCAAGACCAAGAGTCACCTCTGCTGCGGAGGATAAGTCCATCCGAGTCACCAGCCTCAGAAATCGCAGGTTAACAGCAGCTCAGATTAGAGACCAGGTCAATGCCACACAGAGTTCTAGCAGCAGACACATCTCTAGATCAACTGTTAAGAGGAGACTGTGTGAATCAGGCCTTCATGGTAGAATATCTGCTAGGAAACCACTGCTAAGGACAGGCAACAAGCAAAAGAGAATTGTTTGGGCTAAAGAACACAAGGAATGGACATTAGACCAGTGGAAATCTGTGCTTTCGTCTGATGAGTCCAAATTTGAGATCTTTGGTTCCAACCACCGTGTCTTTGTGCGACGCAGAAAAAGTGAACGGATGGACTCTACATGCCTGGTTCCCACCGTGAAGCATGGAGGAGGAGGTGTGATGGTGTGGGGGTGCTTTGCTGGTTACACTGTTGGGGATTGGGGATGGCTACCACAGTATCTTGCAGCGGCATGCTATTCCATCCGGTTTGCGTTTAGTTGGACCATCATTTATTTTTCAACAGGACAATGACTCCAAACACACCTCTAGGCTGTGTAAGGGCTATTTGACCATGAAGGAGAGTGATGGGGTGCTGCGCCAGATGACCTGGCCTCCACAGTCACCGGACCTGAACCCAATCAAGATGGTTTGGGGTAAGCTGGACCGCAGAGTGAAGGCAAAAGGGCCAACAAGTGCTAAGCATCTCTGGGAACTCCTTCAAGACTGTTGGAAGACCATTTCAGGTGACTACCTCTTGAAGCTCATCAAGAGAATGCCAAGAGTGTGCAAAGCAGTAATCAAAGCAAAAGGTGGCTACTTTGAAGAACCTAGAATATGACATATTTTCAGTTGTTTCATACTTTTTTGGTAAGTATATAATTCCACATGTGTTAATTCATAGTTTTGATGCCTTCAGTGTGAATCTACAATTTTCATAGTCATGAAAATAAAGAAAACTCTTTAAATGAGAAGGTGTGTCCAAACTTTTGGTCTGTACTGTATGTAAGAAATCTCCATTGAAGAGAATTCCCACAATCACGCTAAAACAGGGCTGGCCAACCTGCGGCTCTCCAACTGTTGTAAAACTACAATTCCCGCCATGCCTTGCTGTAGGCTGATAGCTATAGGCTGTCTGGGATGCTGGGAGTGGTAGTTTTGCAAGAGCTGGAGAGCCCTAGGTTGGCCATCCCTGCTCTAAAGTAAAGGGGTGCAAAGTCTTCTGCTAAGCATTTCATCTCATCAGCTCCTAGACAAGCTGTGTATGTGGAAAATATGTGAAAGAGCATATGCAACTCTCTGCAGCAAAGGGGTTACATCAGCCAGCAAAGCACTTGGACTCCTTTTGTTTAGTCATCAGGGGTCCGACTCTCAGATGACTAGTTTCCATGTATTGAAACTTCTTACATTTCTAGATGACGTCTCAGAATTTGTACAAAATCAATAGTTTATTTTTGCTAGTAAGAGAAGACCTATCTAGGACTCTGGTGAAATTTTCTGAAGGATGTTACTGCTGGTCATATGTGTGAAGAATGGAAATAATATACTTATAGTCACTGTATTTCATGTTCTCAATATTAACCAGTGGTTGCAATTTTTTTAAATTGAGAATTTATAAATTACTGCGAAAAGTGCACCACAATGATATGCAACTGACAACACTGGCTAATCCCTCAAGCTAATGTTAAAAACTTAGACTTTAGCCAATGTATTCCAGTCAGGAACATATCGGAGCCCTTTTGCACCACCGTCAAGGTATCTCAGCGTGGCATGGGTTCCTACCACTAAGCTACCTACAGAGTGTGAACAATGGTCTGAGAGGTGCTAAGATACAACTTACAGCCAAGCTCCCACATACCTCCATAGTGAGATCACTCAGGCAGTGGGAGAGATGATAAGGCTGTAGGCCCCACCTATAACTGGCCAAGTGACACAGGCTACTAGATGCAACAGAATGCTACCAGCAGTACGCAATGGCACATTCTAAACATATCAAGAAAAATAACTGAAATAAAGTGTAAGCTGTAAATTGTATCTTAGCACCTCTCAGACCATTGTTCACACTCCGTAGGTAGCTTAGTGGTAGGAACCCATGCCATGCTGAGATACCTTGACGGTGGCACAAAAGGGTTCCGATGTGTTCCTGACTGAAATACATTGGCTAAAGTCTCAGTTCTTAACATCAGCCTGAGGGATTAGCCAGTGTTGTCAGTTGCATATCATTGTGGTGTACCTTTTATTTATATTTATGATTTATGTATTTTTATGTTTGCATCCACACATTATCCCATCTTGTGTAGGATGCCATTGTGGTGCATGTGGTCCGCTGCCATCATCCTCCATTGTATGCATTTTTGCTGGGGATTGCCGTTAGCAACGGATCACATGTGGAGGAATTGCTCCCCCGGTTATAAACACGCTACAGTGTTTTGGGATTTTGAGCATTTCCTCCCACGGCCACTTTATTTCAGTTATTTTACATTGAGAATTTGCTGCTGAATTTTAATTAAAGGCGTTCTCTGGTCCTATAATGAGTTCCAAACAATGCATATTTTGCCCCATATGCCTATTTTCTTGACAGCACTTTCCATTCCCTGTTCTCAGCATTATTCCATCAGGACAGGAGGTTTACATGCAGTTCTTCCTGTTTTCATCACCTTCCTGCTGGTTTTTCTGGAATGTATTGCTTGTTCTACCTAAAATTGGGAGAGGAGGTGTAGAGGGCGTGACTACTGCAGGGGGAACAGTATGACAGGGGGAGCAAAGCCTGTTGGGTTTGTTTGGCAAACCCAGCAAGAAGCTTATAAAAAGAGTAAGTTCTGCATACAAATATCCTTACAGGGTGCAGTGACGAACAGGGGAAGGAAAGCTCCAACAAAAACAGTGGTTACAGTAGGCAGATAAAAAAATTAAGTGTCCACATAAGTTTGGAGGCATTAGGTTCCTGAGATAGCAAGGTGCCACCACAGTACAATAGAACTGTAAAAACAAAGTATCATGCTAAAACTAAATTCATTTGTATGCCAACTGTACTAAGTATGCAAATAAAGATATTTTCTATGACTAAATCTAGTGGGATTTGCAGGACTTCTTAGATTTGCATAGGAATTCTAAGTCTGGAATATCATTAGAAAGGTGAGGTTTTAAGTCTGGTTCAACAAGATGCCTGTTGCTTCATTTTTCCAAAAAGGTTATATAAAGGTCTCAAACAAAAGGAGGATAATCATCAGACAAGATATTCATTATTAATTTGTAATGGCTGACTCTTCTTAGCTGTTTTTAGATGCCTGTTGCTTCATTTTTCCAAAAAGGTTATATAAAGGTCTCAAACAAAAGGAGGATATCATCAGACAAGATATTCATTATTAATTTGTAATGGCTGACTCTTCTTAGCTGTTTTAGCTTTTTTATCACAGCGTTCTGATTGCAATCATTGTATTCTGAAATTACTGAAAAAGATGCCTAGAATGTTCTGCAAAGTTTTTTCATTTTTTTCATTCAATGTATCTCCATAAAAAAGGTATTCTCATTTTAGGCATCTATGGCAGAACTGTATTTGTCCTGTTTAAAACAATGGAGGCCCAATGGATCCTTTTTTAGCTTCCGAAATGGCAAAACAGCTCAACTTTACTGACCACATGTGGACTAATAGGTAGTGGAGTCTTTTTCTACATACAGTGGCATAATAAAATGTATTTTCCACAATATTACCCTAAATAACAGCACAATTTCGTCCCATCATTTACAATTTATTCTTTAACCCCAGTAAGAACCCATGAGGGCAGGGCCGTCTTTAATATTGATTTGACCCTGGGCAAAAATGTACTTGGGCCCCCTGGATCCAGCCTTCCCATACCCTTGCATGCAATCACAGCCTCCACCACAACACACACACACATAATTCACACACCTGGTAGAGTACAGTGAATGACTGTAAATACCTCCAGTTCTGAAGACTCCAACGGCTCAGGATCAGTGCTCTGGGCAGCTGGGCTCAGGCTGGAAGTGGGCACCGCTCTGCAGGAAGGAGACAGGGGCTTAGCTCACCCTAGCATTACAGTGCACCCTAGCACCGCACAGTATGCAGTATAGCACCCTATAGTATACAGCACCCCACAGTATGCAGTAAAGCACCCTATAGTTCACAGCACCCCACAGTATGCAGTATAGCACCCTATAGTATACAGCACCCCACAGTATGCAGTATAGCACTCTATAGTATAAAGCAACCCACAGTATGCAGTATAGCACCCCACAGTATACAGCACCCCACAGTATACAGCACCCCACACTATACAGTATACAGCACCCCCACAGTATATAGTAGAGCAGTATAGAATCCCACAGTATACAGCACCTCACAGTATAAAACACCCCACACTATACAGCACCCCACACTTTACAGTACAGCAGCATAGCACTCCACAATATACAGCTGTCATGGTCTTACCTTCTTACTGTTCTCCTTCGTTTGACATGTGCTGGCGGCCATCTTGGTTTCTGGGTTTCTTGTAGCCTCCCACCCTGCGGCTTCTCCTTCCCACTGGGAGGAGCTGGATGCCTAGCTCATATATATAGAAGGTCTGTGGCTTCAGTTCCTTGCTTGGTCCTCCTGTGTTCACATGCTTCTAAGACTGCTGCTGCTTCTGGTTCCTGATCCTGGCCTCGTCTGACTACCCCGTTGGTTCCTGATCCTGGCTTCGTCTGACTACCCTGCTGGTTCCTGATCCAGGCTTCGTCTGACTACCCTCCTGGTTCCTGACCTCTGTCTACGCAAGACCCTGCTTCGGTTTAGCCATCCGTTTGGACTTTTGCTACAGCTTGATTTTCAATAAAGCCTTCTTATTTCCACTTATCTCTTGTTGTACGTCTGGTTCATGGTTCCATGACATTAGGACCAAGCCATGAATTCTGACGGTACAGGGCCATCCTCGCTACCTACGCTGGTTGCCAGACTTGATCAGCAGGATCACCTGTTGGGTCGGTTCGCTGTGGCGTTGCAAACCCTGCTTGAACGCACGGCTCATTTCGCTTCCGTTGCCGATGGGTCGGTTGTCGCTCCTGGGCCCGCTCCTACTGCCGCTCCGGTTGTTGCGCCAGAGTCTACCCCGACACCTGTTGCTGCGCCTGCGGTGTCTCGGGGTATGACCGGTTCTGCCCCCCTTCCACAGCGCTTTGGGGGAGAGCCAACTCAGTGCCGAGGTTTCCTTAACCAGGTGGGCATTTATTTCGAGTTGCTGCCACATGCCTTTCCTACTGAGAGATCAAAGGTGGGCTTCTTGATCTCGCTGCTCTCGGACAAGGCCTTGGCCTGGGCCAGCCCTTTATGGGAGAACAACAATCCGGTGGTTGCCGAGTTTTCCGGTTTTGTTGCTTCTCTTCGGAAGGTATTCGATGTGCCGGCTCGTGCTGCCTCTGCTGCGAAGCTCCTTATGTCCATCAGACAGGGTTCACGATCCGTAGCTGAATACGCCATTGAGTTTCGTACCCTGGCAGCAGAGGTGGGCTGGAATAATGAGGCTCTGGTCGCTGCTTTCTCTCATGGTCTCTCGGATGCCTTGAAGGATGAGGTTGCAGCTAAGGACCTACCAGTGGAGCTCGAGTCTCTTATTTCTTTCCTGATTTTGATTGACACCAGACTCAGGGAGAGACCTTCCTTTAAGGAGAGCCTGCGGAGGTCTTCTAACAGATTGGCGCCTACGTTTGCTGTCCCACCCGTGCCTCCCTCTCCTCCCACGCCTCCTGGGGATGACTTGTCTGGGGGTGAACCCATGCAGCTGGGGTTTGCTCGCCTGTCCGAGGGGGAGAGGGTACTCCGGAGACGCGAGGGCCGATGCATGTACTGTGGTCTCGGTGGGCATTTTCGGTTGGCATGTCCGAACCGTCCGGGAAACGCTCGCACCTGAGATCCTGTCGGGGGCAGATCTTGGGTGGAGTCTCCTCGTCCCCGGTTTCCCGTGTTGACAAACCACTGATCACTGTTGTCCTCTCCTGGGTCGGGGGCTCGGTGACGACCCAGGCGTTGGTGGACTCTGGTGCTGGTGGTTTGTTCATTGATAGTGTGTTCGCTGCCGCCAATTCCATTCCTCTGCAGCCTCGAGGTTCCCCACTGGCTCTTGAGGCGATAGACGGCAGACCCCTTCTGCCGCCACACGTGACTCATGAGACCCTTCCAGTGGGGATAGCCATTGGTGCCGTTCACAGAGAGTCGGTCTGTCTCCAGGTGATTTCGTCTCCACACTACTCGGTGGTCTTGGGGTACCCCTGGCTCCAGAAGCATAATCCGACTTTCGATTGGAGATCGGCCGAGATCCTCTCGTGGTCACCGCAGTGTGGGGCTAGTTGCATCCATGGGCCTGTCAAGTTGCTGTGTACTTCCTCGGACTCTCTGTTGCCTCCTGAATACGAAGAGTACCGGGATGTATTCGATAAGGTGCGCGCGGTTGCCCTACCTCCGCACCGCCCATACGATTGTGCCATAGAGTTACAATCTGGTGCCGTTCCTCCTCGTGGCAAAGTCTATCCACTGTCGGTAGCGGAGAATGAGGCCATGGAGGAGTACGTGAGGGAGGCGCTTTCACGCGGACACATTCGCAAATCCTCGTCCCCGGCAGGGGCTGGATTTTTCTTTGTGAAAAAGAAGGGCGGTGAGTTGAGGCCTTGCATCGATTACAGGGGTCTCAATCGCATCACGATCAAGAACGCTTACCCGATACCCTTGATTTCCGAGCTGTTCGATCGCCTCAAAGGGGCCACGGTCTTTACCAAACTCGACCTGAGGGCGGCATATAACCTGGTAAGGATCAAGGCGGGCGATGAGTGGAAGACCGCGTTTAACACCAGGACCGGTCATTATGAATCCTTGGTTATGCCCTTTGGGTTGTGCAATGCGCCCGCAGTCTTCCAGGAATTCATCAACGATGTTTTCCGTGACCTGTTGCAGCAGTGTGTGGTGGTCTATTTGGATGACATCTTGGTATATTCTGAATCCATGGAGGCCCACATTATGGATGTCAGACGAGTGTTGCAACGGTTACGAGAGAACAGGCTGTTCGGTAAGCTTGAGAAATGCGAATTTCACCGATCCCAGGTAACCTTCTTAGGTTACATCATTTCCGCTGAGGGGTTCTCCATGGATCCTGAGAAGGTTTCGGCTGTCTTACAGTGGCCCCAGCCCAGTGGTCTCCGTGCCCTGCAGCGCTTTTTGGGCTTCGCCAATTATTATCGGAAGTTCATCAGGGACTTTTCTATGCTAGCCAAGCCTCTCACGGATCTGACCAGGAAGGGCAGTAATTTCCAGGTCTGGCCGCTCGAGGCCATCCGAGCTTTTGAGGCTCTAAAGTCCGCCTTTGTGTCGGCTCCGATTCTGTCGCATCCCAACCCTGGGTTGCCCTTTGTCCTCGAGGTGGACGCGTCTGAGACGGGAGTAGGCGCCCTTCTGTCTCAGCGTAGAACACCAGAGGGTCCTCTGCTTCCTTGTGGGTTTTACTCCCGGAAACTGTCTTCCGCGGAGTGCAACTATCAGATTGGTGACAGGGAGTTATTGGCCATCGTGCAGGCCCTTAAAGAATGGAGGCACTTGCTCGAGGGTTCGGTGGTTCCGGTTCTCATCCTGACGGACCACAAGAATCTGACCTACCTTTCTGAGGCCAAGAGATTGACACCACGTCAGGCCAGATGGGCTCTGTTCTTGTCACGTTTTAATTACGTGGTCTCCTACCTACCCGGTTCTAAGAACATCAGAGCGGATGCCTTATCACGGCAGTACTCCGAGCTGTCCGGGGAGGAGTCGATTCCGACTTCGGTCATACCTCCGAATCAGATCCTGGCCGCCATTCGCACCAGCCTGACCTCTCCCCTGGGTGAGCAGATTTTGGCGGCTCAATCTGGTGCTCCCTCTGGGAGACCCAACGGCAGGTGTTTTGTGCCTGAGGAGTTGCGCACTCGGTTGTTGCGAACCTACCATAACTCCAAGGCCGCGGGGCATCCTGGAAAGAATCAGCTGTCCTGGGCTGTTTCACGTCTGTTCTGGTGGCCTTCTCTACGTTCCGACATCGCCGCATATGTAGCGGCATGCTCCGTTTGTGCCCAGAGTAAGTCCCCTCGGCACCTTCCGTTGGGCCTTTTGCAACCCATAGCCACCGGGGAGCGCCCATGGTCACACCTGGGGATGGATTTCATTGTGGACCTCCCTGCATCCCGAGGCCATACGGTCATTCTCATGATTGTGGATCGGTTTTCCAAAATGTGCCACTGTGTTCCTCTCAAGAAGTTACCCTCTGCACAAGAGTTGGCCACGATTTTCGCCAGGGAGGTCTTCCGGTTGCACGGTTTGCCCAAGGAGATTGTGTCGGATCGGGGGAGTCAGTTTGTGTCCAGGTTCTGGCGCGCCTTTTGCTCCCAGTTGGGGATTCATCTCTCTTTCTCCTCGGCCTACCACCCTCAGTCCAATGGGGCCGCAATACGATCCAATCAGGCCTTGGAGCAATTCCTTCGTTGCTATGTCTCCGATCACCATGCCTTGGGCTGAGTTTGCCAGGAACACGGCGGTGAACTCTTCCTCTGGGACGTCTCCCTTCATGGCCAATTATGGGTTCCAACCTGCCGTGTTACCGGAGGTATTCTCTCCCCAGGATATTCCGGCTGTGGAGGATCACCTTTCCGTCCTACGTGCTTCTTGGGTACAGATCCAGAGGTCCCTTGAGGTCTCTGCGCAGCGCCAGAGACTCCAGGCTGATCGCAGACGAGCGACCGCTCCTTCCTACCAGGTCGGAGACCGTGTATGGTTGTCCACCCGCAACCTCAACCTTCGAGTGCCCACTCCCAAGCTGGCGCCTCGCTTTGTTGGTCCCTTCCGAGTGCTTTGCAGGGTAAACCCGGTAGACTATGCCCTTGCGCTTCCTCCTGGCATGCGGATCTCCAACGTGTTTCATGTCTCCCTGTTGAAGCCATTGGTGTGTAATCGTTTCACTTCCTCGGTTCCTCGGCCCCGTCCGGTCCAAGTGGGCAATCGTGAGGAATATGAGGTGAGCAATATCCTGGACTCACGCCTGGTCCGCGGTCGGTTGCAGTTTTTGGTCCATTGGCGTGGTTATGGTCCAGAGGAGCGTTCCTGGGTTCCCTCCGCAGATGTCCATGCTCCTGCTTTGCTCCGAGCCTTCCACGCACGCTTCCCTCAGAAACCGTTCCTTACTCCGCGGAGGAGGGGCCCTTGAGGGGGAGGTACTGTCATGGTCTTACCTTCTTACTGTTCTCCTTCGTTTGACATGTGCTGGCGGCCATCTTGGTTTCTGGGTTTCTTGTAGCCTCCCACCCTGCGGCTTCTCCTTCCCACTGGGAGGAGCTGGATGCCTAGCTCATATATATAGAAGGTCTGTGGCTTCAGTTCCTTGCTTGGTCCTCCTGTGTTCACATGCTTCTAAGACTGCTGCTGCTTCTGGTTCCTGATCCTGGCCTCGTCTGACTACCCCATTGGTTCCTGATCCTGGCTTCGTCTGACTACCCTGCTGGTTCCTGATCCAGGCTTCGTCTGACTACCCTCCTGGTTCCTGACCTCTGTCTACGCAAGACCCTGCTTCGGTTTAGCCATCCGTTTGGACTTTTGCTACAGCTTGATTTTCAATAAAGCCTTCTTATTTCCACTTATCTCTTGTTGTACGTCTGGTTCATGGTTCCATGACAACAGCACCAACAGTATACAGCACCCCAAACTATGCAGAATACTGCACCTCACAGTATAAAGTATACAGCACCCCACAGTATACAGTAGAGCAGTATAGCACCCCACAATATACAGCACCCCACAGTATACAGTAGAGCAGTATAGCACCCCACAATATACAGCACCTCACAGTATACAGCACCCCAAACTATACAGAATACAGCACCTCACAGTACACAGTATACAGCACTGCACAGTAGACAGTACAGCAGTATAGTACTCCACAATATACAGAACCTCATGGTATACAGCACCTCACGGTATACAGTATACAGCACCCCGAACTATACAGAATACAGCACCTCGCAGTATACAGTATACAGCACCCCACAGTATACAGTAGAGCAGTATAGCACCCCACAGTATACAGCACCCCACAGTATACAGCAGAGCGGTATACCAACCCACAGTATACAGCAACCTAAAATATACAGCCCCCCACAGTATAAAGCACCCCAAAATATACAGTCCCCACAGTATACAGCACCCCACAGTATACAGCACCCCACAGTATACATCACCCCACAGTATACAATAGAGCAGTATAGCACACCACAATATACAGCACCCCACAGTATAGAGTATAGCAGTATAGCAACCCACAGTATACAGCACCACACAGTATACAGCACCCCACAGTATACAGTAGAGTAGTATAGCACATCACAATATACAGCACCCCACAGTATACAGCAACCCACAGTATACAGCACCCCACAGTATACAGTAGAGCAGTATAGCACCCCACAGTATACAGCACCCCACAGTATACAGTAGAGTAGTATAGCACACTACAGTATACAGCACCCCACAGTATACAGCACCCAACAGACCCAACAGTGTAAAGTACCCCACAGTATACAGCACCCCACAGTATACAGTAGCTCACAGTATATTAGTACAGTCCTGATCAAAAGTTTAAGACCACTTGAAAAATGGCAAAAAATCATATTTTACATTGTTGGATCTTAATAAGTTTCCAAGTAGAGCTTTAACATGCAACAAGAAGAAATGAGAGTAAGACAAAACATTTTTTGAGCATTCAATTAATTGAAAATAACGATTAAACTGAAACAGGCTGTTTTTCAGCTGATCCAAATTGTAGGACCACATGCCTTTAAAAGGCCAAATCTGTGCAAAGATGTGGATTCATTGTCATTTTCTGTCAGGTAGTCACACATTGTGATGGCAAAGGCAAAAAAACTCTCCTTTTTGAATGTGGTCAGGTTGTTGAACTGCATAAACAGGGTCTCTCACAGCGGGCCATCACTGCTGAGGTGGGACGCAGTAAGACAGTCATTTGGAATTTCTTAAATGATCCTGAGGGTTATGGAACAAAAAAGTCAAGTGGAAGACCCAAAAAAATTTCATCAGCACTGAGCCAGAGGATCCAATTGGCTGTCCGTCAAGACACTGGACGATCCTCGACCAAAAGTAAGGCCCTTACTGGTGCTGACTGCAGCCCCATAACCATCAGACGGCATCTGAGACTGAAGGGCTTCAAAAACAAAAAACGTCTTCAAAGACCTCGACTTTGCAAGAGAGCACCAAACATGGGACATTCAAAGGTGGAAGAAAGTTTTATTCTCTGATGAGAAAAAATGTAACCTTGATGGTCCTGATGGTTTCCAACGTTACTGGCATGACAAGCAGATCCCACCTGAGATGTTTTCTACGCGCCACAGTGGAGGGGGCGCCATAATGGTCTGGGGTGCTTTTTCCTTCAGTGGAACAATGGAGCTTCAGGAAGTGCGGGGGCGTCAAACGGCCGCTGGCTATGTCCAGATGTTGCAGAGAGCATTCCTCATGACTGAGGGCCCTCATCTGTGTGGTAACGACTGGGTTTTTCAACAGGTACACAATGCCCGCAGGACAAGGGACTTCTTCCAGGAGAATAACATCACTCTTTTGGGGATGGATGGCAAGGGAAGTTTACAAAAATGGACAACAGTTCCAGACAGTAGATGGCCTTCGTCGGGCCGTCTTCACCACTTGGAAAAATGTTCCCACTCACCTCAAGGAAACGCTTGCATCGAGCATGCCGAAACGAATTTTGGAAGTGATAAACAATAACGGCGGAGCTACTCATTACTGAATTCATGTTTGGAAGTTGGATTTCTGTTTTGGGGGGGTTTAGTTTTTTTTGGAGGTGTGGTCCTAAACTTTTGATCAGCTGAAAAACAGCCTGTTTCAGTTTATTCATTGTTTTCATTAAATTGAATGCTCAAAAAATGTTTTGTCTTACTCCCATTTCTTCTTGTTGCATGTTGAAGCTCTACTTGGAACCTTGTTAAGATCCAGCCATGCTAAATATGATTTTTTGCCATTTTTCAAGTGGTCTTAAACTTTTGATCAGGACTGTATAACATCCCATGTCACCTTTTCCTGATGTAATCTTCACAAAAAAAGCTCCACGGTTAAGGCAAACTTCTGCAGCAACACTCCTGGTAGAAAGAAAGGACCTTTGATGACCTCATAGCCATGTGACCAGTAATATTGCTAGGTTACTGGTCACATGGTGATGATGTCATCTAAGGTCCTTTTTCCTAAGATAATCACAGCTCTCACAGTTCCCTGCCTGGAGTGTCGGCAGGCATGGCATGGCAGCACCCCCCTGTGTAGCTGACAGCCTGACACCCGGGGCAGTGGCCAGCATGGCTCAAGAGGCAGCTGCCATGGGTCTCCCAGGAGCAACTGGACCCGGGGCAGCTGACCCTTTTGCCCTTGTTAAAGACGGCCCTGCATGAGGGGTCATGAAGTATCTATCAAACATAAATACTATATTATACCTGTAGACATTCTGCTCTTCCACTTGCTAACTCTTCTACTAGCCATAGCAAAGAGTATTAAAATTAAAATCTCAAAAGCCTGCAGTTTTTTTTTATAGTAGCCACTGAGCCTTACAATAGGCAAGTCCTGATCTGTGCAGATCACATCTTAGCAGTCATCGGATTATCATCACAGGCAGGATTGCAGTGACAGATAACACATGAATAGCTAACATAGGTTCTAACATTCACAATATTCACAGCTTATCTACTCCCCGTCCCTGAACAATGACCTCTATATAGGTCACAGAGCATACCCACAATACTCTCTCACAGAAGTGAATTAAAGGGGTTGTCTTGCCAATTATATAGATGATCTATCGTCAGAATAGGTCATCAATATCAGATCGGTGGGGGTCTGACACCCTGCACCCCCACCAATCAGCTGCTTGATGAGAGGGCAGAGCTCCATGCAAGCGCAGCTTCCTGGTCATTATACTACATGTCGAGCTGTGACATATTGCAATTACAAGTACTCACTCCATTCACGTGAACGGAGCGAGTACTTGTAATTACAATGCACTTCTGAGATAAAGAGCAATATAATGAACAGGAAGAAGCAGTGTTCACATGGAGCGACACCTCCTCTTCAAACAGCTGATCTGCGGCTGTTGGACCCCCACCAATCTGATATTACATAGAAACATAGACTATGTCGGCAGATAAGAACCATTTGGCCCATCTAGTCTGCCCAATATACTGAATGCTATGAATAGCCCCTGGCCCTATCTTATATGAAGGATGGCCTTATGCCTATCCCATGCATGCCTAAACTCCTCCAATGTATTTGCAGCTACCACTTCTGCAGGAAGGCTATTCCATGCATCCACTACTCTCTCAGTAAAGTAATACTTCCTGATATTACTTTTAAACCTTTGCCCCTCTAATTTAAAACTATGCCCTCTTGTAGCAGTTTTTCTTCTTTTAAATATTCTCTCCTCTTTTACCTTGTTGATTCCCTTTATGTATTTAGCAGTTTCTCTCATCTCCCCTCTGTCTCGTCTTTCTTCCAAGCTATACATGTTAAGGTCCTTTAATCTTTCCTGGTAAGTTTTATCCTGCAATCCATGTACCAGTTTAGTAGCTCTTCTCTGAACTCTCTCCAAAGATCAATATCCTTCTGGAGATATGGTCTCCAGTACTGAGCACAATACTCCAAATGAGGTCTCACCAGTGCTCTGTAGAGCGGCATGAGCACCTCCCTCTTTCTACTGGTAATGCCTCTCCCTATACACCCAAGCATTCTGCTAGCATTTCCTGCTGCTCTATGACATTGTCTGCCTACCTTTAAGTCTTCTGAAATAATGACCCCTAAATACCTTTCCTCAGATACTGAGATTAGGACTGTATCACTGATTTTATATTCTGCTCTTGGGTTTTTACGCCCCAGGTGCATTATTTTGCATTTCTCAACATAAAATTTTAGTTGCCAGATTTTTGACCATTCCTCTAGTTTTCCTAAATCCTTTTCCATTTGGTGTATCCCTCCAGGAACATCAACCCTGTTACAAATCTTTGTGTCATCAGCAAAAAGACACACCTTACCATCGAGGCCTTCTGCAATTTTGCTGATAAAGATCTTTCCTGACGATAGGTTATCAATATGTATTGCAGAAACAAACCTTTAATATATCCAGTCTATTGTAAGCTATGGTCCATGTAGGTGATGTATGGCTTGTCTCTAAATGCTGGTAACAGCAGCCCAGACAAGATGGCCGACCCCATAATCATGTACAGGAACTAGAATATTAAAAAATACACAATCAGGAAATAAAGACAAATTAGAATAAAGGAATGCCTTCTGGTTTAATTTAATACAAAAAATAATACTGGTGATACATTCCCTTTAGTTTTCTTATTTGTATGCTTCCATTCTATTCTACTTCGTAGAGGCTTATTGCACAGTTCATCCTGAGCTTCTAGGTTCATAAATATAATAGTAGAGGCAGAGCGGCAGAAGATGGTGATCTCACAGGTTAAAGAAATGCGGTGGAGGGTGCAGTATTTGTACAAGACGTTCTAGGAGTAGTAAGAAGATTAAAGGGGTATTCTGGTTCGTACAAGTTATCGCCTATCCACAGGATAGGGCATAACTTTAAGATCGATGGGGGTCCTACCACTGGGACCCCCACTAAACACAAGAATGAGGGCACCGTACCCCTTGCAGACCCCACGCGCTCCACTGAAATGATGAAAGTGGCCAGTTGCACATGTGCACACCCACTCCATTCATTTTTATGGGCGTTCTGGAGATAGGTGACTGCTGTACTTGGCTATCTCTGGACTGGCCACTCCGGTTATTTCAGGGGAGCTACAGGGGGCCTGCAGGGGGTAAGGGGCCTCTGTTCTCATGATTGGTGGGGGTCTCAGCGGTAGGACCCCCACTATCTTAAAGTTATCCCCTATTCTGTGGATAGCGGATAACTTGTACCCCTTTAAGTGGCCTCCTTCCTAAAGATGCCTTTTATAATTTTCTCATGCAACCATCTCCGTTAGCAAACAGTAGTTGGAAGAAATATCAGATTGACAGAAGTCAATAGCATTTGTGTAAGTAAAGAGTATGGCATAAACACAGCATTACACAGCAATCAGAGCTACTGGTTTCCCCCCAGAGGTAACAGCATGTTCAGGAGCAGAATCAATGCTTCAGCTCCCTGGATCATATTTTTAATCTGTGATATTGACAACAAGGGTGTTTATACATTTAATTATCTTTTTTGTTTCCAAGTTGCAGACTGAATATGATTACCAATCTGCAGGAGGCGCCCAAAGCTTCCAGAAATAAGATATTATTAAATTGTATGCAGTTATATACTGTATACGTAGTTGGCAGTTTCATGAGTATAACAGAAGATAGAGACTTCTAAAAATCAGGAGGTTAGTTCAGTGACCTAAATGAGGTATACTAGGGGCAGCAATGAAAAGGCTAAATAAATTAGTCATCCACCATAACACTAAAGGAAGTATGCAAAATGTCAAATTTTCATGACTTTTCTTTTTATTTTATTATCTCTTACAGTAAGGGTGTGACTTCATGGTGCAGCTGCCCACATGCGGCCAGGCCATGCCCAGCCTCAGAAATCAATGGCCACATTATTTTACTGCCAAATCATGTAGCTTTTGGTTGTTGCTGGTGGGCATGGCCTAGCCGACTGAAGACAACCTAAAAATGGGGTTACACCTTATGTGACAGTAACATAATTTCTGTATAGAAAACAAACCACTTACCGTATTCTTTTGGAAGCCTGGTCTTCAAGAATTATAATAATTCCACTTATGGGAAATCTTGACATGTATCTGAAGAAGGAAGTTGCTAGGGGATAGTCCATTCTACTTATCGCTGAAAATAGCATATAATATGAAACTTGGAGAAAGCAATATCAATTCAATATTATCCTTAACTTATAAATTTATTTAAATGTAAGCATCGATAAAGCTCCAAAATGCGTCAACGTAAGCCAGAATCTAATACTGTAGATTCTAATACTGATAGAGATCACTGTAGCTCCAAATTAAGTCACATCAGTGTCATTCTTGTTCTACAACTCTTGATGATTCTTTAATGAAGATCACCGTATTTCAACCATCAGCTCTAATCTACTATTCTGCTATAACAAGATTTATTAATAAAGATTGTTCTGTCTTCTTACACGTTCACACACTGTACAGTCTGACACACAGCATAAACCATTCCTGTCTTCCAAATAAGAGGACTGTTTTTTGTAGTTTAACTTGTTTATTGGTCAACAGGTTGTACATTCTCTGCGCAGTGCACGTGAGTGAGAGATTGTATACCGTATATGTGGTAAAACTACAAGAATACAAATAGCATGTACAAGTATAAAGCATAGGATAGCATGTACATTTACATTAACAGTGAAGGGACATGGTAAAATGTCTGCCTATACATAGGATTGCATGTCGATCTAACAGTTATAACTCCCTGAGTAACAATTACAAACTGACTGAACAGTTCTGCATAACACAATATCCCTGAGACACAGGTAGATTTCTTACCAGATATCCTTTTGCAAGGATAGTAGAGTTTGAGAAGGAGACATGCATAAGACAGCTCTCATGATGTGTCCTGGAAAGTGGAGACTTCACTTTCCCAGGATGCTTTGCAATAACCCACAATGCAATGCACTACCCACAATGCAGTAGGCTTGTAACAAAAAAAAACAAAGTGTAATACACTTTAACACCGCTAGATGGTGTTATAACCACACTAAACACTTCTGAATCGCCCTGACTGTGGCAAAGTGAACTATAGTATTTAATAACCCTGCTGGGCAGAACACTCCCCGCCTGGCGTCAACAGTTGCCACTACTTATTCCTAATTCTTAGCAATCCATTTTGGTCAATGATGGGAACGAGCCTTTTCAAAGCTCTATCCTGTTTGGCCTTTGCTGAGGTAGTTTATTTCCTTAGCATAACATTCATGTTGTATCGTGCAAATTATTATGTTCTTGGACTTTCCCAGATTAGTAGTGGTAAAGAGGCATATTTGCAGTTATGCCAACCTTTGCAGGGCTTCTGACTCGCAGGTAACGTCGACTTGTAAGACTCAGCTATATGAACTAGACAGGCTGCAGCACGAACAAACGATATCCAGGTGGAGAACCTGTTGAAACGATGGGATTTGATTTGGTGGTCCGAAGTCCCTGTACGTAGAACAGATACTTCAGGTAGGATTTTTTCCTAGGCATTTGGGTCTACCAAATCAAACGTGTCGGATCCGATATTGCAAGGAGTTGAACAGTATAGAATTGCAGGACCCATAAACCATATTGTATCCTTACGGTGGCTTGGTGCGAAGGATTATGGCGTGTAGGCACATAGTGCCACTGTTTAGGACATGTGGATCTCCTGATCCTTAGGACTCGATTGCTGACATAGACGTAAAGGTGTCTGGTTTCATTGCAAATATATCCTAGGACTAAAACTCGACTTCCTCAATTTCCAGGTTCATTCCTGTTGATATAAGTTCAGCTAACTCCACTGCAAGCACAGCAGCGCAGAATTCCAGTCTGGGTATTGTGTGCTGGCGGAGTGGTGCCAGTTTGGTCCGGCTCATAACAAACGCTATATGGCATTCATTCTTTGACGTCTATGGTCTTCAGGTATGCCAAGGCTGCAATCGACTTGACTGAAGCGTCACAGAAGATATATAGTCTTTGCATCTGGACTTCAGTTGATGGCGTGGAAGCATAGAGTTGTGTCAAATGAAGGCTGGACAAAGCTTCAAGAGACTTCCTCCAACCTGTCCACGGGTATTTTATCTCCATGGGAATCTGATCATCCAAATCAGATGTCTCTGTGGTGAAGTCTCTTAACATAATTTTATCTTGGATGGTAACAGGTGCTACGAATCCCAGAGGATCATATAAGCGATTTATAGTGAACAGAACTCCTCTGCGTGTAAAGGGCTTTTCTTCCTTGCTGATTTGGAAGGTGAATGTATCTGCCTTTAAATCCCAGAGAAAACTGAGGCTCCGCTGCATGGGAAGACAGTCGGTGCTAAGATCCAAGTCCTTCAGATCCTTTGAATCGTCTTGGGGTGAGAAGGCCTCCATTAACTCACGACTGTTGGAGGCGATTTTGAGCAACCTCAGATTAGATAGAGCAAGCATTTCTTGAGCCCTTTTTAGGAGACTGATTGCAATCTCGTTTGTGGGTGTGGATTTCAAGCAGTCGTTCACATAGAAATCTTTTTCCACAAAGGACCTGACATCCGACCCAAACTTTGCTTCACCGCCTCAGGCTGAATGTCTGAGACCATAGATAATGACTACAGGGGAAGGATTGTTTCCAAAGATGCACACTCTCATTCGGTACTCTACAATGTCTTAATTGGGGTCGTTGATGCGGTACCAGAAGAACCTGATGTAGTTTCTGTGTTCTTACTTGACGAGGACGCAGCGGAACATCTGTTGTATGTCGGCCATGAATGCAACAGAATCCATGCAAAAGTGGAGAAGTACCTCTAGAAGTCTGTTATTGAGGTCTGGACCAGACAGTAACACATCATTTAGTAAGATGCTTTCGCACCAGTTTTTTTAGGATGATACACGCCGAATATGGGTAAGTACCATCACTCCTCTGAGTCTTTGAGCACGGGTGCCATTTCTGCATTGTTGTTCTGGAATATTCTTTCCATAAAGGTAAAGAAATGTTCCCTCATCTCTGGTGTCCTCTGAAGTTTGTGTTTAAGGGAGATACATAAAATCGACTGTAGACAGATAAGCGTCATCTCTGGGGTTTAAACGGTAAAGGTGCGACGCAGCTTTTTGACTTGTCATTTACTATTCCTTGAAACAGATGTACAGTCATGGCCAAAAGTTTTGAGAATGACACAAATATTAGTTTTCACAAAGTTTGCTGCTAAACTGCTTTTAGATCTTTGTTTGAGTTGTTTCTGTGATGTAGTGAAACATAATTACACACACTTCATACGTTTCAAAGGCTTTTATCGACAATTACATGACATTTTTGCAAAAAGTCAGTATTTGTAGTGTTGGCCCTTCTTTTTTAGGGCCTCTGCAATTCGACTGGCATGCTCTCAATCAACTTCTGGGCCAATTCCTGACTGATGGCAACCAATTCTTTCATAATCACTTCTTGAAGTTTGTCAGAATTAGTGGGTTTTTGTTTGTCCACCCGCCTCTTGAGGCTTGACCACAAGTTCTCAATGGGATTAAGATCTAGGGAGTTTCCAGGCCATGGACCCAAAATGTCAACGTTTTGGTCCCTGAGCCACTTAGTTATCACTTTTGCCTTATGGCACGGTGCTTCATCGTGCTGGAAAATGCATTGTTCTTCACCAAACTGTTGTTGGATTGTTGGAAGAAGTTGCTGTTGGAGGTGTTTTGGTACCATTCTTTACTCATGGCTGTGTTTTTGGGCAAAATTGTGAGTGAGCCCACTCCCTTCGATGAGAAGCAACCCCACACATGAATGGTCTCAGGATGCTTTACTGTTGGCATGACACAGGACTGATGGTAGCGCTCACCTTTTCTTCTCCCTGGACAAGCCTTTTTCCTGATGCCCCAAACAATCGGAAAGAGGCTTCATCAGAGAATATGACTTTGCCCCAGTCCTCAGCAGTCCATTCACTTATATTTTCTGCAGAAGATCAATCTGTCCCTGATTTTTTTTTTGGGAGAGAAGTGGCTTCTTTGCTGCCCTTCTTGACACCAGGCCATCTTCCAAAAGTCTTCGCCTCAAAGTGCGTGCAGATGAAAGTGCATGCAGATGTGCTCACACCTGCCTGCTGCCATTCCCGAGCAAGCTCTGCATTGGTGGCACTCCGATCCCTCAGCTGAATCCTCTTTAGGAGACGATCCTGGCGCTTGCTGGACTTTCTTGGACGTCCTGAAGCCTTCTTAACAAGAATTGAACCTCTTTACTTGAAGTTCTTGATGAACCTGATGTTGATGTTGATTGAGGTGCAATCTTAGTAGCCACAATATCCTTGCCTGTGAAGCCATTTTTATGCAACGCAATGATGGCTGCACGCGATTCTTTGCAGGTCACCATGGTTAACAATGGAAGAACAATGATTTCAAGCATCACCCTCCTTTTAACAGTTCAAGTCTGCCATTTTAACTCAATCAGCCTGACATAATGACCTCCAGCCTTGTGCTCGTCAACATTCTCACCTGAGTTAACAAGACGATTACTGAAATGATCTCAGCAGGTCCTTTAATGACAGCAATGAAATGCAGTGGAAAGGTATTTTTGGGATTAAGTTAATTTTCATGGCAAAAAAGGACTATGCAATTCATCTGATCACTCTTCATAACATTCTGGAGTATATGCAAATTGCTATTATAAAAACTTAAGCAGCAACTTTTCCAATTTCCAATATTTATGTACTTCTCAAAACTTTTGGCCACGACTGTAGATCTCTTACCAGATATGCTTTTGCAATGATAGTGGAGTTTGAGAAGGAGACATGCATAGGACAGCTCTCATGATGTGTCCTGGAGAGTGGAGACTGGAGACTTCTCTTTCCCAGGATGCTTTGCAATAACCCACAATGCAATGCACTACCCACAATACAGTAGGCTTGTAACAAAAAAACAAAGTGTAATGTAATGTAACACCGCTAGATGGTGCTATAACTGCACTAAACACTTCTGAATTACCCTGACTGTGGCAAAGTGAACTATAATGATTTTCTAACCCTGCTGGGCAGAACAAAGATCATTGCAGCTTCATCATTTAGCAATGTCAGTCCTATCCTATAAATGAAGCTGTAAATGATTTAAAAAGGATCATTGCAGATTCAAAATTCATTAGTCATTATTGCTCTACTACTAAAAAGAATCATTAATAAGGATCACAGTGTATGTATCATCAAAGTACCGTAAGTCCACAACTTTTGTATTTGACTTTACTGTTATACGGCATGTAGATTCACACAAAAAAAGATCACATGAGCTCCAAAAGGTTTCAATATCAGTCCTATTCTACTATATACTTAAAAATACTTAAATGACTTATGCCATGATCTATGTACAAAAATGAAAATTAGACACCATATAGTACATGGAAATCTCTTTCTAACAAAGCTAGAACCAGCCCTGTACCTAACATGGATCCAGAGATATCCATATTCACTGCTTTAATTGCTCTGCTAGATTATCTTCAGCCTGGCAGCTCGCGGGGTGTGTCCATTTTGCTGCAGCTCTCTCCCTGTAACTGTCACAGCTTCTAACAGAACATATGGCTGGTGGCAGCTAATGATTTAAACTGAGTATGTTCGACCAGCTCAGTGAAATGGGCCAAAAATAAGGAAAGGAACCAACAGCAGGTGGTGCTATACAGATACATGTTATTGGATAACTCAGTGGCTACACAAAAATTTTAATTACATGCAATTACAAAAGGATTCAGATTCAGGTGCTGGTTTGAAAAATGTAGAATATGTTTCATGTTCATGCATAGTGCTGGTTTCTTGGTTCACTTTCGATTAATCAGGCCCTCTCATTGCCATGCACCTGAACTGGGAGTTGAATATGCAACTTTGATGAACTGACAAACATATCTTTCTTTTTTTTGTAAAAAAATTTATTAGAATCATTATTATGCTACATCATAGTAGAATAGGTGATATATGTCTGATAGCTAGAGCTCTACCATAGAGACCCCTAGCAATCATCCCATTGAACTTTAGTGCAGTTTAGTGGAATAGGCAGTTCAGTTCTGGGCACCAGTCCATAGAAAGGATGCCCTAGAGCTGCAAAAAGTACAAAGGAGAGTGACTAAACTGATAAGGGAAGGTCTTAGTTATGAGGAAATATTAAAAGAATTACGTTTATTTAGTCTTGAGAAGAGATGTCTAAGGGGGGCATGATTAACCTATAGAAATATATAAACGTGATGTACAAAAAATATTGTGAAAAGTTGTTCCATGTAAAATGCCTTTAAAAGACAAGGGGGCACTGCCTCCGACTGGAGAAGAAAAAAAGTTCAGTCTCCAGAGGCATCAAGACTTCTTTACTGTAAGAAATGGGAATCTGTGGAATAGACAGTGGTCACAGCAGGAACAGTGGACAGTTTAAAAAAAGGTTTAGATGAATTTATAAAATTAAATAACATTAATACTTATGTAAATATGTAGACGTCTGGGTCTCAAATCCTCTTTTCTAAAATCCACATCCTCACCTATCCCTTGGTTGAACTTAATGGACATGTATTTTTTCAACTGTATGAAAAGGGTTTTCAAATATGTATCCTCAGGATTGGTCATCAGTATCTAATTGGTGGAGTGTCCAAAACCCAGGATCCCTACTGATCAGCTGTTTGAGGAGGCAGCGACACTCGTAGTAGCCTTCTTTAAGCTCACCAAGCACATTGTCATACATTGTACAGCTGCTGTGCTTTGTATTGCAGGTCAGCTCCTTTCAATTCAATGAGGCTGAGCTGCACCTAGAGCATGTAACTGATGAACATGACGTCACTGGCCTAAGAAAAGCTGTGAGAAGGCTGCGGCGCTACTGCAAGCACCAGTGCCTTCTCAAACAGCTGATCAGCTGGAGTCCCGGTGTTAGACCCCCACCAATAAGATTCTGATGACCTATCCAGAGGATAAAAGTCTTCGAAAACCCCTTTAACTATGTAACCACGAGGAGTAAATTGGAGGAGAATGAAGCGTCAGGTGATCATGTGTTCTGTCATTCTATTTAACATCTCTATTAGTCACATAGACTTTGAATCGATTGGCACTACACACGCTCAATTACCACATCATTCAAACTCTTTCTTATTGTGAACCTACAGTAAGAAGAAATGAGAGAGTCGGGACCCCATTTTAGTGATAGTTAGAATCTTTGTAGTAGGGTCTCCATTGATCAGATATTTGTTAATTGTGGGAAAACTCTTTTCATAGAGACACTATAACACCACAACGCTGTCAGCATTATTCATCTACTACACAATTGTAAGAAGATTGACTACGAGAAATAATTACATTTTTAAAATGCATCAGCCTATTCTACTAAATGCAGAATGAAGAATAATTTAAAATAATGGCAAACCAAACATTACCCATTGTCTACACTGTTGGCTTCATTCAGAGAACTAAAAAATGGTGCACAATAGAAATAAGATTTATATTTATGAAACGTTTAGGGCCCTTTTAACTTTACATGTGACCCATAAAGAGGCTCATGCGGGTTTATTTTATGTCCTCCACGGATTTCATTGTAAACATAGAGATTGTATGAGTACTTCATATTGTACTTGCAGTGATGAGACCGATATAGAATATAACCTGAATACAATAAGTGGCACTGGTGTGTAAAAATGTCGCTCTGTGCTTAGTGGTAACAAGAGAATGTTGACTAAGTGAATAGCAAATAGGTTTTGCTTTCAGGTCCTTTTGCATTTTCTTCTGTTGATCTACTGCGGTTTTATATCAGTGTCACTGAGAATTTCCACTTTATCCTAGCACTAAGTGGCTTTCATTGAGGCTGGACTATGATACACAGGATAATAAATAGTCCATGAAATTCATATTTACGGCTATTTTACATCCATGGGAAGCAAATAAAAATCTATTTCAATTAACTGGTCAAGGTCAAATCAAGGTCTATGGAAAGTTCTATAGCAACCTGCGACAAAAACATATAGCGGCACTAGATACTTTTTTGAACTTTTGGAGAAAAACTGTTTTGCATACATCTTCTCAAGAAGCACTGCCCTAAAGTGCAAGAACTCAGAAACAGCTGCTGTGGAGGTCCAATTTTGTGAGACCGGGCATTGTGTGGGCGGTCAGTGTTAAGGGGTGGGGGGCTGTGGAGTTCACTGTCAAGGGGGCGGGGTTCTGTAGATGTCACTGTTATAGTAGATAGTGTTGATATCTTTTAACGACACACACAAACATTAAATGAAATAGATTAAATATACTTAAGCAAAGCCGGGTCCTTCTGCTAATTAAATATAATAACCAGTATCGAGTATAAGCACTAAGCACAGAAATATGCACACTTACTCGCCTTGACATGCTATCAATGAGCTTATAAATGGCTGCTGAGGAATCTTCTGCCACACTGAATGCCCTTGGGCACGTAAACCATCACAATTCACTGTTGGCATCTCCATTTGCAATTGCTGACCAAAGATGTCCTAAATATGCTTGATAGGAAACAAGTCTGGAGACGTTGTATTCCATGGTAGCACGTTTAGGCAAAGTAGGCTGCTCACAGTAGCACAAATAACATGCAGCCTGGCATTGTTCTGTTGAAAAACAGCTCCTCGGACACTTTGGAGAAACGGCAGTATCACTGGTTCCATGACCACTGGTTCCCTGACCCAATCAATGCAACGCCAAGCTGTAGATGTACCTGAAAGGGTCTTGCTACCGTACATTATGCCACCCACCACCATAGTCCCGATAGTAAGACCAGTGTGGTGTTCCTATGTTAAGACCCCTACATGGCGTTGAATGAACACCTGGTCTTCATATCCAGGTCAATCTCCAGTCATCATTGTGTCCGAGAGAAAAGCAGAAACTCATTGCTGAAGAGGGTAGACCTCCATTCTAGGCTCAATTGCTGTCTTTTGATGCACCGGGATAACCTTTGAGGGTGGTGGTGTGAGGTCAATGGAACACCTGGAACTGGATATCTTGCTTGTAGCCCAGTGTCATGCAAACACCTTCTGATGGTTTGTGTTGGCAATGTTTGGCTTGGGATGTGATGTCCAATTTCAGCTGCAGTACAGAGGAATTACTACACTCTAGTAAGACCAGAAGTTCACCGATGGACACCTCTGGCTACCATTCCCATTTGTCCCAACCAAGGACATGCAAAAATGAGCAGTACTTACATTTCGGTCTATGCATATCCCTCTCAAAACTGGAACATTGACAAGCAGGAAGCAAAACAATCATCCCGCATGACTATATCACATTTTTAAGGTTTCATGGGGCTATAATACTTTGCGTTCAATCTAGATTTTATGCCCCTCCTATAAGCCACAGATTGGAGCTAGGTGCTTGAAAATTTGATCATCTGAAGACCTTAGCAACACCTGCTACTTCTTTGATTTACACAACCTTACGGCTTTTCTTTCCTGATGTTGCATTTTAAGTGTTAAGAAAGTATATATAATGCTGCACTGCACTGCATTTAGCAGTACTCTTTTTTTATGTGCAGAAGCAACCATTTTCATTCCAAAAACTTGTTACAAAGCTTCAACAGTTCATAAGTGTGCAACATTTCCCAGCATCACCAGTGGCATAGGCTGCAAAATTGTGCCATTTTCTTTCCAAAAACCTATTGCAACATTTCTACCATATAAAAGTGCACAAATAAGGGTATTTTAGAATATCAATTGCAGTGTATAGTTTAGTAGCAACCATGGCACCTTCAATTGGGCCTATATTTTTTACTAAAAAAAACCTGTTGCAATTTTTTTAAAGTTTGTTCATTTTCTAAAGTATAAATCTAGTGGTGCAGTGTGTTTTTAAACATGCTATTTAACACCATTAACCATGTGTTTACCCACAGCTATATCTCGGTGAAACTCTGAGATTATTTAGTATTGCTGTCTTTGAGTTAAACAAGTTGAAAGGGAGAGAGAGAGAAAAATAAAAATTAAAAAAATAAAAGAGAGAAAGACAGGAGAGGAAAAAAAATAGGTCTAGGAGACCAAAGAGGGTTATACACCAATTTTCAGACCAACTGTAGTGCGTTTGATTCGAGTCAAATTGATTTGGATCTGAATAAAAATTTTAGTATAGTAAGCGGGGGCACACAGATAAAAAATGGAGTGCAAGATTAATAGCCCATATAAACAATAGTACAGAACAAAAAAAAAAACTATATAAATAAATTGCATATCCAATATCCAAAAATATGACAGTATTTATTAAGGCCACAAAAAAAAGATTTAAATACTATAGACAATACAAAATCCTTATTAGGGACCAGAATCCATCCCTACATAAAAGGGCGCATCAATAGCAACAACCATAAAAGCCAACATTTTAGGTACTGTAGATAAATATGCACTGATAAAGCAATAGAACATGATATCCAATATCAAAAGATCAAAATATTCAGTGTTTATTAAGGGCACAATAAAAAAAGATTAAAACCTGACTCCTGAGAAAGACAGCATTTGCTGGCGATATGCAAGGGGCAGCATTTTCTGCTACATTTTGTATATTATAGGTAGAGATGAGCGAATTGCACTGAATCCGAATTTCCTCACGCTTAGTGGTAACGAATCATATTTTTTCCTAAAATGGCCTCTGCACATGTTAGGACATGGTGCAAAGAACTCTGGGAACGAGGGATCACCCACAATGCCATGCATGCAGCCAATCAGCAGCAGCCAACCCTGTGATGTCACAGCCCTAGTAAATAGCATCAGCCATCTTGGATTCAGCCATTTTCCAGTGTGCTTAGTGCAGGAAGAGACATCAGCAGGCGCTAGGGACAGTGCTAGGTAAGACTTGAAAACTTTTATTTTGCTGAATAGAAGTTCAGGGAAAGAACATTAGAAGTATAGGGAAAGGATAGGGAGGAATTTTTCCAAAGTATTGAAGCAGAACAGGGTTAAATAGGGGAGTGTACAGCCTGGGTAATAGGAACAATCCTTTTACGCCTTGCTGCACTGACTGGGGATCCAAATTGCCATTATACTGCTGCTTTCATGTTTGCAATAGATGATATCTCTGTAAGGGTCCATTCACACGTCTGCAATTTTGTTCTGCATTTTGCGGAACGGAATTGCGGACCCATTCATTTCTATGGGGCAGCACGATGTGCTGCCCGGATCCGGTATTATGGATCCGCACTTCCGGGTCCGCAATTCCGATCCCGAAAAAAATAGAACATGGCTCGGCTATTTCCGTCATAGAAATGAATGGGAGCATGGGCAGTGCATGCGCGGTACGCTCCCATTGACTTTCGGGGCTCCGTTCTCTATATAGGTGCGGGTCCCAGCGGTGGGACCTGCACCTAACTATATGCCCCCATTGTCCAAGATGGGAATACCCCTTTAAACTATAGTCCGGCCCTCCAATGGTCTGAGGGACAGTGAACTGGCCCCTGTTTAAAAAGTTTGAGGACCCCTGTTCTAAAGCTTTTTTGGTGTGTATTAGTGGCAAAAAAATGTATTACAGTATTGCGTTATGTGGTGAAGTGAGAAAATTACAGCCCTTTTTGGCATGTATTAGTGACAAAAAAAAAAGTATTATTTGCCGTTCAGCCGTGCAGTTATATGTTCTAAGGCCTTTTTTGGCGTGTATTAGTGGGGAAAAAAAAGTATTATTTGCCATTCAGCGGTGCAGTTATATGTTCTAAAGCCTTTTCTGGCATGTATTAGTGGCAAAAAAATTGTTTATTAGGGTACTTTCACACTTGCAGCAGAGGATTCGGGCAGGCAGTTCCGTCGCCGTAACGGCCTGCCGTATCCATCAAAACGCATGCAAACTGATGGCATTTGTCAGACTGATCAGGATCCTGATCCGTATAACAAAGGCATTGAAATGCCGGATCCGTCTCTCTGGTGTCATCCAGAAAAACAGATCTGGCATTTATTTTTTTCACATTTTTTGCGGTCTGAGCATGCACAGACCGCAATGCCGGATCTGTTTTACCGCAACACTCGGCAAGTGTTACGGAATTTTGGGCGGAGATAATACCTGCAGCATGCTGCGGTTTTATCTCCGTCCTGAAAAGTCAAAAAGACTGAACTGAGGACATCCTGATGCATCCCGAACAGATTGCTCTCCATTCAGAATGCATTAGGATAAAACTGATCAGTTCTTTTCCGGTATTGAGCCCTTAGGATGGAACTCAATGCCAGAAAAGAATAACGCTAGTGTGAAAGTATTTGTGTTTCCTTGCTGGCTTGATTCTAGGTGACCCTGACTCCGTCCGTATTAAGTGCAGGGAGCTGGTGGTCGACTCGTGTCCCCTCATTATTATAGGGTTTTCAGGTGTCACATAGTATTAGGTACTTGGGCATGCAATCGTCTACCATAAAGACCTTTGCAAGGGCACAGCGGATACGGTTTCAGCCTTGATTGACCGCATGCAAGGTCTTTCGCTGGAGGTAGCAGATCTCCATAAAACTGTGTCTCAGTTTCAGGTGACCGGTTCTGCTGGCATTCATGGAGTTTGTTCCAAGCCTAAGATCTCGCTTCCGGATACGTTCTCCGGGGGTAGTGAGAATTTTGTTCGCTTTAGAGAGGCTTGCAAACTCAATTTTTGCCTACTTCCCCATTCCTTTGGTGATGAGGAGCAGAGGGTGGGGATCATCATCTCGCTGCTCAGGGATAACACTCAGTCTTGGGCCTTTTCGCTGCCGGTCGGGGCACGGCCCCTCCGATCAGTGGATGCATTTTTTGTAGCCCTGGGGCAGATATATGATGACCCGGATTGTATTGCTCTGGCTGAATCTAAACAGCGTCTTTTATGCCAGGGTAAACAGTCCGCAGAGATATATTGTTCAAAATTTCGGAGATGGGCAGCTGATACTGGTTGGAATGATGTTGCACTCCGAAGTCAATTTTGCCATGGTCTTTCGGAAAGATTGAAAGATGCATTTGCTTTTCATAAAAGACCAGCCTCGTTAGAATCTGCCATGTCTCTAGCTGTTTGTATTGACAGGCGTCTTAGAGAGAGAGAGGAGACTACTACTTCCTGTCATATTCAGTCCAAGGACAGTGGGGCTGTCTCATTCATTGCGCAGGGGTCTCAGTCTCTCTCAATCCCCTCTGAGGAGGAGGCCATGCAGCTGGGTTTGCTTGCCTCTGATAGTAGAGGATTCAGCTCTCAGAGGAGGGTTTGTTTCTGTTGTGGGGGTATAAATCATTTGGCTAATGTTTGCCAACATCTGATGGTAATAAAAAAATTTAAAAAAAACTCTAAAAACTTTCCATTTGCTACTATTGGCAAGGTTGATGCGGAAATTGAAGGTTTGCCATTTACTTGTAGTTCCCGTTTTCTCCTACCTGCCAGGGTGGCGCTAGACAGCAAGAACATTGTTTGTGAGATTTTTGTAGATAGTGGAGCAGCTGTCAATCTCATTGTTAATCAATTTGCAATAACGCATGGTTTCCAGGTATGCACTTTGAAAAAAGGATATACCTGTTTTTGCTATTGATTCTGCTCCCCTTTCTCAAAGATCGTTAAAGGGCATAGTTCACAATATCCGTTTGACTGTGGGTGACGCTCATGTTGAGGATATGTCATGTTTCGTCTTAAGCGGATTACCTACTCCTCTAGTGTTGGGGCTACCCTGGCTCACTAAACATAACCCCACCATTGATTGGCAAGCAAGGCAAATAAATGGTTGGAGTGAGTTTTGCATGAGAGAATTGCCTCACGGCTTCTCTTTCAGAGGTTTCTACCAAGACTGCGCCATCTTTTCTCTCTGAATTTTCGGATGTGTTTTCCAAGAGTGGTGTCCAGGAGTTTCCCCCGCACCTGGGAGTACGACTGCCCTATTAATCTCATCCCAGGCTCCAAACTGCCAAAATCACGTTTATACAATCTCTCCCAACCTGAAAGAGTCGCTATGGGTATTTATATCTCTGAGAGCCTGAAAAAGGGACACATCCGACCCTTGAAGTCACCTGTTGCCGCTGTTCTTTTTTTTTGTTAAGAAAAAAAGATGGTTCTTTAAGACCTTGTCTGGATTTCAGGGAGCTGAACCGTATCACGATTCGTGACCCATATCCGCTTCCTCTGATCCCGGACCTGTTTAACCAGATTGTTGGGGCTAAGGTTTTTTCTAAAATGGATTTAAGAGGGGCATACAACCTAGTCAGGGTCAGGGAAGGGGACGAATGGGAGACGGCCTTCAATACCCCTGAGGGTCATTTCGAGAATTTGCTTATGCCCTTTGGTTTGATGAATGCTCCGGCCGTCTTCCAACATATTGTGAACAGCATTTTTCATCATTTAATGGGAAAATTTGTACTGGTGTATCTGGATGACATTTAGATTTTTTCTCCTGATTTTAAGACTCATCGAGACCACCTACGTCAGCTCTGCGGGATAATAAATTGTACGCTAAACTGGAAAAATGTGTGTTTGCGGCTCCAGAGATTCAATTTCTTGGTTTTCGTCTCTCCGCTTCTGGTTTTCGCATGGACCCTGAGAAGGTCAGCGCTGTGCTTGATTGGGAGCTTCCTAAGAATCAGAAAGAGCTGATGCGGTTTTTGGGTTTTTCCAATTATTACAGAAAGTTAATTTTGAATTATTCCTCTGTTGTTAAGCCACTCACTGATATGACTAAAAAGGGGGTAGATTTTTCTTCGTGGTCGGTAGATGCGCTTAAAGCCTTTTCTAGTATCAAAGAGAGTTTTGCTTCCGCTCCTATTTTGGTACAACCTGATGTCTCTCTACCTTTTATTGTTGAGGTGGACGCTTCTGAGGTGGGTGTGGGTGCGGTCTTATCTCAGGATCCCTCTCCTGCCAAATGGCGACTGTGTGCCTTTTTCTCAAGAAAACTCTCCTCTGCAGAGAGAAATTACGATGTGGGAGATAGGGAGTTGTTGGCCATCAAATTAGCATTTGAGGAATGGCGCCATTGGTTAGAGGGAGCCAGACACCCTATTACCGTGTTTACAGACCATAAGAATCTGGCCTACTTGGAATCGGCCAAGCGTCTGAACCCGAGACAGGCCAGATGGTCTTTGTTCTTTTCTAGGTTTAATTTTGTTGTTACGTTCCGCCTTGGGGTTAAAAATGTGAAGGCGGATGCCCTGTCACGTTGTTTTCTGGGAGGGGGGAACTTTGAAGACCCGGCTCCCATTTTGGCTGAAGGGGTGGTCGTCTCTGCTCTATATCCTGATTTGGAGGCAGAGGTTCAGGCAGCCCAGGCAGAGGCTCCTGAACTTTGTCCCCCTGGGAGGTTGTTTGTGCCCGTCGCTTTACGACACAAGGTTTTTAAGGAGCACCACGATACTGTCCTTGCTGGGCACCCGGGGAGCAGAGCCACAGTGGATCTCATTGCTCGGGGATTCTGGTGGCCGGCTCTTCGTAAGACTGTTGAGGGTTTTGTGGCAGCCTGCGAGACCTGTGCTCGTGCCAAGGTCCCTCATTCACGGCCATCGGGTTCTCTCCTCCCGTTACCGATTCCTTCCCATCCTTGGACGCATCTGTCCATGGACTTCATTACGGACCTGCCTCGTTCCTCGGGGAAGACTGTGATTCTGGTAGTAGTGGACCGTTTTAGCAAAATGGCACATTTCATTCCCTTTCCGGCGTTACCCAATGCTAAGACGCTGGTGCAAGCGTTTGTTGATCACATTGTTAAATTGCATGGCATTCCTTCAGACATCGTTTCTGATAGGGGCACGCAATTTGTTTCCAGATTCTGGAAGGCCTTCTGTTCTCGCTTGGGGGTTCGGTTGTTGTTCTCTTCTGCTTTACACCCGCAGTCGAATGGTCAGACCGAACACGTCAATCAGAATCTGGAGACATATCTGCGCTGTTTTGTGGCGGAGAATCAGGAGGATTGGTGTTCTTTTTTTCCCTTGCTGAGTTTGCTTTAAATAACCGTCGCCAGGAGTTCTCTGATAAGTCACCATTTTTGGGTGCATATGGGTTTCATCCGCAGTTTTGGGACATTCTCTGGAGAGGGATCTTCTGGTTTACCTGATGAGGAGAGATTTTCCTCGTCTTTGTTATTTATTTGGCAAAAGATTCAGGGTAATCTGAAGAGGAGTGAGAGATATAAGCGTGTGGCGGATAAGAGACGTGTGCCTGGTCCGGACCTGAATGTGGGGGATCTGGTGTGGTTGTCTATAAAGAATATCAAACTGAAGGTTCCCTCCTGGAAGTTGGGTCCTAGGTTTATTGGGCCTTACAAGATCTTGTCCGTCATCAATCCCATTGCCTTCCGTCTTGATCTTCCTCAGACTTGGAAGATCCATAATGTTTTTCACAGGTCCCTATTAAAACCTTATGTCCAACCCACTGTACCCTCCTCCTTCGATTGTTGTTGATGGTAATCTTGAATTTCAGGTCTCTAGGATTGTGGATTCTCGCATTATCCGCGGTTCTCCCCAGTACCTCGTTCATTGGGAGGGTTATGGCGCTGAGGCGAGGATGTGGGTCCCAGTGGCGGACATTAAGGCCACTCATCAGGGCTTTCCATAGGTCTCATCCTGAGAAGGTGGGCTCTGAGTGTCCGGAGTCCACCCGTAGAGGGAGGGGTACTGTCACCGCCAGCTCTGTGAGAAGATCTGGCAGACGTTCTTCTCTACCTGTTTTATGATGTTCTTTGTTTTGGTTTCACGTTCTCATTTCCTTTCCTTCTCCCAGCTGTCACCTATTTGCACTGATTGTCTCCCTTTATATTCCCTCCCATACTGCATCACTTTGCGGTTTATACTTCTTCCTGGATTGTGTTCACTTGCTGGATGCTGCTTCTCTTGATTCCTCAGATAAGTCTGTTTCCTTTATTTGTGTTTCCTTGCTGGCTTGATTCTAGGTGACCCTGACTCCATCCGTATTAAGTGCAGGGAGCCGGTGGTCGTGTCCCCTCACTATTATAGGGTTTTCAGGTGTCACATAGTATAAGCTACGAGGGCATGCAATCGTCTACCATAAAGACCTTTGCATGGGCATAGCAGTCAGGGAGAGCTCTAGGGGTTTTATAGGGCTCACCCATATGCTCCTTAGTTTGGGATCAAGCCAGTCGGATGTTTATTAATAAGTTCCAGCTTTCTGCAACACCATCCGTGACAGTATGTAAGTATTACAAGCTCCATAGATTCTATTTTAGGGATCCTCACAATCCAAGTCCTAGATCCTAGGGATTTTGGCGTCTCCTCCCTGGTCCTTTTTAGCGTTTCGACGCAACACTACTTTTCTTCTCTATCACCTACCCTGAGGTTATCAAGGTTATGCTGAGACCATTGGCAGCCTGCCCTACTATGCTCTACCAATTTTTTTGTCCATTATTTTTTTGTCCAATCTAGTAGAACCTTCCGCCACCCCCTTTTTTATACTGTCTTCCTTCCTTTTGGCACCCTGTGAAATTATTCCCGGACCATGTACTTGAAGGTACAGCGACTCGTCAGGGATTATGATTTTGAATACAGATGATAAGAACTTTAGCTGAATCTCTGGGGAATTTAGTTCATGAGGAGACATGAAGTACAGAGAGGACGGACAGGACAGGCTGTGGTAATGTGCTGCTGTGGTAATAGAGACTGTAAGCGTGCTGCTGCTCATTAGCCATACCCCAACCTTTCTCTCATGTCTCCTCATCATCTCCATTCCCACAGACATTCAACTGTATTCAGGATCATGATTCCTGACAAGCAGAGCAGAGAGGAGGATGAGGCAGTACTATGTCTCATTGTGGTGAAGTAACTTGTCCTCCTGTGTGATTAGGACAGGTTTTGTGTGTACTGATAGGACGGAGGCCATTTTATTTCTCCTAATGACTGCTCCATAGACAAAACAAGCCATTAAGTATTGAAAGGTATTTGTTAATATATGATTTATAAAAGGAAGAGACACCGCGCTGAGCCTAGTTCACCTGACCCTAAATAACCTCTTGTTCCAATCGTGTAAAACCAATCCACCTCAGTTTTTAAAAAGTATGATTACCTTGGTTCTGATGTGTGGTGCCCGAGAAGGTGGTCCCCTAATCCCACACATCAGAACCAAGGTAATCATACTTTTTAAAAACTGAGGTGGATTGGTTTTACGCGATTGGAACAAGAGGTTATTTAGGGTCAGGTGAACTAGGCTCAGCGCGGTGTCTCTTCCTTTTATAAATCATGTGTTTAACCCTTTCATAACAGCTATTGCGGAGCTGTTTTTGACACTGCTGCTTCAATATTGTAATCAGCGCCGGTGGTATATCTTTGTATTGCTAAGTTTATTTGTTAATATATTTCATGTTTTAAATTCCTGGAGAACCCCTTTAACATCAAATTTATCAAACATTGTGCAACATTTGATACATTTAGAGCAATTTATGGCAATGCAGACTCCAGCAAAATGCATTTTAAAAATTCTCTCCCTTATGATAAATTTCTCTCATAGTGTTTTAGGATAGCATTCTTCTCCACACAGAAATGAGGATAATGTTCCAGTTGAGTGTACAGTATTATTATTGGTGGGCATCATCAATATCAGATTGTTTGAAGGGGTACCAGCATTCGTTTGATCAAAAATTACAACTGCTCCATCACACATTTCTCCCGGAACCCATTCATTCTGATATTGATTACTTACCCTTGAGGATAGGTCATGATTTTTCTGCCACTGCACAACCCCTTTAATCCCTACAAAAAAATGCATTGATTGAAACCCGTCACATATGTTGTAGTATGTGAAATAAATAACATATATAAAAATTAGCTACAAGATAGAATGTGTAACAGATCCCTATGTATCTGAAAGTAATTGCGCCTGCCAGGGCTTCCACTAAGGCTGCAACCTCCTGACTTCAAACAAATGTCTTATAAAAAGTGTATAGCACAGCACAGGATACAGGAGCCAGGCCAGGCTTGTGTTATACATCTTTTATAAGTAGGTGTTAAGTATTTTAGAAGAGGGAAGAAGCTGCTCTGGTTTCTAGTTATTCCAGTGTGTGTCCATCATATACTTTTTTAATTGACTAAATATCCGATCAGTTTTACAATCTCTCTTTCTTCTCGTTACTGTATATTTAAATGTCTTTACGCCGAGGACCGAGGTCAATGGTAACTGCACAATTGTTCTTACAGATTGCATCAAATATTTCTCTAGATATACTATAAATGCATGATGCCTTTTGTTTTCTTTGGTTGAATCTTTTATTATTAAGTGATTTTTTTTGGGTCAATTTGATCAGAACAACTTTTTGATCATATAGGGAGCTTTATATTGAGGAACTCAAACCCACAAAGAGATTTCACAGTTTCTCTTAAAAGGAACCTGTCACTAGTGCAGTTGTTACATCGGTGGGCCATGCCTGTCGCTATAAAGAACATTATTGATTGAGTTACTACTACTCCAATTTCTATTACCACCACTCCCCTGCTCTTCTTGCTGTGGGCAGTTGTATGGCTGCTTCTAATTGTAATCAGCTTCTGCTGCTCTGCCCTTGTCTGAGCTCAGGTTTCTAGTCGTCTAGTTAACCATTGAAGGAGTATTGCCCTGTCTGCCTATTTACTGACTCAGATTTTCTGCTGCCTGCCTTGACCTCAGATTAGTTTCTCGGATATATGCACAAACTCTGCCTGCTTGACCTTGGCCTGTTTCCTGACTTCAAGTTCCACATGATCTTTTGGTGTTTTGTGCTGGTGTCTCTGACCACTGAGATTCAGCTGCCAACTACACTGGCACTACTCCAAGAGCAGCCTGGTTGTTCCCATACAGTGAAGTCCGCATCCTTGTACAGGGCTTAAACAGTGAATACCGGGGAAGGACAACGCCCTTAGGTCTAGCCCAAATCCAAACTGGTTAGTTGGCAAAGTGGGTCCATGTTCATGGTCTATGGTAGCTGTGCAATCTGCAGGCATTATGTTAGAGCTGGAGAAGCTTAGTTCAATATGTAGTTTTAGGGGATAAGATTTAGCAAAACTTGTAATTTTTTTCTTCTCATTTTGGGCCTAGGGGTCCAGTTGGTGGTTGGTCTATTCAGTGATTGACAGCCTTCCCTGTATGACTGTGCATACAAGAATACATGTCAGTGACTGATAGGACTGCCGACATGATTATAAATAGCTCTTCGCTTCCTCCATGTTTTTTTTTAGGGAATAGCCAACATGGCTTTTGAAAAGGGCTCTCACGGAGAGAACTAAACTAGCTAGTTTTATTTTTCTATGTGTGGTCACATGTTTTGGGGATCTAAATTGCATTATGTGATTCATAGATTGTAAGCTCTTGCAAGCAGGGTCCTCACTCCCAGTGCTTCAGTGGTATATTAGCCAGTTAAGTTGTGATGTCTTTTGCTTTGTACATGAACCCTCTGAATTTGTAAAATGCTGCAGACTAAGGTGGCGCTATATAAATAAATAAATATTATTATTATTATTATGTCATTTCTACGGGGTAGTATTTTTTGGATGCGGCATATTATTTGGGCACTGTATGACACAAATTGCGTGGGCTATATATGGAAGTATTTTCCTTCTTATACAGTGCCATAATGTGGACTTGTGTAGGGGTTTTATATTGATGACCTATCCTCAGTATAGGTCATCAATATCAGATCGGTCAGAGTCCAGGTCCCAGCACCTCGCCGATCAGCTGTTTGATGAGGACATTGTGGCAGGCACAGCACTATAAAGTGACTCCTCTAGCGCAGATCTATGGAAGCAGTAGGTTTAAAGAGCAAACCAAATGCTTGAAATAACTTCTTTATTAACTTCAACTTTGCATAAAATGGTGGTTCAACTGTTCAGTCTTGTCATTCAAGATATAATGGTGGATATGTTTCTCTCTTGAGTATCTGTATCCTCACTTTAAGTTATTTAAGCACTTTATGATCTCTCTGAGAGGTATATCTAAGTCTAACTAACAGTTATCTTGCTGAATTTGGTCACAATTTGCAATATGCAGTTAGCAGTAACTATTTGCAGATTGGTTGAGTATGATCTGGTATGGTTGTATGCTATTTGGATTGCAATATGGAATTTGAATGGTTGCAATTTTTTGTATGGTATTTGTAGTTTGCAATTGGTGGAACTGTAAGTAAACACACATATAACTGGTTCAGTATACAGTTCTAATCACTATATTAACAGTAGGAACATTATATAACTGTTTTAAATACCTATTTTGGCCACTCTGCTTCCATAAAACACACAGCTCTTAGTGGAGTGAAAGTCTGTTCAGCTTCTCTCTCTGGTGAATATTGATTTCTAGCAGCTCCTGCTAGGGGAATTTCCCACACAGGCTGCGTGTAAGGCTGGCTGAGATTGGTCAAAACTCCTGCTGTGTGTGAGGCTGGCTGTGATTGGTCAAGACTCCTGCCCAGCAACAACAGTTTAACGCTATGCTTTCTGTTGTTTCTGCTGTGTCATTGAGCTTACCTTACATTATACACTGCCTGTCCCAAAAAAAAAAAAGTTGTCACTTGGATTTAACTAAGCAAATAGTTATGAGCCTCCTATTGGATAATTACTGCATGGGCGATTATCTTTCAGCTGGCAATAAGTTATTTAACCCCAGCTGGTGCAATGAGTTGCTTCTCATTTCTTAAACAACCATGTCGAAAGACACATTTCGTGGTCGTGGAAAATATGTTAGTCTGTTTCAGGGTCAATCATTGGCATGCATCAAGCAGAGAAAACATCTAAGGAGATTGCAGAAACTACTAAAATTGGGTTAAACACAGAGAGAGAATGCACCAAACAGATATAACACTGACTATATAGTGGCAATTCTGGAGGAGCTGCCAAACCCCTGACACTGTGGCGTGTCTTCTATTGGGGGAGCAGCCCGACCGCATGTGGACCGCAGTAATCGACTAACCCCAGCAAAATATGCATACAATGGAGGATGTCGGCGCGGTCCACATGCACCACAAGAGCAAACTACACAGAATGTAGCAATCATATGAAACACAGAGAGAGAATGCACCAAACAGATATAACACTGACTATGCTGGCAAGACATAAATGAAGGTATTAAAAGCTGAGACTTTTGCCAATATATTCCAGTCATGGAGATATCGGAGCCCATCATGCACCACGTCACGGTTCTCAGCATGGCAAGGGATCCTAACCGCTGCTCTAACTGTGGTGTGAACATGGTCTGAAGGTGATATAATTCAGCTCGCAGCCAAGCTCCCCACAAATGCCCAGCATGAATACTGCGGTTGTACAATGTGAATGAAGCCAGGCCGCGAGCCACACCCACACCAGACCATGTGATGGAGGTTACCAGGTGCAAAAGAGTGTTAGAATGCCAAGTAAAGGCAAACGCACTCAAATCTAACAAGGCAGAAACAAAAAAACAAAAAAATATATATAGTGGCAATTCTGGAGGAGCTGCCAAACCCCTGACACTGTGGCGTGTCTTCTATTGGGGGAGCAGCCCGACCGCATGTGGACCGCAGTAATCGACTAACCCCAGCAAAATATGCATACAATGGAGGATGTCGGCGCGGTCCACATGCACCACAAGAGCAAACTACACAGAATGTAGCAATCATATGAAACACAGAGAGAGAATGCACCAAACAGATATAACACTGACTATGCTGGCAAGACATAAATGAAGGTATTAAAAGCTGAGACTTTTGCCAATATATTCCAGTCATGGAGATATCGGAGCCCATCATGCACCACGTCACGGTTCTCAGCATGGCAAGGGGTCCTAACCGCTGCTCTAACTGTGTGTTAAGAACTATCCAACGTATTATTAAAAACTAAACTGGAAGGATAGTGGGGACCCATCGTATTCGAGGAAGAAATGTGGCGGGAATAAAATCCTGAATGATCGTGATCGGTGATCACTTAAATGTTTGGTGAAATCAAATTGAAGAAAAATAACAGTAGAACTCAGGGCTACGTCTAATAGTGAAAGTAAGAGCATTTCCACATGCACAATGTGAAGGGAACTCAAGGGATTGGGACTGAAAACTGGAAGGATAGTGGGGACCCATCGTATTCGAGGAAGAAATGTGGCAGGAATAAAATCCTGAATGATCGTAATCGGTGATCACTTAAATGTTTGGTGAAATCAAATTGAAGAAAAATAACAGTAGAACTCAGGGCTATGTCTAATAGTGAAAGTAAGAGCATTTCCACATGCACAATGCGAAGGGAACTCAAGGGATTGGGACTGAACAGCTGTGCAGCCATAAGAATACCACTAATCAGTGAGGCAAACCAGAAAAAATAGCTTCAATTTGCTAGGGAGCATACAGATTGGACTCTGGAGCAATGGAAGAAGATTATGTGGTCTGAGGAGTCCAGATTTACCCTGTTCCAGAGTGATGGGCGCATCAAGGTAAGAAGAGAGGCAGATGAAGTGATGCACCCATCATGCCTAGTGCCTACTGTACAAGCCTGTGGGGGCAGTGCTATAACCTGGGGTTGCTGCAGTTGGTCAGGTCTAGGTTCAGCAACAGTATGTGCTCCAAGAATGAGTTCAGCTGACTACCTGAACATACTGAATGACCAGGTTATTCCATCAATGGATTATTTCTTCCCTGATGGCACGGGCATAATCCAAGATGACAATGCCAGGATTCATCGGGCTCAAATTGTGAAAGAGTGGTTCTGGGAGCATAAGACATCATTTCCACACATGGATTGGCCACAACAGAGTCCAGACCTTAACCCCATTGAGAATCTTTGGGATGTGCTGGAGAAGGCTTTGCGAAGCAGTCAGACTGTACCATCATCAATGCAAGATCTTGGTGAAAAATTAATGCACCACTGGATGGAAATAAATCTTGTGACATTGCAGAAGCTTATCGAAACAATACCATAATCAAAGCTAAAGGCGGTCCAACTAAATATTAGAGTGTGTGCCCTTTTTTTTGGGTGGCAACTTTTTTTTTTGGACAGGCAGTGTATAATGAATCTTAAAGGCACATTATCTTTTTCTTCTTCGGTGGACACAAAATATGACTATTACATGACATCCAAACATGAAGTCACTATAAATAACTCTGCTTTTGTCTTTAACACACAAACATAGGAACAGTATTAAGGTTATTGGCAGGTCTAGCTGTAAAAAACACACAAGCTATATTAGCAACCTAGGACAGGTCTTAGCTAGCCAGCTACAGACGTGGTGCTCAAGTGAGCACTGCATCCTCTTCAATATTACACTGCGCATTGTCTCACTTACAGTGGCAACACAGTGTAATTACAAATGCATGTCCCCCTGAAGTGAATGGAAAAGCCATTGTCATTACACCACCCGCCGAGGTGAGCAAGATGACAAGGAGCACGGCCTCCTCTTCAAACAGCTGGTTGGCGGGGGTGCCGGGGCTCGGACCCTCGCCAATCTGATATTGCTGACCTATCCTGAGGAAAGGTCATCAATATAAACCCCCAGCACAATCCCTTTAAGAGATATAGCGAAAATTTATGAAAGACTGTACAATTTCGTAGGACTTTTGTTCATAACTGTGGATAAAAGTAGACAATTAAAAAAAAATATATCTCAGCCAACTACTTTGGTCTATGTGAGATTGTAAAAGCTCAACTCTACTGACAATTTTACATATGGGTGGCCCTCAACTGTTCTTGTGCTAGTGTATTACTTGTATATGTTATATATAACCAGGAATATATTAAGTCATTGTCCTTAATTTGATGAAAAAAGGTAAAAAACTTATATAAAAAACAGGGTTATAAAAACCTTAGTCCATTTAGCTTGCACCGCCTCCCTTCCTCTCAAGTGTCCCTCAAGTGTCCCTTTCTCAAGAGAGGCCCTTCAAAACATTGCATAGTGGAGTGCTACTGCTCCCTGTCTTGAATGAACTTGCCCGTAGAAAGAGATATCAACTGAGTGCACAGGTGAATGCATGAAGAAGCCGGTACACTGAAACGAACCCGCTGTAGGTGGTGCAAGCTAAATGGACTAAGGTTTTAATAACCCTGTTTTTGATATAAGTGTTTTACCTCTTTTCATCAAATTAAGGACACTAATTTAATATATTCCTGGTTACGTATAACATATATGGATTACATGAACAGTGGAAGTCCAAATAATCAGAATAAAGACTAGCCAATAATAGTCTGTTACTAAGAGACAGTGTATTTATTATTTAGGGCAATACATCGCTGTATTATTTATTTGTATACTATGGTAACATAGTATGCAGTGGCATTAGTTATGTGTACAATTTAGCAACATTATCTGCATACATTGTGTAGTTTTACTTATTCACTGTATTGTGAGGATATATTTTTATGCATGTATATACTGCATATGTATAACCATACTGGGAAAATCTTGTATACTTCCTTGCCTGTATGCAAGGTACACAACAAATACATTATTGCTGCAGATTGCTAGCGTTTTAATAGACTCAAACCGAAAATGTCTCAAAATAAAATAAAAAGCTAAATAAATCCAAAGTACAAAAATAAAACTGATCCTCATGGACATATTTTACATACTTACTTACCAATACTGTAGACGATAAATTCAGGGAATGTAAGCCCAACCCATGAGAAAACCCCAAATCCACCTGGGAAAGCCTACTTATGGGTGAGATTCACACAAATTCCACCCATTTTTGGCCTGGGAAAGCTCAAACTTGCTGGGACTGCCTTTGAAATAAAAGGACAGTTCCTGCAAATTTGGAACCGTTGGCAATTATGACATTATATAGAATAAATCGAAATACACAAAAAATATCTTCTTCTTTGGCACTCAACAACTTCAGCTAAAATTAGAAATACAGTCCTGGTCCTGCTTGTGTTTGTACAGAGTCTACAGCCGACCGCTGCTTGTAATTTCTAAGTCATTTTGAACCTCGGGAATCACTGTAATGTGCGTTTTATTATTCTCTGTAGTACTGCTACTTTGACTCATTTTACATTGCTCTATTTTTGCTTAGGATTTATATTGTTACCAAATACATTTTTAGTTCTGAAAGCAGATTGTGGGGTGATAAAAACCTGCATTATCTTGTATTTACTGCTCTCATTACACAAGGATGACTACCGGCCACATAGAGTATACATCCATATATATAGTTAATCTCTCCTTTTCCTTGCTTGCTGTTTATTGTTTACCATTGTGCACAAGGCTAATTAATGTATTTAATACACTTTTGGTTACAAAGTATTTCTAATTAGATGTAAGCAGTGTAAATACGATGGGCCTAATTAGTAAGATTCTTGCTAGACAAAGTATCTTGCGTCACGAACTAAGGCAGATGCATTTATAATTCATAAACATGATATTCACCACCCAGAAGTCTTGAGATACATTATATCTAAAGATGAGCGAATCGAAGCTGCCAAAGTGGAATTTGTTTAGAATTTCAGGAAAAATTTGTTTTTCAACGAATGCAAATTTCCTCACGCTTCATGGTAACGATTCGCAATTTTCCTAAAATGGAGGCTACATGTCTAAGGACTGAGGACATGGGGCAAGGAACTCTGGGAAGGCGGGACCGCCCAGATTGACATGCTTGCATGCAGCCAATCAGCAGCCAGCCAGCCCTATAAATAAGGCCGCCATTTTAGATTCTGCTATTTTGCAGCGTTCAGAGTGCAGGGACAGATGTGTGAAGGCGCTAGGGACAGGAAATGGAAAAAAAAATATTTATAAGTGCAGGGAAAGGATAGGCAGGAATCATTTCACAGCACCTTAGTGCAGGGAGAGATGTCAGAAGGTGCTAGGGACATTGATAGGAAAGTGATTTACAAGTGCAGGAAACGATTATTTGGGGATCCAAATAGTCATTAGACAGCTCCGTCATTCCAGCTATTTGTTATTGGGCTTAAAAGTGTTATGTCGAAAAGCCTTTAGTGGCTTATATCTTAGTATTGATGAGAAAAGCTTGTGGCACTCTTGCATGTACACTACTGGAGGTCGGGTTCCCACCCCGTTGTATCAAGAAGAAAGTAAACTCTAGTTTGCATCTACGAATACTACGCCCGTCATCTGAGCAGTCTCTATAGCGGTACCAGTCTGATGAAGGCCGGATTGTGACCGAAACGTCACTCATGTATATGATTTACTGCACTTCTGATTAAATGAAATCTACTATATCGCACAAACTGGAGTTTACTTTCTTCTTTATATCTTAGTATCTTATTCAGTACTACAAGAAAAATATATACGCATTTCACTTCTGCAGTTATTTCTGTTGAAAGCGTACAGGGGCGTATTTTAGTAAAAAAAGAAAAATATATACGTACTGCACTGTTGCAGTTATTTCTGTTGAAAGCGTATTGAGGCGTATTACAGTAAAAAAAGAAATATACGCACACTGCACTGTTGCAGTTATTTCTGTTGAAAGCGTATAGTTGCGTATATTTCAGTACTTCAAGAACTATATATACGCACTTCAATCAGATTCTTAAATTTTTTTCTGGTCAAAGCTTATAGTGGCCTATTTCCGTCCAACAAGAAATATATATTCTCAGTTCACTGCTGTAGTTATTTCTGGTGAAAGCGTATAGGGGTGTATTTCAGTACTTCAAGAAAACTATAAACGCACTTCACTCTTTAATTTTTTTCTGGTCGAAGCGTATAGTGGCCAATTTTTTAGTGCAACAAGAAATAAATATTCTCAGTGCACTGCTGCAGTGATTTCTGTTAAAAGTGTATAATTGCGTATTTCAGTACTTCAAGAAATATATATACGCACTTCAATCAGATTCTTAAATTTTTTTCTGGTCAAAGCGTACAGTGGTCATCACAGGTGTTGAATTCCTCCGAGGCCCCAACAATTAGGCATTCACCGTACAGAAAAGATCAAGTGATTATGTGGCTGGAGGTATATTAGATGGTCAATGAATATCAATTTTACTGCAGGCCAGTGGACTACAGGCCCCAAAAATTATTCATTCACCGTACAGAAAAGAAGAATTGATAATGTGGCTGGAGTTATATTAGATGGTCAATGGATAGCAATTTTACTGCAGGCCAGTGGACTACAGGCCCCAAAAATTATTCATTCACAGAAAAGAAGAATTGATAATGTGGCTGGAAGTACATTAGGCGGTCACCATATAACAATTTTACTGTTGGCCAGTTAGATTACAGGCCCCAAAAATTATGCATTCACCGTACATAAAAGATCAAGTGATTATGTGGCTGGAGGAATATTAGACGGTCAATGGATATCAATTTTACTACAAGCCAGTGAACTACAGGCCCCACAAATTATTAATTCACCATACAGACAAGAACAATTGATAATGTGACTGGAGGAACATTAGGCGGTCACCGTATAACAATTTTACTATTGGCCAGTTAGATTACAGGCCGCAAAAATTATGCATTCGCCGTACATAAAACATCAAGTGATTATGTGTCCGGAGGTATATTAGATGGTCACTGGATATAAATTTTACTGCAGGCCAGTGAACTACAGGCCCCACAAATTATTAATTCACCATACAGAAAAGAACAATTGATAATGTGGCAGGAGGAACATTAGGCGGTCACTGCATAACAATTTTACTATTGGCCATTTAGATTACAGGCCCAAAAAATTATTAATTCATCGGACAGAAAACATCAAGTGATTATGTGGCTGGAGGTATATTAGACAGTCATTAGATAACAATTTTACTGCAGGCCAGTACAAATAAATGTCAAATACAAATGTTAAAAAGAACAAAAAATATTAAATTGGAATAAAAACATGGCTAATGAAATCCCCCCTCTTAAAAAACCACCAAATGAAAATAGTTAAAATTTGATAACACGTGGTCGTCACAGGTGTTGAATTCCTCCGAGGTCCCAAACATTAGGCATTGACCAGACAGAAAAGGCCTTTTATTCCGCTGTATTTACATAAGACAGCGACCATTATTTGTTCTGGGTGGTGGCGGATATGTGTGGGCTGGCATGAGGAAACCCCTACCAAGGGAGTGGGCTCACTCACAATTTTTCCCCAAAACACAGTCATGAATAAAGAATTGTACCAAAACACCCTCCAACAGCAACTTCTTCTAACAATCCAACAGTTTGGTGAAGAACAATGCATTTTCCAGCACGATGGAGCACCGTGCCATAAGGAAAAAGTGATAACTAAGTGGCTCGGGGACCAAAACGTTGACATTTTGGGTCCATGGCCTGATAACTCCCCAGATCTTAATCCCACTGAGAACTTGTGGTCAATCCTCAAGAGGCGGGTGGACAAACAAAAACGCACTAATTCTGACAAACTCCAAGAAGTGATTATGAAAGAATGGGTTGCTATTAGAGTTGAGCGAACACCTGGATGTTCGGGTTCGAGAAGTTCGGCCGAACATCCCGGAAGTGCCGAACTTTTCGGCACTAAAAAGGCTGTAAAACAGCCCAGGAAAGAGCTAGAGGGCTGCAAAAGGCAGCAACATGTAGGTAAATCCCCTGCAAACAAATGTGGATAGGGAAATGAATTAAAATAAAAATTAAATAAATAAAAATTAACCAAAATCAATTGGAGAGAGGTCCCATAGCAGAGAATCTGGCTTCACGTCACCCACCACTGTAAGAGTCCATTTTCATAAATTTAGGCCCAGCACCCAGGCAGAGGAGAAAGGTCCCGTAACAGAGAATCTGGCTTCATGTCAGCAGAGAATTAGTCTGCATGTCATAGCAGAGAATGAGGCTTCACGTCAGCCACCACTGCAACAGTCCATTGGCATATATTTAGGCCCAGCACCCAGGCAGAGGAGGGAGGTCCCGTAACAGAGAATCTGGCTTCATGTCAGCAGAGAATCAGTCTGCATGTCATAGCAGAGAATGAGGCTTCACGTCAGCCACCACTGCAACAGTCCATTGGCATATATTTAGGCCCAGCACACACACAGGCAGAGGAGAGAGGTCCCGTAACAGAGAATCTGTCTTCATGTCAGCAGAGAATTAGTCTGCATGTCATAGCAGAGAATGAGGCTTCACGTCAGCCACCACTGCAACAGTCCATTGGCATATATTTAGGCCCAGCACCCAGGCAGAGGAGGGAGGTCCCGTAACAGAGAATCTGGCTTCATGTCAGCAGAGAATCAGTCTGCATGTCATAGCAGAGAATGAGGCTTCACGTCAGCCACCACTGCAACAGTCCATTGGCATATATTTAGGCCCAGCGCACACCCAGGCAGAGGAGGGAGGTCCCGTAACAGAGAATCTGTCTTCATGTCAGCAGAGAATCAGTCTGCATGTCATAGCAGAGAATGAGGCTTCACGTCAGCCACCACTGCAACAGTCCATTGGCATATATTTAGGCCCAGCACCCAGGCAGAGGAGGGAGGTCCCGTAACAGAGAATCTGTCTTCATGTCAGCAGAGAATTAGTCTGCATGTCATAGCAGAGAATGAGGCTTCACGTCAGCCACCACTGCAACAGTCCATTGGCATATATTTAGGCCCAGCACACACACAGGCAGAGGAGGGAGGTCCCGTAACAGAGAATCTGGCTTCATGTCAGCAGAGAATCAGTCTGCATGTCATAGCAGAGAATCAGGCTTCACGTCAGCCACCACTGCAACAGTCCATTGGCATATATTTAGGCCCAGCACACACACAGGCAGAGGAGAGAGGTCCCGTAACAGAGAATCTGGCTTCATGTCAGCAGAGAATCAGTCTGCATGTCATAGCAGAGAATGAGGCTTCACGTCAGCCACCACTGCAACAGTCCATTGGCATATATTTAGGCCCAGCGCACACCCAGGCAGAGGAGGGAGGTCCCGTAACAGAGAATCTGTCTTCATGTCAGCAGAGAATTAGTCTGCATGTCATAGCAGAGAATGAGGCTTCACGTCAGCCACCACTGCAACAGTCCATTGGCATATATTTAGGCCCAGCACCCAGGCAGAGGAGGGAGGTCCCGTAACAGAGAATCTGGCTTCATGTCAGCAGAGAATCATTCTGCATGTCATAGCAGAGAATCAGGCTTCACGTCAGCCACCACTGCAACAGTCCATTGGCATATATTTAGGCCCAGCGCACACCCAGGCAGAGGAGGGAGGTCCCGTAACAGAGAATCTGTCTTCATGTCAGCAGAGAATTAGTCTGCATGTCATAGCAGAGAATGAGGCTTCACGTCAGCCACCACTGCAACAGTCCATTGGCATATATTTAGGCCCAGCACCCAGGCAGAGGAGGGAGGTCCCGTAACAGAGAATCTGTCTTCATGTCAGCAGAGAATTAGTCTGCATGTCATAGCAGAGAATGAGGCTTCACGTCAGCCACCACTGCAACAGTCCATTGGCATATATTTAGGCCCAGCACACACACAGGCAGAGGAGAGAGGTCCCGTAACAGAGAATCTGGCTTCATGTCAGCAGAGAATCAGTCTGCATGTCATAGCAGAGAATGAGGCTTCACGTCAGCCACCACTGCAACAGTCCATTGGCATATATTTAGGCCCAGCGCACACCCAGGCAGAGGAGGGAGGTCCCGTAACAGAGAATCTGTCTTCATGTCAGCAGAGAATTAGTCTGCATGTCATAGCAGAGAATGAGGCTTCACGTCAGCCACCACTGCAACAGTCCATTGGCATATATTTAGGCCCAGCACACACACAGGCAGAGGAGAGAGGTCCCGTAACAGACAATCTGGCTTCATGTCAGCAGAGAATCATTCTGCATGTCATAGCAGAGAATCAGGCTTCACGTCACCCAACATTGGAACAGTCCATTGGCATATATTTAGGCCCCGGCACCCAGACACAGGAGAGGTTCATTCAACTTTGGGTAGCCTCGCAATATAATGGTAAAATGAAAATAAAAATAGGATTGAATGAGGAAGTGCCCTGGAGTCCAATAATATATGGTTAAGGGGAGGTAGTTAATGTCTAATCTGGACAAGGGACGGACAGATCCTGTGGGATCCATGCCTGGTTCATTTTTATGAACGTCAGCTTGTCCACATTGGCTGTAGACAGGCGGCTGCGTTTGTCTGTAATGACGCCCCCTGCCGTGCTGAATACACGTTCAGACAAAACGCTGGCCGCCGGGCAGGCCAGCACCTCCAAGGCATAAAAGGCTAGCTCTGGCCACGTGGACAATTTAGAGACCCAGAAGTTGAATGGGGCCGAACCATCAGTCAGTACGTGGAGGGGTGTGCACACGTACTGTTCCACCATGTTAGTGAAATGTTGCCTCCTGCTAACACGTTGCATATCAGGTGGTGGTGCAGTTAGCTGTGGCGTGTTGACAAAAGTTTTCCACATCTCTGCCATGCTAACCCTGCCCTCAAAGGAGCTGGCATTGACACAGCTGCCTTGGCGACCTCTTGCTCCTCCTCTGCCTTGGCCTTGGGCTTCCACTTGTTCCCCTGTGACATTTGGGAATGCTCTCAGTAGCGCGTCTACCAACGTGCGCTTGTACTCGCGCATCTTCCTATCACGCTCCAGTGCAGGAAGTAAGGTGGGCACATTGTCTTTGTAGCGTGGATCCAGCAGGGTGGCAACCCAGTAGTCCGCACAGGTTAAAATGTGGGCAACTCTGCTGTCGTTGCGCAGGCACTGCAGCATGTAGTCGCTCATGTGTGCCAGGCTGCCCAGGGGTAAGGACAAGCTGTCCTCTGTGGGAGGCGTATCGTCATCGTCCTGCCTTTCCCCCCAGCCACGCACCAGTGATGGACCCGAGCTGCGTTGGGTGCCACCCCGCTGTGACCATGCTTCATCCTCATCCTCCTCCACCTCCTCCTCATCCTCGTCCTCCTCGTCCTCCAGTAGTGGGCCCTGTCTGGCCACATTTGTACCTGGCCTCTGCTGTTGCCAAAAACCTCCCTCTGAGTCACTTCGAAGAGACTGGCCTGAAAGTGCTAAAAATGACCCCTCTTCCTCCTCCTCCTCCTCCTCCTCCTGGGCCACCTCCTCTTGCATCATCGCCCTAAGTGTTTTCTCAAGGAGACATAGAAGTGGTATTGTAACGCTGATAACGGCGTCATCGCCACTGGCCATGTTGGTGGAGTACTCGAAACAGCGCAACAGGGCACACAGGTCTCGCATGGAGGCCCAGTCATTGGTGGTGAAGTGGTGCTGTTCTGTAGTGCGACTGACCCGTGCGTGTTGCAGCTGAAACTCCACTATGGCCTGCTGCTGCTCGCACTGTCTGTCCAGCATGTGCAAGGTGGAGTTCCACCTGGTGGGCACGTCGCATATGAGGCGGTGAGCGGGAAGGCCGAAGTTACGCTGTAGCGCAGACAGGCGAGCAGCAGCAGGATGTGAACGCCGGAAGCGCGAACAGACGGCCCGCACTTTATGCAGCAGCTCTGACATGTCGGGGTAGTTGTGAATGAACTTCTGCACCACCAAATTCAGCACATGCGCCAAGCAAGGGATGTGCGTCAAATTGGCTTGTCCCAGAGCTGCAACGAGATTTCGCCCATTATCGCACACCACCAGGCCGGGCTTGAGGCTCACCGGCAGCAACCACTCGTCGGTCTGTTGTTCTATACCCCGCCACAACTCCTGTGCGGTGTGGGGCCTGTCCCCCAAACATATGAGTTTCAGAATGGCCTGCTGACGTTTACCCCGGGCTGTGCTGAAGTTGGTGGTGAAGGTGTGTGGCTGACTGGATGAGCAGGTGGAAGAAGAGGAGGAGGAAGCCGAGAAGGAGGAGGTGGCAACAGGAGGCAAAGAATGTTGCCCTGCGATCCTTGGCGGCGGAAGGACGTGCGCCAAACAGCTCTCCGCCTTGGGCCCAGCTGCCACTACATTTACCCAGTGTGCAGTTAGGGAGATATAGCGTCCCTGGCCGTGCTTACTGGTCCACGTATCTGTGGTTAGGTGGACCTTGCCACAGATGGCGTTGCGCAGTGCACACTTGATTTTATCGGATACTTGGTTGTGCAGGGAAGGCACGGCTCTCTTGGAGAAGTAGTGGCGGCTGGGAACAACATACTGTGGGACAGCAAGTGACATGAGCTGTTTGAAGCTGTCTGTGTCCACCAGCCTAAATGACAGCATTTCATAGGCCAGTAGTTTAGAAATGCTGGCATTCAGGGCCAGGGATCGAGGGTGGCTAGGTGGGAATTTACGCTTTCTCTCAAATGTTTGTGAGATGGAGAGCTGAACGCTGGCGTGTGACATGGTTGAGACGCTTGGTGACGGAGGTGGTGGTGGTGGTGTTGGTGGTACATCCCCTGTTTGCTGGGCGGCAGGTGCCAACGTTCCTCCAGAGGCGGAGGAAGAGGCCGAGGCGGCAGCAGCAGAAGAGGCCAAGGCGGCAGCAGCAGAAGAGGTAGCAGGGGGAGCCTGAGTGACTTCCTTGGTTTTAAGGTGTTTACTCCACTGCAGTTCATGCTTTGCATGCAGGTGCCTGGTCATGCAGGTTGTGCTCAGGTTCAGAACGTTAATGCCTCGCTTAAGGCTCTGATGGCACAGCGTGCAAACCACTCGGGTCTTGTCGTCAGCACATTGTTTGAAGAAGTGCCATGCCAGGGAACTCCTTGAAGCTGCCTTTGGGGTGCTCGGTCCCAGATGGCGGCGGGCAGTAGCAGGCGGAGTCTCTTGGCGGCGGGTGTTCTGCTTTTGCCCACTGCTCCCTCTTTTGCTACGCTGTTGGCTCGGTCTCACCACTGCCTCTTCCTCCGAACTGTGAAAGTCAGTGGCACGACCTTCATTCCATGTGGGGTCTAGGACCTCATCCTCCCCTGCATCGTCTTCCACCCAGTCTTGATCCCTGACCTCCTGTTCAGTCTGCACACTGCAGAAAGACGCAGCAGTTGGCACCTGTGTTTCGTCATCATCAGAGACATGCTGAGGTGGTATTCCCATGTCCTCATCATCAGGAAACATAAGTGGTTGTGCGTCAGTGCATTCTATATCTTTCACCGCTGGGGAAGGGCTAGGTGGATGCCCTTGGGAAACCCTGCCAGCGGAGTCTTCAAACAGCATAAGAGACTGCTGCATAACTTGAGGCTGAGACAGTTTCCCTGGTATGCATGGGGGTGATGTGACAGACTGATGGGGTTGGTTTTCAGGCGCCATCTGTGCGCTTTCTGCAGAAGACTGGGTGGGAGATAATGTGAACGTGCTGGATCCACTGTCGGCCACCCAATTGACTAATGCCTGTACCTGCTCAGGCCTTACCATCCTTAGAACGGCATTGGGCCCCACCATATATCGCAGTAAATTCTGGCGGCTACTGGGACCTGAGGTAGTTGGTACACTAGGACGTGTGGATGTGGCAGAACGGCCACGTCCTCTCCCAGCACCAGAGGGTCCACTAACACCACCACGACCATGTCCACGTCCGCGTCCCTTACTAGATGTTTTTCTCATTGTTATGGTTCACCACAACAACAAAAATATTATTTGGCCCAATGTATTGTGTTCAGATTCAGCGGGATATAAATTTGAGGCCTAGTATTTAGGCGCTGGGTGACCGGTATGGATTTACTAACAGAATTAGACTTGGAAATGCACAGTAGCGTGTGTGTGAAGTTATTCTAAATGACCCAATGTGCACCTTTAATATTATATACCCTTTTAGGGATAGATTTCAAATAGCTCTGATATAGCAGGAACCACTAAATTATGAAATTGCTAAATTGGGAATTGTACTTCAACCCAGAACAAAAAATGTGCTTTGACGGACACTAAATAACTTTCCCAGCCACAACAGGACAGCGGTAACGAGAGATTTAGCAGGATATAAATTTGAGGCCTAGTATTTAGGCGCTGGGTGACAGGTATGGGTTTAGTGACAGAATTAGACTTGGAAATACACAGTAGCGGGTGTGTGTGAAGTTATTCTGAATGACCCAATGTGCACCTTGAATATTATATACCCTTTTAGGGATAGATTTCAAATAGCTCTGATATAGCAGAAACCACTAAATTATGAAATTGTTAAATTGGGAATTGTATTTCAACCCAGAACAAAAAATGTGCTTTGACGGACACTAAATAACTTTCCCAGCCACAACAGGACAGCGGTAACGAGAGATTTAGCAGGATATAAATTTGAGGCCTAGTATTTAGGCGCTGGGTGACAGGTATGGGTTTAGTGACAGAATTAGACTTGGAAATACACAGTAGCGGGTGTGTGTGAAGTTATTCTGAATGACCCAATGTGCACCTTGAATATTATATACCCTTTTAGGGATAGATTTCAAATAGCTCTGATATAGCAGAAACCACTAAATTATGAAATTGTTAAATTGGGAATTGTATTTCAACCCAGAACAAAAAATGTGTTTTGACGGACACTAAATAACTTTCCCAGCCACAACAGGACAGCGGTAACGAGAGATTTAGCAGGATATAAATTTGAGGCCTAGTATTTAGGCGCTGGGTGACAGGTATGGGTTTAGTGACAGAATTAGACTTGGAAATACACAGTAGCGGGTGTGTGTGAAGTTATTCTGAATGACCCAATGTGCACCTTGAATATTATATACCCTTTTAGGGATAGATTTCAAATAGCTCTGATATAGCAGAAACCACTAAATTATGAAATTGCTAAATTGGGAATTGTATTTCAACCCAGAACAAAAAATGTGCTTTGACGGACACTAAATAACTTTCCCAGCCACAACAGGACAGCGGTAACGAGAGATTTAGCAGGATATAAATTTGAGGCCTAGTATTTAGGCGCTGGGTGACAGGTATGGGTTTAGTGACAGAATTAGACTTGGAAATACACAGTAGCGGGTGTGTGTGAAGTTATTCTGAATGACCCAATGTGCACCTTGAATATTATATACCCTTTTAGGGATAGATTTCAAATAGCTCTGATATAGCAGAAGCCACTAAATTATGAAATTGCTAAATTGGGAATTGTATTTCAACCCAGAACAAAAAATGTGCTTTGACGGACACTAAATAACTTTCCCAGCCACAACAGGACAGCGGTAACGAGAGATTTAGCAGGATATAAATTTGAGGCCTAGTATTTAGGCGCTGGGTGACAGGTATGGGTTTAGTGACAGAATTAGACTTGGAAATACACAGTAGCGGGTGTGTGTGAAGTTATTCTGAATGACCCAATGTGCACCTTCAATATTATATACCCTTTTAGGGATAGATTTCAAATAGCTCTGATATAGCAGGAACCACTAAATTATGAAATTGCTAAATTGGGAATTGTACTTCAACCCAGAACAAAAAATGTGCTTTGACGGACACTAAATAACTTTCCCAGCCACAACAGGACAGCGGTAACGAGAGATTTAGCGGGATATAAATTTGAGGCCTAGTATTTAGGCGCTGGGTGACCGGTATGGATTTAGTGACGGAATTAGACTGGGATATGGCCAAAAAATAACCACACTATTGCTGGTTAAATGCACTTGGTGACGGGCGCAGCTTGCCCCTGATGTAGTATATGGCCAAAAAATGAACAGACTATTGCTGGTTAAATGCACTTGGTGTCACAGCTTGACCAACCACACTACTGAGGGTTAAATGCACTTGGTGACGGGCGCAGCTTGCCCCTGATGTAGTATATGGCCAAAAAATAAACAGACTATTGCTGGTTAAATGCACTTGGTGTGACAGCTTCACCCTGATGTAGGCTTTAGCCAAAAAACAACCACACCATTGAGGGTTAAATGCACTTGGTGACAGGCGCAGCTTGCCCCTGATTTTGTATATGGCCAAAAAATGAACAGACTATTGCTGGTTAAATGCACTTGGTGTGACAGCTTCACCCTGATGTAGGCTTTAGCCAAAAAACAACCACACCATTGAGGGTTAAATGCACTTGGTGACAGGCGCAGCTTGCCCCTGATTTAGTATATGGCCAAAAAATGAACAGACTATTGCTGGTTAAATGCACTTGGTGTGACAGCTTCACCCTGATGTAGGCTTTAGCCAAAAAACAACCACACCATTGAGGGTTAAATGCACTTGGTCGCAGCTTGGATGCACTTGGTCGCAGCACCGCACAAGACACAAAATGGCCGCCGATCACCCCAGAAAAAAGTGACTGACAAACGGTCTGGGCAGCCTAAAAACAGTGAGTGAGCATTTGAATTTCAGCAGCTCAATGATGCACAGCTGCAGATCGATCGATTAATCAAGTGAAGTCCTTTGGAGGAGTTAATCTGCCTAATCTCGCCCTACTGTCGCATCCGCAACCTCTCCCTACGCTAATCAGAGCAGAGTGACGGGCGGCGCTATGTGACTCCAGCTTAAATAGAGGCTGGGTCACATGGTGCTCTGGCCAATCACAGCCATGCCAATAGTAGGCATGGCTGTGACGGCCTCTTGGGGCAAGTAGTATGACGCTTGTTGATTGGCTGCTTTGCAGCCTTTCAAAAAGAGCCAAGAAAGCGTCACAAAAGCGCCAAGAAAGCGACGAACACCGAACCCGAACCCGGACTTTTACGAAAATGTCCGGGTTCGGGTCCGTGTCACGGACACCCCAAAATTCGGTACGAACCCGAACTATACAGTTCGAGTTCGCTCATCCCTAGTTGCTATCAGTCAGGAATTGGCCCAGAAGTTGATTGAGAGCATGCCCAGTCGAATTGCAGAGGTACTGAAAAAGAAGGGCCAACACTGCAAATACTGACTCTTTGCATAAATGTCATGTAATTGTCAATAAAAGCCTTTGAAACGTATGAAGTGTGTGTAATTATATTTCACTACATCACAGAAACAACTGAAACAAAGATCTAAAAGCAGTTTAGCAGCAAACTTTGTGAAAACTAATATTTGTGTCATTCCCAAAACTTTTGGCCACGACTGTACATATATATATGTATATATACCTGTATATATTGCAGTTGCCTGCCCGTGTGTGAAAGGCTGCAGGCCCACAGACTGTACTGTGTGCACACCACTCATATAGGGTGTCACAGTACCTTGCAGATAAGAAAAAGGCAATTTTTTTTTTTTTTCAATATAATCGCAGTTGCCAGACAGTGAGAGGCTGCAGGCTCACAGACTGTACTGTGTGCACACCATTCATACAGGGTGTCACAATACCTTGCAGATAAAACTAAAGTCAATTTATTATTTCTCTGTAATAAATATAATCGCAGTTGCAAGCCAGTGAGTGTCTGGCCCACAGACTGTACTGTGGCCACTGGTCAGGCCACCACTCATACCGTTACAGGGTGTCACAATACCTTGCAGATAAAACTAATGTCAATTTATTTTCTCTCTGTGATATAATCGAAGTTGCAAGCCAGTGAGTGTCTGGCCCACAGACTGTACTGTGGCCACTGGCCAGGCCACCACTCATACCGTTACAGGGTGTCACAATACCTTGCAGATAAAACTAAAGTCAATTTATTATTTCTCTGTAATAAACATAATCGCAGTTGCAAGCCAGTGAGTGTCTGGCCCACACAGACTGTACTGTGGCCACTGGCCAGGCCACCACTCATACCGTTACAGGGTGTCACAATACCTTGCAGATAAAACTAAAGTCAATTAATTTTTTTCTCTAATAAATACAATCGCAGTTGCAAGCCAGTGAGTGTCTGGCCCACAGACTGTACTGTGGCCACTGGTCAGGCCACCACTCATACCGTTACAGGGTGTCACAATACCTTGCAGATAAAACTAATGTAAAAAATGTTTTCTCTGTAATAAATATAATCGCAGTTGCAAGCCAGTGAGTGTCTGGCCCACAGACTGTACTGTGGCCACTGGCCAGGCCACCACTCATACTGTTACAGGGTGTTACAATACCTTGCAGATAAAACTAAAGTCAATTTATTTTTTCTCTGTGATATAATCGCAGTTGCAAGCCAGTGTGTGTCAGGCCCACACAGACTGTACTGTGCCCACTGCCCACCACTTATATAGGGTGGCACAGTACCTTGCACGCATAGTACCACTTATCTAAAAAAATATTACAGGCAGAGGCAGGCCACGCCGCATGGGGCGGTCATGGTCGTGGTGTTGTGATTTCCACTGGCCCTAGAATAAGGCCCAGTGTTCAGAGGCCACGTACCCTGAACCCGAAAAATTCTGAGGACATAGTTGACTGGCTTACACAGGACACCCATTCTTCAACAGCTTCCGCTAAGAACCTTGACGCACCATCCTCCTCCAGCTCAGCTTCGGTCACCTGCTCTCAAGTTACCACTCTTCCGCCCGCCGCCACCACCACCACTACCACAACAGCCACCACAGCCGCTTCACTTGATCCCTCAGAGGAGTTATTTACACATCAGTTAGATGAAATTAGTGATGCGCAACCATTATTGCCAGAGGATGTAGATAACAGGGATATGGGCTGAGGATGAGGAACGGGAAATGAGTAGCTCGGCATCCAACCTTGTGCAAATGGGGTCTTTCATGCTGTCATGTCTGTTGAGGGACCCTCGTATAAAAAGGATGAAGGAGAACGACCTGTACTGGGTGGCCACGTTACTAGACCCCCGGTATAAGCAGAAAGTGGCGGAAATGTTACCAAACTATTGAAAGTCGGAAAGGATGCAGCAGTTCAAAACCAAACAAAAAAATATGCTTTACACAGCTTATAAGGGGGATGTCACAGCACAACGGGAATCTAACTGGGGAAGAGGTGAAAGTAATCCTCCTCCTACCACGACCACGGCGGCAAGGACAGGACGCTTTACAGATGTGTTGTTGATGGAGGACATGCGGAGCTTTTTCAGTCCTACACATCGCCACAGCCCTTCGGGATCCAGCCTTAGAGAACGACTCGACCGACAGGTAGCAGACTACCTCGCCTTAACTGCAGATATCGACACTCTGAGGAGCGATAAACCCCTTGACTACTGGGTGTGCAGGCTTGACCTGTGGCCTGAGCTATCCCAGTTTGCGATAGAACTTCTGGCCTGCCCCGCTTCAAGTGTCCTGTCAGAAAGGACCTTCAGTGCAGCAGGAGGCATTGTCACTGACAAGAGACGTCGCCTCGGTCAAAAAAGTGTTGATTACCTCACCTTCATTAAGATGAATGAGGCATGGATCCCGAAGGGACTGACAGTGGGGGATACGTTTGACTAACAACAGGCCCGATGACATGCCTTGGCCTCAAAATGGTCCCCACACTGCTGTATTTAATGTCTGCATACCGGATGACTTTTGTGAATTCTCCGCCACCAACTAGGGTTCAAGCCGCAATGTTTTAGTCACCTTTCTGCTTGGAAAACAACAGCGGCTGCAACAATACCATTATTTTTCAGGCATGTGTACATGCCAAATTTTTCTGTCCTATGGTGCTGCACTGTGGCTGCAAAAACAAAACAACAAAAAAAGGCACATACAAGTGTCAATTCCCCTTCATGATCGTTACCTTGTTGTGGTGAAGGGGCTTGCGTATCACAATGAAGCGATCATCACCTCTATGAGTGTGTTGGCAATGTTGCCACACCCCAGATGATAAGGCCTTTGCTTCATTATGATCAGACCAAAAGCGATCGGCTGGATAATTTTTCATAGAAAAAACATGAATTATTATTTTTTTGTTGTATGGGTTTTTAATACATAAAATAAAAAATCATAATACAGTCTCTTAATAGTTTATTAGAAATAATGCAGACAATTTAAAAAATCCCCATCAATTCCAATACAAAGCAAGTACAGAGCTCAGAACTAAAATATTTCAAGGATGTCATAATGGTTCGTTAATTCGACAATGGTTAATCAATTCTACACACGTCCCCAGATAGGGGACGTAACAGAGATTAAACTGATAGGAATAGTACTAGTTAAGACACCACTCATATAGGGTGTCACAGCACATTGCTCTGTGCACGCGCAGTGCCCCAACTTGGGAGTAAGAGGACCGACCAAGCTGCTTTTTCCATCTCCTGGTTCCTAAAATCAATTCAGTTTGGTGTATCAGAGTTTGGTCTGTCACTGTGAAGGCAGTCGAAAGTACCCGGCCTAAATTTTTTTTCACAAAAGGCAATCCCTGATATGGGACGTAACAGGGATTAAACTGATAGGAATAGTACTAGTTAAGAGTAAGACACCACTCATATAGGGTGTCACAGCACATTGCTCTGTGCACGCGCAGTGCCCCCAACTTGGGAGTAAGAGGACCGACCAAGCTGCTTTTTCCATCTCCCGGTTCCTAAAATCAATTCAACACAAGTCCCCGGATAGGGGACGTAACAGGGATTAAACTGCTAAGAATAGAACTAGTTAACACACCACTCAAACCATGTGGCAGAGTACATTGCACGGCGCACGCGCAGTGCCCCAAATTGGAATTAACAAGAAGGACGCACACAGATAATCACATTTCTGCAAGGAGTTTGTCAACTTTTGACAACTGTTTGCTGTTGTCTAAATTCCATTTAATACACGTCCTGATAGGGGACGTAACAGGGATTAAACTGATGAGAATAGTACTACAGAAAATACCACTCATATTGGGTGTGACAGTAAACTGCATGGCGCAGACGCAGTGACCGTGGATTAAAACAAAGGGAAGGGAGCCATGTTTTTTTTAACCATCTCCCCGTTCGAAAAATCAATTCAATAAATGGAGCCCAGATTGGGGACGTAACAGGGATTAAACTGATGAAAAGAGAACTACAGAAAATAACACTCATATCGGGTGTGACAGTAAATTGTACTGCGCAGACGCAGTGACTGTGGATTAAAACAAAGGGAAGGGAGCCAGCGTTTTTTTAACCATCTCCCAGTTCGAAAAATCTATTCAATTGGGGACCCTTGGTGTTGTACGTGGCTTGGTGGAGGAAGAAACCTTCAATGACATCAACGGGACATGGCTAGCTTGGTATCCAACCTTGTGAAAATGGGGAGTTTGCGGTTGGGCAAATGGACTGTTTGCGGTTGTTTGTGGTGCATTAAAAGGGGAGTTTGGTCTGTCAATGTCTGTGAACCAGGCGTAACCCTTACACTACCTGATCGATACAACATTATACCTGATCGTATACACACACTGGATGTTTTAAACCATGTTGTTCAAAAAAATGTAGGATTGTTAGGTGATTTATGCCCTTTATGGATTAAAACCCAACTGTGCGTCAACTATGTAATTTTCCATGGGAGTTTTGACATGGATCCCCCTCCGGCATGCCACAGTCCAGGTGTTAGTCCCCTTGAAACAACTTTTCCATCACTACTGTGGCTAGAAAGAGTACCTGTGAGTTTCAAAATTCGCCTGCCTATTGAAGTCTATGGCGGTTCGCCCGTTTTGCCCGTTTGCGAACATTTGAGGAAATTCGCATTTGCCGTTCGCGAACTGAAAATTTTATGTTCGCGACATCTCTAGTCAGGCACAGAAGTGCCAGGCCATGCACAGATGAGTGGCAGAGGCCTGAATGTTTCTGGCGCAAGCACCTGGTTTGCCTTGGCGAATGGAGTCACACAGGAGAGGAACTGCTCCGTGTGATGCATCAAGAAATCGAATCCTGGCGTTCTCCGCGACAACTAAAAATCAGAACCATGCTGACAGACAATAGAAAGAACATGGTGTCGGCGCTGCGTCATGGAAGGCTGAGCCATGCACCCTGCATGGCACATGTGTTTAATCTGGTTGTCAAGTGGTTCCTGAAGTCTGCCACCCATCTGCAAGACATCCTAAAACTTTGCATGCACTTCAGCCACTCGTACACAGCAAAACACACCCTCCCTGAGCTGCAGAGGCAGAACGGCATCCCCCAACATAGGCTTATATGCCATGTTTCCACCCATTGGAATTCCACCCTTCATATGTTAGACCGACTATACGAACAGAGAAAGGCCATCAACGATTGATGCAAGCAGATAGGGGTACTTCACTGTGTAACTTCGATGTCAGCCAGTGGCAGCTCATGCGCGACACCTGCCGTTTGCTCAGGCCCTTTGAGGAGGCCACGTTATCTGGGAGTCGCCAGGATCATGGAATGAACAACGTCATTCCACTGCTTCATGTCCTGCAACAGATGATAGTAACAATGGCTGGTCAGGGGACAGGAGACGTGGTGCATCGATCTCACCACCACATGAGCCCTGTGGGAGCTGAACTGGAAGAGGAGGAGGAGGGGGTGGAGGACGGTGGATGACAGACAATGGGTAGCCAAATAGGTGGTTTTTCTACTTAGCTGACAGGACAGAAGGAGCAAGAGCAGCCAGAGGAGCTACAGGGCGATGAGGAAGATGAGACAGAGGACCTGGACACACCGTGGCAGTATGCAGTGGAGATGGAGGCAGGGAGTTCTTCCGAGTCACTTGCACAAATGGCATGATGCATGCTCACTTGCTTGCGTAGTGACAGCCGAATTGTCACCATTCGGCAGAGGGATGACTTCTGGCTCTCCACCTTGTTGGACCCTACCGGTCCAGAATGGGGGCCTTTTTTACACCCACTGAGAGGGAGGACAAACTGAACTACTACAGAGACATCCTATGTAGTCAGTTGGCCGATGCATATCTACACCATCGTACATTCTCTCGCAGGTGTGACCGGGGGACCCTTTGCACTCACATTCCACTGCCATGGCTGCTGGGGAGGGGTGGCAGGAGCAGTACCAGCTCCATCAGCAGCAGCTTGAGTCTACAGTCGCTGATAAGTAGCTTTCTTCACCCGCATAGTGAAGAAACTACTCACCAGCAGCATCAGCAGCTAGGTGTAGAGCAGAACCTGAACCAGCAGGTGGTGACATATTTGGACAGCACCCTGCCACCCCACATTGAATATCCACTGGACTACTGGGTAGCCAAACTGTATTTGTGGCCGCAACTAGCAGAGTTTGCCCTGGAAAAGCTGTCCTGCCCGGCCAGTAGTGTGGCATCTTAGCGGGTGTTTAGTGCAGGGGGGGGCCATAGTTACCCCAAGGAGAACTCGCCTGTCTACCCAAAATGTGGAGAGACTGACCTTTCTCAAGATGAATCAGGCGTGGATCAGCCAGGATTTCCAACCGCTAATTCCTGATGCAGCAGACTAATTAATCCATGGTGCCACACCAACACTTTGATACAAGAGAACGGTTTCTTCTGACTACCTGCCTCAGTTACTACTTTGATGCTGCAATCGGCCTGAGGCCACACATCTGATGCCAAGTGCTCCTTATTTTACCCACCTTCATCAGCGGGTACTGGTATTGCCACCCACCGTCCTACTCTGTTACCAGGTCACTTTGTGGTCTCCTGATGCAGCTGCTGCTGCCATCTCCACACTATGTCACCTTGCCACACTGTGGTCTCCGGATGCTGCTGCCATATCCACACTATGTCACCTTGCCACTCTGTGGTCTGCTAAAGCTGCCGTCACCTCCAACTATGTCACCTTGACACTCTGTGGTCTCCTCATGCTGCTGTCAACTCCAGACTCGGTCGTTGTGCCACTCTGTGGCCCACTTATGCTGCTGCCACCTCCAGACTTGGTCATTGTGCCACTCTGTGGCCTACTCATGCTGCTGCCACCTCCAGACTCTGTCGTTGTGCCACTATGTGGCCTACTCATGCGGCTGCCACCTCCAGACTTGGTCATTGTGCCACTCTTTGGCCTCCTCATACTGCTGCCAACTCCAGACTCTGTCTTTTAGCCACTTAGTGGCCTCCTCATAGTGCTGCCAACTCCAGACTCTGTCATTGTGCCACTCGGTGGCCTCCTCATACTGCTGCCAACTCCAGACTCTTTCAATGAGCCACTCAGTGGCCTCTTCATACTGCTGCCAACTTCAGACTCGGTCATTGTGCCACTCGGTGGCTTTCTCCTGATGCTATGACTTAGACTTTTTTTTGAATGAATAATGCAAACGGATCCGTTATGAACGGATAAAAGCGTTTGCATTATCGGTGCGGATCCGTCTGTGCAGATACAAGACGGATCCGCACCGAACGTCAGTGTGAAAGTAGCCTTACCCCGCTTCCTAACACCCATAATGATTTAGGAAGACTGGTGGCAGTTTCTGGGTTTGCCACTTGTGAGTCCAGATGGTGACCATAGTATATCATTACAGTATATGCAGTATGCTCCAGTAGCCCCCTAGCCCCAAAGTGGCAGATACAGACAATCATATTTTTTTTTATCAACTATCTTTCTCCATACAAGGAAATAAGAAAAGATCCTCAACCCCAATAAAGATACATTATCTTATTAGCCAGCACTGCATTTATACCTAGTGTTTAACATTCCCTTTAAACTTGAATTAGAGCACGGCCATAATGTAAGCAAAACCTCCGACAGAGAATCCTGTATCTTTCACATACAATTTTCAATTAAACCGTCATGTGGCTCCAAAATAATGCATTTAATGACAAATTGCTAATCGTTACTTTTCACCAGCTGAATATTAATCATCTTCTTGGCTTTCAGTAATTGTAATGATGCATATAAATAATATTCATGCCTGTGATAAAATCCAAAGAGATTGGATGATGCAATCAAGAAAATGTCAACTAGGAAATTCCTGTGACCTGTAATTATAACTGTGTCTCACCTCTTCTTAAGACTGCCACTTCAAAGCTGCAGCTTTCATTGCCTCGAGTGCTGCAGTATTAAGTATTACATAGTTTGGCCATTCAATTCATGTAATGATTTGCAGTAGAAACATCTTTTCTGACCTTTATCAAGTGATACTTTACATAGAATAGGAGAACTTTCTAAAAGTTTTAGCGTACAGGTTATACCAGGGGTGCACCACCAATGAGGCCAGGTGAGGCGATAACCTCAGGCTGCACCAGATAAGGGCAAGAGGGGGGCAGCGCTTTCATTGTGGCAAAGGGGTTAGTGTTATGACACGCAGGCAGCGGGCTTCTGTTCCCCTGCGCTGCCCGATCTCACTGCAGCCAGGCTGCGCTTCCTACTTCCCGGTGTCTCCGTTGTCATGGTGACGGGGGATGCGATACGCCCAGCAGCTCTCCTCCTGCAGGAGCGTTCCCCATCACCATAGGAACCAGGTGGGTCTGAGTGCCGAGCTAGGCACTCGGCGCTCGGCTACAGGCAGGAGGGATGGGTCATGTGATGCTGGCCACGTCACATGATCCCTTTCAACCACTATTTAAACAGGCAACATGCTGGCCACAGGTTGCCTGTAATTTGGTCATTTAGGCTGTGGATATTCTGTGCTACTACCGTGTTGACCACAGGAATTTGACCTTGTCCGTCTTCTGACCACCCTTCTGCCTGCTCCCTTAGTACTGACGCTATCTCTCGGATTTGACCTCGACTCGCTCTCGGATTTGTCTCTGCCTTTCCTTTAGTACTGTCGCTACCTCTCGGATTTGACCTCGGCTTGTTCTCGGATTTGTCTCTTGCCTTTCCCCTTTGTACTGACATGACCTCCCGGACTGACCTCGGCTAGTTGACCCATCATTGCCATCTCCATCAGAGGGTACCTCCGTCTTGTTTACCTCCCTGTCCATCTGTCTTCTAACGGCACACGTGTGCCGTTCTCTGCCTTTGCTGTCCAGTTCCCTCTCTGTCTCTGTCCTCTCTACTCTGCACTTACTTAGGTCAGGGACCGCCGTCCAGTTGCGCCCCGTCGCCTAGGGCGGGTAGTGCAAGTAGGCAGGGACAGGGTTGAGGGTGGCAGTCAAGGGCGTGCACTTCCTCTCTACTTTCCTCTCCCGTGACAGGTTAGTTTAAGAAATTGGCATTGGGGAGGGTAGCGACATTTTAGTTTTCGCCTCAGGCAGCAGAAAATCTAGGTGCACCTCTGGGTTATACATCTAGAGAGGGAAGGTACAGATGACCAGAAACAGCGATTGCGCTGCCCCTCCCCCCTTAATTGAATTTCTTAGATACCGCGGTCATCGCTGATCGCGGAATCTGAGTTGAAAAATTAGGGCTTTCAAAGATTAATCAGTAAAAAAATAAATAAATAAGACTCCTCTTATCCATTTGAGCGCGAAGATGCCCATTTGGCCATCTTGATTGAAGAATATGAAGATCCTGCACGAAATCTCGCATGGTGCGTGATTATGTCATCACACTGGCTGGCGTGGTGAAGTGATATGTCACCACACATGAGATTTCACGTGGCATAATCAATCAAGATGGCCTCTGCGGTGATTTCATGCTCAAATGGATGAGGTGTATGATTTTTTTTTTTACTGCCATTTCAGGGAAAATTGATTAATTTCAGGGACAATTGATGCATCTGTGTTACATTGAGGGTGAGAGCGGTGATAACCAGTTAGACACTATATATCCCCACCTAGACCCTCACTATTGATCCCAATTAGGCTACATTCACACGATCGTATGGGTTTTGCGGTCTATATGCCATCCGTTTTTTTTTTTTTGCGGATCCATTGTAACAGTGCCTAAAACGGATAAGAATAGGACATGTTCTATTTTTTTTGCGGGACTACGAAATGGACATACTGATGCAGACAGCACACAGTGTGCTGTCCGCATTTTTTTCGGACCCATTGAAATGAATGGGTCGCCATCCTATCCGCAAAATAAAACGGAACAGACATGGAAAAGAACAACATTTGTGTCCATGTAGCCTTATTTATAGGAACAGCAGTGAGTGTACAGAGACACGTGCACCTGGGTTGAGTATCCGGCTGGATCTCAGGCTGCTCTCTTTTATGGTATCGGACTTATAGATTTAGAAGTGTTGTCCTCCCAGCTTTTTTAATATATTATTACAATAAAGTTTTTTGGTTTTAATTTTTGCATCCCTAAAAATAACGGTGATTTATATTTACCAGTGATGCGACTGTAACTATTTATGAGTAATTGCGGTGATTAGTCATTACCACAAAGTGCGAGGAAATTCCTCCCTTGCTCCTTGCCATGTCTCACACTACATCTTTTACTTGTACGCTTCTGGAATTGTATTCATAAACTTGCAAGCTCAGGATGAACACCGCTCTTGGTCTAACTCAGCTAGGTTAGTGTTGCAATGCATGGGTTTTGCTGGACGCAAAATAAAGAAAAAACATTTTTTTTTACTAAAATCTGATGATCATTAGTAGGGTTCAGAGAATCAAAGTATCAAAAGTGGACATTGATCCAAATTTCAGGGAAAATTCGATTTGCCCCAAAGCTGAATTTCCTCAGGCTTCGTGTTAATAAATCAATTTTCCCTAAAATAGCATTTTCCCTAAAATAATAATAATACTCACCTCATCCATTTGAGCACAAAGAGGCCGCCGAAGCCATCTTGTTTGAAGATCCTGCATGAAATCTCACGTGCCGCGCCATCTTTGCGTGGGATCTTCAATCATGATGGCCACAGCAGCCTCTTCGCGCTAAAATGTTTATTTTTTTTTGTTGATTAACCCCTGAAGGCCCTCATTTTTAATCTCAGATGCCACAATCAGTGATGAACGCAGCATCTGAGGGGTTCAATGACGGGGGCAGCACAATCGCGGGTATCCCAACTCCGCTACTTACAAAGAAATGCGCTTAGTGGCGAAGTAATTCATCACAAAGCAACAGAGCCAAATCAAAGCTCAACACTAGTGGTCACACATGCTCCGTTCCTTCCCTTAACTGACACAGTTGGAAGCTGTGACAGGTACAGGAAGAGAGCTGCAGCAGAAAGGACACCCCCCTGCCAGTCTGAAGAAAATCTAGAAGAGCAACTGGAGAAATGAACAGATCTCTGGACCCATGTGAGGCACAGGGCTGGTTCTAGCTTTGTTAGAAAGAGATTGTCATGTTCTGTATAATGTCTGATAATCATTTTTTACACCAATCTTGGCAGAACCCCTTTAACCACTTCCAGAACGCCCATAGACTATAAAATTACAGACAGTCCTATTTTACTCTGCAAGAACAGGTTGCCCTGCAAAAATTAAGCACCTCCCTATACACACACAGCTCAGTAGACATACACATAACAGTTATGGGGGGCAGAATATGGGAATGCAAAGAAAAAAGATATTTGTTTCAAAGTTTTATTTTTAAAACACAAAAACGATATACGGTAAATGTGGCGACTATGCATCCGTATGTCCCCACAGGAGAATGGAGGCACTGGAGAGCACTGAGCTGTAATAGTCTTGAATCCGTGAGCAGAGCATTTATGTAAATGCAATTTTCCCATTTTATTAATAAGATAAACACAGTGACTACTATCCGTAATTTCATTTCTAAGGATTTAGTTTTACTTTATTATGATATTTATGACGACCAATTAATTTACTTTATGCCTTTATGGCATTTGGGTCAATATTGTGAAATATGCTTGGTTTAATTGCTCAGTCGTGTGTTTTATTTTCTATGCAAATCTCCTAAGGAATAAAAAAATAATTGCAGAGCCCCTGGCAACAATAAACAATTGCTAGTGTCACAGCTTTGGCTGTCAGCATTTCTGTCCAGCGCGTTCCCTCTCCTCTGCCTTTCCTGGTGTGTAACAAAACGGAAATTACATCTCTCGTTTCAGCTCTTATTTTCTAGGGCTTTACTTCGGCACAAACCCCTTTAAGGGACAACTAAACTCATTTCCTAGTGTCCCAAACCAAAAACACCATATGCACTTGCAAGTAATATATTTGCAAATAAAGATCCCAAAACACAACATTTTTCTTGTTCTCTGGTTCGAGGTCAAATCCCTTTTCCAGTTGTGCTGTGTACCTGTTGATAAAAGCTTCAGAGCGGAGATTTACAAGTGTTTTTTTTTATGTCTAAGAATCATACTGTCAGATTTTCCTCAATAAAGAGGTTGTGCAAGATTAGAAAAACATGGCTGATTTCTTCTAAAAGAAACAGGTTGTGTGTGGAACTGCAGCTCAGTCCCATGTACTACGGTAGAGCTGAGCCGCAATATCACATACCACCCACGGACAAGTATGGTGCTGTTTTTGGAAGAAAGCGGCCAGGTTTTTGTAATCCTGCACAATGCTTTAACCCAGGGATCAGCAACCTCTGGCACTCCAGCTGCTGTGAAACTACAACTCCCACCATGCACACTTACTCGGTTGTCCTTAAACCTCCCATATAAGTAAAAGGAAGATTCTGGAAGTTGTAGTTTTTGAATAGCTGGAGTGCCGGAGGTTGCTGATCCCTGCTTTAACCCATTAGCAATGCATGTTGGATATATTTGTGATGAACGGACATTAGTGCCTCATCATGTCAAATGTTTCCGCTGTGACAATCTTGTAGGCACGTTTTTTTTTTATCCTTGTTTTATGGATGACATAATACATACGGTCGTGTGCATTAACCCCTAAGGTTGTGTCAGAAGCTTGGCTGTAATACACAGCCAGGCCCTCAATGCAACTGCTGAGATGTGATCTATCTCAGATGTCGGCAGATCAACCCATTAGGTGGTATTCATCATACAGCCAAGTTGGCTCTCACAAAAATAACTTATTCCCATAAAAATTGCTGAACAAAAATATAACAAAAAGTATTACAAATGCAGGCATCTGGATCACAATAACGTAGACCAGGGATCACCAACCTTTGTTACTCCAGCTGCTGGGAAGCTACGGTACAACTCCCAGTATGTTCACTTACTCGGCTGTTCTTGTAACTCTCATAGAACTGAAAAGAAGATTCTGGGAGTCGTAGTTTCAGAACAGCTAGAATGCCGGAGGTTGCTGATCCCTGGTGTAGACCATCCAGCCCACCAGGTAAGCAGTCTATTTAGAGTTCCTAGTCTTATATTGTTCCCTTCTGTGCCAAAAACACAATAGAGCATAGGTGATAACAGCATCTACACATGGATGCCCTTATACATAAAGTCTTGAAATATATAATACATGTAATTATTGATTACTACACGGCAGGGCCAGTTTTAAACAAAATGTGGCCCTAGGCAAAATCAAAAGCGGAGCCCCAAATCTTCTAATATTGGACTAACAACACAGCGACATTCCATCAATTCCATAAATGAAAACAAATATGTGAACATGTGCAGGGGTGTAGCTATAGGGGGTGCAGAGGTAGCAGTCGCTACCGGGCCCAGGAGCCTGAGGGGCCCCAAAGACCATTGAACCACATAAGAAGACACCTGTTTTATAGAAGGTGCATGCAGGTCAAGTTACACCTCTGGCTGGAGGGAAGGTGTTAGGTCAAGAATTTGGCATGGTGGGGAGTGCAGTTTAAATTTTTGTCTCAGGCAGCAGGAAGGCTATGTAATTCCCTGCCCCTGGCCACAAAGCAATGAGGGATGGGGGGCCCAAGCTAAACTCTTGCACCAGGGCCCATGAGCCTTTAGCTACGCCCCTGAACATGTGTGTTCCCTCCATTCTCCAGGTCAGTACGATTACACATTTATATAGTTGTCTGACCCCCCCAAACATGTTTTATAGTTATGTTTACAAAGCTGTGAGAGGGTTTATTATTTGCGGGATGATCTGTAGTTTTTATTTATACCATTTTGGAGTGTGTGTGACTTTTTGATTTGTTATGACATTCACAATATGGGTTAAATACATTCATATTTTAATCTTATGGGTGTTTTGGGAAATTATGCCTATGATGTTTATTTTTTGTTGGTTTTTAATATGGAGATACGGAGTGATTTGAATTTTTATATATTTTATTAAACATTTATTAAAGTTTCCTTAGAGAACTTGAACATGTGATTATTTGATCGCTTCTCCCCTATACTGCAATGAATTACTATTACAGTCTATGGAAGATTAGCTGTGTTCCTATGGAGCTCTGCCACAGGATGGGCCCAAGACTGCCATAGCAACCGAACAGCTCCCTGGATCTTGGGGGTGCAGTGCTCCCATGGTTAACCCCTAAGATGCTGTGGTCAATTGCAACCATGGAATCTGAGTGGGTAAATGTCCAGGTGTCTGTGGTGTGAAACAACAGAAACCCAGCAGCTATGGCGCCTGCTCAGCTTCTGACCGAGCACCATGGGTTAAATGGGCCTGAAAGTACTGCTTTAGATAGATAGATAGATAGGCACACCTACACACAGCATATATACAGTTACACATACTGTACACTTAGTGGACACAGCAGGCAGCATAGTACATATACACCTACTTGGGGATGTCAGTCTTTGGACATAACTTTGCTGTTATCCATCCAGGTCTGGCAGAACGTGCTGCACATAGCAGACTGTGGTGCGGTGTGGTGGAGTGGCTCCAGGAATCTTCTGCTTTCTACTGCACCCGGCAGCGGGTCCCCTGTTCTATGAATCCTGAGCGTTTGTGGCATGTGCCATGTTGGAATTGCCCAGGGAGGCCTGTTAAAGGGGTTATCCCATTTTAGACAATGGGGGCATATCGCTAGGATATGCCTCCATTGTCTGATAGGTGTGGGTCCCTCCTCTGCGAACCGCACGGAGCGGAGAAAGTTGAGGAGGCGCGCACTGCGCATGCGCAGCCACCCTCCATTCATTTCTATGGAGCCGCCGAAAATTCCGAATGGGAGTGGTGGCCATGCATGCTCTCCCATTCACTTCAATGGGAGAGGCGGGGAGCGGCGCCTCGTGGTGGACGAACCCCGCGAAACCCCGGATCCCCCAGCCACAATTCTCCCCGGCTCCGTTCTCCTTGTAGGTGCGGGTCCCAGAGGTGGGACTTGCACCTATCAGACAATGGAGGCATATCCTAGTGATATGCCTCCATTGCCTAAGATGGGATAACCCCTTTAAGGCCCACCATCAGCACTGCAGCATCAGTGACAGAGAGCAGTAGAGAAGAAATGAAGCTCAGGGGAGCTGGTAAGCAGACAGCGCCCCCTTCACTGCGCCCTGTAAATCCTCACAGGAGGAGGAGGAGCTCCTGAGCCCCGGCTCCCTCGCTCCTGCAGGGTTAATTAGCTGGCCGCGACACTGCAGTATAAACTGCTGCTTTTCAGCTGTCCGCGGACGTTCAGGTGAACAGCAGCACTGAAGCAGGGGGCCGCTTAGATAATGGGGGCCCTGAGCAATTGCCCAGTTTGCCCTACCCCCCTCAATGCCGGCCCTGCTACCCGGAATTGTAGTACTTTATGTGCAATCAGTTGTAGTATCCTCCACTGATTATGTCTCTTTCCTCGGCAGGCGACTATTATTCCTTATTCTGTTGTTTTGCATCCATTTGCATTTTGATTTGCCACAAATGTAAAAATAAATATGTTATTGTTCAAACAGCAAATTTCTCTCCATCCGAGAATATGCAACGAGATGGTAATTTTGCATTTAAAGACGTGGTGAGCGCTATGCTACTATTAAGGTTTACAGTCTTATGCTGATTGCAGAACATCGGCGCCTGATTGCCTGATCTACACTGAATAATTGATTGACTGATAGTCCTAACAAAGCTGAATGTCCCCGCATATAAAGTATACCCCTCCCCGATTCTTCTCATACCTCATACCACAAGTGTGATTGAAGATGCTGCCACCCTCTTCCTTATCTGCATTTTGCTTTCTGCATAGGAAGATTGCTGATAATTGGTGACAACCTAGACAGATGTTAGTGGATAAAAGCACCAAGACATGCTACAGTAGCTAACCAGGGATGATAAATTAGGACAGGCAAAAGTGTATGTTTTATCATTTCATATACAGACAAAAATAAATTCACCTAGATAGAAATGTCGGATTGCTGCAAAACTGTGCGTGTAGAATTCGATCCCAGATTCAGGATAAATTCGATTCGCCTAGAAGCCGAATTTCCTTGTGCTTCGTGTCAGTGAATCGATTTAACCTGAAATAGTATAAAAATAAACAAAAAAATTCAAACTTACCTTACATTTGCTCGCGACGGGCCGCCGGCCTCCATCTTGCTTGAAGATCTCGTCATACGTCACCACTACAGCCGGCGTGATGACGTAATTTCGTGCCTCACAGGATTTTGGCCGATATCTTCAAGCAAGATGGCGGCAGCCGGCCCATCACAAGCAAATGGAGGAGGTAAGTTTGATTCAACCTTTTTTTTATTGTTAATTTTACACTCAGATGCCGCGATCACGTATGAACACGGCATCTGAGGGGTACAATGATGACGGGAGCGGCGCTATCGCAGCTCCCTGTCATTTCACCTGCTACTTACAAAAAAATGCGCTTCATGATGAAGTAATTTGTCACGAAGCGACATTCTATGTGAAATTCGGCGAATCAGCTGAATCAAAGTTTTCAGAAATTCACTCATCTCTAGTTATATATTCCCATCGCCTGACAGTACCACACAAGGGAGCTCTGTGTCCATTTTTTTGTCTTTTTAGTCAACTTACAACAAAGTTCTACTTTTTATGGGATCTCAGAATAATTTCCACTAATGAGTCCAAGAAATCCCAGTGCGCAATTATGCAAGGTTTTATTGAGCAGAATTGTACCATGGAATTATTTTATTTCAGTATATGGTTGCTTAAAAGTAAGTGCAATGTAAGGATGTGTCCTTCTTTACCTTTTCTCTTGGCTCTTGTCCTAATATGTGGGTCATGAGATGACCAGCTTTTCTAAGCAACTTGATTTCACTCTATTACGTCCTTAAATGTCTACCCTATATCATGCATGCATTATTGTACTGAATTGGTGCTTAACCCCTTCCTGACACAGCAATTTTAAATTATTGCGTTTTTGTTTTCCGCCACCTGTCTTCCCGGAGCCATAACGTTTTATTTTTCCATTCACATATCTGTATGAGGGCTTGTATTTTGTGGGACAAGTTGTACTTGTTGTGCTAATACCATTTTGGGGGTGTGTATGACTTTTTGATCACTTTTTATTTTAAGGAAGTAAATTGATGAAAAAATGGAAAATCAGCCATTCTTTTTTTCCATTACGACATTCACCGTACAGAATACGTTTTTTATTTTTTATTTAAGTTTTTGCATACGGCAATGCCCATGATGTCATTTTTGTAAAATTATTTATTTATTTTTATTTTATTTTTATCTTGGGGAAAGGGGGGTGATTTAATGACTTTTTATATAGTTTCTTTTTTTATATATATTTCTAAACTTTTTTTACTTATTTTTTAACTTTTTGTTAGGTCCCCAATTGTACCCCAACTTGCAATCATCAGATTACAATCTGTATAGAATAATGGCATTTTCTCCATTATTCTAGAGGGTGGGCCATTTATATGGATACACTTTAATAAAATGGGAATGGTTGGTGATATTAACTTCCTGTTTGTGGCACATTAGTATATGTGAGGGGGGAAACTTTTCAAGATGGGTGATGACCATGGCGGCCATTTTAAAGTCAGCCATTTTGAATCCAACTTTTGTTTTTTCAATAGGAAGAGGGTCATGTGACACATCAAACTTATTGGGAATTTCACAAGAAAAACAATGGTGTGCTTGGTTTTAACGTAACTTTACTCTTTCATGAGTTATTCACAAGTTTCGGATCACTTATAAAATGTGTTCAATGTGCTGCCCATTGTGTTGGATTGTCAATGCAACCCTCTTCTCCCACTCTTCAGACACTGATAGCAACACCGCAGGAGAAATGCTAGCACAGGCTTCCAGTATCCATAGTTTCAGCATATGCTGTGAAGATATGAGATGTGCAGCACCTGAAACTACGGATACTGGAAGCCTGTGCTAGCATTTCTCCTGCGGTGTTGCTATCAGTGTGTGAAGAGTGGGAGAAGAGGGTTGCATTGACAATCCAACACAATGGGCAGCACATTGAACACATTTTATAAGTGGTCAGAAACTTGTAAATAACTCATGAAAGAATACAGTTACGTTAAAAGCAAGCACACCATTGTTTTTCTTGTGAAATTCCCAATAAGTTTGATGTGTCACATGACCCTCTTCCTATTGAAAAACCAAAGTTGGATTCAAAATGTCCGACTTCAAAATGGCCGCCATGGTCACCACCCATCTTGAAAAGTTTCCCCCCTCACATATACTAATGTGCCACAAACAGGAAGTTAATATCACCAACCAATCCCATTTTATTAAGGTTTATCCATATAAATGGCCCACCTTGTATACAGAAATCCCTATATTACAGTTCAGTGCTGCCACTTGCTGACCTGAACTCTAATATACAAGTATTGAGCCTGGAAGCTTAGTACAGGCTCAGGCTCATTACTGTAAAGGAACATCTTCCCCGATCTCAACATTTGACAATGGCATTTGAGGGGTTAAATGTCTGCAGTCGGCATTACGGCCAATCGCGGACATTAGTCGCAAATGCCTGCTGTATGAAACATCAGGCACCCAGAGGCAATGGCACTGGTTGCACTCCGACATCCACAATACACGTAGAGGTATACATGTGTATACAACTTCCCAAAAGATAACATTAGTCAGTACCTCCGAACAAAGTTAAATAAATGGACAGGTGCAAATTTGCCGTGATAGAAATGCAAAAATCAAAGAAGCTCCAGCACTATGTAGGTATTGTAATCGTTTTTATTATTTAACTTGCATAACTGTTATATTAAGGCCTCTTTCACAACGGCATCACGGATTTTGTCCGGATGCGTTGCTGGTGCATTGCGGCAGACCCGTGCGAGTAGGCACGCAATTTCAGTCAGTTTTGTCTGCGATTGCGTTCTGTTGTTTAGTTTTTTCCATGCGAGTGCAATGCGTTTTGGTTACCCAGACCCGTACCCGGACTTCTTCACTGAAGTTTGGGTTTGGGTTAGGTGTTCTGTTGATTTTATTTTCCCTTCTAACATGGTTACAAGGGAAAATAATAGCATTCTTAATACAGAATGCTAACTAAAATGTCCATTGAGGAGTTAAAAAAATAAACCTCATCCACTTGATTGCACAGCTGGTATAGTCTTCTTTCTTCTTCCTGTAGGACCTGCAAAAGGACCTGCGCTGACATCATCTCGCTCACCACGTCGTGAGCGTGGTGACGTCAGCACAGGTCCTGCTGAATGAAGATAGAAGGACCTTGCTTGCGGATGCTATGCGATTTTTACGCAGCCCCATTAATTTCTATGGGGCCTGCGTTGCGCGAAAAACGCTGAATATAGAACCTGCTGCGAATTTCACGCAACGCACAAGTGATGCATGAAATACAACGCACGTGTACACAGCCCCATTGAAATGAATGGGTCAGCATTCAGTGCGGGTGCAATGCATTCACGTCACGTATTGCACCCGCGCCGAATACTCCCTTTTCAGCGTGATGTATGGCTGCAAGCAGGGGCGTAACTAGAAGTGACTGGGCCCCACAGCAAATATTTGTAAGGGCCCCCCTCAGCGCGCTTCGCACCTCCCTCCTCCTGTGTAAACCCCACTCCTTTGGCACAGTGTAGCGGTATACTGTATATTGTGTGGCACAGTGTAGCGGTATAATGTATATTGTGGGGCAGAGTGTAGCGGTATACTGTATATTGTGGGGCACAGTGTAGCGGTATACTGTATATTGTGGGGCACAGTGTAGCGGTATACTGTATATTGTGTGGCACAGTATAGCGGTATATTGTGGGACACAGTGTAGGCTATATGTGTATAACAAATATATTTCACATGAAAACTTACAGTTACTTGGCTTGGCCCTTGGGGATCTCGGACGCCACTTCCACACTTTGGCCGGGGGCTCGGCGGAGCTGATGCTGTGTTTTATCCTAATAAGAAAGATTTCATAATAAGGATTTGAAGAAGAGGCAGAGGGATAGCAGAGCAGGGAGAGGCTTGTGCTGCTACTAGGGGTCTTACCATGGGGGAGTAATAAAGCCCACCATAATGCCCCCCCCCCAGTAGTAATAATTCTTATAATGTGACAGTGCAAAAATACCCCCTTGTAATGCCCCCAGTTGAGCTAATGTCCCCATAGTGCCCCCATAATGTGCCAGTATAAAATACCCTTATATGGTGCCCCCAAAAAATTTCCCCATAGTGCTCCTCTCCCCCCTTCCTGCTAGTGCCCCCATAATGTACCAGTATAAAATGCCCCATATATAGTGCCACAGTAGATGCCCCTCAGTGTCCGGCCTCTGATAGGCTGACGGCCTAGTGTCCCCTATAATGCCCCCCAATAATGTGCCAGTAAGTGTCCCCATAGATGCCCCCCCATCATGTGCCAGTATCAAGTGCCTCTCTCCTTCCCACCCCCCATGTGCCAGTATCATAGTGCCATCTCCCCCTCCCCAATGTGCCAGTATCAAGTGCCTCTGTGCCTTTCCCTCCCCCCCATGTGCCAGTATCATAGTGCCAAACCCACCCATGTGCCAGTATCAAGTGCCAAACCCCCCCCCCCACATGCCAATATCAAGTGACTCTCTCTTTCCCCCCCATGTCCCAGTATCATAGTGCCATCTCCCCGCCAAAAAAGTGCCAGTATCATAGTGCCTCTCTCCCCCCCATGTGCCAGTATCATAGTGCCAAACCCACCCATGTGCCAGTATCAAGTACCAACCCCCCACATGCCAGTATCAAGTGCCTCTCTCCTCCCCCATGTCCCGGTATCATAGTGCCATCTTCCCCCCCCACAAAAAAGTGCCAGTATCAAGTGCCTCTCTCCCTCTTCCCCCATGTGCCAGTATCAGGTGCCAACCTCTCCCCTCATGTGCCAGTATCAGGTGCCAACCTCCCCTCCCCCCAGGTGCCAGTATCAGGTGCCAACCCTCTCCCACATGTGCCAGTATCAAGTGCCTCCCGCTCCCCCATGGCAGTAACAGTCGGGTATTAAAAAAAATATATATAATAAACACTTCTACTTACCTCCATGTCAGTGATGCGATGCAGCCTCTTCCTGTGTCCCGCCCTGTATGTCCATATATGGAGCCAGTGCTTGTATCTCAGAAAAGTTTCTGCTGGGATTCGAACACACGACCTTCTGCTTCAGAGGCAAAGCAGCTAACCACAAGACCATACCAGCTGCCTTGCTGATGACTGAAAAAATATGAGACTTCTACTGTTATAGCTAAGTGTACATCTATACACATGACAGCTGCTCATATATAGAGATATAGCAGAGCTGAGTGTGCTGGGACAGCTGTCATATACAGATATAGCAGTGCTAGGTGTGTTGGGGCAGCTGTCATGTGTATAGATGTACACTTAGCCAGCTATAACAGTAGAAGTCTCATATTTTTTCAATCAGTTGCAATGCAACCTTTATGGCTGTGTGGGTTAATGCTTTGCCTCTGATACATTGGAGGTTGTGGGTTCAAATCCCAGACACACCAGGAGACTTTAGGAGACAGTAAGATTAGGTCACATTAGCTGCTGCTGTGAAGGGGCCCTGAACACAAAATTTAACTAACTTGAAAATAAACTGTCACGCACGCTGTCGGGGCTCCGGGCCCCGAAGCAGCTGCTTTCCCTGCTTCCTTGGTAGTTACGCCACTGGCTGCAAGTGTTCCAGATTAATCTGTCTCCACTCATTCAGTATAGTTATTAGGCTGCGCCAGGTATAGGGCTTATTAAGACCGGCTTTACAGCAATCCTTTTTTATTGCTGTCACCAAGGACTTCTTAGTATTAGGATCCTTTGATTACAGACTGATCCTTAAAGGGGTTGTCCCACTTCATTAAATAGGGTTACATTAAATCATTGCCCCCCACTGAACATTTCTTCTAATACATGTCATTAAAAAAAACATAGCATTCAGCCTAAAAACGCTCCTTTCACTCCCCTTTGTTTGTGCTGGTATCCCATGGATACGGCCGCATCTCGCCGGCCGCATCCATGCCGCACCTGCGCACTGATAACTATTGCAATCCTACAGCCGGCCTCTCACTCACACTGTGAGCGCGCACTTCGCATAGTTCTGCGCATGCGCGGGCGCCCGATCATATAAATGTATTACTGTTTTCTTGTAGCAGGAGGGAGCGCACGGCGTCATAGCAACCGAGGACGCCGTGAGCTCCCTCCTGCCGCCGGAATACAGTGATACACTGTAAACATTGATTGAGTGCGGCCCCCCCCAGTATAATAAACATTGAGTGAGGCCCCCCCAGTATAATAAACATTGAGTGAGGCCCCCCCAGTATAATAAACATTGAGTGCGGCCCCCCCCCCCCAGTATAATAAACATTGAGTGCGGCCCCCCCCAGTATAATATACATTGAGTGCGGCCCCCCCAGTATAATAAACATTGAGTGCGGCCCCCCCCAGTATAATAAACATTGAGTGCGGCCCCCCCCAGTATAATAAACATTGGTGGCGCAGTGGGAAGTGCCAATGAGGGTTAAAAAAATAATAAAAAATTAACTCACCTCCACCAATTGATCGCGCAGCTGCCGGTCTCCTGTTCTTGCTTCAGGACCTGTGGTGACGTCACTGAGCTAATCACATGGTCCATTACCATGGTGATGGATCATATGATGTACCATGTGATGACCACAGTGATGTCACCACAGGTCCTTTGACAGGTCCTAAAGAAAGAACAGGAGACCGGCAGCTGCGCGATCAATTGGTGGAGGTGAGTTAATTTTTTATTAATTTTTTTAAGCCTCATTGGCACTGCCCACTGTGCCACCAATGTTTATTATACTGGGGGGCGCACTCAATGTTTATTATACTGGGGGGCGCACTCAATGTTTATTATACTGGGGGGGGCCGCACTCAATGTTTATTATACTGGGGGGGCGCACTCAATGTATATTATACTGGGGGGGGGCCGCACTCAATGTTTATTATACTGGGGGGGGCCGCACTCAATGTTTATTATACTGGGGGGGGGGCCTCACATACATTGTCGGCTCCAGAAGGATGACTCATCTACATGAACGAGCACGCAAGGACTGAGCTCTCAGGGTGAGTCATGAGGAGGCGTGGCCTTCACTAAACTGCCGGAGCCAAACCAGGAAGTTATCAGGACATCTACTGCTGGTAAGATTGAAAAAGCAAAGTGGGACAACCCCTTTAACATACAGGTCCTTCTCAAAAAATTATCATATTGTGATAAAGTTCATTATTTTCTGTAATGAACTGATAAACATTAGACTTTCATATATTTTAGATTCATTACACACAACTGAAGTAGTTCAAGCCTTTTATTGTTTTAATATTGATGATTTTGGCATACAGCTCATGAAAACCCAAATTTCCTATCTAAAAAAATTAGCATATTTCATCTGACCAATAAAAGAAAAGTGTTTTAATACAAAAAAAGTCAACCTTCAAATAATTATGTTCAGTTATGCACTCAATACTTGGTCGGAAATCCTTTTGCAGAAATGACTGCTTCAATGCGGCGTGGCATGGAGGCAATCAGCCTGTGGCACTGCTGAGGTGTTATGGAGGCCCAGGATGCTTCGATAGCGGCCTTAAGCTCATCCAGAGTGTTGGGTCTTGCGTCTCTCAACTTTCTCTTCCCAATATCCCACAGATTCTCTATGGGGTTCAGGTCAGGAGAGTTGGCAGGCCAATTGAGCACAGTAATACCATGGTCAGTAAACCATTTACCAGTGGGTTTGGCACTGTAAGCAGGTGCCAGGTCGTGCTGAAAAATGAAATCTTCATCTCCATAAAGCTTTTCAGCAGATGGAAGCATGAAGTGCTCCAAAATCTCCTGATAGCTAGCTGCATTGACCCTGCCCTTGATAAAACACAGTGAACCAACACCAGCAGCTGACATGGCACCCCAGACCATCACTGACTGTGGGTACTTGACACTGGACTTCAGGCATTTTGGCATTTCCCTCTCCCCAGTCTTCCTCCAGACTCTGGCACCTTGATTTCTGAATGACATGCAAAATTTGCTTTCATCCGAAAAAAGTACTTTGGACCACTGAGCAACAGTCCAGTGCTGCTTCTCTGTGGCCTAGGTCAGGCGCTTCTGCCGCTGTTTCTGGTTCAAAAGTGGCTTGACCTGGGGAATGCGGCACCTGTAGCCCATTTCCTGCACACGCCTGTACACGGGGGCTCTGGATGTTTCTACTCCAGACTCAGTCCACTGCTTCCGCAGGTCCCCCAAGGTCTGGAATCGGTCCTTCTCCACAATCTTCCTCAGGGTCCGGTCACCTCTTCTCGTTGTGCAGCGTTTTCTGCCACACGTTTTCCTTCCCACAGACTTCCCACTGAGGTGCCTTGATACAGCACTCTGGGAACAGCCTATTCGTTCAGAAATGTATTTCTGTGTCTTACCCTCTTGCTTGAGGGTGTCAATGATGGCCTTCTGGACAGCAGTCAGGTCGGCAGTCTTACCCATGATTGCGGTTTTGAGTAATGAACCAGGCTGGGAGTTTTTAAAAGTCTCAGGAATCTTTTGCAGGTGTTTAGAGTTAATTAGTTAATTCAGATGATTAGGTTAATAGCTCGTTTAGAGAACCTTTTCATGATATGCTAATTTTTTTAGATAGGAATTTTGGGTTTTCATGAGCTGTATGCCAAAATCATCAATATTAAAACAATAAAAGGCTTTAACTACTTCAGTTGTGTGCAATGAATCTAAAATATATGAAAGTCTAATGTTTATCAGTACATTACAGAAAATAATGAACTTTATCACAATATGCAAATTTTTTTTAGAAGGACCTGTATAAACTGAAGACAAATCTATAAGCAAATCTACTGCAGCACCACCATAGGAAGCGTTGAAAGAAGTGAAGCATTCAAAGTGGAATTCTGTCCAAAGTTTAGGAAAACATTGATTTACAACAAACTTGAATTTTCTTGCACTTCGTGGTAATGAATCAGGTTTTCTTAAAATGGCACCTGCACGTGTTGCAAAGTAAAACTAAGTGTAGAGGAGACAAGCCCATAATGCCATGTAGCCAGCCAATCCACAGCCCTATAAAACCTTCATCCTGTGAGGTCTCCGCCATTGTCCTGTGAGCTGAGCATTGGGAGAGACATGGCAAGCGCTCATGCTCTAGGGACAGTGTTTCTGAAAATTATTAATAGAAGAATATTGGAGAGGGAAAGTGCAGGGAGAATACAGGGAGACTGCAGGGAGATTTCTTGCATCATCCGTAAATTAAGATATGTAATTCAATACCAATAAGAGGCTTTTATGATCCCACTGCCAGCATTCCTACCAATACCATCCAGTCTACACCCCTTAGGGGGACCAGGTCTTAATGATGACCATCTTCATCTTTTGCTGGCTTTACTTCTGCCAAATCATCCTTCAAAATCTCCTTGTCCTAGAAAAGTCAGCAAGATGCAAAGTGGGGAGGAGCTGGATGTTCCCGATGATATATTCTCATCGATATTAGATAATGTGAAAAAGGAGGAAAAACAGAGGGCAGCAGAAGAGCTCCCAGCTGTAGAGCAGGAGAGCCCTGGATTTCGAGAAGTGGGTACAGCCCCAGATTAAAGGTGCATTACAGGTGCCACGTGGAAATCAACAATAAAGACCAACTATACACTGCGATCTTCATTAGTAAATGAAAGCCAGCTGTTGGTTAATTGGCCCTGCGGCTCTTCACTACAGCATGGCCACAACCCTCCCGCAGCACGACCATTCCATGTGGCAATACCCTACGACAGAGTGGCCTGGATATACCTGATTTATAGCAATTTGTGACAAATTAATTTTCTTTTTTGTGGAACTTGGACAAAGCTGCCGAATCAAATTTTTCAAAACTTCGCTCATCTATAAAGGTAGGGAATGTGAAGTATTAAATTATACCCATTGATTTACTGGCATGCTGGATCCTTCAAAGCAAGAGGTTCTTTTTCTACATGCTCTCAGCTCAGACTATCAGATTCTAGAACACCCCTTTTTTAAAGTAGCACTCCCACAAAAATGTTTATTCTCTGACCTGTTAGAAAGGTACATAATATAAACTTTAGTGAATGTAATCTTCTTACCGTTGTAAGTTATCCCCTCCCTTCTGGTCCTCAGCTGTGTCATGTGACCAACACTCTGATCTCCAACTGGCACAGGATAGGATGTCAGTTACTTCTCAATTCATTCCTCTGAGACTGACGTTGAGGCTCCCATAGTAATACATAGAGAAACTGTTTTCCTTTCCAGACATATGATGCTGTGTAATTTGGAAAGTCTGAGAACTTGTCACATGACATAGCAGAGGATCAGAAAGGAGGTTATAACTTACAAATACTGTACTACAGGTTGCATCATGTACCTTTATAACAGGTCAAAGAATAAAGATTTTTGTGGGATTAGTCCTTTAAAGCAGATTACGCTAAGATTACCTGCACACATTGCAGGTTACGCTCAGTTTTTCCAAATGGATTTTAAGGCAGAAAAGATGCAGCATAATACAGTACCAGAAAAAGTCAATACGGAAATTGACCTGCCATGCAGATTTTTTCAAATTTACAGCATGTCAATTGTTAGTGCAGAATTTTTTGTGTGGATCTCACCTTTTGCAATGCAAAGGGTGAGGTTAGGGCAAAACCGCATCAAAATCAGCAACAAAATCCTCAAGCAACTCATGTGGATTTTGGTGCAGATTTCGTGCAGAAATTAAGAGTTTCTGTGTGCAGGCTATTTGCAAGTGAATGTTCTACAGTAAAAGAGAAAACCCCTTTAAGTGAGTGATTGTAAAATTATTCTGTAGCAGAAATTTATCTCGTAATCAATTTTTCTTGTTCATTTTGCAGCTATGACTCATTAGCCATTTTTTTTATCGTCTTGTATTACTACTGCAATTCAAATTTTATACTTTATGGTACATTTATAATCTCCCATTATTCACTCCAAAACTTTATTAATTTCTTTTACAACACTTCTGTATAATCTCCTATACAACACCGTCTATGTTATTCACAAATAATCTGTTTTATGTTCACATCCGACAGTTCTGATTGCCGTACGAATGAACTAACCGAGAGTGCCGCTCAATGAAATGATGCGCTTTGTTTTAGGCCTGAATAATTTTCCCGAATGAGCGCTAACTTCGATCCATAAACTTCTGATGCCCGTGACAGTCAGCGTCTGAAGACAGATTGTGATATTTCTTTTGGAACTCTTAACATCCCATAAAGCGGTTCAACAAGAAGGGCTGTCAGCTCTTGCGGAAAATATGTGTTTGTTTCATATAAATAGTCTTTTGATTCTCAAGTTGAAAGGTGAAATGATTAATCAAACTATTTTATAGCTAAGGATGCACAAAAGTCACACTGTGCCAGCTGAATATTGCCGAACTTGTCTCCAAGAAGGGTATAAATAAAAGAAATTATAGAATACGGACAAGCACTCGAGATAAAGGCCAATCTCCTGCCAGAATACAAATGAAATAAGCATTAATCACAGCGACTTCCTTACTAAACCTCACATGAACCGCGCTCTGCATATTCATTGCAAGAGATATGGTAAATCATTATTATGCTTTTAAATTTACAGCATTAACTATGTTTCTACCAAATATTAGGGGATTCTTAAAATGGTTCATAAAGAAAATCTATCATTGGAAGATCACCTATTCATTTGTATATTAAATCTATTTTTAATTAAGTTATTTTAATAAAGACCTGTTAGATTTCAGGACTGTTGACTTTGAGCAGTAAAAGATCATTTATGTAGTTGTATACAGGTGAAACTCGAAAAATTAGAATGTCGTGCAAACGTTTATTTATTTCAGTAATGCAACTTAAAATTAGAATATTGGGAAAAGGTTCAATATTCTAGGCTCAAAGTGTCACACTCTAGTCAGCTAATTAGTCCATACCCCCTGAGCAAAGGGACCTGAGATTGTGACTTTGGGGTTTTCATAAGCTGTAAGCCATAATCATCCAAATTATAACAAATAAAGGCTTGAAATATCTCGCTTTGCCTGTAATGAGTCTATCTCATATGTTAGTTTCAACTTTTAAGTTGCATTACTGAAATAAATGAACTTTGCACAATATTCAAATTTTTCGAGTTTAACCTGTATGTGGTTTTGGACCTGCCATAAATTTTACCAGCTCCAGCCTTAGACAGACAGTGTGCTCAGGGTTGTTAAGTGTTTTTATAATGTAGGATAGGAAAGTGTGAGACTGTGCATTGGCATACCCCAAATAACACCCAGTTCTCAATTTATTCACACATTTATGGGAGGAATAGCAGAGGAATGACACAATGTAGAGTTATAAGAAAAGATGCTCCAAAATTGTTGTTTCTTGAAGAATACAAGTATTCTTGGATCCATCAGAGGCAGAAAGAGAGGAAAAAAACAGGATCCTGTAAAAGAACGGATCCTGTTGCATCAGTTATGCATAGGATTGCATAGGATCCGTTTTTTTTACAGAATCCAGTAAAAAAAATATGGATCCTGTTTCATCAGTTGTCATCCGTTCGAGCCATTTCTGTCTGAGATCCGTTTTCTTTAGATGGAAACAGAAGTACTGCATGCAGGAAAATGGCTCAGACGGAAATGGCTCAAATGGATGACACTGATGCAATAGGATCCGTTTTTTTTCTCTCTCTCTCTTCTTATGATGGATCAGAAGAATGGAAACCTAAACAGTGATGTGAATGCACCCTTATCTCAACTGTTTAACATTGTACTGCCAAATCATATTTGTGGTCGGATCGGCTATCAGAACCTAACCTATCTCTACAACAAACAGTAGAGTTATGCCATAACTGCTGTGGTAGGGCAGACTAAAGGGGCCAAAAAGAGCAGACCTTAGTTTAGAGTAAATGTATACATACCGTTACGACACCCAATTTTGAACGGAAAAGACCTTTCACGATGAAGGTGCAGAATATACTGTATACAGTACAGACCAAAAGTTTGGACACACCTTCTCATTCAAAGAGTTTTCTTTATTTTCATGACTATGAAAATTGTAGATTCACACTGAAGGCATCAAAACTATGAATTAACACATGTGGAATTATATACATAACAAAAAGTGTGAAACAACTGAAGATATGTCATATTCTAGGTTCTTCAAAGTAGCCACCTTTTGCTTTGATTACTGCTTTGCACACTCTTGGCATTTTCTTGATGAGCTTCAAGACGTAGTCACCTGAAATGGTCTTCCAACAGTCTTGAAGGAGTTCCCAGAGATGCTTAGCACTTGTTGGCCCATTTGCCTTCACTCTGCGGTCCAGCTCACCCCAAACCATCTCGATTGGGTTCAGGTCTGTTGACTGTGGAGGCCAGGTCATCTGGCGCAGCACCCCATCACTCTCCTTCATGGTCAAATAGCCCTTACACAGCCTGGAGGTGTGTTTGGGGTCATTGTCCTGTTGAAAAATAAATGATGGTCCAACTAAACGCAAACCCGATGGAATAGCATGCCGCTGCAAGATGCTGTGGTAGCCATGCTGGTTCAGTATGCCTTCAATTTTGAATAAATCCACAACAGTGTCACCAGCAAAGCACCCCCACACCATCACACCTCCTCCTCCATGCTTCACGGTGGGAACCAAGCATGTAGAGTCCATCCGTTCACCTTTTCTGCGTCGCACAAAGACACGGTGGTTGGAACCAAAGATCTCAAATTTGGACTCATCAGACCAAAGCACAGATTTCCACTGGTCTAATGTCCATTCCTTGTGTTCTTTAGCCCAAACAAGTCTCTTCTGCTTGTTGCCTGTCATTAGCAGTGGTTTCCTAGCAGATCTTCTACCATGAAGGCCTGATTCACACAGTCTCCTCTTAAAGGGAATCTGTCACTAGCAATTTACCAATTTTTTTTTTTCATTAATCCATGTTTAACAGAGTACCTTTTTTCCATCTGTGTTGTTCTTTTGATTGTGAGTCTTGTCATTTCTTCAAAAAATCAATTCTTCTGAATGACGCTGTAAGGAGCCCAGAGGGGCGTTATTCTTTCTCCACGGTGCCCAGGAACGCCCCTCTGAAGTGCCCCGGCATCCCAAATCCCGCGCAGGCGCAGTGCCGGCGATTGCCTGCGCTATGATAAGATGACTGGCGGCACTGCGCCTGCGCGGGATTTGGGATGCCGGCGAGAGGAGGATCGGGGTGTTTGCTGCAGAGCACGACGCTGGGGGGGGGGGGGTGTTGAGCACTTAGCCGCGCCTCTTGGAGGCGATTTAGATGAACTTGGAGGCGTTATTATTTTTCAAACTTAGGCGGGCACTGCATTTCAGAGGGGCGTTCCTAGGCACCGTGGAGAAAGAATAACGCCCCTCTGGGCTCCTTACAGCGTCATTTACATATCAGAAGAATCGATTTTTTGAAGAAATGACAAGACTCACAATCAAAAGAACAACACAGATGGAATAAAGGTACTCTGTTAAACATGGATTCATGAAAAAAAAATTGGGGTAAATTGCTAGTGACAGATTCCCTTTAACAGTTGTTCTAGAGATGTGTCTGCTGCTAGAACTCTGTGTGGCATTGACCTGGTCTCTAATCTGAGCTGCTGTTAAGCTGCGATTTCTGAGGCTGATGACTCGGATGAACTTATCCTCCGCAGCAGAGGTGACTCTTGGTCTTCCTTTCCTGGGGCGGTCCGCATGTGAGCCAGTTTCTTTGTAGCGCTTGATGGTTTTTGTGACTGCACTTGGGGACACTTTCCAAGTTTTCCCATTTTTCGGACTAACTGACCTTCATTTCTTAAAGTAATGATGGCCACTCGTTTTTCTTTACTTAGCTGCTTTTTTCTTGCCATAATACAAATTCTAACAGTCTATTCAGTAGGACTATCAGCTGTGTATCCACCTGACTTCTCCACTACGCAACTGATGGTCCCAACCCCATTTATAAGGCAAGAAATCCCACTTATTAAACCTGACAGGGCACACCTGTGAAGTGAAAACCATTTCAGGTAACTACCTCTTGAAGCTCATCAAGAGAATGCCAAGAGTGTGCAAAGCAGTAATCAAAGCAAAAGGTGGCTACTTTGAAGACCCTAGAATATGACATATTTTCAGTTGTTTCACACTTTTTAGTTATGTATATAATTCCACATGTGTTAATTCATAGTTTTGATGCCTTCAGTGTGAATCTACAATTTTCATAGTCATGAAAATAAAGAAAACTCTTTGAATGAGAAGGTGTGTCCAAACGTTTGGTCTGTACTGTATAATTGTGGAGCATACCAGTGTTAAGAGGTGGTGCATACCAAAGCCCTGTGGAAATAATCTTCCTTTTGGAGTCCAACAGCCAACATGTCCCGGAGATGAAAGGCTTCATGGGTTTGGACATACTTTACAAGCAGAGTGTAGATCTGTTAGGCTGGTTTCAGACAAGCGAGTGTCACGCTCCGGACTCACAGCACAGCTTCCGTCCTGGACTTCCAGCACTGCCGAGGCCGCATAGCATTACATTGATTTATGATTAGAGTTGAGCGAACACCTGGATGTTCGGGTTCGAGAAGTTCGGCCGAACATCCCGGAAATGTTCGGGTTCGGGATCCGAACCCGATCCGAACTTCGTCCCTAACCCGAACCCCATTGAAGTCAATGGGGACCCGAACTTTTCGGCACTAAAAAGGCTGTAAAACAGCCCAGGAAAGAGCTAGAGGGCTGCAAAAGGCAGCAACATGTAGGTAAATCCCCTGCAAACAAATGTGGATAGGGAAATGAATTAAAATAAAAATTAAATAAATAAAAATTAACCAAAATCAATTGGAGAGAGGTTCCATAGCAGAGAATCTGGCTTCCCGTCACCCACCACTGGAACAGTCCATTCTCAGATATTTAGGCCCCGGCACCCAGGCAGAGGAGAGAGGTCCCGTAACAGAGAATCTGTCTTCATGTCAGCAGAGAATCAGTCTGCATGTCATAGCAGAGAATGAGGCTTCACGTCAGCCACCACTGCAACAGTCCATTGGCATATATTTAGGCCCAGCACCCAGGCAGAGGAGGGAGGTCCCGTAACAGAGAATCTGTCTTCATGTCAGCAGAGAATCAGTCTGCATGTCATAGCAGAGAATGAGGCTTCACGTCAGCCACCACTGCAACAGTCCATTGGCATATATTTAGGCCCAGCACACACACAGGCAGAGGAGAGAGGTCCCGTAACAGAGAATCTGGCTTCATGTCAGCAGAGAATCAGTCTGCATGTCATAGCAGAGAATGAGGCTTCACGTCAGCCACCACTGCAACAGTCCATTGGCATATATTTAGGCCCAGCACACAGGCAGAGGAGAGAGGTCCCGTAACAGAGAATCTGGCTTCATGTCAGCAGAGAATCAGTCTGCATGTCATAGCAGAGAATGAGGCTTCACGTCAGCCACCACTGCAACAGTCCATTGGCATATATTTAGGCCCAGCACCCAGGCAGAGGAGGGAGGTCCCGTAACAGAGAATCTGTCTTCATGTCAGCAGAGAATTAGTCTGCATGTCATAGCAGAGAATGAGGCTTCACGTCAGCCACCACTGCAACAGTCCATTGGCATATATTTAGGCCCAGCACCCAGGCAGAGGAGGGAGGTCCCGTAACAGAGAATCTGTCTTCATGTCAGCAGAGAATTAGTCTGCATGTCATAGCAGAGAATGAGGCTTCACGTCAGCCACCACTGCAACAGTCCATTGGCATATATTTAGGCCCAGCACACACACAGGCAGAGGAGAGAGGTCCCGTAACAGAGAATCTGGCTTCATGTCAGCAGAGAATCAGTCTGCATGTCATAGCAGAGAATGAGGCTTCACGTCAGCCACCACTGCAACAGTCCATTGGCATATATTTAGGCCCAGCACCCAGGCAGAGGAGGGAGGTCCCGTAACAGAGAATCTGTCTTCATGTCAGCAGAGAATTAGTCTGCATGTCATAGCAGAGAATGAGGCTTCACGTCAGCCACCACTGCAACAGTCCATTGGCATATATTTAGGCCCAGCACCCAGGCAGAGGAGGGAGGTCCCGTAACAGAGAATCTGTCTTCATGTCAGCAGAGAATTAGTCTGCATGTCATAGCAGAGAATGAGGCTTCACGTCAGCCACCACTGCAACAGTCCATTGGCATATATTTAGGCCCAGCACACACAGGCAGAGGAGAGAGGTCCCGTAACAGAGAATCTGGCTTCATGTCAGCAGGGAATCAGTCTGCATGTCATAGCAGAGAATGAGGCTTCACGTCAGCCACCACTGCAACAGTCCATTGGCATATATTTAGGCCCAGCACACACACAGGCAGAGGAGAGAGGTCCCGTAACAGAGGATCTGGCTTCATGTCAGCAGAGAATCAGTCTGCATGTCATAGCAGAGAATCAGGCTTCACGTCAGCCACCACTGCAACAGTCCATTGTCATAAATTTAGGCCCAGCACCCAGGCAGAGGAGAGAGGTCCCGTAACAGAGAATCTGGCTTCATGTCAGCAGAGAATCAGTCTTCATATCATAGCAGAGAATCAGGCTTCACGTCACCCACCACTGTAAGAGTCAATTTTCATAAATTTAGGCCCAGAACCCAGGCAGAGGAGAAAGGTCCCGTAACAGACAATCTGGCTTCATGTCAGCAGAGAATCAGTCTTCATATCATAGCAGAGAATCAGGCTTCACGTCACCCACCACTGCAACAGTCCATTGGCATATATTTAGGCCTAGCACACAGGCAGAGCAGAGAGGTCCCGTAACAGACAATCTGGCTTCATGACAGCAGAGAATCAGTCTGCATGTCATAGCAGAGAATCAGGCTTCACGTCAGCCACCACTGCAACAGTCCATTGTCATAATTTAGGCCCAGCACCCAGGCAGAGGAGAGAGGTCCCGTAACAGAGGATCTGGCTTCATGTCAGCAGAGAATCAGTCTGCATGTCATAGCAGAGAATGAGGCTTCACGTCAGCCACCACTGCAACAGTCCATTGTCATAATTTAGGCCCAGCACCCAGGCAGAGGAGAGAGGTCCCGTAACAGAGGATCTGGCTTCATGTCAGCAGAGAATCAGTCTGCATGTCATAGCAGAGAATGAGGCTTCACGTCAGCCACCACTGCAACAGTCCATTGTCATAAATTTAGGCCCAGCACCCAGGTAGAGGAGAGAGGTCCCGTAACAGACAATCTGGCTTCATGTCAGCAGAGAATTAGTCTGCATGTCATAGCAGAGAATGAGGCTTCACGTCAGCCACCACTGCAACAGTCCATTGGCATATATTTAGGCCTAGCACACAGGCAGAGGAGAGAGGTCCCGTAACAGACAATCTGGCTTCATGTCAGCAGAGAATCAGTCTGCATGTCATAGCAGAGAATGAGGCTTCACGTCACCCACTACTGCAACAGTCCATTGGCATATATTTAGGCCTAGCACACAGGCAGAGCAGAGAGGTCCCGTAACAGACAATCTGGCTTCATGACAGCAGAGAATCAGTCTGCATGTCATAGCAGAGAATGAGGCTTCACGTCAGCCACCACTGCAACAGTCCATTGGCATATATTTAGGCCTAGCACACAGGCAGAGCAGAGAGGTCCCGTAACAGACAATCTGGCTTCATGTCAGCAGAGAATCAGTCTGCATGTCATAGCAGAGAATCAGGCTTCACGTCAGCCACCACTGCAACAGTCCATTGTCATAAATTTAGGCCCAGCACCCAGGCAGAGGAGAGAGGTCCCGTAACAGACAATCTGGCTTCATGTCAGCAGAGAATTAGTCTGCATGTCATAGCAGAGAATCAGGCTTCATGTCAGCCACCACTGCAACAGTCCATTGGCATATATTTAGGCCTAGCACACAGGCAGAGGAGAGGTTCATTCAACTTTGGGTAGCCTCGCAATATAATGGTAAAATGAAAATAAAAATAGGATTGAATGAGGAAGTGCCCTGGAGTCCAATAATATATGGTTATGGGGAGGTAGTTAATGTCTAATCTGGACAAGGGACGGACAGGTCCTGTGGGATCCATGCCTGGTTCATTTTTATGAACGTCAGCTTGTCCACATTGGCTGTAGACAGGCGGCTGCGTTTGTCTGTAATGACGCCCCCTGCCGTGCTGAATACACGTTCAGACAAAACGCTGGCTGCCGGGCAGGCCAGCACCTCCAAGGCATAAAAGGCTAGCTCTGGCCACGTGGACAATTTAGAGACCCAGAAGTTGAATGGGGCCGAACCATCAGTCAGTACGTGGAGGGGTGTGCACACGTACTGTTCCACCATGTTAGTGAAATGTTGCCTCCTGCTAACACGTTGCGTATCAGGTGGTGGTGCAGTTAGCTGTGGCGTGTTGACAAATCTTTTCCACATCTCTGCCATGCTAACCCTGCCCTCAGAGGAGCTGGCCGTGACACAGCTGCCTTGGCGACCTCTTGCTCCTCCTCTGCCTTGGCCTTGGGCTTCCACTTGTTCCCCTGTGACATTTGGGAATGCTCTCAGTAGCGCGTCTACCAACGTGCGCTTGTACTCGCGCATCTTCCTATCACGCTCCAGTGCAGGAAGTAAGGTGGGCACATTGTCTTTGTAGCGTGGATCCAGCAGGGTGGCAACCCAGTAGTCCGCACAGGTTAAAATGTGGGCAACTCTGCTGTCGTTGCGCAGGCACTGCAGCATGTAGTCGCTCATGTGTGCCAGGCTGCCCAGGGATAAGGACAAGCTGTCCTCTGTGGGAGGCGTATCGTCATCGTCCTGCCTTTCCCCCCAGCCACGCACCAGTGATGGACCCGAGCTGCGTTGGGTGCCACCCCGCTGTGACCATGCTTCATCCTCATCCTCCTCCACCTCCTCCTCATCCTCGTCCTCCTCGTCCTCCAGTAGTGGGCCCTGTCTGGCCACATTTGTACCTGGCCTCTGCTGTTGCCAAAAACCTCCCTCTGAGTCACTTCGAAGAGACTGGCCTGAAAGTGCTAAAAATGACCCCTCTTCCTCCTCCTCCTCCTCCTCCTCCTGGGCCACCTCCTCTTCCATCATCGCCCTAAGTGTTTTCTCAAGGAGACATAGAAGTGGTATTGTAACGCTGATAACGGTGTCATCGCCACTGGCCATGTTGGTGGAGTACTCGAAACAGCGCAACAGGGCACACAGGTCTCGCATGGAGGCCCAGTCATTGGTGGTGAAGTGGTGCTGTTCTGTAGTGCGACTGACCCGTGCGTGCTGCAGCTGAAACTCCACTATGGCCTGCTGCTGCTCGCACAGTCTGTCCAGCATGTGCAAGGTGGAGTTCCACCTGGTGGGCACGTCGCATATGAGGCGGTGAGCGGGAAGGCCGAAGTTACGCTGTAGCGCAGACAGGCGAGCAGCAGCAGGATGTGAACGCCGGAAGCGCGAACAGACGGCCCGCACTTTATGCAGCAGCTCTGACATGTCGGGGTAGTTGTGAATGAACTTCTGCACCACCAAATTCAGCACATGCGCCAAGCAAGGGATGTGCGTCAAATTGGCTAGTCCCAGAGCTGCAACGAGATTTCGCCCATTATCACACACCACCAGGCCGGGCTTGAGGCTCACCGGCAGCAACCACTCGTCGGTCTGTTGTTCTATACCCCGCCACAACTCCTGTGCGGTGTGGGGCCTGTCCCCCAAACATATGAGTTTCAGAATGGCCTGCTGACGTTTACCCCGGGCTGTGCTGAAGTTGGTGGTGAAGGTGAGGAGGAGGAAGCCGAGAAGGAGGAGGTGGCAACAGGAGGCAAAGAATGTTGCCCTGCGATCCTTGGCGGCGGAAGGACGTGCGCCAAACAGCTCTCCGCCTGGGGCCCAGCTGCCACTACATTTACCCAGTGTGCAGTTAGGGAGATATAGCGTCCCTGGCCGTGCTTACTGGTCCACGTATCTGTGGTTAGGTGGACCTTGCCACAGATGGCGTTGCGCATTGCACACTTGATTTTATCGGATACTTGGTTGTGCAGGGAAGGCACGGCTCTCTTGGAGAAGTAGTGCCGGCTGGGAACAACATACTGTGGGACAGCAAGCGACATGAGCTGTTTGAAGCTGTCTGTGTCCACCAGCCTAAATGACAGCATTTCATAGGCCAGTAGTTTAGAAATGCTGGCATTCAGGGCCAGGGATCGAGGGTGGCTAGGTGGGAATTTACGCTTTCTATCAAATGTTTGTGAGATGGAGAGCTGAACGCTGGCGTGTGACATGGTTGAGACGCTTGGTGACGGAGGTGGTGGTGGTGGTGTTGGTGGTACATCCCCTGTTTGCTGGGCGGCAGGTGCCAACGTTCCTCCAGAGGCGGAGGAAGAGGCCGAGGCGGCAGCAGCAGAATAGGCCGAGGCGGCAGCAGCAGAAGAGGTAGCAGGGGGAGCCTGAGTGACTTCCTTGGTTTTAAGGTGTTTACTCCACTGCAGTTCATGCTTTGCATGCAGGTGCCTGGTCATGCAGGTTGTGCTCAGGTTCAGAACGTTAATGCCTCGCTTCAGGCTCTGATGGCACAGCGTGCAAACCACTCGGGTCTTGTCGTCAGCACATTGTTTGAAGAAGTGCCATGCCAGGGAACTCCTTGAAGCTGCCTTTGGGGTGCTCGGTCCCAGATGGCGGCGGTCAGTAGCAGGCGGAGTCTCTTGGCGGCGGGTGTTCTGCTTTTGCCCACTGCTCCCTCTTTTGCTACGCTGTTGGCTCGGTCTCACCACTGCCTCTTCCTCCGAACTGTGAAAGTCAGTGGCACGACCTTCATTCCATGTGGGGTCTAGGACCTCATCGTCCCCTGCATCGTCTTCCACCCAGTCTTGATCCCTGACCTCCTGTTCAGTCTGCACACTGCAGAAAGACGCAGCAGTTGGCACCTGTGTTTCGTCATCATCAGAGACATGCTGAGGTGGTATTCCCATGTCCTCATCATCAGGAAACATAAGTGGTTGTGCGTCAGTGCATTCTATGTCTTTCACCGCTGGGGAAGGGCTAGGTGGATGCCCTTGGGAAACCCTGCCAGCGGAGTCTTCAAACAGCATAAGAGACTGCTGCATAACTTGAGGCTGAGACAGTTTCCCTGGTATGCATGGGGGTGATGTGACAGACTGATGGGGTTGGTTTTCAGGCGCCATCTGTGCGCTTTCTGCAGAAGACTGGGTGGGAGATAATGTGAACGTGCTGGATCCACTGTCGGCCACCCAATTGACTAATGCCTGTACCTGCTCAGGCCTTACCATCCTTAGAACGGCATTGGGCCCCACCATATATCGCTGTAAATTCTGGCGGCTACTGGGACCTGAGGTAGTTGGTACACTAGGACGTGTGGATGTGGCAGAACGGCCACGTCCTCTCCCAGCACCAGAGGGTCCACTAACACCACCACGACCATGTCCGCGTCCCTTACTAGATGTTTTTCTCATTGTTATGGTTCACCACAACAACAAATATATTATTTGGCCCAATGTATTGTATTCAAATTCAGCGGGATATAAATTTGAGGCCTAGTATTTAGGCGCTGGGTGACCGGTATGGATTTAGTGACAGAATTAGGCCTCTTTCACACGACAGTATGTCCATTTCAGTGTTTTGCGGTCCGTTTTTCACGGATCCGTTGTTCCGTTTTTTGCTTCCGTTGTGGTTCCGTTTCCGTTCCGTTGTTCCGTTCCGTTTTTCCGTATGGCAAATACAGTATACAGTAATTTCATATAAAAAATTGGGCTGGGCATAACATTTTCAATAGATGGTTCCGCAAAAAACGGAACGGATACGGAAGACATACGGATGCATTTCCGTATGCATTCCGTTTTTTTGCGGTCCCATAGACTTTAATGGAGCCACGGAACGTGATTTGCGGCCAAATATAGGACATGTTCTATCTTTAAACGGAACGGAAAAACGGAAATACGGAAACGGAATGCACACGGAGTACATTCCGTTTTTTTTGCGGAACCATTGAAATGAATGGTTCCGTATACGGACCGTATACGGACCGCAAAAAACGGCCCGCAAAACGAAAAAAAAAAACGGTCGTGTGAAAGAGGCCTTAGACTTGGAAATGCACAGAAGCGTGTGTGTGAAGTTATTCTGAATGACCCTATGTGCACCTTGAATATTATATACCCTTTTAGGGATAGATTTCAAATAGCTCTGATATAGCAGAAACCACTAAATTATGAAATTGCTAAATTGGGAATTGTATTTCAACCCAGAACAAGAAATGTGCTTGAACGGACACTAAATAACTCGCCCAGCTACAGCACTAGGGACAGATTTAGCTGGATATAAATTTGAGGCCTAGTATTTAGGCGCTGGGTGACCGGTATGGATTTAGTGACAGAATTAGACTTGGAAATGCACAGTAGCGTGTGTGTGAAGTTATTCTGAATGACCCTATGTGCACCTTGAATATTATATACCCTTTTAGGGATAGATTTCAAATAGCTCTGATATAGCAGAAACCACTAAATTATGAAATTGCTAAATTGGGAATTGTATTTCAACCCAGAACAAGAAATGTGCTTGAACGGACACTAAATAACTCGCCCAGCTACAGCACTAAGGACAGATTTAGCTGGATATAAATTTGAGGCCTAGTATTTAGGCGCTGGGTGACAGGTATGGGTTTAGTGACAGAATTAGACTTGGAAATACACAGTAGCGGGTGTGTGTGAAGTTATTCTGAATGACCCAATGTGCACCTTGAATATTATATACCCTTTTAGGGATAGATTTCAAATAGCTCTGATATAGCAGAAACCACTAAATTATGAAATTGCTAAATTGGGAATTGTATTTCAACCCAGAACAAGAAATGTGCTTGAACGGACACTAAATAACTCGCCCAGCTACAGCACTAGGGACAGATTTAGCTGGATATAAATTTGAGGCCTAGTATTTAGGCGCTGCGTGACAGGTATGGGTTTAGTGACAGAATTAGACTTGGAAATACACAGTAGCGGGTGTGTGTGAAGTTATTCTGAATGACCCAATGTGCACCTTGAATATTATATACCCTTTTAGGGATAGATTTCAAATAGCTCTGATATAGCAGAAACCACTAAATTATGAAATTGCTAAATTGGGAATTGTATTTCAACCCAGAACAAGAAATGTGCTTGAACGGACACTAAATAACTCGCCCAGCTACAGCACTAGGGACAGATTTAGCTGGATATAAATTTGAGGCCTAGTATTTAGGCGCTGGGTGACAGGTATGGGTTTAGTGACAGAATTAGACTTGGAAATACACAGTAGCGGGTGTGTGTGAAGTTATTCTGAATGACCCAATGTGCACCTTGAATATTATATACCCTTTTAGGGATAGATTTCAAATAGCTCTGATATAGCAGAAACCACTAAATTATGAAATTGCTAAATTGGGAATTGTATTTCAACCCAGAACAAGAAATGTGCTTGAACGGACACTAAATAACTCGCCCAGCTACAGCACTAAGGACAGATTTAGCTGGATATAAATTTGAGGCCTAGTATTTAGGCGCTGGGTGACAGGTATGGGTTTAGTGACAGAATTAGACTTGGAAATACACAGTAGCGGGTGTGTGTGAAGTTATTCTGAATGACCCAATGTGCACCTTGAATATTATATACCCTTTTAGGGATAGATTTCAAATAGCTCTGATATAGCAGAAACCACTAAATTATGAAATTGCTAAATTGGGAATTGTATTTCAACCCAGAACAAGAAATGTGCTTGAACGGACACTAAATAACTCGCCCAGCTACAGCACTAGGGACAGATTTAGCTGGATATAAATTTGAGGCCTAGTATTTAGGCGCTGCGTGACAGGTATGGGTTTAGTGACAGAATTAGACTTGGAAATACACAGTAGCGGGTGTGTGTGAAGTTATTCTGAATGACCCAATGTGCACCTTGAATATTATATACCCTTTTAGGGATAGATTTCAAATAGCTCTGATATAGCAGAAACCACTAAATTATGAAATTGCTAAATTGGGAATTGTATTTCAACCCAGAACAAGAAATGTGCTTGAACGGACACTAAATAACTCGCCCAGCTACAGCACTAAGGACAGATTTAGCTGGATATAAATTTGAGGCCTAGTATTTAGGCGCTGGGTGACAGGTATGGGTTTAGTGACAGAATTAGACTTGGAAATACACAGTAGCGGGTGTGTGTGAAGTTATTCTGAATGACCCAATGTGCACCTTGAATATTATATACCCTTTTAGGGATAGATTTCAAATAGCTCTGATATAGCAGAAACCACTAAATTATGAAATTGCTAAATTGGGAATTGTATTTCAACCCAGAACAAGAAATGTGCTTGAACGGACACTAAATAACTCGCCCAGCTACAGCACTAAGGACAGATTTAGCGGGATATAAATTTGAGGCCTAGTATTTAGGCGCTGGGTGACAGGTATGGGTTTAGTGACAGAATTAGACTTGGAAATACACAGTAGCGGGTGTGTGTGAAGTTATTCTGAATGACCCAATGTGCACCTTGAATATTATATACCCTTTTAGGGATAGATTTCAAATAGCTCTGATATAGCAGAAACCACTAAATTATGAAATTGCTAAATTGGGAATTGTATTTCAACCCAGAACAAGAAATGTGCTTGAACGGACACTAAATAACTCGCCCAGCTACAGCACTAAGGACAGATTTAGCGGGATATAAATTTGAGGCCTAGTATTTAGGCGCTGGGTGACCGGTATGGATTTAGTGACAGAATTAGACTGGGATATGGCCAAAAAATAAACAGACTATTGCTGGTTAAATGCACTTGGTGTGACAGCTTCACCCTGATGTAGGCTTTAGCCAAAAAACAACCACACCATTGAGGGTTAAATGCACTTGGTGACAGGCGCAGCTTGCCCCTGATTTAGTATATGGCCAAAAAATGAACAGACTATTGCTGGTTAAATGCACTTGGTGTGACAGCTTCACCCTGATGTAGGCTTTAGCCAAAAAACAACCACACCATTGAGGGTTAAATGCACTTGGTCGCAGCTTGTGCTGGCGCACCACAAGACACAAAATGGCCGCCGATCACCCCAGAAAAATGTGACTGACAAACGGTCTGTGCAGCCTAAAAACAGTGAGCAATTGAGGATCAGCAGCTCAATGATCCACAGCTGCAGATCGATCAGTTAATCAAGTCCTTTGGAGGAGTTAATCTGCCTAATCTCGCCCTACTGTCGCAGCCGCAACCTCTCCCTACGCTAATCAGAGCAGAGTGACGGGCGGCGCTATGTGACTCCAGCTTAAATAGAGGCTGGGTCACATGGTGCTCTGGCCAATCACAGCCATGCCAATAGTAGGCATGGCTGTGATGGCCTCTTGGGGCAAGTAGTATGACGCTTGTTGATTGGCTGCTTTGCAGCCTTTCAAAAAGCGCCAAGAAAGCGTCACAAAAGCGCGAAGAAAGCGACGAACACCGAACCCGAACCCGGACTTTTACGAAAATGTCCGGGTTCGGGTCCGTGTCACGGACACCCCAAAATTCGGTACGAACCCGAACTATACAGTTCGAGTTCGCTCATCCCTATTTATGATGCTATGTAACACTTAGAACATAATGCTGTCACTGTTATCTAATACATTCCAGAACCGTAAGAGTTATATAGCATCATAAATCAATATAATGCTATGCGACCCCAGCAGTGCTGGAAGTTCAGGACGGGAGCTCCGCTGTGAGTCCGGAAAGTGACACTCATTCATCTGAAACCAGCCTTAAGGTCCTCATCCCACTGAAGATTCTGTGGATCCATTTCCTGTGAGTAAAGCAACCTGCAAAAAAGAGCAGAACATAGTCTGTCATTGAGAGGGGGATGCTCCATGTTTCCTTAGACTACATGCACACGACCGTATGTGTTTTGCGGTCCGCAAATTGCGGATCCGCTAGAAAAATGGATGACGTTCCGTGTGGCATCCATTTTTTTTGCGGATCCGTTTTTTTTTTTTGCGGATCCATTGTAACAATGCCTATACTTGTCCGCAAACTAGAAAAAAATAGGACATGCACTAGCGGAGCAACGGAATGGACATATTGATGCGGGCAGCACACGGTGGCTAGTGGCTAGGCCTCCACTCATACCGTTACAGGGTATCATTCACTCAAATACCTTGCAGATAAAAAAAATTATATAAAAAAAATTTCTGTGATATAATCACATTTGCAAACCCGTGTGTGTCAGGCCCACACAGACTGTATTGTGGCCACTGGCTAGGCCTCCACTCATACCGTTACAGGGTGTCATTCACTCAAATACCTTGCAAATAAAAAATAATAATATTTAAAATTTTTCTGTGATATAATCACATTTGCAAATTGCAAGCCCGTGTGTGTCAGGCCCACACAGACTGTATTGTGGCCACTGGCTAGTGGCTAGGCCTCCACTCATACCGTTACAGGGTGTCATTCACTCAAATACCTTGCAAATAAAGAAAATTTTATTAAAAAATTTTCTGTGATATAATCACATTTGCAAGCCCGTGCGTGTCAGGCCCACACAGACTGTACTGTGCCCACTGCCTACCACTTATATAGGGTGGCACAGTAGCTTGCACGCATAGTACAACTAATCAGAAAAAAATGACAGGTAGAGGCAGGCCACCCCGCAGGGGCCGTCGTGGTGCTGTGATTTCCACTAGCCCTGGAATAATGCCCAGTGTTCAGAGGCCACGTACCCTGAACCCAAAAAATTCTGAGAAAATAGTTGACTGGCTTACACAGGACACCCAATCTTCAACAGCTTTCGCTAAGAACCTTGATGCACCATCCTCCTCCAACTCAGCTTTGGTCACCTGCTCTCAAGTTACCACTCTCCCGCCCGCCGTCACCACCACCACAGCCACCACAGCCACTTCACTTGATCCCTCAGAGGATTTATTTACACATCAGTTGGATGAAATTAGTGATGCGCAACCATTATTGCCAGGGGATGTAGATAACAGGGATATGTGCAAGGAAGGAAAGGGATGGCACTCAGAACATTTGTGTTGTATGGGTAAATAAATTAATATATTTATTAAGGGGTGGCTAGATATACCTTATGTAGTAAAATATGATAGGAGGTTGTATCAAAGTAGTAAAATTACATACATAAAATAGCAGTATGAATAAAGCACATTAGAATAACAACATATTGATTCTATAAAATCCTGTTAAAGAAAGAATAAAAGTCCTAGAAGTCTGTATAAAAATGGATAGAAATCTGTATAAAAATTGATCTATTTAAGACAATTCAGTCTTTAGGTAAAAGGAGTTGATAACGTATCCTCATGTATAATGTCACTTATCCTGATAGATCATAAATAACATAAATTAGTGAAAGAAATACTGTTGAGGAAGGGGGAATAATAGGAGATGTCTTGTAGACCTGTAGGAGGAAATTAGTCTCAAGTTTCGATATCCAGCAATATATTGTGGTATAGTCTCCTGAAAAATCAAAGCTTCCTATAAGAAGTAATGTAGAATAGTGCAGAATAGATATCTCCTTATTATTTGATAATCAATCGTATCCGATTTGGTGATAGTACTATGTAGCCATCAATTGCTGCTGTTAAAGCAGGTACATTACCCTCCTGGTGGCCGTCATGGATCGGGGCCGTCAGTGGATCGGGGAGCGGCTCCTGCCTGCAGGTTGGCGTCCACGTGTGTTCTTCGCGCCCGCTGTGTAATCCGGCCGTTGGTTTGCTGCTGCTCTTCGTCACTTCCGGTGACGTCACATACGTGTGAGGGATCTCCCGCTCAATTCAATAACAGCTTGCCACGTGGAGATAGGTGGCGGGAAGAGACGTTACAGCTTGCAGGAGGGAAAATAGGCTCCGGAGCTTTTTCTTTGGTTGTAGGATCCTGGTGCTAGCTAGTTACAATGGGCTTGGCTCAATACCCCATACACGTTTCGGAGCTTACTGCTCCTTCATCAGTGGGAAGGAGCACTGATTGGGTCAACCTGCTGATTGCTGCCAAGCATGGAATGCGTGGTTCTGCAGCGGAGTTGGTGACACCGCCACGACTTGCAAGCAGGCCTACTGCCACCTCCTCTACTCCTACTCCATCCTCTTCCATTACCTCCTCGGCTGAGTCCTCTTCTGCTGCAGCGTCTGGCTGCACATCAACTGAATCCCCCCAGCTCCCCAGGGGCTATTCCACATCCCGGATACGACAGTGTCACACTGTCTTGGGGTTGACTTGCCTGAAAACAGACAGCCACACCGGACCAGCACTCCTGTCCGCCCTGAACGCACAGGTGGATCAGTGGCTGACCCCGCACCAACTGGAGATCAGCAAAGTGGTGTGTGACAATGGAAGCAATTTGTTGGCGGCATTGAATTTGGGCAAGTTTTCACTTGTGCCGTGCATGGCACATGTGTTGAATCTCATCGTCCAACGCTTTGTGTCTAAGTAAGCAGGCTTACAGGACGTCCTCAAGCAGGCCAGGAAGGTATGTGGCCATTTCAGGCGTTCCTACACGGCCATGGCACACTTTTCAGGCATTCAGCGCCGAAACAACATGACAGTGAGGCGCTTGATTTGCGACAGCCCGACACGTTGGAATTCAACACTCCTAATATTCGACCGCCTGCTCCAACAAGAAAAAGCCGTCAACGAGTATTTGTATGACCGGGGTGCTAGGACAGCCTCTGCGGAGCTGGGAATTTTTTTGCCACGGTACTGGACGCTCATGTGCAATGCCTGTAGGCTCATGCGTCCATTTGAGGAGGTGACAAACCTAGTCAGTCGCACTGAAGGCACCATCAGCGACCTCATCCCATTTGTTTTCTTCCTGGAGCGTGCCCTGCGAAGAGTGCTGGATCAGGCTGTAGATGAGCGTGAAGAGGAAGAGTTTTGTTCACCATCAGAAACAGCCTTGTCATCATCGCTTGCCGGACCTGCGGCAACGCTGCAAGAGGAGTCTGAGGAAAAGGAGTGAGAGGAGGAATGTGGCTTTGAAGAGGAGGAAGACCAACCACAGCAGGCATCCCAGGGTGCTCGTTGTTGTCACCTATCTGGGACCCGTGGTGTTGTACGTGGCTGGGGGAAAGAACAGACCGTCAATGACATTAGTGAGGAGGAGGAACGGGAAATGAGTAGCTCGGCATCCAACCTTGTGCAAATGGGGTCTTTCATGCTGTCATGTCTGTTGAGGGACCCTCGTATAAAAAGGATGAAGGAGAATGACCTGTACTTGGTGGCCACGCTACTAGACCCCCGGTATAAGCAGAAAGTGGAGGAAATGTTACCAAATTACCGGAAGCCAGAAAGGATGCAGCAGTTCAAAACCAAACTAAAAAATATGCTTTGCACAGCTTATAAGGGGGATGTCACAGCACAACGGGAATCTAACAGGGGAAGAGGTGAAAGTAATCCTCCTCCTACCACGGCCACGGCGGCAAGGACAGGACGCTTTACAGATGTGTTGTTGATGGAGGACATGCAGAGCTTTTTCAGTCCTACACATCACCACAGCCATTCCAGCCATAGAGAACGACTCGACCGACAGGTAGCAGACTACCTCGCCTTAACTGCAGATATAGACACTCTGAGGAGCGATGAACCCCTTGACTACTGGGTGTGCAGGCTTGACCTGTGGCCTGAACTATCCCAGTTTGCGATAGAACTTCTGGCCTGCCCCGCTTCAAGTGTCCTGTCAGAAAGGACCTTCAGTGCAGCAGGAGGCATTGTCACTGACAAAAGAAGTCGCCTCAGTCAAAAAAGTGTTGATTACCTCACCTTCATTAAGATGAATGAGGGATGGATCCCGAAGGGACTGACAGTGGGGGATACGTTTGACTAACAAAAGGCCTGATGACATGCCTTGGCCTCAAAATGGTCCCCACGCTGCTGTATTTAATGTCTGCATACCGGATGACTTTTGTGAATTCTCCGCCACCAACTAGGGTTCAAGCCGCAATGTTTTAGTCACCTTTCTGCCTGGAAAACATAAATTTTTCTGCCCAATTTTTTTTCTGCCCAATTTTTCTGCAACAATACCTAATTTTTCAGGCATGTGCACATGCCAAATTTTTCTGGCCTCTAGTGCTGCACTGTGGCTGCAAAAACAAAACAAAAAAAAAAGGCACATACAAGTGTCAATTCCCCTTCGTGATCGGTACCTTGTTGTGGTGAATGGGCTTGCGTATCACAATGAAGCGATCATCACCTCTGTGAGTGTGTTGGCAATGTTGCCACACCTCACATAAGGCCGTTGCTTCATTATGATCAGACTAAAAGCGATCGGCTGGATAATTTTTCATAGAAAAAACATTATTTTATTTTATTTTTTTAAGTTGTATGGGTTTTTAATACATAAAATAAACTATTAAGAGACTTTATTAGGATTTTTTTATTAGAAATAATGCAGACAATTTAAAAAATCCCTATCAATTCCAATACCAAGCAAGTACAGAGCTCAGAACAAAATTATTTCAGGATGTCGTTAATTCGACAATGATTAATCAATTCGACACACGTCCCCGGATAGGGGACGTAACAGGGATTAAACTGATGAGAATAGTACTACAGAAAATACCACTCATATCGGATGTGACAGTAAATTGCACGGCGCAGACGCAGTGACCGTGGCGTGGATTCAAACAAAGGGGTGAGAGCCAGCATTTTTTTAACCATCTCCCCGTTCGAAAAATCTATTCAATTCACCTTTCGGGGACCCTTGGTGTTGTACGTGGCTGGGTGGAGGAAGAAACTTTCAATGACATCAACGGGACATGGCTAGCTTGGTATCCAACCTTGTGCAAATGGGAAGTTTGCGGTTGGCCAAATGGACTGTTTGCGGTGCATTAAAAGGGGAGTTTGGTCTGTCAATGTCTGTGAAGCGGGCGTAACCCTTACACTACCTGATCGATACAACATCATACCTGATCGTATACACACACTGGATGTTTTAAACCACGTTGTTCAAATAAATGTTGGATTGTTAGGTGATTTATGCCCTCTGCGTCAACTATGTAATTTTCCATGGGAGTTTTGCCATGGATCCCCCTCCGGCATGCAACAGTCCAGGTGTTAGTCTCCTTGAAACAACTTTTCCATCACTACTGTGGCTAGAAAGAGTCCCTGTGGGTTTTAAAATTCGCAGTCTATTGAAGCGGTTTGCCTGGTTCGCTCATTCGCGAACATTTGCAGAAATTCGCGTTCGCCATTCGCGAACGGAAAATTTTATGTTCGCGACATCACTAATGAAGACCTGAAAGAGGACATTAAAAATATAGAGCAACCCCAGACATGTCGGCTGCTAACCCAGCAGGTGGTCTAAGCCATTCAGTAGGTGGATGAAATAATATCAGAAGCCATAACTCCGACCTCATAACACCCACATCCTCAGAACACTAGTAATTGTGGTCAGCCTGACATGGGCTGTTTACTGCATTGTTATTGTAAATATATTTTAGTTTTTATCTTTTATCTGACACTTTCTTTTTGTATTGCACTGCACTATTGTGTATTCAATTTAAAAATGTATAAGTCTCTTCCTTGTTGTCTTAAAGAACTTGCCTTTTTGAAGTGAATAACGTTACCGATAGTGTTTCAGGGGATTTTAGGTCCCATATAGTTAACTGATTTTACGTTGCTTTTTTTGGGTTGAGAGAATATGTGAGTATAGGCACCTATTGCCTCATAGTATAGATGGTGGCAGCAAGTGCGATAAAAAAATATTGGGGTGCTAGAATTCAGGGGAGTTTGTTAGCATAATTCCATCGTCTAGAATAGGTGGGCGGGGATTTATGTGGTAAATTGAGGCGCTCACTAGTATAATTCACCCCCGTGAAGTGACCCAAGAGTAGGGATCATGACACCATCTCAGACTTTGGGGGCGTATCACTAGGTCGATGTCAAATAGGTGTAAATCCGAACTCTGGGACCCACACCTATACTTAGAACGGAACCATCAAAGTCCCGAAGGGGCACTGTGCATGTGCAGCCGCCCTCCATTCATTCCTATGAGAGCGACGAAAATAGCCGAGCACTAGCATTTCCGTCAGCCCCATGGAAGTGAATGAAGCGGTGGCCACGCGTACATGGTGCACCCTCTGGGACTTTGCCGGCTCCCTTCTAAGTATAGGCGCAGGTCTCTGAAGTCGACCTGCACCTATTAGACATTGGAGGCATATCCTGGCGATATGCCCCAATGTCTCAGATGGTACACAAACATAGAAAAGGATTCTTTACGGTAAGAGCAGTGAGACTATGGAACTCTCTGCCTGAGGAGGTGGTGATGGTGAGTACAATAAAGGAATTCAAGAGGGGCCTGGATGTATTTCTGGAGCGTAATAATATTATAGGCTATAGCTACTAGAGAGGGGTCGTTGATCCAGGGAGCTATTCTGATTGCCTGATTGGAGTCGGGAAGGAATTGTTTATTCCCCTAAAGAGAGGAAAATTTGCTTCTACCTCACAGGTTTTTTTTTTTGCCTTCCTCTGGATCAACTTGCAGGATGACAGGCCGAACTGGAGGACAAATGTCTTTTTTCGGCCTTATGTACTATGTTACTATGTACAACCTCTTTAAGTGTTTGAAAGAAAATTGCAGTGTGAGGAAAATTGCTTCAGAGAAAGATCTTGGCCTGTTAACTATCTTTGCAACTGAAAGAACTCTAAGATCTGTGAAAGTGCAAAACCGTATAAGAACTGCCAGTCCATGCATGCTGAGAACTGTGAATCGTGTGTGTGTAGCTTACTGAGGGTAAAGAACTGTTCTACTGTTAAATCTGCCTCATCATGGCCCCACGCTTCAGGGAACCCTGCCTTGCATGTCACAATTCATCACTACCAAAATCACCCCAACCGAAACCAGGCAGGAGAACCCCAGAACCAGGGTGTGCCCTTCACAAAACTGGACTGCCCCAGGGGAGTGCAGTAAGAGGACTGCCACCATCAGTAACTACTCCCCACGCTATTGCTACAACCACTCCTATCCTCTCCACACTCGCTGGTGGGTTGCTGCACAGTCTTAGGTCAGGGAAAGGCATGTAAGAGGATAATATAATAGACAAAGTAGTGAATTGCTCATCAGAAAAAAGAATGAATGGTAAAACTGATAACATGATATGTGCCTGTGGGCTTCTGGGGATATTCTTTAGTAGGAATATAAAATTAAATTGTCATAAAATTCATTTATATTTAAATTTATTAAAACGTCTGCTGCAGTCATAAAAATATCACCACTACTCCTCCGGTATATGCTGGCATATAAATAAGGTCTCTTTAGCTGCTTTTCTGGGTTTATCAGAAAATTTAAAGCTGATTCTGCTGTCTCCCTGATGATGTTATAATGACCACATTCATTATCGCAAAAATGTCCCAGGAATACGACATTAGTTATTGGTAAGAAAACTGAAAACTTGAATAAACTTGCATTGCCTGTATCACTGTTTTGCAACCTGCGGTACATGTACCCCAGGAGATACGTGCTGCATGATGAGGGGTACCCAAGACTGCCCTTGCATTTAGCAATATTTCATTGCTGGTTGCTTGGACCACTCTACAACTGTATTTGAATACTGAGGAGGGGCATGGGGGCTGATGTCTCCTTGCTCTGCTGTTCACCGAAGGTGGCGCGATGATGTCATTGTCATACCAACCGCCTCAGCCGACATACAGGCAACTCAGAAAAGTCCTCTGTCCTGCAATGCATCGCAGACATGGAACAGGAGTGAATGGGAGTGAAGTGAAGGGGGGGGGGGGGGGTTACCGCTTTGGGGCAGCATACTATTAGGCCACTATAAGGGACATTATTACTACTCAGGGCATTATAGTGTGCTTACTACTGAGAGCATTATGGTGGCCTTAACTTCTACTGGGGGCACTGTGGAGGGAAATTATTACCAATGGGGGACTATAGGGGCATTATTACTACTAGGGTCACTGTAGGGGCACTATTACTGGGGAGGGGGCTCTTTGAGAGATTTTTACTATTGTTTTGAATTTTGAGAGCACTATAACTGTGGGGGTCACTGGCACAGAATTAGCTTGGCACAATTAATTTTGGGGGACATAATGTTTGTGGCACTGCTGTCAGGAGCACTTTTGTTGGGCACAATTACTTTGGAGGTCACCGTGTGGCAATAATTATTGAAGGGGGTACTCATTATGTGGTACAGCTATTTTCTGCAGAGCTTTCTGTTTTTGCAGTATAGTATTTGGCAGGATTGTGGAGCAGGCTGGGCACAGTATTGGTTGGCAGCAGGGTGAGACTATGGGTGCACCAGGATAGGGAATTTGTGTTGAGAATGTGGGGAAGATGATGGAAAAGTAAGGAACCTAAGATGTCAAACTCTGCAGAGACGAGATGTGGCTGGAAGAATCATTAAAGGGAGTCTGTCACCAAAGTATGACATTGTACACCACTTACATGGCTCTCTAGTACACCTATCCATGATTCAAATGGTACCTTTGTAATTTTCTTCTGAGTTTCACCAGCAGGAAAAACGCACTTTAATCCATATGCAAATGAGGGCTCGCAAGTGCCCAGGGGCGGAGTTCTGTGTGTAGGTGCCCAGGCTGCTCTGCCTTCTTTTTACATTACTCCTCCCCAGCCTCTTCCTTGGCCCGCCATGCAAGTCCCTTGCCTTCTCCACAGGACCGGCCGATATACCGTGCGTGCACAGTGCGCCGCCGGCACGGGCATGTAGTGCGCATGCGCCAGCACAGGAATAAAACCAGTTACTAGAGAGCGGACCAAAAGCAAACAGGACTGGAGGCCGGCGCATGGGCACTACATGTAGCGATGCCGTGCCCACAATGGGCATCACAGTGAGCATGCTTGCGCCAGTGTGCACTGCGCACGCGCGGGATATCGGCCGGTCCAGTGGATGATGCAAGGGACTTGCAGGGCAGGCCAAGGAAACTTGAGTAGCTGTAATAGCCGTAATGTCAGGAGAAGATGGTGGAGAACGCCCGCCACTTCTTGTCTGTTCAAACGGAACTGCCATAGCAGAAATCTGTGGCCAACCAATCGGCAGCAACAGGGAGACACTCCGCCTCCCTCATCGCAATAGGACGCTGGCAAACCAGTGCAGGGAGGGGACACTCCATGTATGGCAGTCTCTGCCCCTCCTGTTGGTCCCGCCCCTCGAGTCACCATCGAGGTGGCAGGCAAGGAACTTTCATTCCTTGTAGACACTGGTGCAGACCGCAGTGTTTTATGTAAGACTGCCGTTCCTCCTTCCTGGCTCACTGACATTCAATTAACCTGTTCTGGACTAGAAGGGGTCATGCAGCATAACCCTATTACTAAGCCACTCTCCGTCACTTCCCCTGGATTCTCCTGGACCAAAACCCCTTGGCTCCACCTTCCAGCAGGAGTCACATCGCAATTTATTGTCAGCCAAACATGCCCTTTCAATCTGATCTCCTTCAGAAAATCCAAGCTAACATAGAGTTCAGAGAGGATGGGACGGTCAACCTCGGTACAGCCCTATACTCGGAAGAAACTTGCCTCCTCATGGCATTAACAACTCCAGATCACTGATTCATATGAGCAAGGGGATTCACTGCATTTTGCACCTAATTCCCAATACTCTTTGGGCCAAATGACCCCAGGATATCGGACGCCTCAATGTCCCACCAGTCACTGTGACCCTATAGGACTCCAAGGTCCTGCCATACAAAGCACAATATCCGCTTTCTGGCTCACAACAGGATGCTATTATACTCCAAGTGCAGGCCCTCCTGCAGAATGGGGCAATCAAAATCACTACCTCTCCCTGTAACTCGCCCCTTTACCCTGTCCAGAATAAGAGGGAGAAGGGACAACCTCCTATTTATCGCATGGTTCAGGATCTCCGAGCTGTCAACAAGGCCACTGTCCTCGAGACACCTATTGTTCCCAACCGCACACCCTCCTTGCTGGCATCCCACCCACCGCCACTACTTTAACCATCATTGATCTGGCCAATGCATTCTTTTCTGTTCCCTTACATGAGGACTGTAAATTTTTTGCTTTCACTCATGCTGGCAAACAGTACACCTGGACTGTTATGCCTCAAGGGGCCCAAAACAGCCCTTCCTGCTTCAGCAAGGCTATGTCCTCTGTTCTGCAACCCTGGCAGTCCGAACACCCGGAAGTGGAACTCCTGCAATATGTGGATGATCTACTCCTCGGTGCCGTTTCTCCGCAAGTCTGCCTATCCATGTCTGTTTCCCTTATCCAGTTCCTGGCCTCTGCTGGCTGTCAAGTCTCACAAGCCAAATTGCAGCTGTGTCTCCCCAAAGTTGTCTTCCTAGGTCATTGTATCTCTTAAGGTAGCAAGCACCTCACTGATGCCAGGAAAAAGGCCATCTCTGACATCCAACTCCCGGACACCCCTCATCAGCTGCAAACCTTTCTGGGACTTATCTCCTACTGCAGACCCTGGATCCCTGATGCTTCAGTCCTAATGCAGCCCCTATATGACTGTATAACCCGCAATGCTACTACTCCTTTCCAGATGACAATGGAGGCCAGAGAAGCCTTTCAGTCATTGAACGCCGCCATTGCATCTGCCCCTGTTCTTGGCATCCCTAACTGCAACCTTCCTTTCCGACTGTTTATCATGGAACGTCAGGGCCACGTGACTGGAGTCCTTACTCAAACTCATGGTGGCCGCAATAGACCCCTGGGTTACTATTCTAAGCACCTTGACCCCGTAGCCAGAGCCTCCCCTTCCTGTGTCAGAGCCGTCCATGCTGCTAGCTCTCTTCTGGACGTCACATCTGACGTTGTGCTTGGTCACCCCCTCACTATTCTGGCTCCCTATGACATTTCTGACATCCTCCAGCAGACTCAACCTAAACACCTCACTGCTCTAGCTAACCAAGCAGCTATGAAAGCAGCAGTGGAAGAGAAAAGAGTCCAGTCAGACCAGATTATGATAGCACAGGAAGACCTGGAACAAAAAGAAGTCACATGGGATCTACTGAAACAAAAGCAGAAACAGGCCACTCTCATGGAAAAGGAAACCTGTTTGAAAGAGTCAGCCCTCAAAGAAGAATCTGGACTCTGGGCACAAGGAAAGAGAGTGTGCCAACCCAGAGCCCTCTATCCCTTAATAGCCTCAGTGGCCCATGGGCGCACCCACCAATCCAAAACCATCATGAAAAACTAATTGACAAAATATGGGTGGCCCCAGGAATCACCCTAGTCCTGATAAGACATACCCAGTCTTGCCTCATTTGTGCCAAGTGTAACCCAGGCAGGACTGAACCCATGCCCACCAAGTGCATTTCTAGAGCTCTGTACCCATTCCAAAGGATCAAAATCGAACACATCCAGATGCAAATGTGCTAAGGGTTTCAATATGTGCTAGTAGTGATAGACTTGTTCTCTGGGTGTCTAGAAGCGTACCCAGTCCGAAACTAGACAGCAACCACCACTGCTAAGAAACAAATGCAGGAAATTGTTTGTAGGTTCAGGGTACCTGAGGTCATTGAGAGAGATCAGGGCCCAGAATTCACTGCTAGTCTAGCCCAAGAGGTCTGGAAGATAGTAGGGTCACAACTAGCGTTTCACACCCCTTACCGACCCCAAAGCAGTGGCAAAGTTGAAAGACTGAACGGGGTGTTGAAATAAAAGATGCTGAAGATAACCAGGACACAGGGCTTAATTAGGTTCAGTGCTTGCCTATAACACTCTTTTCAGTTAGGCACACACCAAGACCCCCATACAAACTGACCCCATACGAGATCCTATTTGGGACAGGGCCAAGAATGGGACAGTATTTTCCACAGCAGCTACAAATGCATTATGAATCTGTTGCAAACAATTGTCTAACATACATGCACAAGTTCTCTTTTCCATTCCAGATCGTGACTCCCTAGAAGAAAGCCACACTCTGAAACCTGGAGAGTGGGTGGTAGTCAAGAAACACGTCAGAAGCACCCTCAAACCACGATATGAGGGACCCTACCAAGTGCTGTTGACTACCCCAACTTCCGTGAAACTCTTAGGGAGAATCCACCTGGATCCACGCCTCACATTGTAAAAGAGTAAAGGCTGTCCTGATGACCCCAGAACAATAAGCCATGAGGATCCACCTACTTATCATGACTTTGACCATAGGCATATCCGCAGTGTTCACGCCACTGGGTGATGAATGGGACAATTGACTGATACGGCACCATCAAATTCTAGTCCAGGGGTTGAAGGAGACTGAAACTCTGAGAGATTGTTGTATCTGTACCCACAGTCATGTGAGCTCAGCCAGTATGCCTTATTTTGCAATACCCCTGGACCTTTCTGAACTGATTGACCTGTCTAACTCTACTATCTTGCTCACTAACATATACCAAGTTAAATCGAGTAAAGATAAGGACAGGGAAGTGCCCTTGCCTGTCACAACTAACAGGGTGGGCAGATGCCCCATGGCTCATGATAAACAGATCAGGACCCTCGATAGATCATAGTTCTACCCCCTGGCATACTGGGCTAATGTCACATGTTTTCCTAGCTGGACACACTGTTATTGTCTCAAAGTACAAACCAAAGGCATGACATTTAGTCCACACATACACTCAATTCAATAGCACAGCAGTGGCATTTCCAGAGGACATATACTTAGTTTGTGGACACAAAGCGTACAAATGGTTATCTGAGAATGTCACAGGACTGTGCACCCTTTCCAGGCTTACTCCTGCCACCTTTATAGTACCACACTCTGAAATTTACATAAATGCTATTCCTAAACACACCTTGTACCGTAGGGCCAAAGATAACACATCTAGACCAAACAGTAAGCCACATGTTGTAGAAATGAGCATTCCCAATAAAGTTCTCAGTACCCTTTTCATATATCCCATGGTAATACAGATGTGGGATCATTTAGTGGTAGCAACTGATTATCTAGATTATCAAATATGGGAAGTGATGAGACTTATGAATACCTCGAACATCGTGCAAAACCAGTCGATCGTTGTCACCAACCAACACACATTAGTTCTAGACTATGTTACAGCTAAAGATGGAGGTATGTGCCAGGTTGTGGGACCGACTTGTTGCCTTGCCATTACATAGACCCGCAACGTAATTTTCAAGTTAAGGTGGGTCTAGAGAAAATGGCGGATCTAAGGGATAAATGGCTAGGCGCACATAAAGCTGATAAAGATACATGGTGGTCTGATACCGTCTCCTTTCTTAACCCCGCCAACTGGTTTAAAGGTATTGGGGGTTGGCTCATGGGAATTTGTGGTATGCCAGACCGAGCAGGGGAATTATGCGTGAGGTCACGGTGTGAGCAATAGGTGGGCAGAGGTAAATACAGTTCTGGTTACTCAAGGTTACGTCGCTGCTGGGCAGGCTCTCATAAGTGAAAAGGAGACCGGCACAAGGATTCTCTGGGGCACAGTCTGGTGTAAGGGACACAGACCAAATGGTGGTTTGAGGTGCCCTTGATGGTCAGTATTAATGTGCCTATGGCAAGGTCCTTTGTAGTTGTGATGCCAGTACCTTTTGTATGGAGGTACAACCATTTACTGTAGGTTTAATGGAGGAACTTGAGACTGAGACAAGAAGGATGAAATCCAGGGTGGAACTTTACTGAAGATAACTCCGGATAAACAGTACATCCAAAGTATTAAACAGTCTCTTGGTTACAGAGGTAACACTGCTACAGGTCCACTGCTGACAGGTGTAGTGTCTCTCTAGCTATTAAATGATATAAGTTTGTAGCCTTACTGGTAGAGGACTTCTAGGCTTTTCCTAGTGATTCCAGTGCAGGTTAGTGAAGTTGCTGGAGGCTGGTGAATCCTTCATTTTTGAATCCAAAGGTCCTGAGGCACTAGTAGAGATGGCTCTAACCCTTTTGGGGCTCTCCTTCTTTAGTATTTTCTAAGTTAATATACTGCTGAGTATGTGGCCCACTTCAGCTCTGGGCTGAAAACTGGCTGAGAGCTCAAGGCTGCAGACTGCACACACTACACACTGCTAGACTGCACTGGACACAACTGGTCTGGAACCTTTTCTGGCTAGGCCTGAGCTGGACTATATATATGGGAGGTAATATCTCCCTCTAGTGGTAGGCTCAGTGTAATGCAATCTAAATACACCTGTAAGCAGGGATTATGCATAAAGATGCATTGCAGCACAAGACAGGCTATATAAGAAATGCAAAGCAATAATACAACAATTTTGCAGTACCCATGAGGGTAATGTGACATCGCAAATTGTCCAAGGAATATTACAGGTAGCCCTAATACTATTGGTGATATATATGGTAATTAAGCTTGTTCTTACTTGTGTGACCCGCCTTTCAAAAAGAATGAAGAAAACTGATTAGCAACCTATCATGCTTTTCTACGATAAGGAAGAACAAAAGGAAACGTCATTCAACATGGTTCCCCTCCCATCTATGATGCTGTGCAGAGATAGGGTAAGATGAATCATGGGGTACTACCATAAGCCCTGAAACCGTGAGCCTAACTATTAGAGATAAGTTGTTGCCACTGCAGGTGAAGAGGATACGAAGGGTATGCCCAGTGGATTCGCTAGGCTTTAGGGATAGCCTACAATCAAGTTTCCAAGGGGGGACTGTTATGGACTATTGAAAAAGTATGGATACTTGCTTGTTTTATACACTTGAGTCACACTGCTCAGACACCACTTAGTTTTTTACATCATGTCCCAGCTTAACACACTAAAAAAATTACCAGGAAAGGCCAGCTTAGCAAATCACTGTCTGAGGTAGGTCATTTCTACGGACAGTTAATGGCTAAGTCGGTCTTTTAGATTTGAATTAATAAAAAGCATTTAAATAGGATGCTATATACGCCTTCATATAATTACTGCTTAGTCGCTGCCACTTATACGGGACAGCATATATCAGTTTACTAATGCATCAATATACACCTATTTTACACAAGTCCTGGTACATCTTTACAGATGATTTGCTATTTCTAACTCTATGTTTCCTTTGACCTTATTCCTGATCCAGCACCAGGGACAGCGGCAGTTATTTTTTTTTTTCTTGGATTGAGTTTGAAATTTATGTCAATGTGACCTATAAAGCATTAGTTCCAGGTTTGCACTATTACAATGTGTAATCCCTCGTGCACATGATATATGTAAACCGCAGGGCCGCAGAATACGGATACCGACCACGTACATGCTGCAGTTCTGTTATGAAAGTACAAAACAGAGGAGAATAATACATGTTCCTTAATTTACATACAAAGTTTAAAAAACAGCGCCACACCAGTTTATGGTTTGTTTTTGGTCTTGAAGCTTATTTCCATTGAAATGAATGAACTGACCTATCATACCTCACAACCTGTTGGACCCCCACCGATCTCATATAGATGACTTATTCTAATAATCGGCCATCCACATGAAAACGATGGAACATTCCTTTAAAGGGGTTGTTTCATCTGGGATATGCCATCAGAGTTTGGAAAATATATATATACAGTATATTTGACACATTTTCCCAAATCCCATAGAGAACCTGCTAGGCCCCTATTACAGATGTTAAAATGTGACCCAACATCTTTTTTCTAAGTTCATACTATTGTACATTTGGCATTTGCTAAATGTCTGTAGGAGACACACCACGCTATTATAAATGAAGTGGGGAAACATTCGGAAAGTACTAATTTAATCTGTAAGTAGATAATAAAAAGCAGAGACACCATATAAACGAGTGATACAAATAGACTATGACACTTATTCCTGTTTTGCTTCAGTTTCTGACTTGACGTCGTCTTTTGTCTCGTCCTATGGGAGCTGATTATCTCTTCTTGTTTACGTCTCCTCTAGTTGCTCTCTGATGTTAATTAGTTATGTGACTGTCTACGTCTCCTTGCAGCATACATTACCATTATTCAGTCACTCTAGTATGTGCCTAACGGTGTGATCCTTGCTATGGATCATTCTCTTCGTTTCTACCTTTTAGTATATGTTGACAGTGATGTCTTCTCTTCTATATTTTTTATGTTTTTGTGCCACATTTATTGTTATAAGCTGGTAGTGATCAAGGTATTGGAGAGGCAAGGCAGCAGATGTTTTCAGCATCAACGAGATAAGGGGATGTATATATAAGACATTTCATCACAACCCAAAGAAAGATTCTCCGACTGCTAAATGGACTTTTTGTCATTGACAAAAGCTTTTACCTGTCTTTGAAGCATACAAGCTAAGCCACTCTCTCAAAATAGAAAACTGATTCTACCAGTCAGCATGCATAGGAGGTCCTATTGCAAAGATAAAAATGGGCCTCAATTACGGTGCTTGGTTTTGCCACCCAGGACAGAAGGGCCCAGGGGCGTAGCTAAAAGCTCATGGGTCCTAGTGCAAGAGTTCAGCTTGGGCCCCTATCCCTCAGTGCTTGTTGGAAAGGAGCAGGGGATCACATTGCCTTCCTGCTACCTGAGGCAAACATTGAAAGGCACCCTCTCATGCCAAATTATTGACCTATCCCCTTCTCTCCAGTCAGAGGTGTAACTTGACCAGCATGCACTTTCTATAATGCCAGTGTCTTATGTGGCACACGGGTCTTTGGGCCCCTCGGGCTCCTGGGCCCAGTAGCGACTGCTACCTCTGCACCCCCTATAGCTATGCCCCTGGAAGGGCCTGTTTTTGCTTTCCCCTTTACACCCTATCAATGATGGGCGGAATACATAAACTTCCAAACACCAATCCAATTTGTTGCATTAGATTTATGATTAGTTTACTTCGAGAGGTGGAATGCAAATGGTCTTCATCTTTGAAACCAAAAGAATAAATATCCCTATTTCCCTTCATTTTATTAGACTGAAATCAGTGAACTGAGTTATGGAAAGAATTGATGCCCCAATGAAGTCCATCTACCTTTCTATCTATCTGTCTCCCATAGCAAAGATAAAAATCAGCTCAATTATGGTGCTTGGTTTTGCCACACAGTAAAGGACCTGTCTTCGCCCCCTTTTATACCCTATCAATATGCAAAGAGGTACAGTATCTCCCAAGGATGATAACCATTGTGCCACCTCTTGGAAGTGGCTCCCTATAAGTCAACATCCTACTTTCCAAAGTAGCACTAGCGAGATGGTTATTTCTTCCAAGTGGTGTAGCTATCGAGATGGTTCTTCTTGGACAGTCAGATTTTAACTCATAAGAAGCCACTTCTAAGAGATGGAACTAGCAAGTTGGTTCGAATTGCGTACATCTTTGCCAGTCACTGTTAGTATTGGTAGCTTATATAATGATAACCTCTTGGACACCCACGTGTTGGGAGCATGGGGATCCATTATTGGTTGTGTGGGAATTCTCTGTGGCTCTATTTTGAAGTTTTATGTAGTCCCTAGCTCAGGCAGGTACAGTAAATGCATATCTACCATACACTTTAGTTGAAAGAGCCATACACATACATGTTATGAAATGCAGCATGTAGCTTAAAAATGGTAGGTGGTTCAGGTTCAAAAGATATGTTGAGAGCCCTAACAAAACCTCACCAACCTTAATCCAGCCCTGGTGATGAATCTATCTGATGTTCTTCTGGGGCAGAAACCAGCCTGTCATTTGTTTATATGCAGAAATATTAATACATCTCCCCATTGTGTAGACCTTAAACTCATAGATGTTTTTTATTGCATTATATTTATTTTTTACCCAGCTGTTTTTACCAGCTATAGGGTGCATTCTCTCTGTGTGTTTAATATGATTGCTACATTCTGTGTAGTTTGCTCTTGTGGTGCATGTGGACCACGCCGATATCCTCCATTGTATGCATATTTTGCTGGGGTTAGTCGATTACTGCGGTCCAAATGCGGTCGGGCTGCTCCCCTAATAAAAGACACGCTACAGTGTCAGGGGCTGAGCAGCTCCTCCAGAATTGCCACTATATTTTTTTGTTTTTCATTTTCTGCCTTGCTAGATTTGAGTGCGTTTGCCTTTACTTGGCATTCTAACACTCTTTTGCACCTGGTAACCTTCATCACATGGTCTGGTGTGGGTGTGGCTCGCGGCCTGGCTTCATTCACATTGTACAACCACAGCATTGATGCTGGGCAATTGTGGGAAGCTTTGCTGCGAGCTGAATTATATCACCCCCAGACCGTGTTCACACCATAGTTAGAGCAGCGGTTAGGACCCCTTGCCATGCTGAGAACCGTGACGTGGTGCATGATGGGCTCCGATATCTCCATGACTGGAACATATTGGCAAAAGTCTCAGCTTTTAATACCTGCATTTATGTCTTGCCAGCATAGTCAGTGTTATATCTGTTTGGTGCATTCTCTCTGTGTGTTTGGTAAAATATATAGCCTATTAGGGCTCATACACATAAAATATGGCACGATAAACATCTACACCTTCAAGTTCATAAGAACAATGGTTTTCTTTTTTCCACATTTCAAAGGCAAAAATAGGAAATGGGTAATTCATTGCATAATATATCATAGCGGTATCCTCCACCAGAGGCATTGCTTCTACAGGACAGTAGGCACAGGATCTACATCTATTCTACGTTCATCTATTATATGTATGAATGGCATGTACAGTACATAGAGATCTATATGAATATGGGTTACTAAATAATCTCTTTCCCGAAGAGATCATAAAGACTGTAAAAACCTAATGTACTAGACATCAGTATAGTATGGTGACCAGTCCTGTTCTAGGCTGACACTCCTTTCTTCTCTGTGCATTGTACTGTTCTGCTACTGAGTCACTTGCAGTTGTCATCTCCTGGTCTCTTAAAAGGCCATTCATTGCACATTAAAGTGTCCTAAGACTCTTAAAGGGGTTTTCTGGGAACATTACAGAATACAGTGCTGTGCTTTGTATTCTGTAAGGAGGCCATGGCCTCTTCAAACAGCTGAACTGTCATACACCCACCGATTTTGATCGGTGGGATAAGCCATCAATATTGAACTCCTGGAAAACCCATTTAAGGGTCCTTCCTGCACTATTCTGGGCCTGAGCAATAAGGTCCGTTTGTTTCTAGTGTGCTTCAGTGTGCATGTGTTCCTGCTCCTTATGATTTCAACTCAGCCTATTTCCCTGATCTCATTCTCTTGCCTGCTGCCTACCCTAACCTCAGCTTCGTCTTCATTGACGAATGAGCTCCACCAGCCTCAACTCTTGCATCATCTGACCATGATGTCACCTCAGTACCGTGATTTGGTAATTCCAGTTCATCTGTGTATCATCCGTTACTAATGGAGAACACTCCAGGTGTAGTGACAGGGGGTTGCCTGTGGGATGTCCATACCATTTGTGAGGGGTTAAGGCTGAAGAATCCACAATCTCTTAGATTCTGCTTTCTGGTGTAGCCCTAAGTCAAATACCGTATGTTCATGACCCAGAGACTTCATTCCAATGAGCCAGTGTTACAGACATACTCAGGCAAATAAACTTTGCTGATAAAAGATTGCTTTTTGTTAAAATCTTTCACATCAGTTTCATGTCTCGGCAGAGGTTTACAATGTCACTTCTGTTCCACAAGTTTCCACAGAGCCATTTACTAAGGCCATGGTTTTGGGCAATCTATGTTGACATCATCCTGCTTGTTATTCTGGGCACTGCACTGCAACTATCTTCTCTATAACAGATGCATGCTCTGAAGCTCATAGCAGTTGGCATAGGGTTAAATTAGGTGTTTCCATGGCAACAGAACCTTAATGAAACATTTGTGCGAAAGCAATTAATCAAGGCGGTCATAAAGTTTAATAGCATATAGCCATTCGGGGACACACTTAGCGATGAAAAGGGGTCATGCAGGAATCTAAAACATAAAGATTGAAATATTTAGTTTTTTTTTGTCAACATTTTAAAATTCTTGAAACTATGTTTCTAGTTAAGGCCTCATGCACACGACCGTATGTACGCAAAAAATGCAGAACGGACACGAAAATAAAATACGTTCGTGTGCCTGAGGCCTAAAAATGACTTGCATCCATTTAAAGGAATTATCCCGGAGTTTACAAGAAGTGAAAACTCAGTGAAGGACATTCATCAAAATAGTGCCTGTCACCCAAAAATCTCATCCTTAAGCTGACCATACACATTAGATACAGGGCAGGATAGGTCAGTTGTCTTTAGATCATGATTGAAGGGGTCTGTTATCCGGAAATTCACTGCTAAACCAGGCTCAATGCCTTGTAGGATTAGATCAGCTGAATGCAATGATAGCTTTAACTTAGAGATCCGTTGGTATATTCAGGAGAACAATTACATTTAATCAATATGCAAATGGTTAGTTAAGTGCACAGGGGGCAGGCCCAAGCTATTCTGTGCACCCTTAGTCCTCCTGCTTCCTCTGCTAGCCCCTCCCTCTACTTCTTGATTGGCAGGGGCAGGTTCCTGAATAATCATCCCACCTGACTCTGTCAATTATGAAGAAGAAAGGGGGGCTGGACGAGCAAGCAGGAGGTGCAAAGGTGCACAGAGTGTACTCTTGAAGTCAACTGCTCTTTTCAATGCATAGTCCAATTAGAAAATCCCAGCAGACGTACTTGAAATAGCATTGTATTCTTTATTTAATCATGCAAAAATATCCAATAACAGGATGTGTTTCAGCCTATTCAGCCTTTCTCAACCGTACATCAATAAATGAAATTAGATAACGCTTTATAGATCACAAACTAAGTCACGTGTAAGTGACATCATCAATTAATTATGCAAACAGGAAATGACATAAAAACACATAATTGGAATATTTTATCTATTTTGTCTCTTTATTGCAGTCTGTTAAAGAACATATTCCATATGAAACATTAAACACTTTAAAAACATTAAAAAGCCATAATCTCATAATCCCTATTTAGACCCCTAGGTTGTAGCGTATCCAAGGTATGAATCCAAAATGCCTCCCTTCTGAGTAGCAATTTTTTAATGTCTCCTCCCCTTCGCGGAGAGTGAATCTGCTCTATTACCTGATACCTTAGCTGTAAAATAGAATGTCTGCAGTCATGAAAATGGAAAGGAATCGGGAACAAAAGATTTTTTTTGCATATTGTGGACTTATGTTTGCAAATGCGATCTTTAATAGTCTGCATGGTCTCCACTATGTATAACAAGCCACAAGGGCATTTTACAAGATATATCACATTTCCAGTGTCACAAGTGTAATAGCCTCTGATCTTAAAAGGTTTTCCAGTGTGTGGATAGTAAAAGAATGAACCTTGAACATTTGAACACTGCATACAGTGAAGACAAGGAAAAGTTCCAGTCGTCTGCTGTTTCAGGGTTCTCTGTTTCTGATTGCCCCTCATGCTCCCTATGTCTGTACGTTCTAACTGATCTTTCAGATTAGAGTTACGTTTATTACAGATAAGAGGTTGATTACTAAATTCTTCCACTGTTGGATATGATTTGTTCAATAAATGCCAATGTTTGCGAATGATATTATCAAAACGATGATTAAAGGGGTGGTACTTATGCATAAATGCTATACAATCTCTCGTGCTCCTTTGAGTGGATTGAGGGCCCATCCCTGACCTCCGCCAATAGCCTCCTATGGTAACCCCTATCCAGGAATCTAGATGTCATTTCATCCATCCTTTTTTGTTGTGTCTCAGGGTCTGTCACTATCTTCTTAACCCTCATAAATTGGAATTTTGGTATAGCTTTTTTCAGAGCCGGTGGGTGGGCACTCTGATAGTGTAAAATACTATTCCTATCAGTTGTCTTCCTAGAGATCTGTATGAAGATATCCATCCTCATGTTTCATCACTACCGTATCAAGAAAACAAACCAAATTCTGATCATATGTCAGTGTGAATTTTAACTCCTCTCAGGTTTAAAAAAAAATGGAAAAAGGGACTCGAGTGGCCCAGCCCACACACAAAAAATGTCATCTATAAATCTTTTCCAGGTAAGTGCAAATTTTTGAAATAACTCATGTGACTATACATACTGTTTCTCAAATGATGACATGAACGCATTTGCGTAGGGCGGGACCACATTCAAGCCCATCGCTGTACCCCTTCACTGCAAATAAAAATTGTCTTCAAATAGAAAGTAATTCTCATATAAAATTAATCACAACAAATCCCCAAAAATTTTCGTTGTCTGATTGAATAATGACTTGACTGCAACAAAACTGATGTAGCCCTTAAACCCTTAGTATGTTCTATCGAGGTGTAAAGACTGACTACAACAATAGTCACCAACCAACAATCTCTAGGGATCACTTTCAACTCCTGTATGATCCTCAAAAAGTGAGTAGTATCAAGTAGAAACGCCTCAGTATTTCTCACTAATGGTGTCAGTATTTTTTCAAGGACAATCGCCAGAAGACAAAACTGAATCGACAGAAGCCACAGTCGGGCGACCAGGTGGATTATCTAAAGTTTTATGTACTTTCGGGAGTATATAACATACTGGTGTCATTGGGGAATGATTAATTAGAAAATCATATAATTTCTTATCGATGATCCTTTGATCTATATAACATTTCAGCATATTCAGAATTTTTGACTTCATTTGGAATATTGGATTATAATTCAATATCAGGTAAGTATTGGTATCTGATAGCTGTCGTTCAATTTCTTGCATATATCTGGCTTTGTCCATAATAACAATGGAGTCCCCCTTATCGGCGGGCTTACTTATCGCTTGTTTCTCTCGGACTGTAATGTTCTTTATCATTCGCAATTCTCATGCACAAATGTCTCTACCGTGTTCAGATGTATTAAAAGGTTAATTCTTTTACCATCCACACACTGGAAAACCTTTTAAGATCAGAGGCTATTACACTTGTGACTAGGGCTGCAGTAAACGATTATTTCAGTAATTGAGTATTCTATCGATTTGTTTTACGATTAATTGAGTAATCTAATAAGAAAAAATGAACTGTTTTCCTTTATAAAAACTCAGACCCCTTGCCATCAGTCGCCAACACCCTTTGTTCCCTCCTGTGGGATCAACACAAGTGCATCAGTTCCCCCAGTGCCATCAGCTCCACTATCCCCCAGTGCCTTCAGCTCCGTTCCCCCAGTGCCTTCAGCTCTCCCCCACCCTAGTGCCTTCAGCTCTACTCCCCCACCCCAGTGCAATCAGCATTGCCATGTCTCCCACTCCCCCAATGCCATCAGATCAGCCCCTCCATGTCCACCAGTGCCATCAGCTCCACTATCCCCCAGTGCCTTCAGCTCTGTTCCCCCAGTGCCTTCAGCTCTCCCCCACCCTAGTGCCTTCAGCTCTACTCCCCCACCCCAGTGCAATCAGCATTGCCATGTCTCCCACTCCCCCAATGCCATCAGATCAGCCCCTCCATGTCCACCAGTGCCATCAGATCAGCCCCTCCATGTCTCCCAGTGCCATCATATCAGCCCTTCCATGTCCCCCAGTGCCATCAGATCAGCCCCTCTATGTCCCCCAGTGCCATCATATCAGCCCCTCCATGTCTCCCAGTGCCATCATATCAGTCCCTCCATGTCCTCCAAATGCCATCAGATCAGCCCCTCTATGTCCCCCAGTGCCATCATATCAGCCCCTCCATGTCCCCTAGTGCCATCAGACTGGGGGACATGTCCCACAGTCCCCCAGTGCCATCATTCCTATCCATTTTCATGACTGCAGACACTCTATTTCACAGCTAAGGTATCAGGTAATAGAGCAGATTCACACTCCGCGAAGGGGAGGAGACATAAAAAAATTGCTACTCAGGAGGGAGGCATTTTGGATTTATACCTTGTATACGCTACAACCTAGGGGTCTAAATAGGGATTATGAGATTATGGCTTTTTAACGTTTTTAAAGTGATGTTTAATATGGAATATGTTCTCTTACAGACTGCAGCACTACCTAAATGAATTGAAGTATTCAGTTTCTTCATGGAATAAGAATTTATGTGAGATAAAATATTCCAATTATGTGTTTTTATGTCATTTCCTGTTTGCATAATTAATTGATAATGTCACTTACACGTGACTTAGTTTGTTATCTATAAAGCGTTATCTAATGTCATTTATTGTTGTACAGTTTAGAAAGGCTGAATAGGCTGAAACACATCCAGTTATTGGATATTTTTGCATGATTAAATAAAGAATACAACACTAATTCAAGTACGTCTGCTGGGATTTTCTAATTGGACTTTGTGGTGGGGAATGCCCCTTCCCGTGTAGCGGATGGAAGATCATGAGCTGTTGGATTTGGTTACTTTTCAATGCATAGACATCACAAAAAAATAAAAAAATGCCCTGTATGTGTTTTGTGAAATGTCAGATGTACAGTATGTAGAAATGTGTGGGATTTCTTGGGAACTAATTGCAAAATGTGCCTTATTACTGAAGATGTTTCCTTCCTTACTTTTCATCTTGGCTTGATGTACAGTACTATCCCTAAATAAGTGACGTGTAATGACCAGATAAAAAAATAAATAAATACTCTGTCGGGAGTTATTTACTGTATGTATTTGGGCCTATATGTGGCCACCCAGTGGCTGTATTGTGAATTGCACCCTGTCATGGGTTTTACTAGTATGTTGCCATATTGTATTTAATTTGTATTTTGAGAAACTACAGTCCTTATGCAATTTGCAAAAAAATAAGGGTGGTATGCATCTGTACGCGACATGTTATGAAAGAGTTAAAGCACACTTCCAATCATAAAACAACTTTTCATAAATAAATAGGTCACCTGAATATAAAAAAAAAACTTTGTAATATATCTTATAAGGAAAAAAAGGCTTCTATCTGCTTTATAAGGCTGCTTTGCTATTTTCTGTGTTTAACATAGACATCCACGGAGACTTAGAGAGAGGGGGAGGAGGAGGCTACTGGATGAGAGACACACAAACTGCATTTTCTCTGCTACACTTAGTATGTTTGACTTTACTACAGTACATCTAGTAAGATACGCCTCTACCACTCTTCAGCGTGAGTAAATAAATCACACACTAGCTGGCAGCAGACTCCTCATGCTTCTTCCTCTCATCATAGATTTTGTGGGTGAGACTAGTTACAGAGATAGGTACTATGAGAGAATAGAGGCTGAGTGAAAGAAAGAAGAAAGTAGCCTGAGATACCCAGAAATAATCATGATTCCTTAATACGATATATTACAAAGTTGTTTTATATTAATCTGTACTATACTGTACACTTTAAAGGTTAAACTGTTGACAACACTAGGGATCTGGGGGAGCAGGACAAACATACCATGAAGCTTTTATTATCAGAAGTGCTGTGAATATGAAGTTTTATTCTTCCAAATTCTTCTCTTGTAAATACCTAGGACAGGGCTTCACAGTGAAGTGCTATCTGCTATGTGTTTTGAGCTGCTTCACAGCCTCTCCCCTCTGGTCTCATAGTTGGATGCTACAACTATCACTTAAAACAGAGAAAAGAGACTGTAAGTAGCTCAATGCAGAGAGTACTTCACAGTTGTATTCCACCTCCTGGCCACTTGCAAAAGCAGAATCTGGCAGAATAACACGTTATATTCCTACTAATCCTGTTGAGTAAAGTTCCACAAAAGGTATGTTTGTCTTGCTGTCAACAATTCAGCATGGTCAAAATTGCTGACAGACTCCTTTTAAAGAGGTTTTCAGGTTTTAGGTTATTAATTATTAATCGTTGTATAGATAAACATATCAAGGGGAGAAAAACAGAACTGGATCGCACATCCACAATGCTCTGCTTAGATCTAATTAAACTCGCTTCTCAGTGCAATATTAAAGTGTACAGCCCCCCACACTGCATGCTGTACAAGAGGCATTAGTGTACATTTTGGTCAAAAGGCATAAGCCCGCTCACCACGCCAAGGTCGCCTCGCTGAGTGGGACCTACTCTGACAAAGGCGCAGCGCAGTGCGGTGACAAAGCGGCACTGCCCCAGTAGGCGGCAGGACCCAGGAGTCAAACAGCAACCCTGCTATCTGACAATGCCACCCCTGGCACTGGGTCCCACCAACCCACCAGCACAGCGCCACAAAAACAAAGTCATATATTGACGTCTATGTACTTCTGTACGCAATAAATACATAATTGCAAGCAAATATTTGGTGTGCCGTGGATTATCCAATCTATTAAGGCTACTTTCACACCTGCGTTTAGGTGCGGATCCGTCTGGTATCTGCACAGACGGATCCGCACCTATAATGCAAATGCTTAAATCCGTTCAGAACGGATCCGTTTGCATTACCATGAACAAAAAAACAAAAAACTAAATTTTTTTTTTTTTTTTTGTTCCTGCAACCAGTGCAAACGGATCAGTTTTGACTTTACATTGAAAGTCAATGGAGGACGGATCCGTTTGAAAATTGAGCCATATTGTGTCAACTTCAAACGGATCCGTCCCCATTGACTTACATTGTAAGTCTGGACGGATCCGTTTGCCTCCGCACGGCCAGGCGGACATCTGAACGCTGCAAGCAGCGTTCAGGTGTCCGCCTGCTGAGCGGAGCGGAGGCCAAACGGTGCCAGACTGATGCATTCTGAGCGGACCCGCCTCCTCTCAGAATGCATTAGGGCTGGACGGATCCGTTCAGGGCCGCTTGTGAGAGCCTTCAAACGGAACTTACAAGCGGAGCCCCGAACGCAAGTGTGAAAGTTACCTGACTGAAGTCCTCCACGAGCACCCTCTTGTCTAAGGGTGTGCAGATCTTACAATCCTTTTCATACAAAAACAAAGGCCATCACGCAGTACTGCACCATCTGAACAGTTGTCTAACACAACATGTCCATTGCTATCAGAGACTGCAGGTCTCCAGTGTTTGGGGGATGGACAGCTGAACGCTTCCATGGGACAGTTCTGGCATCACGACATTACCTAATTCAGGGGCCCAGCCGCACAAGCACCCGAAAATCCAATCACCATCAAGGGCACCTCGATCACCTGCAATCTGTAAAAGTGTGCCCCAGAGAATTTTATGCTGTTCTCCCCTTCACTGCACTGCTGGCCCAGGGAGGCATCTGCTAACTGTGAGTACCGATGAACTGTTGCACCCATTGGCCCACCGTAAACCTCACGCGTTCTCCCCTGGGGACAGGCACGTTGCACCAGGTATATATAATGATCTCCTTCCCCCTTCCCTGGTGCCCCCAGCAGTGTGGACATTTAGTATATAAAAAAAAATGCAGACCACAATTTTATCTGTTGCTTGTGTTGCTGCGTCCTGATGCATGCGGTCCCAATGACATCACCACTCCTGCTCTGGGTCTCACATGATGACATCATCATGCGAGACCCAGAGCAGGAAGTTGCAGTGACATTGTGGCTTCTTGTTCTGTTCTAATGCTTCACAGGCTTGAGGCCTAGCGGCCTGAGGCTTGTGATGTTGGAAGTGCATGAGTGAACCCCCTTTTAAGGATAGCGAAGTGGCGCCCTAGGAGGATATCTACCCTCCCCTATCCATCATCCCGGCCCTAATTCAGAGCACATTACTGCAGTAGGTATAACAGGAGAGGACTATAACTAATCTGACATTATGGCAGGTCCTGTCAGCACTAGGGTAATGATTTCTCTTACATGTGAGGGAGGGGACCTTGACTGCATTGTATAGTGCAGCTGTTCAGCTGTCCGCCCTTTTGCTTTCTCGGACGTTCAGCTGAACAGCAGCACTGAAGCAGGGGGCCTCTTAGACGATAGGGGCCCTGGGCAATTGCCCAGTTTGCATCCCCCTAATGCCGACCCTGGAGGCTGAGTCACATGATGCACAGGCCAATCACAGCCATGCCATTAGTAGGCATGGATGTGATGGCTTCTAAGTGCCCACAGCTTAAAAGCTTGTTGATTGGCTGCCCTGCAGCCTTTCAACAAGCTTTATTAAATGCCCGAATACCAAACTCGCAAAGTTTACAGTTCGGGTTTGCTCAACACTAATAGGGAGGAATCACTCCACAACATTTTTGTTGAATAGGGTTCAGTAGGGGAGGTTACAGCCTGGGTAATAGGAACAATCCGATTACACCTTGCTACACTGACTGGGGACCCAAATTGCCATTATACAGCTCTTTAATTCCAGCAAACCGCTCTTATTAGGGTGCAAGTGCTGTTTGATACAGGCATTAACAGGGTTTATTACAGGGAAATATTTCTGTCTTATTTGCCCTTGTGCGGTGCAGTTATATGTTCTAAAGCATTTTTGGGCTTGTATTAGTGGGAAAAAGGGCTTATTAGCCGTTGTGTGGTGCTAAAATTACAGCCCTTTTTGCCGTGTATTAGCGGCAAAAGTAAAATATATTTGCCACTCAGCGGTGCAGTTATATGTTGTAAAGCCTTTTGTGGCGTGTATTAGCGGAAAAAGAAAAAATATATTTGCCGCTCAGCGGTGCAGTTATATGTTGTAAAGTCTTTTGTGGTGTATATTAGTGGAAAAAGAAAAAATATATTTGCCGCTCAGCAGTGCAGTTATCTGATGTTAAAGCCTTTTGTGGCGTGTATTAGTGGAAAAAGAAAAATATATTTGCCACTCAGCAGTGCAGTTATCTGTTGTAAAGCCTTTTGTGGCATGTATTAGCGAAAAAAGAAAAAATATATTTGCCGCTCAGCGGTGCATTTATCTGTTGTAAAGCCTTTTGTGGCGTGTATTAGTGTGAAAAAAAACATATATTTACTGCTCAGCGGTGCAGTTATCTGTTGTGAAGCCTTTTGTGGCGTGTATTAGTGGAAAAATAAAAAATAAATTTGTCGCTCAACAGTGTAGTTATATGTTGTAAAACCTTTTGTGGCGTGGAAAAGTGGAAAAAGAAAAAATATAATTGCCACTCAGAGGTGCAGTTATCTGTTGTAAAGCCTTTTGTGGCGTGTATTAGCGGAAAAAGGAAAACAAATATTTGCCGCTCAGCAGTGCAGTTATCTGTTGTAAAGTCTTTTGTGGTGTGTATTAGTGGGAAAAAAGGGCTTATTAGCCCTTGTGTGGTGAAGTGAGAAAGTTATGTACTTTTTTGGGGTGTTTTAATTTCCTTTTTTATTTATTTTTTATTTGATCTAACAGTATGTCAGACAGAAGTGGCACAGGCCTAAATGTTTCTGGCACAGGTAGAGGTCACAGCAGAATAAGGGGGAGTGGCAGCAGGGGTTAGAGTGAGAAGCCTGAGCTCCCGGATGTCATCTAGGGGTCGTGTCTTGACCATCAACCCAGCGGTTCTTGAATGATTGACTCGGTCATCCACTTCATCCCAAGGTGAGAAAGAGCTACTAGAGGACAGTCAGCAGCTACTGCCCAGCCAAGATCTGGAGGAGACATCCGCCGCTTCCTCCGGTAGGCGGGCAAGTAGTGATGAGGAGAGTGGCGTGGGAGCTGGTGTTGAGAACGGTCAGGCTCCTGACCCAGAGACGGTTGAGGAGGACATCAGTGACGTGCATACAGTACTTGCTGATGATGATGTAGCTGATCACACTTGGAAGCCAGGTGACGAAGGGGCTTCATCATCATCAGGAGAAGAGGGTGGCAGCTTGCCCGTGAGGCAGCCGCTGAGCCAGCAAGGTGGTAGCGTGGCTGTGAGTCAGCAGGGTGGCAGCAGTGGGAGGTTGGGAGCCAAACGTGCCCGGGGTAGACCACACACTTCGCAAGAGCCTACCTGCCCGGGAAGTAGCGGTGCATGGGTTCACAGAGGCAGAGGCAGCGGCGGTAGCAGTCAGTCAGTGCGTAGTGTTGGGGGTAAAATAACCTACTTGGCAGTGTGGCAGTTTTTTGTTTACCGCTGGAGGAGGTGAACATGGCCATATGTAGAATATTTGGGCAGAAGGTGAAGTGTGGCCAGGGTGTCAATGTTGGCACCATGGCCCTGCGTCAACATATGCAGCGTCACCATGAAGTGGCCTGGAACAACAGTGGCTCCAATGTGGTGGTCCAGCCTGCCGCAGCAACCGCTGCGTCACCCAGTGGCACGCAGCCGGTTTCAGGGAATCAAGGCTCCACCACCTCAGCCGAAGGGAGCTGTCTGTCCTTTCCATCATCTACCGGTCCTAATGCTCCTGTTTCTCGTCCTCCTCATAAGCCATTCCGTCAGCAATCGATCACCAAAATGATTGCAAAGAGACAACAATATGTGTGTGCAGTGGCCAGGTACGGATGGATAATATTCTGTTTGTGACGCCAATTGCAGCGTGCGCAGGGTACTATCCCAGGGCCCTTCCAAGGTGTTATAACGCACTTCCCAGATTAGGAATGCCAGAGTGGTGTAATGGCCTATAATGTCCCTATAGTTTTGTGGGAGTTGTGTCACGGTGTCTCCTACCTGGGTACGGCCGGGCTCCTGGCTCACTTGCAATAAATTTGAGTGTAGTGATAGTAGGAGTAATAGAGGAACGTTGCAGAATAAATGATGTCCAGACCTTTAGATGAAGCTCAAACGTTGCTTTACTTGAAATAACTTGCATCCAAACAGTATACAGCTTTGGTCTCTTGGTCCCAGCAGGTTTAGGCAATGATTGGCAGGAATGAGTGTTTCTGCTTTAAATGTAGAGCTTGCAGGATAAACGTCTGATAGCTCTGTAACTGTGGCAAGATTAGCTTCTGCACTTATCTGCAACTTCTGCTGTATGGGGACAGACTAGCTGAGGAGGAATAGGCTTCTCCTAGGCACTGGACTTATCTCACAGATGGATTCTCAGGGGATGCTTTCTTCGTGGAACTCTGGAGTTTGTCTGTAGTTTCTGCTCTGGATGTTACAGGTATTTTGTGTGCCTGGGGAAAGGTCCCTGTGGTATTCGTGACGCCAGTGCCTTTGGACGGTGGCACGCCGGTTGGTGGTTGGAATGATGGAGGTACACAAGTATATGGTGAACCAAAACGTAACTTTACTGGACAATCCAACTTTGTACAGCAGGTGTAGTACAGTCTTTATATTACAGTTCCACAAGGGGCTCATTCACAAACATGGCAGGCAATATTCAAGCAAGATACGCAGAGGGTAAACTTTACAAGCACTCAGCAGCAGGTTGTACCTTTCCTCAGAATCAATGTACAGTGTCCCTTCTAGAACTCCTGCTCTGGCTTTATATCTCCCAAGGCCCGGATGCCTAAAAGGGTGGCTTTAATCCTTGGTTACTTTCCTCCTCAGGTATTATACTCTTGCTACACTTTTCTAAGGTCCTCTGCCCATCAGGGTCACTTAGCTTACCCTGGGTCGCCTCTTCCCATCAGGTGGATAACTGTAGGTTTCTCCCAGGAGGGTGGGTTCCTGCAACTGGGGTATCTTCAGAGCTAACTTAGGCTCTCTTGTTCTCAGGCAGGCTGGAGCTTCTCAACAGCCTCCCGGACATCCCTAGCAGCCAGGGCTATCCAGCTGCATGTCAGGAGCAGGCTTCTTAACCTATGTCTTCTCAGACTCCTGACTCTGCACACACACCCTCTCCCTGTCTGGGCCTGGACATTTATACTAGGGGCTCCCTATCTCCCTCTAGTGTCTGGGATGTCTAACTACACCCAACTAGGCCTGCTGCTGCATCATACAGGGGTACATTGCATATAACAACACATTAGAACATACATTAAATGCAGAATTAAATATGACATTTCTGTTCCTTGTGAGTAGGAGTAACGCGCACACCAATTGACCCTTGTGTAGTGCCCACCCCTACGCTATAACGTTGCCCGTCCTCGGCGCAACATGGAGGGTCCCTGCACAGCTGGATACTGCACCTGTAATAGGGAAAATAAAGCAAAGCAGGAAAACACATCTACATTTGCAAGAATACACTATATGTATACATATATCAGGCAGTTCCACTGGATTAGGAGCAAGTAATGGTGAAAAGGGGCGTCGTTCTCTTCTCTCAGGATAGCACAATGGGAACTGGGGCGCTGACCTGGTGCAGCGTAACAATAACCAGGATAGTCCATAAGTGCAAATTGTCCATGATAGAACAGTTGTAGTCCATGGAAAATATAAAAACAATTAAATAACAATTCTTGGAGGCTCAAAGCATTTAAAATGAGTCCGTACCCAGGTTCTTTTCTTTTTGATTAACCCACAGCCACGTAAAGATATCGCAGATTACACTAGAAAGGCAGCTAGAATCACAGAGGCTCGCACGAGGTGGAGTCCATCCCTGGGCACAATACTTTAAAATAGTAGCAAAATCTCAGAGGCTCATGTGCATTTGAGTCTATCCCTGGGCCCAATTCTTGAATTTAAGTTGCCTAATAAAATAGCAGCACATAAAATAGTCCACATTATTCAAATGGCATACATATAGAAATAAGTGCTGTAATACCCTTAATCAACCTGAAAAGGGGGTTAAAGGGTTAAGAGTGCAACTTATGAAAACAGGCACAACTGGGTTTTCACTCTGAGAAAGCAGGCAGGAGGTCCTGTGAACAAGATGGCCTTGCTGCATGTGGTATTTCAGTGGCTTGCCGCCTCCACTGAGCCGTGGGTAACTGGCAGCAGCAACAGAGGGCCAAAACAACGAAGGACTCCTGTCCTGAAAGGGTTAAATCTTCTTTAGGATCCCTTGGCAAATAAAGCAACCATCAAGGGCCTAGCAGGCCAATTCACAGGGGCATGTCATATTCACTTTGCATTTCAGTGGTGCTCCCTGGCTCCATTTGTATATTGGGCCTGTATTGCGATTCAACAGATGGATGTGCCCACAACACAGTATTGGGGGGCAACTGTAGCATAAATGGACCCCTAATAGGTATAGGCCCCATAGGCCTAGGGGTTATCAAAGTCGCTGACATCACCGGAGCAGGCATAACAATCGTAGGCTGCTGCACTGTCCTGGGTACCGCTGCTGCAAGCGGTCCGGTGGGTTCTGGAACAACTGGCTCTGTGCGCCAGTGCACAGCGTATGAGGATCCCACCGTAGGTGCCGGTACTAAGGAGGGACGACTGGCAGGGACAGGTACTCTCACCTTAGACCCGGAGACGTCCGAGTCCTTACGTCCTCTTTCTTGTAGGTCAGGTGGAGTCCGGATCCTGGCGGAGGCAATCTGGCGCAGCTCCCGTAGCTTTAACTCTAGCCGCACAATCTGGTCGTCCATGCTTTCAGAGTCGGGATCGCTGGTCTCCGCTGTCGCCGTCGGCACTTGGAAGGTGGGTGGTTCGTCCTGCGCAGCCGCTGCAGGCTCAGGTGAGGCGTCCGCTTTCCTCCCTCTGCGGATATTTTCCAGGGTAGCTCGGAATCTCTCGGCATCCTGAAGCTCACGGACAGTTTTCTCCCTGCGAGGCAACTCAGGTGAGGGCCATGGGCTAACCCTCTTTTCCACCACTGTTGGTTGCCAGAATACATTTGGGCCAATGAAAGAGCCCCGTTCCTGGAAAGCATGATGGGCCGGTCCTGGAGAGCACACAGGTTCGCGCTCGCAGCCAGGGTTGTCCTCCGGAGAGCACACAGGTTCGTGCTCGCAGCCAGAGTAGTCCTCATCACGGTCCCAGTCCTCCGATTTCTTTTTCGGACGGGACACAGCAGTGGCGTAGGGGCCTCGCAGGCCCTCAGCAGGGGTAAATTCAACCTCCTCTCCCTCGCAGAGGTTATGTAGACGTTCTGGGAGGTAGCTCCGCTTGACGGACCTCCTGTTGACATACAAGTCTCTTCCAGTCAGGTAGTCTTTAATGAAACCGAAGCCTCGGTCCTTGTCAAAGGCCACAACCAACCCCATTCTCCTTTCCAGGCGGGGTTGTGTGTCGGTGTGGCACTCATGAACGGTCTTTGCCAGTTCTTCATAGTATATCTTGGTTTTAGTTGTCTTCTTTATGGCGGCCTCCCGGATCTCTGCCATCAACGCTGACCACTTGAACGAGGGCTGGAAGAAGTCTCTCCAGGAGCCATAGTAGGTCTCCGGTTGCGTCCTCGGTGGCGGGCAGGCGGGTCTCTCCGGTCCCAGAGAGTAGGCCGGTGGAGCATCCTCTTGCTCAACACCAGTCACATTCATGGTTAATAAATCAGGCGCGGACATATCAGCAGGAAAGTCCTCACTCCTCAACATGCTCGATCCTTCTCTGGAGAGCGACAGGGTGGCGCCAACAAGTTCAGACAGATCCTCCCGTTGCACTGGGAGGCCGCCCCCCAGGTACTCCAGTATGGGGGAGGTGGAGTCCATCACAGCAGACATGCAAATGTCCAGACAGGGCGGTGGCGCCAGCATACAGCCTTCCCGCACTTTTAGCAGAAGGCGCCAATTTTTACCGCCAATTTAGGATGAAGATTACGCAGCAAACAATTTTAATCAAGCTCAGCGGCCATCTTTGAGCAAAATAGCTGTCTATTCATTGACAGCAAGCGGTGGCTTAAATAAGTAGAAAACAGTCCACACAATGCTATTTTCACACCGCAATTATTACAGTTCACTTTGGCCCAGCAATTTTCAATAAAACAATCGGGGCATGTCACTTTAAGACAATTTTCAGCACACAGTTTTTAAATCCGCAATGGCGCAGGAATATTCGGATCCTGTTCGTGACGCCAATTTATGCAACACGCCAGACCTGCAGGGTATGACGAAGTGAGGTCACGGTTATGGGCAATCGAGGGTACTCACTATATTTGAAGAACCCTGGGCAGGGGCGTGGCAGTGAAGGAGAGGTAGACACGGTTCCTCTGGGGCACGCTCTGTAGATAGGGACCAGGCCTGATGGTGGATGAGGTGCCCTGGATGTTACAGGTATTTTGTGTGCCTGGAGCAAGGTCCCTGTGGTATTCGTGACGCCAGTGCCTTTGGACGGTGGCACGCCGGTTGGTGGTTGGAATGATGGAGGTACACAAGTATATGGTGAACCAAAACGTAACTTTACTGGACAATCCAACTTTGTACAGCAGGTGTAGTACAGTCTTTATATTACAGTTCCACAAGGGGCTCATTCACAAACATGGCAGGCAATAGTCATGCAAGATACGCAGAGGGTAAACTTTACAAGCACTCAGCAGCAGGTTGTACCTTTCCTCAGAATCAATGTACAGTGTCCCTTCTAGAACTCCTGCTCTGGCTTTATATCTCCCAAGGCCCGGATGCCTAAAAGGGTGGCTTTAATCCTTGGTTACTTTCCTCCTCAGGTATTATACTCTTGCTACACTTTTCTAAGGTCCTCTGCCCATCAGGGTCACTTAGCTTACCCTGGGTCGCCTCTTCCTATCAGGTGGATAACTGTAGGTTTCTCCCAGGAGGTGGGTTCCTGCAACTGGGGTATCTTCAGAGCAAACTTAGGCTCTCTTGTTCTCAGGCAGGCTGGAGCTTCTCAACAGCCTCCCGGACATCACTAGCAGCCAGGGCTATCCAGCTGCATGTCAGGAGCAGGCTTCTTAACCTATGTCTTCTCAGACTCCTGGCTCTGCACACACACTCCCTGTCTGGGCCTGGACATTTATACTAGGGGCTCCCTATCTCCCTCTAGTGTCTGGGATGTCTAACTACACCCAACTAGGCCTGCTGTTGCATCATACAGGGGTACATTGCATATAACAACACATTAGAACATACATTAAATGCAGAATTAAATATGACATTTCTGTTCCTTGTGAGTAGGAGTAACACGCACACCAATTGACCCTTGTGTAGTGCCCACCCCTACCTAGTGGGACACTACACTTCTTGTAAGGAACAGTTGATTATTTTGTGGAATGCTGGTGTAAATATCTCAGGGCATTTCAACATGAACTTAGTTGGGCCAGGGTCTAGTTCGCAGGTAGTTTGGCGAAGGTTTAATAGGATATCTAGGATATCTTCTTCAGTAATTACCTTGAAATCAGACCATGGTGGTAGGCTATTTTTGCATCCATTATATGGCTCTGCTTTGGTGGGCAAATTTCTCATACAGGTCTTGTGAAGGTCCGATGCTGGATTTCCGGCACGATGGGTTGCAGAGGTTGTATACTGTGCGGAAAAGCTAGGCAGGTCTGTTGGCTGCATTTGCAATCTCCTGAGACAGGAATAAGGACTTTTTCTTGATGATCAGTGTTTGATATTTTTTCAGGTGCGCAATTAGGGAATGTTTGTCTTCGGAGGACTGAAGTTTGCGCCAATTTTGTTCCAGTCTGCGACCCTCTTTCTTCAGTTTACTTTACAAAGTTGTCAAACCAGCGAGTGTGATTTAATGGTGCGGAATGTTTAATGCGTAAGGGAGCTATGGAATCAAAAGCAGCCGCAACATAGTGGTTATATTTGAGGACCATGGATTCAAGGCCTAAGTTGTGATCTGTCAGTTCATCAAGATTGAGGATGTTCTGAAGGTGTTGGGGTGACAGACCTTTCAAGGAACGGTATTTTATTAGTACTTTTACTTGGTGTTTTTTGGCTGGTGCTGTAAGGAAAAAGTGGATTGTATGGTGGTCTGACCAAACTACTGGATCAATTTCCACATTGGATATTAAAAGTTCTGAATGGAATATGAGGTCCAAAGTGTGGCCTTTTTTGTGGGTGGGGAGGTTGATGGCTTGAGAGAAGCCCAGTTTATTCAAAGAAAGAAGTATCTCTCTTCCTAAGGGTCCATTCACACGTCCGCAAATGGGTCCTCATCCGTTGTGCGGACCCATTCATTCTCTATGGGGACAGAATGGATGCGGACAGCACACAGTGTGCTGTCCGCATTCGAATTTGCGGTGCGCGGCCCCGATCTTCCGATCCGCAGCTCCGCAAAAGATAGAACTTGTCCGAAGCTGCAGACAAGAATAGGCATTTCTAAAGAGGGGTGCCGGCCGGGTGTGTTGCGGATCCGCAATTTGCGGGTCCGCAACACACCACGGACGTATAAATGGACCCTAACTGAGAGGAATGTGTATCCACCTAGGGTGTTTCAGTGTTATGCAAGATACACGTTCTGCTAATTCCTTAAGAAAGGAACTACACTACACTAGTACATTGAATAATCCCAGATAGTGTCCGAAGTAAAGCCACTTAATATAATATATTCTGGCTGTGCCATCATTTAGTGGTGCTAAGATTTTAAAAGTGGTTGCACCAAGTTTTCCACAGAATAAGGGAAAACTAACTGATTGGTTGGCATCCTTGCTGCTTTATTTATTCTCTATGTGACTGCTGGAGTTAGCAAATAGAGATGGCCTTGCAGTTCGCCCAGTGGTCCTTTCGCGGCGAACTTTGCGTGTTCGCGATTCGTCGAACATGCGAACATATGGAGAAATTTGCGCCCGCCATATTCTTTTACATTATGAGGAACTTTGACCCATGACACATCCATCAGGTGGTACAGGACATTTCAGAACATGGACATACCCCCTACCTTATAAATAAACCTGATCTGGCCGCCATTTTACATTCAGTGTTTTGCAAGTGTAGGGAGAGGTTGCTGTGTGGAGCAGGGACAGGCTGTTAGGGACACCAAGCGCTAGCTAATAATGCCACAAAAGTCATTTTAAGGACTGGTATAGGTGTGCTATCGATAGGTGTGATACACAGAGGGGTGTGATATACTTATATTATACTTTTATAATGAGTCAAAAACACATAGATCTATCTAGTGATCACCTGGAAGTCAGGGGCCTAGGGGCTAGGGGCTTACTAGGGCCATTTTTAAAAAAGGGTAAGGTTCCGGACAGGGTAGCTCTTATCAGGGCGGGTGGTCTGTGGTTAGGCTATCAGGGCCAGAATAGCACCCCCCTGTAGGGCAATATCAGGGACAGTTCTTTGCCCACCCTGTCCTTCAATACCACATCATCATCTAGCCCAGGGATAGATGGTTTTTCCTTTCCCTCCGGAATTCATGGATGGGCACTGGAACCCCCCAGATTGTGGTATGACATATGGTTTTTGATTTGGTGCCGCCGAGCACCTGATTTAGTGCCGCCAAGCACTTGTTATTGCCTACTACATCTATGCTTTTTGCTTAAAGGGGTTCTGCACTTTGTTTTAACTGATGATCTATCCTCGGGATAGATCATCAGCATCTGATCGGCGGGGGTCCGACACCCGGGACCCCCGCTGATCAGCTGTTTGAGAAGGCAGCGGTGCTCCAGTAGCACCGCGGCCTTCTCGCTGTTTACCGCTGGCCCAGTGACGTCACGACTAGTATCAACTAGCGTGGGCGGGGCTAAGCTCTGTTCACTTGAATGGAGCTTAGCCCCTCCCACGCTAGTTCATACTAGTCGTGACGTCACTGGGCCGGCAGTAAACAGTGAGAAGGCCGCGCCGCTGCTGGAGCACCGCTGCCTTCTCAAACAGCTGATCGGTGGGTGTCGGGCCCCGCCGATCAGATGCTGATGATCTATCCAGTGCAGAACCCCTTTAACTTTAATAATTTAATTTATTTTCTTTTTGAGGGATATCTTTTCCATTCACACGTCCGCAAAATGGGTCCTCATTCGTTCCGCATTTTTGCAGAACGGGTGCAGACCCATTCATTTTCAATGGGGCCGGAATGTGCTGTCCGCATCCAGATTTGCGGATCTGCATCCGCATTTGCGGATCCGCACTTCCGCATCTGTGCTTCCGTTTCCGCAAAAAAATATAACATGTCCTATTCTTGTCCGCAATTGCAGACACGGTTAGGCATTTTCTATTATAGTGCCGGCGATGTGCGGTCCACAAATTGCAGAATGCACATTGCCAGTGTCCGTAAAACACTTACGGACGTGTGAATTAAAACACTTACGGACGTGTGAGTGTTTTGCATCCGCATTTGCGGATCTGCAAAACACTTACGGACGTGTGAATGGACCCTCATAGTAAAATTATTAAAGGTTACGTTTTATCTTTATGTATATTCTAATGGATTGCCTTCCTTGTACAATGTTATAATATTCTTTCTATGTTAGAAAGTATATTATAGTGCATTTGTATTGTGCGGCAGTTGTGTGCGGTTCTGCTGCGATACTGCAGGTATATAGAGGGACAAGCGTTATTGGAACAAATAATTTCTACTGGTGTGATATTCCAGTCGCCCTCCCAAAAAACTGATTGAAGCGGGGTGTTATATACCAATATACTTTCTTTATAGAGTTTTTGGGTACTGTATAGTGCATTTGCACAGGCGCGTCCGCGAAAATTATATTGCCAATATTTCGCATTAAAAAAAATAATGAATGGAGATCGCAAATTCGAATAATACATCTGGTATGTCACTGTCCATCTTGTGGGACTATTTGTGCACTTCTAGTAATTATTTCTTGGCTGCAAATATAAGCTGAAGGTTTTTCAGGTTTGCCTGCCATTAAAATGAATTGGACCCACCGCAAACTTGCGGTTCGCTAACATTTGATCGCGTTCGCGCGATCGCGTTTGCGAACCGTCCTGGCAGATGTTCATCCATCACTATTAGCAAAGTACAGTCCTCCCCTATATGTGGATAGGAGATAACTTGGAATCTTGGCACAATCTTTTAACTTTTTTAAAAAGCTGAAAAATGTATGTTTTTAACTTTCTGAAGATAATTTTGTATCATAGGCCAGTATTTTACCATCTACAAGTGAATGGTCGGCTGCATCCCCAATACTTTAACATATTTTAAAGTTTTAATAAAACTGCATCCTAATCATAGTCACATTCTGATATGGTAATTGAACACATTGACACATAGTCAAATCATGTATCTCAGCATCTACAGTGCTTAAAAATACAAAACTAATCAAATTATCCTTGCAAATCAGTCCTGGAATATGATTTGCTAGAATCTCCAAAGAGTTATATGGTTCAGAGGATAAATTTGATTTTGGAATGATTCCTGAAAACACCTGAGAATATTTATAATTTGTTGGATTCACATGGTATACATACCATCTGGAAGATATCATTTGCTGCTCAATTAGTTTCCGCTCTCTCAAGAAAGGTGGTTTCCAAGTGTCTACTGCGTTTTTCAGTTTGTAGCATTGAAATGAAAATTAAATTTCCAAGAAATTGTCAAGATGGCATTTGTTTGGCGCCTTTATATTATCAGTCCTTCTTACTCTAAACTCTTTTGAGGAACGCAAAGCAACAGAAATCACATTTTAAAAACTATCTCCATCTTTGATAGGATTTGAATTGCTCCTCTACATGCAATAAAAACATTCAAACAATTTTGTAAGTATTTCACTTGACAATATATTGTTTTGTGTTAACAGAAGCAGGGGCAGACTGGGAACTTAAAGTGTCCCTGAAAAAATAAATAAAAAATGGCCCCATGTTGTAGCTAGGCCCAAATTGATAGAAGAGATGGAAACCTGAGTAGGCAGGGTCAACAATACCATAGTGCAAATTACCATCCCAGCAGAGCCAAGAACCAGTGCAGAACAATATATTGCCCCAAAAGCTCCCATTTTCTTTCCTCCAGTTGTCTATTGTTAAGATATATAGCAGGGGGCTTAGGAGGTAAGATGCGAGCCAGAACAGTTGAATTCAGGAAGGCATGTGTGGCATTTTCACAACTATAATTACCGCCGAGAGCTCATTAGGTACCCGGCCAGTGGCAGAAAGTAGGGCTTCCGTGTTTATTCCATTTGTTAAATTTGTTACATAAAATGCATGGGGATTTTGCTATCTAAAGTCCAATGTTATTTATTACAAAGGTTATGGTAGTTTGCACGCCACCCGGAGACTGGGGTACACAAGCAACTATTTTGTAACATTTTACAAAAAGTAGCAATGATAAATGTGACTAAAAATCACCTGGTTGCCCCTTAATAAATATAAATTGTCGGGCATGGCTCTCCCCCATACTGAATCATTGTTTGCTTGCAGCAGATCATGATTAGACAGCACGATCTGCTTAAAAATATTGATTGCCCAATGAACAAGTGTTGCTCGTTTACCGGGTAATCGGTGGCAGTATTTCACAGCCAGATCATTGCTTAAGAGCAGTTCCTACAAACACTTGTCAGAGATGAACTGGCTGACCATCGGCCAATGTAATACAATACTACTAATAATAATAATAATAATTAATTGTTAGTGCTAATGGTAGACATACGCTATGATGCTGCGATAAGGCAAAAAATATATACACAAAGGGGTGTGCGGGGTTTAGCTCTGGTAGATATGGTAAGCGGGTGCAGTACACTGGCAAAATACAAGTTCTTAATTCAAACCGTCAGTGTTTATTCACACTTGAGGCAATTGCATAAAACAGCACGTAACTTTGAAGTCTTAGTGTTAATTTACACACAATGGAAAGTTCACAAGTCACCTTGCTGGCAGTTCTGCATCCAGAAGTCCACAGCAGGCTTTAGGGGGCCTGTTTCCCCAGCGTGCAGCTCTCAGCCCTCCAGCACAGGCACAAAGCTTTAAATTCCCCAAAACAGAGACATCTCTGCTGAGCCCAGCTGCCTATTTAAGGACAGCCAGGTGCTGCCAAAACCCGGACCGGCACTTAAACTCCAGTCCGTAATTTGACCTCACCTGGCTGGAAACCAGCCCAGCCGCACATGCTGGGAGGAAAATACCTGCTTTGCCAAACACAACCCCTCACTGTGTCACATACCCCCCCCTTTGTTTAACCATGGGATGAATACTAATGAGCGCTTCCAAGCATGGGGGCTGCTGAGGGCAGATTTGAGGCAATGGGAGCTGCTGAGGACTGACCTGAGGCAAAGGGGGCTGCTGGGGGCTGATATGAGGCAATAGGAGCTGTTGGGGGCTGATATGAGGCAATGGGGGCTGATGAGGGTCTGATATGAGGCAATGGGGCTGATGAGAGAAAATGAAATGGGGGCTGATGAGAGGCATATGGAGGCTGATGAGAGGCACATGGGGGCTGATGAGAGGCATGGGGCTCTTAACTGAGGTTTGATTGGGGGTCATTCACATTGGAGTCTGAGCTGAGGTCTGATTGGTGGTCTGATCTGAGATCTAATGAAAAATATTTTTTTCTTATTGTCCTCCTCTAAAACCTAGGTGTGTCTTATGGGCCTGCATCTTATAGGGTGAAAAATATCATATATCTTTAGCACCACTTAGTGGTGACTGATGTGAAGTGGTGGTTTACCAGGCTGTTATAGGAATTACAGCAATTGTACACATACATATCATAAAATTATATATATATACACACACACATAGGACCCCGCTACTGATACAGAGTGGGTCACTGCATAAAGATCTTTCCCACATACTGTAGTTGGATGGACATGTACCTGTTAGCAGATACACAATTTAGAAATATAAACTTTTTGCCCTACAGACCCCTCAGGAGAAGGGATTGTTTGAATGCATTGGGCAAGACCAGGAGCAGCGTAGGCTAGTAGGCCAAATATGGTGGTTCAATATAATGTATGAACTTTTCCCCCAGTAAGTCGTTCCCTGTGGTTTACCAGGATGTTTGGGAGATGATTAGGGAACCTTAATGACTGCTTATAGTACCCTTGTCACTCTCCTGCCTGGGTGGAACATAACCTGTTTGGCTCTTTGTGTTGCCCCGGGTATTGCTGTGATATGGGGGCAGGAGCTTTCGTATTGTTCTGCCCGATTTGAGTTAAGAACTCATAATCTCTCTGCTTTCTGCTTACCATTTCTAGCAACTTTATCTCTCTGTTGTCATAATAGATTTTGAGTTTGATATCTAGTTGCAACTTTGCTGCTCATGAGTAACTGAAAGAGTTTAACCCCTGACTTGGCTGGCAGGTAGCTGGCTTGAAGGAGCCTTTTTAATGCATGCCATTAAAATTAATTATGCTTTATCCTGAGTTTAGTTCAGTACATTGTACAGTAAATAATCCCCTTCTTTCCTCTACATTTCGGGATGCTTACTTGCTAGGGTGACTTCACATATGGTAGATTTTGTTGAAGAAATTTCTTCGACTGAAAATCAATTCCATTCACTTGAATGAGGCTTGCCGAAATTCAACTGCTAGCCACCAAAACAACCCAATTCAGATGAATGAAATTGATTTTCAGTCACAGAAATTTCTGCAACAAAATCTGCTACGTGTGAAGGCAACCTAATAACTACTGTCCTGGGTATAACTAGATCATAGGAGAGATGTTAGTATTGATCTCTGATATATTTATACATAGTTATCAGAACGATTAACATATTGAGCACATAGTAACCCTTGCTTAACCCAGTGTTTTCTGTGCACCACATTCATTTTTCAATGTACATTTTTATTCATTTGGGTTTATTAATATCCATTACAAATCTCTCAGAATATCAATAATAGTTTAAGATTTCTTTTAGAAAATAGAATTACTGGAGTCTGATGTATTGAAATGCACAGCCATGCACCTCTGGCGAAAAAAATTGATTTAATATTGTGTCACTATGAGAACAATCATTCCTTAATCTGTTGGATGAAGGATGGGTTTTGGACTTTTCCAGCTCAGAGAGAAACATTATTGTTCTTGAGCACCAGTCAAAATAATATTAAAATCAATTTTACCGTCCTGCACAATTTGGAAGCATTATGTGATATTTACAATAATCTGCTTTAAAATGTTGCGGCTTAGAACATTTAGGAATCATCTTACTTCTCTTTAATCCACTTAATTTGATTTAGTCAAGAAATATTTTTCTTTCTCATTTCCTGCATTGCTCTTGAGGCAAAGAGTATGAAAATATAAAGCGTACCTGAACTTTGCAATGATATTTCAGAATAAACTGCCATTTGCATGTACTGTGCATGAGTGATAGCATATATCTGACCATTATATGACTTTTCTATTTTTCATGTTGCATATCCAATTCGTAATTGTCTCTGAGCTGGTGGATGGAGACTAGCTGCTCATCAAGTTGGCCTAGGGCCTATAGAATGCACAGAGAGAATGAAGATTCTGTATTATGTCTCTCTCTCACTCACTCACTCACTCAGAATCATCACATATGATGTTATAGAGAAGTAATAATCATTATAGATGTGAATAAAGCACTAGGCATGAAATATACAGTAACACTATTAGCTGCTGAATCTGCTGAATTATGTCTATTTGACACTGTCTGCTTGTTTCTCTCTGGACTTCCCCACTCTTCCCCTCTAAATAGACTTCTATGGGAATATGCAATCTGAACCTTCAGTGAGCAGGCAGCCAGTCTTAACAAGATGGATGTATCATAAATTTCAGTGAGATACTAGAAAAAGGGGAAGCTGATAACTCTAGAGCAAGGTATTTTTCTTAGATAAGATATATTACAAAGTGTCTTATATTTGCCAGTACTACTACTGATTTATATAAACTTAATATTGAACAATTCTACTGGGTTCCCCCACAGATTACCACTTATTAGTAGGGATTGGTAGGACACAGTGTGATCAGCTTATTGTTGAAAAGTAAACCCTTCAAACAAAAAGGAGATTATCCAAAGTTGACAACCCCAAAGGAAACCTAAGAATGTGTGCAGTGAAAGAGCAATACTGTAAAAAATATAAAACTAATAACTTGGAGTATAAGGCCTTGACATATGATGTTGTGTGGTAATATTCTATTTATCTCCTGTATGTTTTCATATTTTTATAGTGATCTTTGTTGGGGATGATTCTGGGAGGATGCCACTGATTGAAGTCCATAATCTGCAGCTAAGTTTATAGTAGTGTTCCTTGGAGTGGTACTGTAGAGAGAACAAATGATGGTAGTACTTTTTTTGCAAGGTCAATATATGTGGTATTGGTTGTTTTACTTGGAGTTGTACCACATAATAAGGCATAACAATGTGCACATGCCATTAAAGGATTGTCACCAAAAGAGGCATATAGAAATCTGGACTTCACAAAGGGTAGTCTTATCCTTAGGACCTCTGCATTCTATGAGACTGATAAGTCACAGTTGTTCTCGATTTAGCAGACTTACCCCATCATGTATTATACGGTCACTCATTTATAGCAGGAGCTAGATTTCTTTAAACAGCAGATTGTGTTTATAAATCCAACACTTTCATTGAAAGCTCGTGTTGACATGTACCACATAACAAACATGGGAGAAGGAACTTGGGGAAAAAATGTAGTAAGCAAGCACTGAGCCCTCTGAGCTGCTTTTTATATATTTTTTTTTTTTCATTAAAATAATCAAAAGGGGTTGTCCAGCAATTGTTAAAATAATCAAGAATGCAGACAGGGTTATAAAACAAAGAATAAAGCTTGATTCACCTTTTAAGGTCCTCCGGTTTCAGAATCGTGGGTGCAGTCCCTGGGACTTCTAGTCTAGGCCAGAAATGATGGCGTCAGGTCCATCATTTACTTGACCACTCAGCCATTCACTGATGTCAGCATTTGCATGCACATTAATGGCACATGATCTCCGAGGCCAGGGATTGTCCAAGTGGTCAATGAACTTCAATTAAGATGAAGACCAGAAACCCAAGGGACTGGACAGATCAGAAGACAAAGCATTTCCTTAGTTTTATAACCTCGTATACTCCCCTGATCATTTAACAAAAAGGCAGACAAACCCCCTAAGTGGGCGATGTGAGTGCAGCCAATTTGCAATTTTCCGCTTTACATATTCATATTGCTTGCAATTTTTGCAGGTACTGCTGCCCTTCATTTAGATGGTGTTGCTCTAAGTTGGGAGAGTTTTGAAAATTCTGGGGGTCCCAGCTCCAGCTATTCATAGGAATTGCTTGTCTATATGGGTCTATTGCTGCAATAAAAATAATTTGATGGTGATTTTTATTTTTTTTATCATTCATACATGTACATATTGTAGCAGAACTAGGATTCTTTTAGTCAGTATTTTTGATAATTAGTTTAACATTGAAAGTTAGTGTCGCTTTGCTCAGCGGTAACATTTCTACAGTTTTCTCACACCGCTCCTCCATTCCTCCTTGAACAGGGTGTTTTAATAGCCGCCTTCATTACTCTAGAGGAGAAAGGCAGAAGGTGAGTGATTTTTATGGAAAACTAGCAATCCGCACTGAACGGATAGTAGGAGGGGAATTCACACATTAAAATGCAAGGTGACAAACTGTCACACTACAGCAAAGATAATGACAAGTGACATGCTACTGCTGCACACTCAACGATGCACCTACAGTATGTATGGTCTTATTTTAATGACTACATTCTTTTGGGGAGACTATCTCCCCCAAAATCCTCATCACAGTATTGGGTTTATTATGCATTATAGCCTGACCCAATGGCAATAACAGCACATAACTACAACAATGTAGAATTGTATGCAGATTCTATTTAGAATCTATTTTAATGTCTTGACTAGTAGTCCTATTTTAGGCTCCTTTCACACTAGCGTTCGCTGGTCCGCTCGTGAGTTCCGTTTGAAGGGGCTCACGAGCGGACCCGAACGCAGCCGTCCAGCCCTGATGCAGTCTGAATGGAGCGGATCTGCTCAGACTGCATCAGTCTGGCGGCGTTCAGCCTCCGCTCCGCTCGCCTCCGCACGGACAGGCGGACAGCTGAACGCTGCTTGCAATGTGGCTCAATCTTCAAGCGGATCCGTCCCCCATTGACTTTACATTGAAAGTCTGAACGGATCCGCGCAGGCTACTTTCGCACTTGCGCACTTGCGAATTTTTTTAAAGTTATTAATGCAGACGGATCCGTACTGAACGGAGCCTCCGTCTGCATTAATATGAGCGGATCCGTTCAGAACGGATCCGCCCGAACGCTAGTGTGAAAGTAGCCTAAAGCAAACCGTCATATTATACATCTGGCTGCCTGACAATTACTTGTCTTCCTGTTTTGGTGACTATCCTTGTTTGTACATGAAACTATATGTAGTTAACCCCTTCCCACCTTCCACCAAAATATTACATTGCAGTAAGCTGCTAGTTAGCGTGATCCACCATACTATTACGGTGCAGCTATGGTGTAGGTGCACAACGTCTCTTGAGGGGACTGGTTCTTTTATACGCCTGGTACCCTGCTCTCTTTGTCAGGATCTGAGAGAACGCCAATATCGTCAGCTTAACCCCTTAGTTTCTGCAGTCAACGCAGACCACTACATCTAAATGGTTAGAGAAATGGAAGGGGGTCTCTATCACCTCTCATCATTGTGCCTTTGACAGGTCCTGATAGGCATTCTGTCATTTTTACTGTAACTGCCATAATACACTGCAATGCAGAAGTTCAAGCCCCCTATTGGGATTTAGTAATAGAATCAAAAAGTTGTAAAAAAAAAAAAAAAAATTACAGTAAAATTTTTAAAATTGCCATTGTTATTATTTGTTTGTTATTATTATTATTATTATTATTACTATTCAATAATAATATGATCACACCTTGTAAACATCGTAAAATATATGTTTTATGCATTCTAACTCCCAAAAAACTCAATAAAAAGTTTAAAATACTTATATGTACCTCACAATGACAGTATTAAAGATCCCACAACTGATCCCACAAAATACAAACTGCCACACATGGAAAAATAAAAATGTTATGGGTCTTTGAATGCAGTGACAAAAAACCCAAACAATTATTTTAAAAAATAAAGGAAGAGATTTATCAAGACCGGAGCTTTGATATCCCCTTCACTGCTGAAGGATGTGCCTAATCTATGATGAGATGCATGCATCCTCTGGCAGTCTATGTGCATGATAAAATTTTTGGGGCCAATAGCGATGCTGTGCCCTGCCACAGACTACTATTAGCAGTCTAAGGACAGTGATTGGCTGCAGCAGTCATGTTACTGCTGATGTTTGCAAACAAACAGGAGCCAGGATACCTGGCCTTTGCCACAGAGGACAGCGCTGGAGAAATGGGTCAGAAACTCACTTTTTTTTTTACGACATTGTAGGGGTTGACCAAGATTTTTTTGAGGTTGTGTTTCCCATGATCAATGCAGTTGCAACCAGTTGAACCTTAGAGCTGTAATTCTGCTAAACACTTCATAATTAGCTCCTAATCTTCTACATCTGATTTGAAGAAGGTCCTTTCATCACAAAATTTTATATGTGTTAGGTGTTTTTATGGACAATTGGTATTGAATCACATCCTAACGTTCTCTTGGCATTATCAGAGCCACAGGCCCCCCATAAGCAACTGTTTTGTGGTTTGCTCAGCACCATATTATGGAGGTATTTTCCTCTAGAAGCACTGTAGTATATGCAGCGGACCGGACTGCAGGGGGCAATATGTGAGGCACAGTGAGCCGATGGGGGTAGTAGTTAATCTACTCATGGTTTTGCAGCTCCCTGGGTCGGCGTGCAGTCATGAGGAAGACAGCACTAAATCCTCTGGGCACTCTCTATTACAGTGAACACCAGCCAGATGAAAGTTGAGGTTCCCTTGATGGTAGTGGGTATGCTTAGGGTGCTTTGGTGGCTGGGTCCCTGTGTTTGTGACACCAGCACCGTAAGGTGCAATTAAGAGATAGAGAAGAAGAATGAGGATTGAGACAGTAGTTAAACCATACAGATTTAGTAAGGCACCCAATACCATCACTTTGTCTTGCATATAGATGGCAAAAAAGGTAAAGCTGCAAATCCAAATTAGCAGACTCCTTGAGGTGAAGCGTAGAGGTTAGCTCCAGCTCACTTTAGTAGAGGTGATGTTCTTACTTGTACTTGTGTCACAACCAGACATCTGAGAAGCTCTGACAGATGCCTTTCAGAACCTCCTCCTTGAGCTTTCTTTGTTTGGGTTTTCAGTTCCTCATCTCGTTAGCCTCTCTCAGCTGTCTTGTGGTTGGACTGATTGCATCCCTTTAAATTCCTCCCCATAATGCATTAGTTTGCGGTTTATACAGCTTCCTGGAGTGTGTGTGCATGCTGATCCTATTTCCCAGTCTTCTACAAGATAAGTGCTGTACATTCATTTGTGATTTTCTGTTTGCTGGATCCCAGGTGACCCTGACTCCCTCCGTGTCTAGTGTAGGGAGCCGGTGGTCGTGTCCCCTCACTATTGTAGGGTGTTCAGGTGTCATATAGTCGAGATACGAGGATATGCAATCATCCACCATTGGGGTGTTTGCATAGGCTGAGCAGTCAGGGAGAGTGCCAGGTCTTATGCAGGGGTTCTCCCTTTTGTTCCTTAGCTTTGGATCCAGTGAGTCATACATTCATTTTGCATTGTCTTGTTTCCTGTACACCTTTCCGTGACATTATAAACCGCCAAAACCGTCTCAAGCATGGATCCGGTTTCACTTTTGACTGAACGCTTCCAGGGTCTTTCAATGGAGGTAGCTGATCTCCGTAAGACTGTTTCTCAGTTTCTAGTGACCAGTTCAGCTTGCGTTCATGGAGTTTGTTCTGAGCCTAAGATCTCGCTCCCGGATACGTTCTCCGGGGGTAGTGAGAATTTTGTGCGTTTCAGAGAGGCTTGCAAACTTCATTTTCGCCTTCTTCCCCATTCCTCTGGTGATGAGGAACGGAGGGTGGGGATCATTATATCGCTGCTCAGGGGTAATGCTCAGTCATGGGCCTTTTCGCTGCCGGTGGGGGCACGGCCCCTTCGTTCAGTGGATGAATTCTTTTTAGCCCTGGGTCAGATATATGATGATCCGGATTGTGTTGCTTTGGCTGAGTCTAGACTACGTCTGTTATGCCAGGGTAAACAATCCGCAGAGATATACTGCTCAGAATTTCGGAGATGGGCAGCTGATACTGGTTTGAATGATGCTGCACTCCGAAGTCAATTTTGCCATGGTCTTTCAAAGGGATTGAAAGATGCATTTGCCTTTCATGAGAGGCCTATCTCCTTGGACTCTGCTATGTCTCAGGCCGTTCGTATTGACAGGCGTCTTAGAGAGAGAGGAGAGATCTCTCCTTCCTGTCATACTCAGTCCCAGGACAGTGCAGCGGTCTCATTCTGTGCGCAGGGGTCTCAGTCGCTGTCAGCCCCTTCTGAGCAGGAGCCCATGCAGCTGGGGTTGATTGCCTCTGACAATAGAAGATTCAGCCCGCATGGGAAGGTTTGTTTTTGTTGTGGAGGTATAAATCATTTGGCAAATGTTTGTCCCTCTAGGAGATTCAGGCAGTTTTCTGGGAGTAATAAAGAAACAAAAAGGAAAAAATCTTTTAAAAATGTTCCATCTGTTACTATTGGCAGGGTTGAGGCGGAAATTGAAGGTTTTCCGTTTGCTTGTAGTTCCCGTTTTGTCCTGCCTGCCAGGGAGGCGCTAGAGAGCAAGAACATTTTTTGTGAGATTTTTGTAGATAGTGGAGCAGCTGTCAATCTCATTGATAATCTCATGGTTTCCAGGTATGCACTTTGGGAAAGGATATTCCTGTTTTTGCTATTGATTCCGCTCCACTTTCTCAGAAATCATTAAAGGGCATAGTTCACAATATTCGTTTAATTGTGAGTGATGCTCATGTTGAGGATGTATCATGTTTCGTCCTTAGCGGATTACCTACTCCTCTTGTGTTGGGGCTACCCTGGCTCACTAAACATAATCCCACCATTGATTGGCAAGCGAGGCAAATAAATGGTTGGAGTGACTTTTGCAGAGACAATTGCCTCACGACATCTGTTTCGGAAATTTCTACTAAGACTGTACCACCTTTTCTCTCTGAATTTTCGGATGTCTTCTCTGAGAGTGGAGTTCAGGATTTGCCCCCGCACAGGGAGTACGATTGCCCTATTAATCTCATCCCAGGCGCCAAGCTGCCTAAATCTCGTTTATACAATCTTTCCCAACCTGAAAGGGTCGCTATGCGTGCTTATATCTCTGAGAGTCTGAGAAAAGGACACATACGACCCTCGAAGTCACCTGTTGCCGCTGGTTTTTTCTTTGTTAAAAAAAAAGATGGTTCTTTAAGACCTTGTCTGGATTTCAGGGAGCTGAACTGTATCACTATTCGTGACCCTTATCTGCTTCCTCTGATCCCGGACCTGTTTAACCAGATTGTTGGGGCTAAAGTATTTTCCAAATTAGATATAAGAGGGGCATACAACTTGGTCAGGGTCAGAGAAGGAGACGAATGGAAGACGGCCTTCAATACCCCTGAGGGCCATTTTGAGAATTTGGTTATGCCTTTTGGTTTGATGAATGCCCCAGCCGTTTTTCAGCATTTCGTGAACAGCATTTTTTATCATTTAATGGGAAAATTTGTATTAGTGTATTTGGATGACATTTTGATTTTTTCTCCTGATTTCAAAACTCATAAGGAACACTTACGTCAGGTCTTGCTCATCCTGCGGGTGAATAAATTATACGCGAAACTGGAAAAATGTGTGTTTACGGTTCCAGAAATTCAATTTCTGGGGTTTCTTCTCTCCGCTTCTGGTTTTCGCATGGACCCCGAGAAGGTCCGCGCTGTGCTTGAGTGGGAGTTTCCTGAGAATCAGAAGGCGCTGATGCGTTTTTTGGGCTTTGCCAATTATTACAGGAAGTTTATTTTGAATTATTCCTCTATTGTTAAACCACTCACTGATATGACCAGAAAGGGGATAGATTTTTCTTCCTGGTCGGTAGAGGCGCGTAAGGCCTTTTCTAATATCAAGGAGAGTTTTGCTTCCGCTCCCATCTTGGTACAACCTGATATTTCTCTACCCTTCATAGTTGAGGTTGATGCTTCTGAGGTGGGTGCGGGTGCGGTCTTGTCTCAGGGTTCCTCTCCTGCCAAATGGCGACCGTGTGCCTTTTTCTCGAAGAAACTCTCCTCCGCAGAGAGAAATTACGATGTGGGAGATAGGGAATTGTTGGCCATCAAGTTGGCTTTTGAGGAATGGCGCCATTGGCTAGAGGGAGCCAGACACCCTATTACCGTGTTTACTGACCATAAAAATCTGGCCTACTTGGAGTCAGCCAAGCGTCTGAACCCGAGACAGGCCAGATGGTCTTTGTTCTTTTCAAGGTTTAATTTTGTTGTCACGTTCCGCCCTGGGGTTAAGAATGTGAAGGCAGATGCCCTGTCACGTTGTTTTCCTGGAGGTGGGAATTTTGAAGACCCGGGTTCCATTTTGGCTGAAGGTGTGGTGGTCTCTGCTCTTTTTCCCGAATTTGAGGCAGAGGTGCAGGCAGCCCAGTCAGAGGCTCCTGATCTTTGTCCTCCTGGGAGGTTGTTTGTGCCTCTCACTTTAAGACACAAGATTTTTAAGGAACACCACGATACGGTCCTTGCTGAGCACCCGGGGGCAAGAGCCACAGTGGATCTCATTGCTCGGAGATTCTGGTGGCCTGCGCTTCGTAAGTCGGTTGAGGGTTTTGTGGCAGCCTGCGAGACTTGCGCTCGTGCCAAAGTCCCTCATTCACGGCCATCGGGTCCTCTCCTTCCCTTACCCATTCCTTCCCGTCCTTGGACACATCTGTCCATGGACTTCATAACGGACCTGCCTCGTTCCTCGGGGAAGACTGTGATTCTGGTGGTGGTGGACTGTTTTAGCAAAATGGTGCATTTTATCTCTTTTCCTGGTTTGCCCAATGCTAAGACGCTGGCGCAGGCATTTATTGATCACATTGTCAAATTGCATGGTATTCCTTCAGACATAGTCTCTGATAGGGGTACGCAGTTTGTTTCCAGATTCTGGAAGGCTTTCTGTTCTCGCTTGGGGGTTCGGTTGTCATTCTCTTCTGATTTCCACCCGCAGTCGAATGGCCAGACAGAGCGCGTCAATCAGAATCTGGAGACTGGCGCTGTTTTGTGGCGGAGAATCAGGAGGATTGGTGTTCTTTTTTGTCCCTTGCTGAGTTTGCTTTAAATAACCGTCGTCAGGAGTCCTCTGAAAAGTCACCATTTTTTGGTGCATATGGGTTTTTTCCGCAGTTTGGGACTTTCTCGGGAGAGGGGTCTTCTGGTTTACCTGATGAGTACGGATTCTCCTCGTCTTTGTCATCTATTTGGCAAAAGATTCAGGATAATCTAAAGAGCATGAGTGAGAGATATAAGCGTGTGGCAGATAAGAGACGTGTGCCTGGTCCAGACCTGAAGGTTGTTGATCTGGTGTGGTTGTCTACCAAGAATATCAAATTGAAGGTTCCCTCCTGGAAGTTGGGTCCTAAGTTTATTGAGCCTTACAAAATCCTGTCTGTCATCAATCCTGTTGCCTACCGTCTTGATCTTCCTCAGACTTGGAAGATCCATAATGTTTTTCATAAGTCCTTATTAAAACCTTATGTTCAACCCATTGTACCCTCGCCTTTGCCTCCTCCTCCGATTATGGTTGATGGGAATCTTGAATTTCAGGTCTCTAGGATTGTGGATTCTCGTGTTGTCCGCGGTTCTCTCCAGTACCTCGTTCATTGGGAGGGTTATGGTCCTGAGGAGAGGATGTGGGTCCCAGTGACGGACATTAAGGCCACTCGTCTCATCAGGGCTTTCCATAGGTCCCATCCTGAGAAGGTGGGATCTGAGTGTCCGGAGTCCACTCGTAGAGGGAGGGGTACTGTCACAACCAGACATCTGAGAAGCTCTGACAGATGCCTTTCAGAAACTCCTCCTTGAGCTTTCTTTGTTTGGGTTTTCAGTTCCTCATCTCGTTAGCCTCTCTCAGCTGTCTTGTAGTTGGACTGATTGCATCCCTTTAAATTCCTCCCCATAATGCATTAGTGTGCGCTTTATACAGCTTCCTGGAGTGTGTGTGCATGCTGATCCTATTTCCCAGTCTTCTACAAGATAAGTGCTGTACATTCATTTGTGATTTTCTGTTTGCTGGATCCCAGGTGACCCTGACTCCCTCTGTGTCTAGTGTAGGGAGCCGGTGGTCGTGTCCCCTCACTATTGTAGGGTGTTCAGGTGTCATATAGTCGAGGTACGAGGATATGCGATCATCCACCATTGGGGTGTTTGCATAGGCTGAGCAGTCAGGGAGAGTGCCAGGTCTTATGCAGGGGTTCTCCCTTTTGTTCCTTAGCTTTGGATCCAGTGAGTCATACATTCATTTTGCATTGTCTTGTTTCCTGTACACCTTTCCGTGACAACTTGTTCCTGATCTTGCTTTTGTTACTCAGCTTTTCAATAGTAGTTTAAATCCTCTGTAAGTGAGTATTCTGACAGATGGCCTTTCTGTCCTTTTTCTGTCCTTGGTTACGGTGGGCAGCCAGTAGCTTAGAAACTCTCCACCTAATACAAAGGTGACTAAAACCTGATAAACGGCAGTTATCTTCCTTTGCCAATAGTCTATAGTTCAGTAATCCAGAAACCCAAGGGCGATGTCCCTCATAGCATGCAAACTCTCAGCTTCATTATTTTGAAAGGTTGCGGTCCTCAAAGTGATAATTCACTTTATATCCCGGGAGGGTAATCTAGAGTGTAGGGTCAGAGAGTCATAATCTTGGACTCAAATGTTAAGGTAAATTGGTTCCCCGGGCTAAGCCCGGGAGAACAGATACAAGCCTGTCTCCTCTCCTTCCTCCTAACTCCCAACTCCTAATCTCCCTCTAACTTCCTGTGGCTGCACTATATAAATGGTGTTATGGTGACCTCTAGTGGTGGAAGTATGTAATGCATGTTACCAGCCTGTAATATGGGTTCAGCAGCATAGACAAAGGAATAGTGCAAAATGACATCTTACTATACATAACAATTCGGAGTGGACCATGCACACATATGTGGGACACTACATATATCTTTGTAATGTGGCATTTTCTACGAGAGAGTGTCCATTTTATCCAAGTATGAAGTTTGAAGGATAAAGTAACATTGATTACCGATACTTCTATCAGAAGAGTTGGGTGAAAATATATGACATTAACCTTTTTATTAGCTTTAGCAGGAGTAAAAAGCTTTTTAAAGCACCTCTTTCTCAACATCGATCCTACGTTTTACCTTTCTGCTGGTGGGGACAGATTCTTTTTTAATGAAATTTCTAAATACTGTACTAAATGGACAGTAATTACTGGAAAAGTACACTAATTATAGTGTGGCTGACTGTGAGCTACATGCCTGCCTAATTAATGAGTACATTAACTATAATAGTATTTATGTGATTGGTGTCCACTAATCAGCACTAAAATGTGTTAATTATGCTGTTCCCTTTTCTGCTGAATAATAGTACATGAGTGGGGTGTGATAATAATAGTTTGCAGACAAGTGATGGCAAACTTTCTATAAAGAACATCTGTGCTCAAAAATGAAAAACGTATAATTGTGTATCCTGTTTTTATTATTTGCAGTTGCTTTTGTGTCAATTTTAAGTCTGTCTTTGCTTTGTCTGCGGAAGTTTTTGGAAATGGCGAGCGTTAATAATATACAGTCATGTGAAAAAATTAGGACACCCTTTGAAAGCATGTGGTTTTTTGTAACATTTTTAATAAAAGGTTATTTCATCTCCGTTTCAACAATACAGAGAGATTAAAGTAATCCAACTAAACAAAGAAAACTGAAGAAAAGTCTTTTCAAGATCTTGTGTAAATGTCATTCTACAAAAATGCCTATTCTAACTGAGGAAAAAGATAGGACACCCTTGCCCCTAATAGCGAGTGTTACCTCCTTTGGCTGAAATAACTGCAGTGAGACGGTTCTTGTAGCCATCTACCAGTCTTCGACATCGGTCTGAGGAAATTTTACCCCACTCCTCAATGCAGAACTTTTTCAGCTGTGAGATGTTTGAGGGGTTTCTTGCACGTACAGCCCTTTTCAAGTCACCCCACAGCATCTCAATGGGATTCAAATCTGGACTTTGACTTGGCCATTCCAGGACTCTCCATTTCTTCTTTTTCAGCCAATCTTTGGTTGATTTACTAGTATGTTTTGGGTCATTGTCATGTTGCATGGTCCAGTTCCGCTTCAGCTTTAATTTTCTAACTGATGGTCTCACATGTTCTTCAAGCACCTTCTGATACACAGTAGAATTCATTGTGGATTCTATGATGGTGAGCTGACCAGGTCCTGCTGCAGCAAAGCAGCCCCAAACCATGACACTTCCACCTCCATGCTTCACAGTTGGTATGAGGTTCTTTTCTTGGAATGCTGTGTTTGGTTTACGCCAAACATGTCCTCTGCTGTTGTGTCCAAATAATTCAATTTTGGACTCATCTGTCCAAAGAACATTATTCCAGAAGTCCTGGTCTTTGTCAACTTTATCTCTGGCAAATGTCAGTCTGGCCTCGATGTTTCTCTTGGAAAGCAAAGGTTTCCTCCTTGCACACCTCCCATGCAAGTTAAACTTGTACAGTCTCTTTCTGATTGTAGAGGCATGTACTTCTACATCAACAGTAGCCAGAGCCTGCTGTAGTTCTCGAGATGACACTTTAGGGTTTTTGGAGACCTCTTTTAGCATCTTGCGGTCTGCTCTTGGGGTGAACTTGCTGGGGCGACCAGTCCTGGGCATGTTGGCAGTTGTTTTGAAAGCCCTCCACTTGTAGACTATCTTCCGGACAGTGGAATGGCTGATTTCAAAATCTTTTGAGATCTTTTTAAATCCCTTCCCAGACTCATAGGCTGCTACAATCTTTTTTCTGAAGTCCTCTGACAGCTCTTTTGCTCTCACCATGGTGCTCACTCTCACTTCAACAGTCAGGAGCACACCAAACTAAATGTCTGAGGTTTAAATAGGGCAAGCCTCATTCAACATGCAGAGTAACGATCTACTAATTATGTGCACCTGGTGTGATATACCTGTGTGAGATCTGAGCCAATTTAAGAGGGAATACATGTGAGGGTGTCCTATCTTTTTCCTCAGTTAGAATAGGCATTTTTGTAGAATGACATTTACAGAAGATCTTGAAAAGACTTTTCTTCAGTTTTCTTTGTTTAGTTGGATTACTTTAATCTCTCTGTATTGTTGAAACGGAGATGAAATAACCTTTTATTAAAAATGTTACAAAAAACCACATGCTTTCAAAGGGTGTCCTAATTTTTTCACATGACTGTATTTGGGGCAATAACAATTTGGCTTACACCTATATATGTAAAATTAGACCAGGGGAGAGCCTGGCATAGAATGTGACTTTATTGCGACATTTGAAAATGTTGCAAATAATAAATATAATCTAAAACAGGTGTAAGCCCATTCACTTGTCATAAACGTAGAACACTGTGGAAAGTGGCATCAAGTTGCAAAAATTAGCTGCAAAAATTGACGAGCGACATTTCATGTGACAAAAACACAGAAAAAATAAAATGTAAATCTAATAGTAAGTGTTCCCTATAATAACTACACATAGCTTAACCTTGGAAGGCATTAAGTCATAGCAGCAATTTAGAAGCTTTTAAGCTATCATTTTCGCCCCTGTAGCTTCATAGAAATGTCCTCTTACATCATACTTGTCTTCTTTTTTTCTTCTCTTTTTTAGCTTTTTCCTAAAGTAAATCAAATAAAGCATTTTTCTTTTTGCAACTTAATGATCGAGTTGTCAAGTATTGTTTAAAAAATGACTAAAATCAGCGAATGTCATAAAATAGTGTAAAAAATGACTATTATCTGGAAAATCCCAGCATCCCAATTTTAGCTGTTTTCACCAGTTTTTGTTTACTTGTCCTGGATTGATGATTAGAGAAGAGTAAAGTTTTGAAAAGTTTGATTTGGCAGCTTCTCCGAAGTTCACCAAGAAATTAGATTCGTAATGAATTAATTCATCACAAATGAGAGGCCGTGCTGGGGGTGGTGCGGTGAAGAACCGTGCGGCCAATAAGCCCGCAGCTGCATTTAATTTATTAATGAAGACCGTACTGTATAGTCCTTCTTCATTGTTAATGGTCGTGGTGCTCCTTTAACCCCTTAAGGACCCATGACGTACATGTATGTCATCTCTGGCCATGACTTAAGGACCAGAGAAGTACAGGTGTCCGGCAGTCACTGATAGCTGGAACGCTGCTGCATGCGCCAGCATCGGTGAAATCACCAATGTCGGCACATTAACCCCTGCACAGCCACGGTCACTGCTGACGGTGACACGTGCAATGTCTGTGCAGGGAGAAATCAGCCATCAAGTCCCCGTGCTGCTGTGATGGGGACCCGATGGCATGGAAGGCAGCACAATGCCTTCCTTAGGCATTGTGGCTGCCTTCCGGGAAAGCCTGTGAGATCCAGCCCCCTGAATCTCACCGGCAGAAAGGCTGTAAGTGTATTACAGTGTGTAATACACTTACAGCCAATGCATGACAATGCAGAAGTATTATGTTCCAAAGAAGGTCGGCACTGCTCAAAGAATGTAGAGGTGCACGTGTCTGCGGGCAGGGATCCCAGTAGATAAATCGTAAAGACCGGCAATCGCTTGATGAATGTTCTTGTGGGTTAATTCAGTCACATATTCCATCATAGTGACGCGTTTCAGCAAATCATATGCTTTCATCAGACAGATATGTGTTACACATGTCTGTCTGATGAAAGCATATGATTTGCTGAAACGCGTCACTATGATGGAATATGTGACTGAATAAACCCACAAGAATATTCATCAATACAGAAGTATTGTCATGCACTGTAAATTGGATCAGTCTCCCAAACGTTGAAGTCCCAGAGTAAAATAAATAAAAACTGTGCAAAAAAAAAAAATTTGACACCTTACATCACTAAAAGTGCAACACCAAGCGATAAAAAAGGCGTATACCGCACAAAATTGTACCAATCTAACCGTCACCTCATTCCGCCAAACATGAGCCCTACCTAAGACAATCGCCCAAAAAATAAAAAAACTATGGCTCAGAATATGGAGACACTAAAACATTTACGTAAATAAAAAAGTGTATGTATTAGGTATTGCCGCGTCCGTAAAAACCTGCTCTATAAAAATTTATAACTTTATAAAAAGTTATATGCACCCCAAAATAGTGCCATCAAACCATCATCTCATCCCGCAAAAATTATACCCTACCAAATCCAATCACCCCAAAACTGAAAAAACTATGACTCTCAGACTATGGAGACACTAAAACATGATTTTTTTTGTTTCAAAAATGATATCATTGTGTAAAACTTACATAAATAAAAAAAAGTTGACATTTTAGGTATCGACGCATCCGTAATAACCTGCTCTATAAAAATATTGCATGACCTAACCCTTCAGGTGAATACCGTAAAAAATAATAAAAAACTGTGTCAAAAAAGCAATTTTTGTCACCTTATATCACAAAAAGTGTAATAGCAAGGGATCAAAAAGTCATATGCACCCTAAATAGTGGCAATCAAACCATCATCTCATCCCACAAAAATGATATCCTACCTAAGACAATCGCCCCAAAACTAAAAAAAAAACATGACTCTCAGACTATGGAGACACAAAAACATGATTTTTTTTGTTTCAAAAATGATATTATTGTGTAAAACTTACATAAATAAAAATAAAGTAGACATATTAGGTATTGATGCATCTGTAATGACCTGCTATATAAAAATATCACATGTTCTAAACCCCTCAGGAGAATACCATTAAAAAAAAACGGTGTCAAAAAAGCTATTTTTTGTCACCTTACATCACAAAAAGTGTAATAGCAAGCGATCAAAAAGTCATATGCACCCAATAAATGTTATGGAATAGAATGGACACTTGCTTGTCACTTACAAAATGGTGTCTGTCCGAGAGACAACCCCCAGTATGCATTCTATGATTAAACTATTTGCAGCAAAAACTTGAAACTGTCAGGAATTCCTCTAAGTCTATCATACATATGCTTTAAACTTATTTCCTGTTTACATTCCTTCTTGCTAAAAAAAATAATCATGTGAGCTCATTCCTCCAACTTATATGGAGGGTATATAATGTGAAGCCCCCACCTAATAAGTTAGAATTATGTTTTGACATTATATAGAGTGTCAGTGTTATTTATCTCGCCTTTCATGCACGTATCTATCTATCTAATTTGGAGCAGTGTATCAACCTACCTGACTATTGATCAAAACCAGAACATTTTAGCGCCCAACGTGGGGCTCGAAGGTTGGACCCCCCTATTCCCTTCCCCCTGGAGATCAGATGTAGGAGGGGAGCACCAACGGACACCGGGATCGCTACCCGTGATATGAGGTAAGAAAACAGAGCAATCTTGCCTATACTGTGTCCCCTGGTGTAGCCTCTTGTCATCTGTCTGAGGAAGGGGTGCAACGGCAGTTGGGGTGCCTTTGAGGGCATGCAAGTAAGAACCCCAAAGTAATTGATGAGATTTTGATACACTGTGTTTTATGTGTTGTTCTGACGTCATTATGACCTTGAGCACCTGTGTATAAACTACTGAGTTACAAAATAAGGAAGCCTACCTCATTTGCCTACATCACGGTACAGCCAGAGGCGTCTGTCCGGATAGTAGAAGGGGAGGAGGCAGTCCAAAGGTGTACTACGTGTCTGACTCAAAGAAGAACTCAAATAATTCAGGAACACAGAGTGCAAGCACAGCTTACGGACTAGACGGCTCCAGAAGATATTACATTATGGGAAATGTTGAAAGTGTCCCAAAGGGAGGCTGTTTACCGGAACAGTACGTGGCGGACAAGAGAGGGAAACGCTTCGTAAAGTGTTTACCCAGGTTGGAGAAACATTATGAGATGTGTAAAGGTGGCACTCTTTGTGTTGATACATGGAGAGCATTGTTAAATGAGAAGAAAGGTAAACTTACTGATGAAAAGATAGTAAGTGCAGTGGAGGTGTGGCTTGACTGCAGCAAAGAATTTGAATGGATGGGGGGAGTACAGACATATAATGAAAGGACAGGAAGATATTACTGTATGCCCAGGCAGCCACCTTATAATAATGGTGTCATCAAGAAGAAGGGTGGGTGGACCTGTGCCGTATGTGGCCAACAGAATCCTCCATCCCGTGTTACGTGCCTTGCATGTGGTACTTCACTCCCACATAGCCACATTCCTGTAGCTCCCCGGCACCTCCTACCCACAGCTCTGCATCAGACACCGTCATATTCCCAACCAACGCCCACGGCTGGACTGTTAACCCCCGGTAACCCAGATCCTTCCATCCTGCCTGTAAGCCCACAAGTTAAAGCACTCTATCCCACGATAAATCCTGATGACACATTTAGTCTGCCACAGCAGGTTGTTCAAGTGATGGTCGGGAAGAAGGAGGAGGATGATGATGATGGGAATGAGAACCCACCAGAACCCCCCATGCATACAACTTTCCCCTCTCCTGCAGATATGAGCACTCCTAAATGGCGGTCAGACTTGATCGAGGAGAAGCGGCGGATACAGTATGAGTTACATGAGATAAAAGAACAGATGAAGAATGTGGCAGGAGAACTGTCTGAATTTTTTAGATATGCAAATGACACCATTTTATCCAAAGCAAAACCTAGGGGACCACCTAGATATGTGTCATTCAATTCTGTATTCAATTGTCAGTCAGTTGCCGGACACCGAGACCCACCCCATGCCGTTTTACCGTAAATTTGATCAAATATACAAGACATATGGGTGTACGTGGTCAGATCTACAAAGTATAGTAGAGAACAAAACTGGAGAATACTTAGCCCTCATTCTAGATTAACTCAAAAACCCATAAGGTGGATATGGTCACTGTACCTCGGGATCGGGGTATGACTTCATAACAGGAATGGAAAAATGGGCGAAGGACAAGTTAGCTGACCAGTCATCCACGCTGCAAGACCTGACTCAGGACAGGATGGAATCAGTGGAAAAATTTGTGCAGAGAGTGAAATAAAATTATAGGGTCATGGGGTTCAGCGTGAACGAGCCCGTACACATTAGGCTTCTATCACATTCCTTTGTCGAGGGTCTGAGACCGGACATCAACAAAGCACTAACCACATGTCGCCCCGAGTTGAAGGCTTTACCCATAGACATACTCAAAGAAGTTGCCAAAGGACTTGAAAGGAACAACAAGAGAACCAGGGTGGCTGTGATTGCCATCATGTCAGGGGAGGAGAGTGGGGACCGCCCCCCCCCCCCCCACACGTACCTGTACCTGCTATGGTTGTGGAAAACCGGGGCATTTAAAAAGGAACTGTCACAGTCGACACCTCTGGCCCTCCTATTAGCAATGGCGGCAGCAACAGCAGGAAAGCATGCCACCACCCCCACCCGACAACCAATAGGACACCGGCAAGCCAGTGCCGGGAGGGGATAACACCTACATGGCACTTCACACTCCTCCCGCTGGTCCCGCCCCTCAAGTGACACTCAATGTAGCGGGAGAAAGATTGTAATTTCTTGTAGACACTGGTTCAGCCCGCAGCGTCCTCTGTGAAACCGCCGCCCTCCCATCCAGGCTCACGAACATTCATCTACCGTGTTCAGTGTTAGAGGGGGTTGTGCAACACAACCCAATCACAAAATCCCTTTCCATCACCTCACCATAGCTGCGCTTACCCAGCGGCATCATGACCCAGTTCGTTGTTAGCCCGACTTATCCCTTAAATCTTATGGGGGCGGATTGCCTCCAGAAAATAAGGGCCAACATACAATTTCAGCAAGATGGAACAGTAATCCTGTGCCCCGAGAAAAGTTGCCTCCTAATGGCCCTCAGAACAATCAGTGACAACATTGTAACTCCACCAAAGATGTGTTGAACACCATATTACCACATATCCCAGAATGCCTTTGGGCTAAGGGGCCCCAAGACATAGGATGCCTGAATTTCCCTCCCATCTCAGTGCTCCTAAAAGACCCTAACATGCTGTCTTACAAGGTCCAATACCTGCTGTCAATGCAAAAGCAGGATGCCATTACGAAGCAAGTACGTTCCCTATTGCAAAATAGAGCATTAGTGGAGACCACCTCTCCATGCAACACGCCCCTGTACCCGTACGGAAAAAGCCAGAGAGAGGTAAATCCCCGACATACATGATGGTACAAGACTTGAGAGCAGTCAATGAGGCAACTGTATTAGAAACCCCTGTTGTCCCTAATCCACACACCCTGCTGTCTGGAATTCCACCGGTTGCCAATACCTTCACTGTGATTGATCTGGCTAACGCTTTCTTCTCTGTTCTTCTAAAAGAAGATTGTCAATATCTCTTCGCATTCACACATGCAGGCAAGCAATACACTTGGACTGTGATGCCTCAGGGAGCACAGAATAACCCCTCATGCTTTTGCAAAGCCATGTCCTCCGTGCTCCAATCATGGCAGGCAGACAACCCGGAGGTTGAACTCCTACAACACGTGGATGAACTCCTCATTTGTGCTTCAAGCTTTCAGGAATGTCTGTCCAGCTCAATCTCTCTCCTACAGTTTCTGGCCGAATCGGGCTGCAAAGTATCTCAAACCAAACTCAAATTGTGTTTACCCAAGGTAGTCTTTCTTGGCCACTGTATTGCCCAAGGTAGTAAACACCAGGAGAAAGGCGGTTTCAAACATACGGCTACCAGACACTCCACACCAATTGCAGACTTTCTTAGGCCTCATTTCCTACTGCTGACCCTGGATCCCCAATCCCTAAGTGCTGATGCAGCCCCTATATGACTGCATTCCCCAGAATGCAACCTCTCCATTCCAGTTAACAAGGGAGGCTAATGAGTCCTTTGACAAGTTGAAGACAGCAATTGCAACTTCTCCGGTCCTTGGGATTCCTAACTACAGCTTTCCCTTCAGGCTTTATGTTATGAAACGTCAAGGACACGCTACTGGAGTTCTTACCCAAACTCATGGTGGACGCAACAGACCGCTGGGCTACTACTCTAAGCACCTTTACCCTGTAGCCAGAGCTGCCCTTTCCTGTGTCAGAGCTGTCCATGCTGCCAGCTCTCTTCTGGACTTCACATCTGACGTTGTGCTTGGGCACCCCCTCACTATTTTGGCTCCGCATGACATCTCTACCATCCTCCAGCAGACACAACCCAAACACCTCACTGCACAATGCCACCTCCGGCTGCAGTGTAGTCTGCTCCTGACAGATAATGTCACCATTCAGAAATGTCACATCCTTAACCCTGCTGCACTCCTTCCTCTTCCAAGGGGGAAGTATACTAGAGATTCAGGAGAAGCTTCTGAAGCTATAATGATCTGCATGCTGAAGAAGATCTACAGGAAGAAGAACTATGGACCTCTTACTGACTCTCTTTACCAGGAACAGGATCATGATTGCATCACAATGATGGAAGCTGAAATAGGGACACCACCATCGGTCCAAGACACTCCTCTGACAAACCCTCAAGGTACGCCGATGACAAAGGGAAATTCAATACAGGCGTGGCAGTCACTAGTGAGCATGAAGTGCTGTGTGCAAGACAAATGCGCCCAGACCAGTCAGCACAGGAGGCAGAACTCAATGCCCTCATTGAAGCCTGCCTCATGGCAAAAGATTCCAACGCTAATATCTACACGGATTCCAGATATGCCTTTGGAGTGGTTCATGGCATTGGACTAATATGGAAGGCACGGGATTACATCACAGCCACAGGAGCCCCAATCAAAAATGCCTCAGCAGTAGCGGCCCTAATGGCAGCAGTACTCCTGCCCACTCAAGTGGCAGTGATCAAGGTAACGGCCCATACACGAACTGACACTCCTGAGGCCATAGGAAATGCCATAGCTGATCAAACAGCGAAGAGAGCAGCAATGGAAGAGGAAGGAGCCCAGACAGAACAGATCTTGACAGTACAAGAAGATCTGGAGCAAGAGGAAGTCACATGGGACCTACTGAAACAAATGCAGAAACAGGCCACTCCCAGGGAAAAGGAAACCTGGTTGAAAGAGTCAGCCCTCGAAGAAGAATCCAGACTCTGGACACAGGGAAAGAGAGTATGCCTACCCAGAACTCTCTATCCCCTAATAGCCGCAATAGCTCATGGGCCCACCACCAATCCAAAACCATCATGAAAGAGCTAATTGATAAAATATGGGTGGCCCCAGGATCACCCCTGTCCTGGTGAGACATACTCATCTGCGCAGAGTGTAATCCACGTAGAACCAAGCCCACACCCTGGAAATGGCTCCCAAAGGCCTTATATCCCTTTCAGAGGATACAAATCGACCACATCCAGATGCCAATGTGCCAAGGGTTTCAATATGTCCTGGTAGTGATAGACTTGTTCTCTGGGTGGCCAGAAGCCTACCCCATCCAAAATCAGACAGCAACTACTACTGCTAAAAAACTGATGCAGGAGCTGGTCTGTAAGTTCGGAGTACCTGAGGTCATTTAGAGTGATCAGGGCCCAGCATTTACTGCCAGATTAACCCAAGAAGTCTGGGAAATGGTAGGGTCGCACCTGGCATATCACACCCCCTACAGGCCCCAAAGCAGAGGCAAAGTTGAAAGATTGAACGGGGTGTTGAAGTAAAAACTGTTGAAGATGACCAGGGAGACAGGGCTCAATTGGGTTCAGTGCTTGCCTATAGCACTCTTTTCAATTAGGCACACACCAAGGCCTCCACACAAAATTGCACAATACGAGATCCTATTTGGGACAGGGCCAAGAATGGGACAGTAATTCCCGCAACAGTTGCAAATGCATTACGAATCTGTTGCCAACTATGTAAACAATTGTCTAACACACATGCACAAGTTTTCTCTTCCATTCCAGATCCTAACTCCCTAGAAGGAAGCCACACTCTGAAACCTGGAGAGTGGATGGTGGTCAAGAAGCATATCAGAAGCACCCTCGCACCACGATACGAGGGACCTTACCAGGTGCTGCTGACAACCCCAACTTCTGTAAAATTTGAGGGGAGACCTAACTAGATCCACGCATCACACAGCAAAACAATACAAGTGCCAGCTCTAGATATCGAGGAAACCACAGCTGAATCTGCATGATGCCTTTTGCAACAGTTATCGCTCTGCTACTTTTTGTCTACACCTACACAGTCACATATACACAGAATCTTCCAAAGACAGGAGGACAAGTGGCCATCACCCAAAAAAAGAGAAGGATGGCTACATATTGACCACTTTCTGGTTTAATTCCTCCAGTACTCACGTGGCTACCTTCAAATTTGATTACTGCAGTCTAGTATTGTGCCCAATGCCAGCATGGCAATGTAGCATGTACCAAACGGGCAGCCATAGATCCACATACATCTGTGTCACTTATAACCAGTATGGGGAACAGTGTAACTAGTGGGGAACAGTTGGGTAGAACATGGGTGACCCATAAAGATACAGACCTCAGAGTGCCCGAGACAAAAAAGACAAAATGGGTAAATCCTTGCTTACCCACATGACACTGCTTAAGAGTGGAAGATGCCACCCAAGTGGACAGACAGGCTCCAACATGCCACTTACCCTCACAATAGAAAACCCAAGCCCCAATGACACAGGGACATACCTTATAGGCACCTGGATGGGGTAACTGCTGGGGACATGGGCATGTACCACCTGAAAGACCTACATAATCTCACAAAGATAGAGAAGGGTCCATCCAAACCCTACACTACCTCCCTTAGGCAGATGACAGCCATAGCAGACCCCATCTTTGAAGATACTATGGCCGCCAAGACAGGATTTGCTGACACCAACCTGTGGTTAGAATGGATGAAATACAATGCTGACACATACAATAAAACAAACTGTTACATATGCGGGGGGGGGGACGGGGGGGGGGACGTCCACACCTAGGCACAGTGCCCTTGCATCTGCCTCATGAGACCGAAAGCTGCTTCCTCAGCCTATACATCAACACTACGTGAATGACTCTGCCTGTGACAAGTGGAAGAGAAAATACCCCCTGGTAGTAAAAACCCCCAAACCAGGTGAAGGCATAACCATATACCCCGGTAACTACACCTGTTACTTCACCCCTGGCAGTCAGAGATTCTTAGGCAACTTCACAGAGGGGTACTGCTCATCCTACAGCAACCTGTCCACTGAAACACAGAATCAGAGGGTATCTTTGGGGCATATATTGGATCTGTGGAGAAGGAAAAATAAGAACTAGGTTAAAAGGCAATTGATCCGGTAAATGCGCCCTAGCGAAAGCCATAATGCCCCTTCACATACTAGAAGATGAGCCCACAGTTAGAGGGTATACTCAAAAAACCTATTTAGGGAGATCAAAAAGGGAGGCCTCCCCACAGGAGAGTTTTGACCCACATGTGTATATAGACGCAATGGGAGTCCCAAGGGGGGTCCCCAACGAGTTTAAGGCCAGAGATAAGGTGGCAGCTGGATTTGAATCCATACTCCCAATAGTGAAAATCAACAAGAATGTCAACTGGATAAACTACATATATTATAATCAGCAAAGATTTGTAAACTACACCCGTGATGCCCTAAAATTAATTGCAGAACAGCATGGCCCTAGATATGATCCTAGCTGAGACTGGGGGAGTTGGTAAAATGTTTGGGGAAACTTGCTGCACCTACTTCCCAGATAACACTGGCCGCAAAGGGAAGGTAACTGAAGCAATAAACAAGCTTACTAACCTCTCAGAGGAATTACAACGTAACTCAGGGATAACAGACCCATGGGATGAGTACTTCATAATCCCAGGGTACTATCATAAATCGGATTAACTGGGAGTCTACCCAAAAGGGGTAGGTTGTCGCCATTGTGGGTGAAGAGGATTGCAAATGGTATTCCCAGGGGTTCACTAGGCAGGGAAAGTTCTACAATCAAGAATCCAAGGGGGGACTGTTATGGAATAGAATGGACTCTTGCTTGTCACTTACAAAATGGTGTCTGTCCGAGAGATGATTGAAACAATTTGAGCAAAAACTTGAAACTGTTAGGAATTCCTCTAAGTCTATCATACATATGCCTTAAACTTATTTCCTGTTTAGATTTCTTCTTGCTAAAAAAACAATCATGTGAGCCCACTCCTCCCACTTATATGGAGGGGATATAATGTGAAGCCCCCACCTAATAAATTAGAGTTATGCTTTGACCTTATATAGAGTGTTATTTCTCTCGCCGTGCATGCACGTATCTATCTAATTTGGAGCAGTATATCAACCTACCTGACCATTGATCAGAACCAGAACATATTAGTACCAATCAAACCGTCATCTCATCCCGAAAAAAATGAGCCCCTACACAAGACAGTCAACAAAAAAATATATATATACGGCTTTCAGATTGTGGAGACACAAAAAATCATTTTATTTCAAAAATGCTTTGTTATGTAAAACTGAAACATACAACAATATAGTCATATTTGGTATTGTCGCGTCCGTAACAACCTGCTCTATAAAAATACCACATGATCTAACCTGTCAGATGAATGTTGTAAATAACAAAAAATAAAAACTGTGCCAAAACAGCTATTTCATGTTACCTTGCCTCACAAAAAGTGTAATATAGAGCAACCAAAAATCATATGTACCCTAAAATAGTACCAACAAAACTGCCACCTTATCCCGTAGTTTTCACTTTTTTGGAGTTTCTACTCTAGGGGCATTCCTTTCCTTCTGTGCAATGCTGTGTGACCATACAGCAGTTTGCAACCACATATGGGGTGTTTCTGTAAACTGCAAAATCAGGGCCATAAATATTGAGTTTTGTTTGGCTGTTAACCCTTGCTTTGTAACTGGAAAAAATGGATTAAAATGAAAAATCTGCCAAAAAAGTGGAATTCCGAAATTTCATCTCTATTTTCCATTAATTCTCGTGGAACACCTAAAGGGTTAACAAAGTTTGTAAAATCAGTTTTGTATACCTTGAGGTGTGTAGTTTCTAAAATGGGGTCACTTTTTTGGAGTTTCTACTATAGGAGTGCATCAGGGGGTCTTCAAATGTGACATGGCAGCTTAAAATTATCCCAGGAAAATCTGCTTTCCAAAAACCATATGGTGTTCCTTTCCTTCTGTGCAATACCGCATGCCCGTACAGCAGTTTACGACAACATATAGGGTGTTTTTTTGGCTGTTAACCCTTGCTTTGTTAGTGGAAATAAATTTATTAAAATTTAAAATCTGGCAAAAAAGTGAAATTCTGAAATTTCATCTCCATTTTCCATTAATTCTTGTGGAACACCTAAAGGGTTAACAAAGATTTGAATAACTCGAGGGGTGTAGTTTCTAAAATAGGGTCATTTTTGGATGGTTTCCATTATGTAAGCCTCACAAAGTGACTTCAGACCTGAACTGGTCCTTAAAAAGTGGGCTTCGGAAATTGATCCAAACTTCTAAGCTTTCCAACGTCCTCAAAAAATCAAATGGCATTCACAAAATGATCCAAACATTAGACATACGGGGAATGTAAAGTAATAACTATTTTTGGAGGTATTACTATCTATTATAAAAGTATAAATTTTTTCAAATTTTGGGTAAATTTGGTATTTTTTTTATAAATAAAAATATTTTTTTTTTTACTAAATTTTGCCACTGTCATGAATTACAATATGTGACGAGAAAACAATCTCAGAATGACCTGGAAAAGTAAAAGCATTTTAAAGTTATCACCACATAAAGGGACACATGTCAGATTTGCAAAAAATGGCCTGGTCCTTAACCCCTTCCCGACTACCATATGGCTATATACGTTCTAGCTGCACATACCCCGTGCAGCTAGCACGTGTATAGATGTCATGGCAGCTCTTTAATCCAAGCGCTGCAAAACGCTTGGATTAAAGATTCTGCACCTGCCCTGCTGCTGTCACGGACAGCATACAGTGCAGTAATGCCGGCAAGGGACCAATCAGAGTGGTCCCTTGCCAGCAATCGATCCGATTGGTTAGTCTATGCAGACTAACCAATTGGATTGCGGCAGTGTAAAAATGCCTGTTCCAGGCTCTGATCTGCACTCTACAGATCAGAGCCTGAAATCAGGTAGTGTATGCTCGTGCCCACCCAATTTGTGCCCCCCTGTGTGCCTCCAACCCCCCCTTGTGAGCCCTGCCTCTTTGCTGGGCAGGCGCTCTCCCGTCCAGCTATCTGTCACCGCCTGCCCCTGATGCGCCCCCCTATGTATCCGGCCCCCAGCGAGTTTCAGCCTGATGCGGTCCCCCCATCTGTGCCCCCTGCCCCTATGCGGTCCCCCTGCTGTGTGCCGTTCCTGAGCAGCTGCCATCAGCAGCGAGCTCTATGCTGACACTCTGATGTAACCCCTTAGATGCAGCGGCATCCATGGGGTTAATAGAGGGAGGGGTCTCCTTCTCCCAACCATCAGGGCTGCCGCGCTGCGAAGGCAGCGCCCGATGGTTTTCATGGCAACCAGACGCTTTGCAAGACCATTGTAAAGTATAGTACAGCCATCAGCCCCACTGGATCTTCAAGATCCAAGTAAGACTTGACAAGATAAAATTTGAAAATAATAAAAGTAAAAGTAAAAATAAATAAAAATGTAAATAAAAAATAAAATAAATTGCCTTTTTCTATAAAAAATGGAAAAAAATAAGACATAGACATATTAGGTATCACCAAGTCCGTAACGACAGGCTCTATAAATATATCACATGATCCACCCCATCCGATAAATACCATAAAAAAATTTAAAATGTTTCAAAAAAAGCAATTTTTGTCACCTTACATCACGAGAAATTCAACACCGAGAGATCTCAAAAAGGCATATTTCAAACAAAATTGTACCAATAAAACCATTACCTCATCCCGCAAAAAATTTGACCCTACATAAGAAAATCGCTCAAAAAATAAAAAAAATTATAGCTTTTAGAACACTAAAACATCATTTTTTTTATTTGAAATATGCTATTATTGTGTTAAAGTGAAATAAATAAAAAAAAGTGTACATATTAGGTATCGCCGCGTCCTTAACAACATGCTCGATAAAAATATCACATAACCTAGGCATTTTTGTTACCTTACATCACAAAATGTGCTACACCAAGCGATAAAAAAGGTGTATGCCTCCCAAAATAGTACCATTAAAACTGTCACCTCATCCCAAAAAAAATTATACCCTAAATTAAGACAATCGCCCGAAAAATAAAAAAGCTTTGGCTCTCAGACTATGGAGAAACTAAAACATCATTTTTTTTGTTTTAAAAATGCTATTATTGTGTAAAACTTAAATAAATAAGAAAAAGTATACATATTAGGTATTGCCAATCTGCTCTATAAAACTGTCACATGATCTAACGCTGTAAAAACAAATAAATAAAAACTGTTCCAAAACAACCAATTTTTTGGTCACCTTGCCCCATAAAGTGTAATAATGAATGATAAAAAAATCCTATGTACCCAAAAATGGTACCAATAAAAGCCTCAACTCTTTCTGCTAAAAACGAGCCCCTGCACAAGACGATCGGCAGAAAAATATGGCGTTCAGAAAATGGAGACACAAAAACAAAATTTATTTTTCAAAAATGTTTTATTTTGTAAAACTGAAAAAACAAAGAAAGTAGACATATTTGATATCATTGCGTCCGTAACAACCTGCTCTATAAAAATAGCACATGATCTAACCTGTCAAATCTTGTAAAAAATATTAAAAACTGTGCCAAAACAGCTATTTTTGGTTACCTTGCCTCACAAAAAACTTAATATAGACCAATAATAAAATAATATGTACCCCAAAATAGTATCAATAAAACTGGCACCTTTTCCCCAAGTTTCCAAAATGGGGTCACTTTATGGGAGTTTTTTACTTTTAGGGTGCATCAGGAGTCTTTAAATGGGACATGGCATCTAAAAACCAGTTCAGCAAAATCTGCCTTCCAAAAACCATACAGCGCTTCTTTTCTTCTGCGTCATGCCGTGCGCCCGTACATCAGTTTACGACCACATGGGTGTTTCTGTAAACCGCAGAATCAGTGTAATAAATGTAGAGTTTTGTTTGGCTGTTAACCCTCAATGTGTTAAAGAAATATTTTTATTAAAATGGAAAATCTGCCAAAAATTGCAATTTAGAAATTTAATCTCCATTTTCCTTTAATTCTTGTGGAACACCTAAAGGGTTAACAACGTTTTTAAAATCAGTTTTGAGTAGGGATGAGCGAACTCGAACTGTATAGTTCGGGTTCGTACCGAATTTTGGGGTGTCCGTGACACGGACCCGAACCCGGACATTTTCGTAAAAGTCCGGGTTCGGGTTCGGTGTTCGTCGCTTTCTTGGCGCTTTTGTGACGCTTTCTTGGCGCTTTTTGAAAGGCTGCAAAGCAGCCAATCAACAAGCGTCATACTACTTGCCCCAAGAGGCCATCACAGCCATGCCTACTATTGGCATGGCTGTGATTGGCCAGAGCACCATGTGACCCAGCCTCTATTTAAGCTGGAGTCACATAGCGCCACCCGTCACTCTGCTCTGATTAGCGTAGGGAGAGGTTGCGGCTGCGACAGTAGGGCGAGATTAGGCAGATTAACTCCTCCAAAGGACTTGATTAACTGATCGATCTGCAGCTGTGGATCATTGAGCTGCTGATCCTCAATTGCTCACTGTTTTTAGGCTGCCCAGACCGTTTGTCAGTCATTTTTCTGGGGTGATCGGTGGCCATTTTGTGTCTTGTGGTGCGCCAGCACAAGCTGCGACCAAGTGCATTTAACCCTCAATGGTGTGGTTGTTTTTTGGCTAAAGCCTACATCAGGGTGAAGCTGTCACACCAAGTGCATTTAACCAGCAATAGTCTGTTTATTTTTTGGCCATATACTACATCAGGGGCAAGCTGCGCCCGTCACCAAGTGCATTTAACCCTCAATGGTGTGGTTGTTTTTTGGCTAAAGCCTACATCAGGGTGAAGCTGTCACACCAAGTGCATTTAACCAGCAATAGTCTGTTCATTTTTTGGCCATATACTACATCAGGGGCAAGCTGCGCCTGTCACCAAGTGCATTTAACCCTCAGTAGTGTGGTTGGTCAAGCTATCACACCAAGTGCATTTAACCAGCAATAGTCTGTTCATTTTTTGGCCATATACTAAATCAGGGGCAAGCTGCGCCCGTCACCAAGTGCATTTAACCAGCAATAGTCTGTTCATTTTTTGGCCATATACTACATCAGGGGCAAGCTGCGCCCGTCACCAAGTGCATTTAACCCTCAGTAGTGTGGTTGGTCAAGCTGTGACACCAAGTGCATTTAACCAGCAATAGTCTGTTCATTTTTTGGCCATATACTACATCAGGGGCAAGCTGCGCCCGTCACCAAGTGCATTTAACCCTCAGTAGTGTGGTTGGTCAAGCTATCACACCAAGTGCATTTAACCAGCAATAGTCTGTTCATTTTTTGGCCATATACTAAATCAGGGGCAAGCTGCGCCCGTCACCAAGTGCATTTAACCAGCAATAGTCTGTTCATTTTTTGGCCATATACTACATCAGGGGCAAGCTGCGCCCGTCACCAAGTGCATTTAACCCTCAGTAGTATGGTTGGTCAAGCTGTGACACCAAGTGCATTTAACCAGCAATAGTCTGTTCATTTTTTGGCCATATACTACATCAGGGGCAAGCTGTGCCCGTCACCAAGTGCATTTTACCCTCAGTAGTGTGGTTGGTCAAGCTGTGACACCAAGTGCATTTAACCAGCAATAGTCTGTTCATTTTTTGGCCATATACTACATCAGGGGCAAGCTGCGCCCGTCACCAAGTACATTTAACCCTCAGTAGTGTGGTTGGTCAAGCTATCACACCAAGTGCATTTAACCAGCAATAGTCTGTTCATTTTTTGGCCATATACTAAATCAGGGGCAAGCTGCGCCCGTCACCAAGTGCATTTAACCAGCAATAGTCTGTTCATTTTTTGGCCATATACTACATCAGGGGCAAGCTGCGCCCGTCACCAAGTGCATTTAACCCTCAGTAGTGTGGTTGGTCAAGCTGTCACACCAAGTGCATTTAACCAGCAATAGTGTGGTTATTTTTTGGCCATATCCCAGTCTAATTCTGTCACTAAATCCATACCGGTCACCCAGCGCCTAAATACTAGGCCTCAAATTTATATCCCGCTAAATCTCTCGTTACCGCTGTCCTGTTGTGGCTGGGAAAGTTATTTAGTGTCCGTCAAAGCACATTTTTTGTTCTGGGTTGAAATACAATTCCCAATTTAGCAATTTCATAATTTAGTGGTTTCTGCTATATCAGAGCTATTTGAAATCTATCCCTAAAAGGGTATATAATATTCAAGGTGCACATAGGGTCATTCAGAATAACTTCACACACACGCTACTGTGCATTTCCAAGTCCAATTCTGTTAGTAAATCCATACCGGTCACCCAGCGCCTAAATTCTAGGCCTCAAATTTATATCCCGCTAAATCTCTCGTTACCGCTGTCCTGTTGTGGCTGGGAAAGTTATTTAGTGTCCGTCAAAGCACATTTTTTGTTCTGGGTTGAAATACAATTCCCAATTTAGCAATTTCATAATTTAGTGGTTTCTGCTATATCAGAGCTATTTGAAATCTATCCCTAAAAGGGTATATAATATTCAAGGTGCACATAGGGTCATTCAGAATAACTTCACACACACGCTACTGTGCATTTCCAAGTCCAATTCTGTTAGTAAATCCATACCGGTCACCCAGCGCCTAAATACTAGGCCTCAAATTTATATCCCGCTAAATCTCTCGTTACCGCTGTCCTGTTGTGGCTGGGAAAGTTATTTAGTGTCCGTCAAAGCACATTTTTTGTTCTGGGTTAAATACAATTCCCAATTTAGCAATTTCATAATTTAGTGGTTTCTGCTATATCAGAGCTATTTGAAATCTATCCCTAAAAGGGTATATAATATTCAAGGTGCACATAGGGTCATTCAGAATAACTTCACACACACGCTACTGTGCATTTCCCAGTCTAATTCTGTCAGTAAATCCATACCGGTCACCCAGCGCCTAAATACTAGGCCTCAAATTTATATCCCGCTGAATTTGAATACAATACATTGGGCCAAATAATATTTTTGTTGTTGTGGTGAACCATAACAATGAGGAAAACATCTAGTAAGGGACGCGGACGTGGACATGGTCGTGGTGGTGTTAGTGGACCCTCTGGTGCTGGGAGAGGACGTGGCCGTTCTGCCACATCCACACGTCCTAGTGTACCAACTACCTCAGGTCCCAGTAGCCGCCAGAATTTACAGCGATATATGGTGGGGCCCAATGCCGTTCTAAGGATGGTAAGGCCTGAGCAGGTACAGGCATTAGTCAATTGGGTGGCCGACAGTGGATCCAGCACGTTCACATTATCTCCCACCCAGTCTTCTGCAGAAAGCGCACAGATGGCGCCTGAGAACCAACCCCATCAGTCTGTCACATCACCCCCATGCATACCAGGGAAACTGTCTCAGCCTCAAGTTATGCAGCAGTCTCTTATGCTGTTTGAAGACTCCGCTGGCAGGGTTTCCCAAGGGCATCCACCTAGCCCTTCCCCAGCGGTGAAAGACATAGAATGCACTGACGCACAACCACTTATGTTTCCTGATGATGAGGACATGGGAATACCACCTCAGCATGTCTCTGATGATGACGAAACACAGGTGCCAACTGCTGCGTCTTTCTGCAGTGTGCAGACTGAACAGGAGGTCAGGGATCAAGACTGGGTGGAAGACGATGCAGGGGACGATGAGGTCCTAGACCCCACATGGAATGAAGGTCGTGCCACTGACTTTCACAGTTCGGAGGAAGAGGCAGTGGTGAGACCGAGCCAACAGCGTAGCAAAAGAGGGAGCAGTGGGCAAAAGCAGAACACCCGCCGCCAAGAGACTCCGCCTGCTACTGACCGCCGCCATCTGGGACCGAGCACCCCAAAGGCAGCTTCAAGGAGTTCCCTGGCATGGCACTTCTTCAAACAATGTGCTGACGACAAGACCCGAGTGGTTTGCACGCTGTGCCATCAGAGCCTGAAGCGAGGCATTAACGTTCTGAACCTGAGCACAACCTGCATGACCAGGCACCTGCATGCAAAGCATGAACTGCAGTGGAGTAAACACCTTAAAACCAAGGAAGTCACTCAGGCTCCCCCTGCTACCTCTTCTGCTGCTGCCGCCTCGGCCTCTTCTGCTGCTGCCGCCTCGGCCTCTTCCTCCGCCTCTGGAGGAACGTTGGCACCTGCCGCCCAGCAAACAGGGGATGTACCACCAACACCACCACCACCACCTCCGTCACCAAGCGTCTCAACCATGTCACACGCCAGCGTTCAGCTCTCCATCTCACAAACATTTGAGAGAAAGCGTAAATTCCCACCTAGCCACCCTCGATCCCTGGCCCTGAATGCCAGCATTTCTAAACTACTGGCCTATGAAATGCTGTCATTTAGGCTGGTGGACACAGACAGCTTCAAACAGCTCATGTCGCTTGCTGTCCCACAGTATGTTGTTCCCAGCCGCCACTACTTCTCCAAGAGAGCCGTGCCTTCCCTGCACAACCAAGTATCCGATAAAATCAAGTGTGCACTGCGCAACGCCATCTGTAGCAAGGTCCACCTAACCACAGATACGTGGACCAGTAAGCACGGCCAGGGACGCTATATCTCCCTAACTGCACACTGGGTAAATGTAGTGGCAGCTGGGCCCCAGGCGGAGAGCTGTTTGGCGCACGTCCTTCCGCCGCCAAGGATCGCAGGGCAACATTCTTTGCCTCCTGTTGCCACCTCCTCCTTCTCGGCTTCCTCCTCCTCTTCTTCCACCTGCTCATCCAGTCAGCCACACACCTTCACCACCAACTTCAGCACAGCCCGGGGTAAACGTCAGCAGGCCATTCTGAAACTCATATGTTTGGGGGACAGGCCCCACACCGCACAGGAGTTGTGGCGGGGTATAGAACAACAGACCGACGAGTGGTTGCTGCCGGTGAGCCTCAAGCCCGGCCTGGTGGTGTGTGATAATGGGCGAAATCTCGTTGCAGCTCTGGGACTAGCCAATTTGACGCACATCCCTTGCTTGGCGCATGTGCTGAATTTGGTGGTGCAGAAGTTCATTACACAACTACCCCGACATGTCAGAGCTGCTGCATAAAGTGCGGGCCGTCTGTTCGCGCTTCCGGCGTTCACATCCTGCTGCTGCTCGCCTGTCTGCGCTACAGCGTAACTTCGGCCTTCCCGCTCACCGCCTCATATGCGACGTGCCCACCAGGTGGAACTCCACCTTGCACATGCTGGACAGACTGTGCGAGCAGCAGCAGGCCATAGTGGAGTTTCAGCTGCAGCACGCACGGGTCAGTCGCACTACAGAACAGCACCACTTCACCACCAATGACTGGGCCTCCATGCGAGACCTGTGTGCCCTGTTGCGCTGTTTCGAGTACTCCACCAACATGGCCAGTGGCGATGACGCCGTTATCAGCGTTACAATACCACTTCTATGTCTCCTTGAGAAAACACTTAGGGCGATGATGGAAGAGGAGGTGGCCCAGGAGGAGGAGGAGGAGGAGGAGGAGGAAGAGGGGTCATTTTTAGCACTTTCAGGCCAGTCTCTTCGAAGTGACTCAGAGGGAGGTTTTTGGCAACAGCAGAGGCCAGGTACAAATGTGGCCAGCCAGGGCCCACTACTGGAGGACGAGGAGGACGAGGATGAGGAGGAGGTGGAGGAGGATGAGGATGAAGCATGGTCACAGCGGGGTGGCACCCAACGCAGCTCGGGTCCATCACTGGTACGTGGCTGGGGGGAAAGGCAGGACGATGACGATACGCCTCCCACAGAGGACAGCTTGTCCTTACCCCTGGGCAGCCTGGCACACATGAACGACTACATGCTGCTGTGCCTGCGCAACGACAGCAGAGTTGCCCACATTTTAACCTGTGCGGACTACTGGGTTGCCACCCTGCTGGATCCACGCTACAAAGACAATGTGCCCACCTTACTTCCTGCACTGGAGCGTGATAGGAAGATGCGCGAGTACAAGCGCACGTTGGTAGACGCGCTACTGAGAGCATTCCCAAATGTCACAGGGGAACAAGTGGAAGCCCAAGGCCAAGGCAGAGGAGGAGCAAGAGGTCGCCAAGGCAGCTGTGTCAATGCCAGCTCCTTTGAGGGCAGGGTTAGCATGGCAGAGATGTGGAAAACTTTTGTCAACACGCCACAGCTAACTGCACCACCACCTGATACGCAACGTGTTAGCAGGAGGCAACATTTCACTAACATGGTGGAACAGTACATGTGCACACCCCTCCACGTACTGACTGATGGTTCGGCCCCATTCAACTTCTGGGTCTCTAAATTGTCCACGTGGCCAGAGCTAGCCTTTTATGCCTTGGAGGTGCTGGCCTGCCCGGCGGCCAGCGTTTTGTCTGAACGTGTATTCAGCACGGCAGGGGGCGTCATTACAGACAAACGCAGCCGCCTGTCTACAGCCAATGTGGACAAGCTGACGTTCATAAAAATGAACCAGGCATGGATCCCACAGGATCTGTCCGTCCCTTGTCCAGATTAGACATTAACTACCTCCCCTTAACCATATATTATTGGACTCCAGGGCACTTCCTCATTCAATCCTATTTTTATTTTCATTTTACCATTATATTGCGAGGCTACCCAAAGTTGAATGAACCTCTCCTCTGTCTGGGTGCCGGGGCCTAAATATATGCCAATGGACTGTTCCAATGTTGGGTGACGTGAAGCCTGATTCTCTGCTATGACATGCAGAATGATTCTCTGCTGACATGAAGCCAGATCCTCTGTTACGGGACCTCTCTCCTCTGCCTGGGTGCTGGGCCTAAATTTATGAAAATGGACTCTTACAGTGGTGGGTGACGTGAAGCCTGATTCTCTGCTATGATATGAAGACTGATTCTCTGCTGACATGAAGCCAGATTGTCTGTTACGGGACCTCTCTCCTCTGCCTGTGTGCTGGGCCTAAATATATGCCAATGGACTGTTGCAGTGGTGGCTGACGTGAAGCCTCATTCTCTGCTATGACATGCAGACTGATTCTCTGCTGACATGATGCCAGATTGTCTGTTACGGGACCTCTCTCCTCTGCCTGTGTGCTGGGCCTAAATATATGCCAATGGACTGTTGCAGTGGTGGCTGACGTGAAGCCTCATTCTCTGCTATGACATGCAGACTAATTCTCTGCTGACATGAAGCTAGATTGTCTGTTACGGGACCTCTCTCCTCTGCCTGTGTGCTGGGCCTAAATATATGCCAATGGACTGTTGCAGTGGTGGCTGACGTGAAGCCTCATTCTCTGCTATGACATGCAGACTGATTCTCTGCTGACATGAAGCCAGATTGTCTGTTACGGGACCTCTCTCCTCTGCCTGTGTGCTGGGCCTAAATATATGCCAATGGACTGTTGCAGTGGTGGCTGACGTGAAGCCTCATTCTCTGCTATGACATGCAGACTGATTCTCTGCTGACATGAAGCCAGATTGTCTGTTACGGGACCTCTCTCCTCTGCCTGTGTGCTGGGCCTAAATATATGCCAATGGACTGTTGCAGTGGTGGCTGACGTGAAGCCTCATTCTCTGCTATGACATGCAGACTAATTCTCTGCTGACATGAAGCCAGATTGTCTGTTACGGGACTTCTCTCCTCTGCCTGGGTGCTGGGCCTAAATATATGCCAATGGACTGTTGCAGTGGTGGCTGACGTGAAGCCTGATTCTCTGCTATGACATGAAGACTGATTCTCTGCTGACATGAAGCCAGATTGTCTGTTACAGGACCTCTCTCCTCTGCCTGTGTGCTGGGCCTAAATATATGCCAATGGACTGTTGCAGTGGTGGCTGACGTGAAGCCTCATTCTCTGCTATGACATGCAGACTAATTCTCTGCTGACATGAAGCCAGATTGTCTGTTACGGGACCTCTCTCCTCTGCCTGGGTGCTGGGCCTAAATATATGCCAATGGACTGTTGCAGTGGTGGCTGACGTGAAGCCTGATTCTCTGCTATGACATGAAGACTGATTCTCTGCTGACATGAAGCCAGATTGTCTGTTACGGGACCTCTCTCCTCTGCCTGTGTGCTGGGCCTAAATATATGCCAATGGACTGTTGCAGTGGTGGCTGACGTGAAGCCTCATTCTCTGCTATGACATGCAGACTAATTCTCTGCTGACATGAAGCCAGATTCTCTGTTACGGGACCTCTCTCCTCTGCCTGGGTTCCGGGGCCTAAATATCTGAGAATGGACTGTTCCAGTGGTGGGTGACGGGAAGCCAGATTCTCTGCTATGGGACCTCTCTCCAATTGATTTTGGTTAATTTTTATTTATTTAATTTTTATTTTAATTCATTTCCCTATCCACATTTGTTTGCAGGGGATTTACCTACATGTTGCTGCCTTTTGCAGCCCTCTAGCCCTTTCCTGGGCTGTTTTACAGCCGTTTTAGTGCCGAAAAGTTCGGGTCCCCATTGACTTCAATGGGGTTCGGGTTTGGGACGAAGTTCGGATCGGGTTCGGATCCCGAACCCGAACATTTCCGGGAAGTTCGGCCGAACTTCTCGAACCCGAACATCCAGGTGTTCGCTCAACTCTAGTTTTGAGTAACTTGAGGGGTGTAATTACTACAATGGGGTCATTTATGGGGGGTTTCCACTTTGTAAGCCCCACAAAGTGACTTCATACCTGAACTGGTACTTAAAAAGTGGGTTTTGGAAATGTTCTTAAAATTTTTAAGAATTGTTTCTAAAGTTCTAAGCCTTCTAACGGCCTAAAAAAGATAAAATGACATTTACAAAATGATGCCAACATAACGTAGACATATGGGGAATGTTAATTAATAAATATTTTATGAGGTATCGTTTTCTGTTTTAAAAGCAGACATTGAAATTAGAAAAATTGTGAATTTTTCTGAATTTTTGGTAAATTTGGGATTTTTTCATAAATAAAGGTCAAATATATTGACTCAAATTTATGACTGTCATGAAGTAAATTTTGTCACGAGAAAACAATCTCAGAATGGCTTGGATAAATTAAAGTGTTCCAAAGTTTTTACCACATAAAGTGACGCACGTCAGCTTTGTAAATTTTGACCTGGACACTGGGGCATCAATGACCCTTGGTCATGAAAGGGTTAAGTTGAAATATGGCAGGGTTAGGTTGGGGGTAGGGATGAGCGAACTCGAACTGTATAGTTCGGGTTCGTACCGAATTTTGGGGTGTCCGTGACACGGACCCGAACCCGGACATTTTCGTAAAAGTCCGGGTTCGGGTTCGGTGTTCGTCGCTTTCTTCGCGCTTTTGTGACGCTTTCTTGGCGCTTTTTGAAAGGCTGCAAAGCAGCCAATCAACAAGCGTCATACTACTTGCCCCAAGAGGCCATCACAGCCATGCCTACTATTGGCATGGCTGTGATTGGCCAGAGCACCATGTGACCCAGCCTCTATTTAAGCTGGAGTCACATAGCGCCGCCCGTCACTCTGCTCTGATTAGCGTAGGGAGAGGTTGCGGCTGCGACAGTAGGGCGAGATTAGGCAGATTAACTCCTCCAAAGGACTTGATTAACTGATCGATCTGCAGCTGTGGATCATTGAGCTGCTGATCCTCAATTGCTCACTGTTTTTAGGCTGCCCAGACCGTTTGTCAGTCACATTTTTCTGGGGTGATCGGCGGCCATTTTGTGTCTTGTGGTGCGCCAGCACAAGCTGCGACCAAGTGCATTTAACCCTCAATGGTGTGGTTGTTTTTTGGCTAAAGCCTACATCAGGGTGAAGCTGTCACACCAAGTGCATTTAACCAGCAATAGTCTGTTCATTTTTTGGCCATATACAAAATCAGGGGCAAGCTGCGCCTGTCACCAAGTGCATTTAACCCTCAATGGTGTGGTTGTTTTTTGGCTAAAGCCTACATCAGGGTGAAGCTGTCACACCAAGTGCATTTAACCAGCAATAGTCTGTTCATTTTTTGGCCATATACTAAATCAGGGGCAAGCTGCGCCTGTCACCAAGTGCATTTAACCCTCAATGGTGTGGTTGTTTTTTGGCTAAAGCCTACATCAGGGTGAAGCTGTCACACCAAGTGCATTTAACCAGCAATAGTCTGTTTATTTTTTGGCCATATCCCAGTCTAATTCTGTCACTAAATCCATACCGGTCACCCAGCGCCTAAATACTAGGCCTCAAATTTATATCCCGCTAAATCTGTCCTTAGTGCTGTAGCTGGGCGAGTTATTTAGTGTCCGTTCAAGCACATTTCTTGTTCTGGGTTGAAATACAATTCCCAATTTAGCAATTTCATAATTTAGTGGTTTCTGCTATATCAGAGCTATTTGAAATCTATCCCTAAAAGGGTATATAATATTCAAGGTGCACATTGGGTCATTCAGAATAACTTCACACACACCCGCTACTGTGTATTTCCAAGTCTAATTCTGGCACTAAACCCATACCTGTCACCCAGCGCCTAAATACTAGGCCTCAAATTTATATCCAGCTAAATCTGTCCCTAGTGCTGTAGCTGGGCGAGTTATTTAGTGTCCGTTCAAGCACATTTCTTGTTCTGGGTTGAAATACAATTCCCAATTTAGCAATTTCATAATTTAGTGGTTTCTGCTATATCAGAGCTATTTGAAATCTATCCCTAAAAGGGTATATAATATTCAAGGTGCACATTGGGTCATTCAGAATAACTTCACACACACCCGCTACTGTGTATTTCCAAGTCTAATTCTGGCACTAAACCCATACCTGTCACCCAGCGCCTAAATACTAGGCCTCAAATTTATATCCCGCTAAATCTGTCCCTAGTGCTGTAGCTGGGCGAGTTATTTAGTGTCCGTTCAAGCACATTTCTTGTTCTGGGTTGAAATACAATTCCCAATTTAGCAATTTCATAATTTAGTGGTTTCTGCTATATCAGAGCTATTTGAAATCTATCCCTAAAAGGGTATATAATATTCAAGGTGCACATTGGGTCATTCAGAATAACTTCACACACACCCGCTACTGTGTATTTCCAAGTCTAATTCTGGCACTAAACCCATACCTGTCACCCAGCACCTAAATACTAGGCCTCAAATTTATATCCAGCTAAATCTGTCCCTAGTGCTGTAGCTGGGCGAGTTATTTAGTGTCCGTTCAAGCACATTTCTTGTTCTGGGTTGAAATACAATTCCCAATTTAGCAATTTCATAATTTAGTGGTTTCTGCTATATCAGAGCTATTTGAAATCTATCCCTAAAAGGGTATATAATATTCAAGGTGCACATTGGGTCATTCAGAATAACTTCACACACACCCGCTACTGTGTATTTCCAAGTCTAATTCTGGCACTAAACCCATACCTGTCACCCAGCGCCTAAATACTAGGCCTCAAATTTATATCCCGCTAAATCTGTCCCTAGTGCTGTAGCTGGGCGAGTTATTTAGTGTCCGTTCAAGCACATTTCTTGTTCTGGGTTGAAATACAATTCCCAATTTAGCAATTTCATAATTTAGTGGTTTCTGCTATATCAGAGCTATTTGAAATCTATCCCTAAAAGGGTATATAATATTCAAGGTGCACATTGGGTCATTCAGAATAACTTCACACACACCCGCTACTGTGTATTTCCAAGTCTAATTCTGGCACTAAACCCATACCTGTCACCCAGCGCCTAAATACTAGGCCTCAAATTTATATCCAGCTAAATCTGTCCCTAGTGCTGTAGCTGGGCGAGTTATTTAGTGTCCGTTCAAGCACATTTCTTGTTCTGGGTTGAAATACAATTCCCAATTTAGCAATTTCATAATTTAGTGGTTTCTGCTATATCAGAGCTATTTGAAATCTATCCCTAAAAGGGTATATAATATTCAAGGTGCACATTGTGTCATTCAGAATAACTTCACACACACCCGCTACTGTGTATTTCCAAGTCTAATTCTGTCACTAAACCCATACCTGTCACCCAGCGCCTAAATACTAGGCCTCAAATTTATATCCTGCTAAATCTCTCGTTACCGCTGTCCTGTTGTGGCTGGGAAAGTTATTTAGTGTCCGTCAAAGCACATTTTTTGTTCTGGGTTGAAATACAATTCCCAATTTAGCAATTTTAAAATTTAGTGGTTTCTGCTGTATCAGAGCTATTTGAAATCTATCCCTAAAAGGGTATATAATATTCAAGGTGCACATAGGGTCATTCAGAATAACTTCACACACCCGCTACTGTGCATTTCCAAGTCTAATTCTGTCACTAAACCCATACCTGTCACCCAGCGCCTAAATACTAGGCCTCAAATTCATATCCAGCTAAATCTGTCGTTAGTGCTGTAGCTGGGCGAGTTATTTAGTGTCCGTTCAAGCACATTTCTTGTTCTGGGTTGAAATACAATTCCCAATTTAGCAATTTCATAATTTAGTGGTTTCTGCTATATCAGAGCTATTTGAAATCTATCCCTAAAAGGGTATATAATATTCAAGGTGCACATAGGGTCATTCAGAATAACTTCACACACACGCTACTGTGCATTTCCAAGTCTAATTCTGTCACTAAATCCATACCGGTCACCCAGCGCCTAAATACTAGGCCTCAAACGCAGCCGCCTGTCTACAGCCAATGTGGACAAGCTGACGTTCATAAAAATGAACCAGGCATGGATCCCACAGGATCTGTCCGTCCCTTGTCCAGATTAGACATTAACTACCTCCCCTTAACCATATATTATTGGACTCCAGGGCACTTCCTCATTCAATCCTATTTTTATTTTCATTTTACCATTATATTGCGAGGCTACCCAAAGTTGAATGAACCTCTCCTCTGTCTGGGTGCCGGGGCCTAAATATATGCCAATGGACTGTTCCAATGTTGGGTGACGTGAAGCCTGATTCTCTGCTATGACATGCAGACTGATTCTCTGCTGACATGAAGCCAGATCCTCTGTTACGGGACCTCTCTCCTCTGCCTGTGTGCTGGGCCTAAATTTATGAAAATGGACTCTTACAGTGGTGGGTGACGTGAAGCCTGATTCTCTGCTATGATATGAAGACTGATTCTCTGCTGACATGAAGCCAGATTGTCTGTTACGGGACCTCTCTCCTCTGCCTGGGTGCTGGGCCTAAATATATGCCAATGGACTGTTGCAGTGGTGGCTGACGTGAAGCCTCATTCTCTGCTATGACATGCAGACTGATTCTCTGCTGACATGAAGCCAGATTGTCTGTTACGGGACCTCTCTCCTCTGCCTGGGTGCTGGGTAGTGTTGAGCGCGAATATTCGAAAAGCAAATTTTTTTCGCGAATATCGCAACTTCGCGATTTCGCGAATATTTCGAATATAGTGCTATATATTCGTAAAAACGAATATTCGTTTTTTGTTTTTTTCCCCCCCCCACAAAATTACAGTACACATATAATTGATTGTTTCCCAAAGGTCCAACAGCTCAGATCTTACTCACATTGCCTAGAAAGTGATTGAGGCGCGAATCTTCGTAAGGCGATGTTATTAGCGCACATGCGAATATCGGCACGTCCCAGAACAGAGGCAAAGGGCTTTGCATTCATACATTAGTGAATTGAGTTGCGAATCTTCGTAAGGCGATTTTATTAGCGCACATGCGAATATCGGCACGTCCCAGAACAGAGGCAAAGGGCTTTGCATTCATACATTAGTGAATTGAGTTGCGAATCTTCGTAAGGCGATTTTATTAGCGCACATGCGAATATCTACACTTGTCCCAGAACAGAGGCAAAGGGCTTTGCATTCATACATTAGTGATTGAATTGAGCTGCGAATCTTCGTAAGGCGATTTTATTAACGCAAATGCAAATATCTACACTTGTCCCCAGAACAGAGAGGCAAAGGCCTGTGCATTCATATAGTATAGCACCATATTCGCGAATACGTAGAACTTCGTAAAATTCGATTTACGAATATTCGTATTTTTTATTTTACTTTCCACCTTACAGATTACATTGATCTGTACTCTGTCAACTAATGTCATCACCCCCCACTGTATCTCGATTGATTCCCAAAAGTCTCACATTCCCTAGAAAGTGATTGAGGTGCGAATCTTCGTAAGGCGATTTTATTAGCGCACATGCGAATATCTACACTTGTCCCAGAACAGAGGCAAAGGGCATTGCATTCATACATTAGTGATTGAATTGAGTTGCGAATCTTCGTAAGGCGATTTCATTAGCGCACATGTGAATTTTGCATAGCATATGTATTATGCGATAATTCGAATTATCGCATATGCGAAATAATAACGAATTTGAATAATCGCGAATATTTTACGAATATTCTTTCGAATATTCACAAAATTTCGCGAATTCGAATATGGGACATGCCGCTCAACACTAGTGCTGGGCCTAAATTTATGACAATGGACTGTTGCAGTGGTGGCTGACGTGAAGCCTCATTCTCTGCTATGACATGCAGACTGATTCTCTGCTGACATGAAGCCAGATTCTCTGTTACGGGACCTCTCTCCTCTGCCTGTGTGTGTGCTGGGCCTAAATATATGCCAATGGACTGTTGCAGTGGTGGCTGACGTGAAGCCTCATTCTCTGCTATGACATGCAGACTGATTCTCTGCTGACATGAAGCCAGATTCTCTGTTACGGGACCTCTCTCCTCTGCCTGTGTGTGTGCTGGGCCTAAATATATGCCAATGGACTGTTGCAGTGGTGGCTGACGTGAAGCCTCATTCTCTGCTATGACATGCAGACTAATTCTCTGCTGACATGAAGCCAGATTCTCTGTTACGGGACCTCTCTCCTCTGCCTGGGTTCCGGGGCCTAAATATCTGAGAAGGACTGTTCCAGTGGTGGGTGACGGGAAGCCAGATTCTCTGCTATGGAACCTCTCTCCAATTGATTTTGGTTAATTTTTATTTATTTAATTTTTATTTTAATTCATTTCCCTATCCACATTTGTTTGCAGGGGATTTACCTACATGTTGCTGCCTTTTGCAGCCCTCTAGCTCTTTCCTGGGCTGTTTTACAGCCTTTTTAGTGCCGAAAAGTTCGGGTCCCCATTGACTTCAATGGGGTTCGGGTTCGGGACGAAGTTCGGATCGGGTTCGGATCCCGAACCCGAACATTTCCGGGATGTTCGGCCGAACTTCTCGAACCCGAACATCCAGGTGTTCGCTCAACTCTAGTTGGGGGCACAATATGCATATTATTGCTGTTCTCTCCTGCAATCTCCTTCAGGTTATATATTCAGCTGTGGCATACCCACTTCTTCAACCCCAGCACTCTCCTGCCCTATTGGTGGGAGTCCTTCTTCTTCCTCCTTTTCCACATCATCTAATATCAATGAGAATATGTCATCAGGAACATCTAGCTCCTCCTCTCTCTGCATCTTTCTGACTTCTCTACGACTTGGAAACTTTGAAGGATGATTTGGAAGAAGTAAAGCAAGAAAAGATAAGGATGGTCATCATTATGGCCTGGCCCCCCGAAAGGGGTGCAGACTGGATGGTATTGTTTGGCATGCTGGCACTGGAATAATAAAGGCCTCTTATTGGTATTGAATTACAATTACAGCTGATGTAACATAGTAACATAGTATATAAGGCCAAAAAAATACATTTGTCCATCCAGTTCGGCCTGGTATCCTGCAAGTTGATTCAGAGAAAGGCAAAAAAAAATAAAAAAATGTGAGGTAGAAGCCAATTTTCCCCACTTAAGGGTAAAAAAATATTCCTTCCCGTCTCCAAACAGGCAATCAGAATAACTCCCTGGATCAACGACCCATCTCTAGTAGCTATAGCCTGTAATATTATTACACTCCAGAAATACATCCAGGCCCCTCTTGAACTCTTTTAGTGAACTCACCATCACCAGCTCCATAGTCTCACTGCTCTTACCGTAAAGAATCCTCTTCTATGTTTGTGTACAAACCTTCTTTCCTCTAGACACAGAGGATGTCCCCTCATCACAGTCACAGTCCTGGGGATAAATAGACGATGGCAGAGATCTCTGTACTGACCCCTGATATATTTATACATAGTTATTAGATCTCCCCTCAGTCGTCTTTTTTCTAAAGTAAAAAACATAATTTTAATAATCTTTCAGGGTACTTTAGTCTACCCATTCCAGTTATTACTTTAGTTACCCTCCTCTAAACCCTCTCCAGCTCTGCTATGTCTGCCTTGTTCACAGGAGTCCAGAACTGTACACAGTACTCCATGTGTGGTCTGACTAGTGATTTGTAAAGTGGTAGGACTATGTTCTCATCACGGGCATCTATGCCCCTTTTGATGCAACCCATTATCTTATTGGCCTTGGCAGCAGCTGCCTGACACTGGTTTTTACTGCTTAGTTTGCTGTTCATTAAAATTCCTAGATCCTTTTCCATGTCAGTGTTACCCAGTGTTTTACCATTTAGTATGTACGGGTGACTTGCATTATTCCTTCCCATGTGCATAACCTTACATTTGTCAGTGTTAATCCTCATCTGCCACTTCTCTGTTCAAGCCTCCAATCTATCCAGATTCCTCTGTAGCAGTATACTGTCCTCTTCCGTGTCAATTACTTTACACAGTTTAGTGTCATCTGCAAAAAATTATATTTTACTATGCAAGCCTTCTACAAGATCATTAATAAATATGTTGAAGAGGATAGGGCCCAGTACTGACCCCTGAGGTACTCCACTCGTGACAGTGACCCAATCTGAGTGTGTACCGTTAATAACCACCCTCTGTTTTCTAACACTGAGACAGTTACTTACCCACATACAGACATTTTCTCCCAGTCCGAGCATTCTCATTTTATATACTAACCTTACATGCGGTACAGTTTTCAAATGCTTTGGAGAAATCCAGATATATGACAGTACATTGATTTTCCGCTGTCAAGTCTAGAACTTACCTGCTCATAGAAACGGATTAAATTAATTTGGCATGACCAATCCCTCATGAAGCCATGCTGATATGGCATTATTTGCTTATTTTCATTGACCTACTCCAAGATAGCATCTCTTAGAAAACCTTCAAACAGTTTACCCACAACAAATGTTAAACTTACCGGCCTATAGTTTCCAGGCTCTGTTTTTGGACCCTTTTTGAATATTGGCACCACATTTGCTATGCGCCAATCCTGTGGAACACTCCTTGTCAGTATAGAGTTCTTAAATATCAGAAATAAGGGTCTGGCTATGATATTGCTTAATTCTCATAAGATACGGGGGTGTATGCCATCCGGTCCTGGCGATTTGTCTATTTTAATCTTTTTAAGACGTCGCTGTACTTCTTCCTGGGTCAGACAAGGCACTTTTCATGGGGAATTAACTTTTACATTCTGCATGTCATCTGACAGTTTATTTTATTCAGCGAAAACAGTGGAGGAAAAATATTGAATAGCTTTTCTTTCTCCTCATCGCTCTCTGCAACTCCCCCCTCATTACTCTGTAGAGGGCCGACACCTTCAGATTTATATATTTATATTTTATATAACAAGAAAGAGAGACAGGGGCGGCACAGTCACACACACAGTCCAACTTAAATCAGCAGGGAACAGGTAACAGGCTGCTCAGAGACTCCACACTGACGGCGGTGCTCAGCTGCTGATAGCAGAAAGATTCTGATAATTGCAGTAGCGGAGGAATGAAAAAATGCAGCGGCACTCACCAGTGTGATGAAAATCAAGCGGGTACTTTATTCCAACAGGCAGGGGGCAGACAATTCTAGACACGCATGAGAAGAGCGACGGCTGTTTCGCGCTAGCAAGCGCTTCCTCAGGCTCTGCGTCGGCGCATGTTGCGCGTCACCCTTTTATAGCGGCACCAATGATTGTCAGTGCTAATTGACAAAGCAGCTGTGCCTTTGTTAAAGGTCAGTACAAATGTATCAAAACAAGCAATCAAAAAAACAACAAATAGCAGGCAATATAATATAGTTACACAAATAGAAAGAATTTTATATAATTGAAGAACATTTTAGGGTTAGTTTTGCTCTCTTTGGCAATTAATCTCTCGGTCTCTAGATTGCCTACATTTATTTGTTTTTTACATATTCTATTTTTCTTTATAGTTTTTCAGTGCTTCCTCACAACCCTCCTGTTTTAGTGATTTAAATGCTTTTTTTGTCATTTATGGTTTTCTTTACCATTTATCCACATTGGTTTCTTCTTGTTCCTTAACCTTTTATTCCCATAAGGTATGTACCGCTCACATTTAGATTTTAGGATGCATTTTGTGGCTGTAATTTTATTTTTGAGGACTATGTCCCAGTTAGTTATGCCTATGACCTCTCTTAGTTGGCTAAATTTAGCTTTTTTGAAGTTTGGTATTTTTGTTCCTCCCTGAAGAAACGCTCTTTTGAATGATAATTGAAAGATTATTACTTTATGGTCACTATTTCCCAGGTGTCCCTCAAGCTGCACGTCTGTTGTTCTATCAGGTCTACTGGTTAATACTAAGTCCAGTATGGCCGTCTCTCTAGTCGGGTCCTGAACCAGTTGGGAAAGGTAATTGTTGTTGTTTATTGCCAAAACCCTGTCTCCTTTATGAGATATACAGCTTTCAGTTTCCCTGTCTATATCTGGGTAGTTGAAGTCCCCCATAATAATCACCTCATTATGATTTGCTGCTTCGTCTAGCTCGTTTAGTATTAGATTTTCTGTTGATTCTGGTATATTAGGTGGTTTAGATTAAACTCCTATTAGTAATTTATTATTGATTTTGCCTCCATGTATTTCTACCCACAATGACTCCACATGTTGATGTCCCTCACTTATATCTTCTCAGACTGTGGGCTTTAGACAGGACTTTACATAAAGGCAGACCCCTACCCCTCTCCGGTTTTGATGATCCTTTCTAAACAGACTGTAGCCTTGTACATTATCTGCCCAGTCATAGTTATCATCCAGCCATGTCTCAGTTATTCCCACTATGTCATAGTCCTCCTCACACATCACTAATTCCAGGAATAAGTAAATAAAAACTGATGCAGAATAAGTCTCCCTGCACTCTCCCTCTCAAATATTCTTCTATTAATAATTTTCAGCACATGAGCACTTGCCACCTCTCTCCATCTGCTCAGCTCAATGGCATAAGGCTGTGACGGCACAGGGGCTGGCTATCTGTGGATTGACTGACTGCATGGCATTATGGGTGATCTCACGGTCCTTGGCTTCTTACTTTCACTTTGTAACACATGCAGCCACTATTTTAGGAAAAAACTGATTCATTACGAAGCGTGAGGAAAGTTGGATTCATTGCAAATCAAAGTTTTCCTAAACTTCAGACTGAATTCCGCTTCGAATGCTTCGCTTGGCTCAACAATCATGGGCATCCACCTCAGTGGTTTTGTGCCATATATGGTAGCATCACAGTTGAGGACTGGCATGCATGTACAGTACACCATCACATCATTATAGTATACAAAGACCACGGGAGAAGAGGCAATAGAGATAAAAGTGATTTGCCGGGTAACTGATACATGAGTAATAGAGTTGCAAGAACAAGTAAGTGAATCCTTTGGAATTACCTAGAATTTTGCATTGATTACTAGTAAAATGAGGTAAGAAGTCCCAATTATAGACAAGTGCAATCTAACTACATTGTTCAATTCAAGTCTTTTATAGAACACATTGATTAAAAACCCACAGTTCAAGCAAGTTAGTGAACCGTTGAATATAAAAATCTGTAGATCCCCATTTAACAACAGCCACCTCCACCAAATGCGTCCTATAACTGCAAATAAGATTTGTACAATGTCGTGCAGGAATTTTGGAACATTCCTCCCTGAAAATGTGGTTTTAGTTTATCAATATTTCTGGGATGCTTTTCTTCTTCAGGTCATGCTACAGCATCTGGATTGGGTGAAAGAGTAACTAAACTTTTAATTAAGTTTTTTGCAAAATGTTCCAAATCCCCTAATAATACTTTTTCTAATATACTTTATTAATGGATTTTGAATTTTGAATAGAGTTTTCCCTTCCTAAAGCGTAGATTTTCCTGTACATTTTAAATTCACTTTTCTCCACACCGGTTCTCAGCGGCAGTGGCGTAACTACCGGGGAAGCAGGGGAAGCAGCTGCTTCGGGGCCCCAGCAGCGTGTGTGACAGTTTATTTTCAAGTTAGTTAAATATCGTGTTCAGGACCCCTTCACAGCCGCTAGTGTGATCTAATCTTACTGTCTGCTAAAGTCTCCTGGTCTGGGATTCGAACCCACAACCTCCAATCTATCAGTGAATCAGTGGCAAAGCATTTACCCTCACAGCCATAAAGGCTGCATTACAACTGACAATACTACTGACAAAAATACATCTATACACATGACAGCTGCCCAAACACACCTAGCACTGCTATATCTGTATATGACAGCTGTCCCTGCACACTCAGCTCTGCTATATCTCTATATATGACAGCTGCCCCAGGAAACCCAGCTCTACTACATCTATACACATGACAGCTGCCGAAACACAGCCAGCTCTGCTACATCTATACACATGACAGATGCCTAAACACACCCAGCTCTGCTACATCTATACACATGACAGCTGCACCAGCACACTCAGCTCTACTATATCTCTATATATGACAGCTGCCCCAGCAAACCCAGCTCTACTACATCTATACATGACAGATGCCCAAACACACCCAGCCCTGCTACATCTATACACATGGCAGCTGCACCAGCACACTCAGCTCTACTATATCTCTATATATGACAACTGCCCCAGCAAACCCAGCTCTACTACATCTATACACATGACAGCTGCCGAAACACAGCCAGCTCTGCTACATCTATACACATGACAGCTGCCCCAGCACACTCAGCTCTGCTATATCTCTATATATCTATCTACTGTATAGCAATACTTAGAGATATATAGATGTAGCAGGGCTGGTTGTGCTGGAGCAGCTATCATATATAGAGATATAGCAGAGCTGAGTGTGCTGGGGCAGCTGTCATATAGAGATATAGCAGTGCTGGGTGTGTTTGGGCAGCTGTCATGTGTATAGATGTAGCAGAGCTGGGTTTGCTGGGGCAGCTGTCATATATAGAGATATAGTAGAGCTGAGTGTGCTGGGACAGCTGTCATATAGAGATATAGCAGTGCTGGGTGTGTTTGGGCAGCTGTCATATGCATAGATGAAGCAGAGCTGGGTTTGCTGGGGCAGCTATCATATATAGAGATATAGCAGAGCTGAGTGTGCTGGAACAGCTGTCATATAGAGATATATCTGAGATACTGCTATATCTGTATATGACAGCTGTCTCAGCACATTCAGCTCTGCTACATCTCTATATATGAGCAGCTGCCATGTGTATAGATGTGCACTTAGCCAGCTATAACAGTAGAAGTCTCATATTTTTTCAGCCAGCATCAAGGCAGCTGGTATGGTCTAGTGGTTAGCTGCTCTGCCTCTGAAGCAGAAGGTCGTGGGTTCGAATCCCAGCAGACTCTTTTCTGAAATACAAGCACTGAGTCCATATAAGGACATACAGGGCGGGACACAATACAAGGCGGGACACAGGAAGAGGCTGCATCGCATCGCTGACATGGAGGTAAGTAGAAGTGTTTATTATTATTTTTTTTAAACCCGACTGTTACTGCCATGGGGGAGCGGGAGGCACCTGATACTGGCAGTGGCACCTGATACTGGCACATGGGGGGAGGGGGGTTGGCACCTGATACTGGCACCTGGGGGTGGAGGGGGGTTGGCACCTGATACTGGCACATGGGGGGGAAGAGGCACCTGATACTGGCACATGGGGGGGAGTGGGGTTGGCACCTGATACTGGCATGGGGGGGGAGGGAGAGAGGCACTTGATACTGGCACTTTTTTTGTGGTGGGGGGGTGGGGGAAGATGGCACTATGATACTGGGACATAGGGGGGGGAGGCACCTGATACTGGCACCTGGAGGGGAGAGGGGGGGTTGGCACTTGATACTGGCACATGGGGGGGGAGGCACCTGATACTGGCACATGGGGAGGGGGGAGGGAGAGAGGCACTTGATATTGGCACTTTTTAGTGTGGGGGGGGGGGGAGATGGCACTATGATACTGGGACATGGGGGGGAGGAGAGAGGCACTTGATACTGGCATGTGGGGGGGTTGGCACTATGATACTGGCACATGGGGGGGAGAGGCACTTAATACTGGCACTTTTTTGCGGGGGAGATGGCACTATGATACTGGCACATGGGGGGAAGAGAGAGGCACTTGATACTGGCACATGGGGGGTGGGAAGGAGAGAGGCACTTGATACTGGCACATGGGGGGAGATGGCACTATGATACTGGGACATGTGGGGGGGGGGGAGAGGCACTTGATACTGGCACATGATGGGGGGCACTTACTGGCACATTATTGGGGGGCATTATGGGGGACACTAGGCCGGCAGCCTATCAGAGGCCGGACACTGAGGGGCATCTACTGGGGCACTATATATGGGGCATTTTATACTGGTACATTTTGGGGGGCACTAGCAGGAAGGGGGGAGAGGAGCACTATGGGGGAATTTACTGGGGGCACTATATAGGGGTATTTTATACTGGCACATTATGGGGGCACTATGGGGACATTAGCTCAACTGGGGGCATTACAAGGGGGTATTTTTTTGCACTGTCATATTATAAGGAGAATTATTACTACTGGGGGGGGGGGCATTATGGTGGGTTTTATTACTGCCCCATGGTATGACCCCCTAGTAGCAGCACCAGCCTCCCCCTGCTCTGCTATCCCTCTGCCCCTTCTCCAAATCCTTATTATTAAATCTTTCTCATTAGGATAAAACACATCATCAGCTCCACCGAGCCCCCGGCCAAAGTGTGGAAGTGGCGTCCGAGATCCCCAAGGGCAAAGTAACTGTAAGTGTTCATGTGGAGTATGTTTATGTTATGCACATATAGCCTACACTGTGCCCCACAATATACAGTATACCTCTATACTGTGCCCCACAATGTACAGTATACCTCTATACTGTGCCCCACAATGTACAGTATACTGCTACACTGTGCCCCACAATATACAGTATACTGCTACACTGTGCCCCACAATATACAGTATACCTCTACACTGTGCCTCACAATATACAGTATACTGCTACTGTGCCACACAATATACAGCATACCTCTACACTGTGCCCCACAATATACAGTATACCTCTACACTGTGCCACACAATATACAGTATACCTCTACACTGTGCCTCACAATATACCGCTACACTGTGCCACACAATATACAGTATACCTCTACACTGTGCCTCACAATATACCGCTACACTGTGCCACACAATATACAGTATACCGCTACACTGTGCCTCACAATATACCTCTATATTGTGCCCCACAATGTACAGTATACCTCTATACTGTGCCCCACAATGTACAGTATACTGCTACTGTGCCACACAATATACAGTATACCTCTACACTGTGCCTCACAATATACAGTATACTGCTACTGTGCCACACAATATACAGTATACCTCTACACTGTGCCCCACAATATACAGTATACCTCTACACTGTGCCTCACAATATACAGTATACTGCTACTGTGCCACACAATATACAGTATACCTCTACACTGTGCCCCACAATATACAGTATACCGCTACACTGTGCCACACAATATACAGTATACCTCTACACTGTGCCACACAATATACAGTATACCGCTACACTGTGCCTCACAATATACCTCTACACTGTGACACACAATATACAGTATACCGCTACACTGTGCCAAAGGAGTGGGGTTTACACAGGAGGAGGGAGGTGCGAAGCGCGCTGAGGGGGGCCCTTACAAATATTTGCTGTGGGGCCCAGTCACTTCTAGTTACGCCCCTGCTCAGCGGTGTATGGAGAATGGAGTCTACACTTTGTAAATTGGGGCCAAAGAGAAGAGAGTACAGCCCAGACTCTGAAGCAGCAATGCAGCTCCATACCTGATCCCTCCGCCATGCTTCACAGTTACAATGAGGTTTTGGTTCTGGTATGTAGTGTTTTTTTTCCTACAACGAACTGAGCATTTGTACTAATAGTTCCCCTTTTGTCTTATCTGTTACATTGTCCCAAAGAGAGTTGTGGAACATCTAGGTGAACAATGTTTTTTTTGTTTTTGACAGAAGTAACATCCTTAGGCCTCCTGCACACGAACGTTGTGTGCATCCGTGGCCGTTGTGCCGTTTTCCGTTTTTTTTCACGGACCCATTGACTTTCAATGGGTCCGTGGAAAAATCGGAAAATGCACCGTTTGGCAGCCGCATCCGTGAGCCGTGTTTCCTGGCCGTGAAAAAAATATGACCTGTCCTATTTTTTTCACGGCCAACGGTTCACGGGCCCATTCAAGTCAATGGGTCCGTGAAAGAACACGGATGCACACAAGATTGGCATCCGTGTCCGTGATCCGTGGCCGTAGGTTAGTTTCATACAGACGGATCCGAAGATCCGTCTGCATAAAAGCTTTTTCAGAGCTGAGTTTTCACTTCGTGAAAACTCAGATCCGACAGTATATTCTAACACAGAAGCGTTCCCATGGTGATGGGACGCTTCTAGTTAGAATACACTACAAACTGTGTACAAGACTGCCCCCTGCTGCCTGGCAGCACCCGATCTCTTACAGGGGGATATGATAGTGCGGCACCTGAAGGGGTTAATTGTACTATCATATCCCCCTGTAAGAGATCAGGGCTGCCAGGCAGCAGGGGGCAGACCCCCCCCCTCCCCAGTTTGAATATCATTGTGCGGCCCCCCCCCTCCCCTGTTGTTAACTCGTTGGTGGCCAGTGTGCGCACCCCCCTCCCTCCCTCCCTCTATTGTTTTAATACATTGGGGCCAGTGTGCGCGCGCCCCCAACCCCCCCCCCTCCCTCCCTCTATTGTTTTAATACATTGGGGCCAGTGTGCGCGCGCCCCCAACCCCCCCCCCCTCCCTCCCTCTATTGTTTTAATACATTGGGGCCAGTGTGCGCACCCCCCAACCCCCCCCCCCTCCCTCCCTCTATTGTAATAATAGCATTGGGGCCAGTGTGCGCACAACCCCCCCCCCCCCGATCATCGGTGGCAGCGGAGTAGAAGATTTTCATACTTACCTGGCTGCTGGCTGCTGCGATGTCTGCGTCCGGCCGGGAGCTCCTCCTACTGGTAAGTGACAGCAATGCGCCGCACAGACCTGTCACTTACCAGTAGGAGGAGCTCCCGGCCGGACACAGAGATCGCAGCAGCCAGCAGCCAAGTAAGTATGAATCTTCTACTCCGCTGCCACCGATGATCGGGGGGGGGGGGGGGGGCACACTGGCCCCAATGCTATTATTACAATAGAGGGAGGGAGGGGGGGGGGGGGTTGGGGGGGCGCGCACACTGGCCCCAATGCTATTATTACAATAGAGGGAGGGAGGGGGGGGTGGGGGGGGGGCACACTGGCCCCAATGCTATTATTACAATAGAGGGAGGGAGGGGGGGGGGGGGTTGGGGGGGCGCGCACACTGGCCCCAATGCTATTATTACAATAGAGGGAGGGAGGGGGGGGTGGGGGGGCGCGCACACTGGCCCCAATGCTATTATTACAATAGAGGGAGGGAGGGGGGAGGGGTTGGGGGGGCGCGCACACTGGCCCCAATGCTATTATTACAATAGAGGGAGGGAGGGGGGGGGTGGGGGGGCGCGCACACTGGCCCCAATGCTATTATTACAATAGAGGGAGGGAGGGGGGTGCGCACACTGGCCACCAACGAGTTAACAATAGGGGAGGGGGGGCCCACTGGCCACCAATGAGTTAAAAACAGGGGGGGGGGGTCTGCCCCCTGCTGCCTGGCAGCACCTGCCAGGCAGCAGGGGGCAGTCATGTACACAGTTTTTTTGTATATTCTAACCTGAAGCGTCTCCATCACCATGGGAACGCCTCTGTGTTAGAATATACTGTCGGAAATGAGTTTCACGATGTAGCTCATATCCGACAGTATATTCTAACATAGAGGCGTTCCCATGGTGATGGGGACGCTACAAGTTAAAATATACCATCGGATTGGAGAAAACTCCAATCCGATGGTATAACAGAACTCCAGACTTTACATTGAAAGTCAATGGGGACGGATCCGTTTGAAATGGCACCATATTGTGTCAACATCAAACGGATCCGTCCCCATTGACTTGCATTGTAATTCAGGACGGATCCGTTTGGCTCCGCACGGCCAGGCGGACACCAAAATGACTTTTTTTTCATGTCCGTGGATCCTCCAAAAATCAAGGAAGACCCACGGACGGAAAAACGGTCACGGATCACGGACCTACGGACCCCGTTTTTGCGGACCGTGTAAAAAAACGTTCGTGTGCAGGAGGCCTTAATGGTGTCCTTCTTGGAATAGCATTCTTGTTCAATGCTCTACTATAGTGGATACAGGAAACAATATTTTTGAACTTTATAGATTTGTCTGCTGTATTTTGCTGCTACCATTGGGTTTGCCCATTGTGCTCTTTGGGTGATCAGTGCCAATTGCCAAATAATACAGCCATTTAGTATCCAAATAATGTTGCGATTCGATGCCTTAATAATACCTCACATACTCTACTGTAGCATTCAAATAATACTAAAATGAAGAGCCCATTCGATACTACCATATAGTTTTCAGGGGCCCTAAATAAACAAGGGTTTTGTGCAAATGCCCAGTTTACTACTGCTCACTTATATTAGTCATAGATTTTGCTTCTGATCAGTTTTCACCCATTTGCATGCACCCCAGTAGCTTTATCCAATCCTTACCATAGATTTGGAAGATCAAATGATATTTCTAGAAAGTCTTTGTTTCTTCTAACCAACCCTTCTCTGATAAAGTAAAATAATCTGATGCCAAAAAAAACTGCAGTACTTTCTTCTTACTTGTTTGACGTTTATTTTATCATCTCTCATCCAAATCAATCTCTCCAACATAAATGAGAAAATCCTCTCAGCCATTATAAATAATATAATACAACCTAATTCATTAGGCAGATCAGGTCCGAAATATCAGCAAAAATGATTTACATTGTTTCTAAAGTTCTTTAGACTCTTTGTTAATTTCCTTTAATTATGAGGTTTTTCTTAAGAAGGAACAGAGTGAGACATGTGGATGTTATTTTTGTCTATTTTCCTTTGGATCTTTCTATATAAATATTTCAATCCTCAACAAAAAAACAAAAATAAAAAAAAGGAATATAAAAAGAATTTAAATTGGCTGGTTGGGCAGATGCCACTTGTCACCCATAGGGAATGACTGCTCATCGAGATTAATACACTCACCTTCACGCATTGCTGTTTCGCCTCTGGGGAAAAACTTTCATTCCAGTTTTGAGTGATGTAATGAAAGGTCAAAGCTTTAAACCGTGGATACTTCCTAACGACAAGCTGCTGTGAAAGTTTCTAAGATTGTGCCGGGGCAATGTGATTCGATTACAAATGCTGTTCCCCTACATAATTCTGATCTCCTAGAAACCCCATGTAATGAAACTCCAATGAACCTACGGTAGACGACTTTCCCGTTGCGTTTTTTTATTTTAATGATTTGAAATATGTCACATCGTTGAATAAGTTGGTTGCGCTGCACTCATCCATGCCAAAAATATCCCTTAAGGTGCATAAAGGCAGAAGTCGGCTGCTAAGCAGTTGCTTTGAGTCTCGTAAAAACTTTAGGTACATTAAATGTTGAAATTTTTTATACGGTCGACAATAACTTTGGGTAGTGGTAGAGTGTTACGCAGTGGTAAAGGATAAGGACTTGCAGTGACTATGACTGACTCTCCAGGGCTCCAATGCAAAAGCTGTAATAGTTCCTAACCCCATACTACTTAACCATCAGTCCCTGAATTTATCAATAAGTGGCATATGATAACTGCCAAGAGGCGCCTGATGCTAACACATTCATTTACAACCTGCTATCAGAAACTAAATCCATACTTGACCATCAGACTTAGACTGTTACCCTAATTTGCCTGTACCAACAGAGAGTTTTGTTGCTTCATATTTTGCATATAAGGTGCAAATGGTGCCACATAATGTGACAGTTTTGCGGCTATTACATGCAGGGGTTCAAAGCCATTGAGCAATTAGTTTGAATTCAATAAATATACAGTATACCTTCCAAATTTATAGCTTAAAAAGTACCTAACATTATATAGGTTAATGGCAAATAATATCACTGAATCCCATAGGTATAATCGATAGGCATGTGAAATAAACACTATCACTAAGCTTGAGGGGATACACCTACTCTTAAAATATAACTTTTATTTCTAGATATGAAAAACCACTCTGCAAAATAAATTTTAGATACAAGGTCAAAAATGTATGTATACAAACAACATCTCTTAGCAACCATCAGTGAAAAACGCATCGCATCCGCACTTGCTTGCGGATACGATGCGATTTTCACGCAGCCCCATTCACTTCTATGCCCCATAGAGCATTGCGTGAAAATCACATAATATAGAACATGCCAACGCTCTTGTACACAGACCCATTGAAAAGAATGGGTCCGGATTCCGTGCAGGCGCAATGTGTTCGCATCACGTATTGCATCCGCACGGAATACTCGCTCATGTGAAAGGGGCCTTACTGTTTGATGTCCCCTGGAAAATTTGGGAACTTCCACTGTATTTAAAATTCATGATATGGTAAAGGTATGATTGATAGCAAAAAGTTGGTTTGTACAAATCAGTTTTACATGTGAATAAATGAAACTTTCAAATATATCTTATTAAGGAAAAGTGATATATTTCTCCCCTTACAGCAGCCTGTAGTTCCCCTTTCCCTGTCTGTAGCCTTCTTGTAAATTTTCAGAAACTTCATTAGTCACCAAAAAATCAGTCAAAAGTTTAAGACCACTTGAAAAATTGCAAAAAATCATATTTTACATTGTTGGATCTTAACAAGGTTCCAAGTAGAGCTTCAACATGCAACAAAAATAAATGAGAGTGAGACAAAACATTTTTTGAGCATTCAATTAATTAAAATTAACGATTAAACTGAAACAGGCTGTTTTTCAGCTGATCCACATTTTAGGACCACACGCCTTTAAAAGGCCAAATCTGTGCAAAGATGTGGATTCATTGTCATTTTCTGTCAGGTAGTCACACGTTGTGATGGCAAAGGCAAAAATACTCTCCCTTTTTGAACGTGGTCGGGTTGTTGAACTGCATCAGCAGAGTCTCTCACAGCGCGCCATCGCTGCTGAGGTGGGACGCAGTAAGACAGTCATTTGGAATTTCTTAAATGATCCTGAGGGTTATCGAACAAAAAAGTCAAGTGGAAGACCCAAATTCATCAGCACTGAGCCGGAGGATCCAATTGGCTGTCCGTCAAGACACTGGACGATCCTCAACCCAAATTAAGGCCCTAACTTGTGCTGACTGCAGCCCCATAACCATCAGACGGCATCTGAGACTGAAGGGCTTCAAAAACAAAAAACGTCTTCAAAGACCTCGTCTCCTTGAACGCCACAGAACTGCTCGTTTTGACTTTGCAAGAGAGCACCAAACATGGGACATTCAAAGGTGGAAGAAAGTTTTATGGTCCTGATGGTTTCCAACGTTACTGGCATGACAAGCAGATCCCACCTGAGATGTTTTCTACGTGCCACAGTGGAGGGGGCGCCATAATGGTCTGGGGTGCTTTTTCCTTCAGTGGAACAATGGAGCTTCAGGAAGTGCAGGGGTGTCAAACGGCCGCTGGCTATGTCCAGATGTTGCAGAGAGCATTCCTCATGACTGAGGGCCTTCGTCTGTGTGGTAACGACTGGGTTTTTCAACAAGACAACGCTACAGTACACAATGCCAGCAGGACAAGGGACTTCTTCCAGGAGAATAACATCACTCTTTTGGCCCATCCTGCGTGTTCCCTTGATCTAAATCCAATTGAGAACTTTTGGGCATGGATGGCACGGGAAGTTTACAAAAATGGACAACAGTTCCAGACAGTAGATGGCCTTTGTGCAGCCGTCTTTACCACTTGGAGAAATGTTCCCACTCACCTCATGGAAACGCTTGCATCAAGCATGCCGAAACGAATTTTTTAAGTGATAAACAATAACGGCGGAGCTACTCATTACTGAGTTCATGTTTGGAAGTTGAATTTCTGTTTTGGGGGGGTTTATTATTTTTTTTTTGGAGGTGTGGTCCTAAACTTTTGATCAGCTGAAAAACAGCCTGTTTCAGTTTATTCGTTGTTTTCATTAAATTGAATGCTCAAAAAATGTTTTGTCTCACTCCCATTTCTTCTTGTTGCATGTTGAAGCTCTACTTGGAACCTTGTTAAGATCCAGCCATGCTAAATATGATTTTTTGACATTTTTCAAGCAGTTTTAAACTTTTGATCAGGACTGTACTAGTAAGGGGGGAAAGGCAGTCGCAGCCTGTTTGTTAGATTGTGTACAAACAAAAAGAAAAAAACATGAATCACACATCCACATGCTATGCATTGATCTATTTTAGCTCAATTAAAGGGGTTATCCAGGAACTGATAATGATGACCTATCCCAAGGAATTATCATTATCACATCAGTGTGCATCCTCGCTTTTTCAGGTAGCCGCTGCGCTCATTGGAGCTCTGGTTAGCAGGCTCCCGGCAGCTTTTCAAGGACAGAGCCGTACATAGTATAGTAGCAGTGCTTGGTATTGCAGCTCATCCCCATTGACTTGAATGGGACTGATCTGCAACTAGACCAAGTAACCAATATACAGTGAAAGTACCCTGGCCTAGGAAGAGTCTGTGGTGCTCAAGGCCTCTTCTAACAGCTGATTGGTGGGGATCCCAAGAGTCGCACTCTCGCACATCTGAGACTGATAACCTATCCTGAGGATAAGGGTACTTTCACACTCGCGTTGCTGGATTCTGGCAGGCAGTTCCGTAGGATCCATCTCTCCAGTGTTCTCTGGAAAAACGGATCCGGTATTTTTTCTTTTTTACATTTTTAAAGGTCTGCGGTAGACCGGATCTGTCAATGCGGCAATTTTAATGCAGTAATATATTCCAATAGAAAAATATGCTGGCATTCCTGCAAGTGTTCAGGATTTTCGGCCAGAGAGAAAAATGCAGCATGTTGCGTTTTTTTCTCCGTCCAAATACCGTAAAAGGACAGAACTGAAGACATCCTGATGCATCCTGAACGGATTGCTTTCCATTCAGAATGCATTAGGATAAAACTGATCAGTTTTTTTTCCGGTATTGAGCACCTAGGACGGAACTCAATACCGGAAAACTTTAACTTTGACGATATTTTTGTGTTTTTGTTTGATATGCAGTGTATGTGCCTTTACTTGGCACTTAAGCACTTTTGCTCCTGGTAACCTCCATTACATGGTCTGATATGGGTGTGGCTCACAGTCTTGCTTTGTTCACATTGCATTAGTTGTCCTGCTATGCGGTTGTGTGGAAGCTTGGCTGTGAGCTGGATTACATCACCTTCAGACCTTCTTCACACCAAAAAGAGGTAGCGTAGTGGTAGGACCCCTTGCCATGCTGAGTGACCGTGACGTGGTGCATGATGGGCTCCGATATCTACCTGACAGGAATATATTGGCAAAAGTCTCAGCTTTTAATATCTACTTACAGTCATGTGAAAAAATTAGGACACCCTTTGAAAGCATGTGGTTTTTTGTAACATTTTTAATAAAAGGTTATTTCATCTCCGTTTCAACAATACAGAGAGATTAAAGTAATCCAACTAAACAAAGAAAACTGAAGAAAAGTCTTTTCAAGATCTTCTGTAAATGTCATTCTACAAAAATGTCTATTCTAACTGAGGAAAAAGATAGGACACCCTTGCCCCTAATAGCGAGTGTTACCTCCTTTGGCTGAAATAACTGCAGTGAGACGGTTCTTGTAGCCATCTACCAGTCTTCGACATCGGTCTGAGGAAATTTTACCCCACTCCTCAATGCAGAACTTTTTCAGCTGTGAGATGTTTGAGGGGTTTCTTGCACGTACAGCCCTTTTCAAGTCACCCCACAGCATCTCAATGGGATTCAAATCTGGACTTTGACTTGGCCATTCCAGGACTCTCCATTTCTTCTTTTTCAGCCAATCTTTGGTTGATTTACTAGTATGTTTTGGGTCATTGTCATGTTGCATGGTCCAGTTCCGCTTCAGCTTTAATTTTCTAACTGATGGTCTCACATGTTCTTCAAGCACCTTCTGATACACAGTAGAATTCATCGTGGATTCTATGATGGTGAGCTGACCAGGTCCTGCTGCAGCAAAGCAGCCCCAAACCATGACACTTCCACCTCCATGCTTCACAGTTGGTATGAGGTTCTTTTCTTGGAATGCTGTGTTTGGTTTACGCCAAACATGTCCTCTGCTGTTGTGTCCAAATAATTCAATTTTGGACTCATCTGTCCAAAGAACATTATTCCAGAAGTCCTGGTCTTTGTCAACTTTATCTCTGGCAAATGTCAGTCTGGCCTCGATGTTTCTCTTGGAAAGCAAAGGTTTCCTCCTTGCACACCTCCCATGCAAGTTAAACTTGTACAGTCTCTTTCTGATTGTAGAGGCATGTACTTCTACATCAACAGTAGCCAGAGCCTGCTGTAGTTCTCGAGATGACACTTTAGGGTTTTTGGAGACCTCTTTTAGCATCTTGCGGTCTGCTCTTGGGGTGAACTTGCTGGGGCGACCAGTCCTGGGCATGTTGGCAGTTGTTTTGAAAGCCCTCCACTTGTAGACTATCTTCCGGACAGTGGAATGGCTGATTTCAAAATCTTTTGAGATCTTTTTAAATCCCTTCCCAGACTCATAGGCTGCTACAATCTTTTTTCTGAAGTCCTCTGACAGCTCTTTTGCTCTCACCATGGTGCTCACTCTCACTTCAACAGTCAGGAGCACACCAAACTAAATGTCTGAGGTTTAAATAGGGCAAGCCTCATTCAACATGCAGAGTAACGATCTACTAATTATGTGCACCTGGTGTGATATACCTGTGTGAGATCTGAGCCAATTTAAGAGGGAATACATGTGAGGGTGTCCTATCTTTTTCCTCAGTTAGAATAGGCATTTTTGTAGAATGACATTTACAGAAGATCTTGAAAAGACTTTTCTTCAGTTTTCTTTGTTTAGTTGGATTACTTTAATCTCTCTGTATTGTTGAAACGGAGATGAAATAACCTTTTATTAAAAATGTTACAAAAAACCACATGCTTTCAAAGGGTGTCCTAATTTTTTCACATGACTGTATATGACTAGCCAGTATAGTCAGTGGTATATCCGTTTGGTGCAATGTTTTTGTGATATATGATTGTATTTTCATCCGCACAATGCCATGTTGTGTATGGGATGCCTTAGTGGTGCATGTGGACCACGCCGACATCCTCCATTGTATGCATTTTTTGCTGGGGATAGTCGTTTGCTGCGGTCCACATGCGGTAGGACTGCTCCCCCAATGAGAAACACGCTACAGTGTTCGGGGTTTGAACAGTTCCTCCATATTTGCCACAATATTTTTGTGTTCAAGAGTGAAAGTACCCTAAGTTATAATATATTTTTCTGGATAACCTCTTCTCAGCGTAATTAGTAGTATATAGCACCATCATCTACATATTGTACTTCAGGCATTTGTATACATTTTGTACATTTTGATCATACTGCATAGGCCCACTTACCACACAAAGGTTACCTCTACGAGTGGGTACCTACTCTAATTTGACACAGCACTAAGTGGCACCAAAGCACTGCAATAGCAAGTGGCTTGACCCAGCAGTTCAACAGCACCCCTGCTGTCAGACTAAGCCCCCTTGGCACTGGGCACCATCAACCCACAGGCACAGCATCACAGCAACGATGGCAACCATGGAGTACCGCATCATGGGAAAAGATGTCAAAAGTTCACCTGTTTTTAATTAGCGGGAGTTTGCATAAGGGTTAATAAATTCCTACTAGTTCTCATTTGGAGTTTCTGAAAGCTCATGCACTTTTAACATCTGTTCACATGGTACTGCATGGTTGCCATCGTTGCTGTGATGCTGTGGCTGTGGGTTGGTGGGGCCCAGTGCCAGGGGGGTTAGTCTAACAGCAAGGTGCCAATAAACTGCTGGGTCACGTTGCTTGCTGGTGCAGTGCGCTGGTGCTGGTTGTCACCACACCATGTGGTACTGTGACAAATTATAGTAGGTACTCAAGCAGAGAGGCAACCTTGACATGCTCACTGGGCTTATGCATTTTGATCAAAACATATACAAGTTGCCTCATGTACAGTATGTAGATTACAACGCTGTATACTACTAATTATGCTGAGAGGCAATATTAATTGTGCTGAGAAGCAACAAATAAATCAATGCATTGCATGTGGATATGTGATCCATGGTTTTCTCTTTCTCTTGGTATGTTTGTTAGACTGTCCTCGAGGCTCAACACAATGCTCTAACACAACTTTGTAGATGAGAACTACACAATATGGTCCAGCCACAGGATCTGCATGCAGATTACCACTAATGAGATAATTGAAATATTAGCACATTAGAGGTGCGGCCCGAAAATTAGGGCCTCATTTGTGCGTCCTCAGGCAGCAGGTTCAAGGGGAGGCTGCTATCTCTGCACCTTCTGTAGGTAACTTAGAAGAAGAAAAAAGGACAAGTGGTGGAGCGCCAATGCACAATAAAGAGGTACATGCAGTTAAGAGGAATTAGGAATCTAGCTATATAGTCTTAGAGTAGAGAAAGGTATCCGGAAGTGTACGCTTCATCACGTGGCACCATTTTCCTTCTATTATGCAGTGTGTATATATACCCCTGTGAGCGTGTAATTGTTATGCCAATGTCTTGCTCCTGATGAAGGGGTGATCAGCACCCCTAAACGTGTTAAGCTTATCTGCAATAAAGAACTTCCTTGTTTCATACTGAGAGTCCACCGGGTCATCTATTTGGAGGACACAAAGAAATTTACTACTCTACATGCGACCTTGGCGGGGGGAGGGTCTGGCGTCAAGTGTCTTGAGTTTATCTTGCACCACCCTCCCTGGTGAAGTGAGTAACACACAGAGTGTGTATACACCTTAAATTGATCTCATTTTATGGATATCGATTTGATTTTAGTGTCAGTACAACAAAAATGTATGTTGATTTTAATTACTTGATGCATCTACCTTTGGGGTCCTCTGGATATCAGGTGTCTATCACCCTAAAGTGGACTTCTAATAATTTACCAGCGTCACATCTTTGGGTTACCTTTCTCTACTCTAATACTATATAGCTAGATTCCTAATTAAGATTAACTGCATGTACCTCTTTATTGTGCATTGGCGCTCCACCACTTGTCCTTTTTTCTCCTTCTAAGTTTTATTTACTACAGCCTGCGAGCCAGACCGTTGGCTGGTGTGAGCAGCCTCATTGCCCTTTTCTTTTATTTTTTTCTTTTATTCAATTTTTTTCCTTCTGACATCCTCTGGCGCCCCTCCCTGCCCAATTACCCCTCTCCCATTCCAAAACCCACTCCCTTTCCCTCCATTCCCAACCCCTCTCCTTCAGCCACAAGTTTTCACGCTCCTCCTTTTTTTCTTATCTTTAACCTTCTGCACCTAAGCCCCCTGGATGACATGTCATTGCGGTGCAGGGACAACAAGAGTTGGCAGAACATCTCAGTGCCCTAGAGCATTGGAGTTGTGCCTGACTTAAGGGTATGAAACTTTAAGGCAACTTTTTTTTTTTCAGAAGTCAGAATACTCTTTTAAGGTATACTTCTGGGCCAGGACACATCATATAAATGTTCAATGTTTTGAAGCTTTGCTATCCCTGATCGCAGCATTCTTCTCCAGAATGAGCTGGACTGGTATAATCTAAATGCGTGGAAATAATTCACTGAAATGACTCAAATGCTAGTGAACACTTCAGGATAGAATTTATTTTGTCCTAGGTCAGCTGTAATTACTGATTGTTTAGGAAGGAAAGAATAGAATTGTCGAGTCGTGTCTATAAAGTTACATCTGCTTGAAGAACCTACAAGGGATTTAATAACATGCTGGAGAATTAAATATAGAGCATTCAATAAAGGCGTCATAAGAAAAATGTCAGAGCTGTGTTAAATTTAAAAGTTTGTTCTACAATTTGAAAGCCAAAGTTGTGATGTATGGAAGAGTCCATGATGTTTTGTAGCAACGTGAAGAAGAGACTGCAACTAATGTACAAAAAATATCATAGGTTAGTGGTCAGTAGAGTCTTCTCAAAATTGGATTTCATGGATCGATCAAGGTGAAACCCACCCCTAGATATACCACAACTTAACTTGGTGCAAGCGATACCCTTTTAGCTATATTCATGTCAGTGGTCTCCAACTCCAGCTCCAACAGCTAGAGAAGCACAGCTTGAAGATCACTCACTTTGGTGTTCGGTATTAATCATCTCTTTAGGGATGGATTTGATGGGGACTATCATTTATGGAAAAGGTAGCCAAGCAAAGGATGAAATTAGAAAGTTCACCTATTGTACCACATTTGCAGGTACGTCATTGGTTGGTTTGAGCGAATCGAGCTTCGGATCATAGAACCAAAGTTGAGTAGTTCAAAAACGTTTATGTTAATGCTGTTTCTGTCTAGCATTAAAATGTATTGGCTCCAAGTAGGTAAACTTTGTGTCCGAAATTGTGCTAGACTTCAGTGAATTACAATGGTATTCCTATCTGTATATAAAAAATAAAATAGGAACCAAACTGGGATTTGGTACTGGCTAGTATCTCAGATTCTTCTTCAGAATCATATAAAAAACAGGTTTTAAATACATAGATAGGAATATTGTTGTAATTCACTGAAATCTCGCGCAACTTCAGACGACATGAATTTTGCCCACACAGCCAATACATTTTAATGCTTGTTTTTCTATTTTGTCTCTTTTACTTAATACACTGTCCAAAAAAAAAAGGTCGCCACCAAAAAAAAAAGGTCACACACTCTAATATTTTGTTGGACCGCCTTTAGCTTTGATTACGGCACGCATTCGCTGTGTCATTGTTTCGATAAGCTTCTGCAATGTCACAAGATTTATTTCCATCCAGTGTTGCATTAATTTTTCACTAAGATCTTGCATTGATGATGGTAGAGCCTGACTGCTGCACAAAGCCTTCTCCAGCACATCCCAAAGATTCTCAATGGGGTTAAGGTTTGGACTCTGTGGTGGCCAATCCATGTGTGAAAATTATGTCTCATGGTCCTTTCACAATTTGAGCCTGATGAATCCTGGCATTGTCATCTTGGAAAATGCCCGTGCCATCAGAGAAGAAAGAATCCATTGATGGAATAACCTGGTCATTCAGTATGTTCAGGTAGTCAGCTGACCTCATTCTTGGAGCACATACTGTTGCTGTACCTAGACCTGACCAACTGCAGCAACCCCAGATCATAGCACTGCCCCCACAGGCTTGTACAGTAGGCACTAGGCATGATGGGTGCATCACTTCATCTGCCTCTCTTCTTACCCTGATGCGCCCATCACTGATAGCTTGGGACTCTCCCCCTTGGCTCGACACAAGCCGTCAGTTCTCTGAAAGGTGCAGAGTCCACCACTTGAAAAGGGAGGGACTGCAGCACCAGCAACTTGGCCAAAAGCACATTCAGCTTCTTCGCTGTTAGATGAGTGCACGCATACTGTTGTCTCTTGGCAATCGCTTCGGTCATCGATTGCTGACGGAATGACTGATGAGGTGTAGGAGCAGAAGCATAAGGACCAGCAGATCTGCCACACCGCCAAGTAGGTGATTTTACCCCCAACACTCCGCACTGACTGACTGCTACTGCCGCTGCTTCTGTGAACCCCTGCACCACTACTTTCTGGGCAGGTAGGCTCCTGCGAAGCGGGTGGTCTACCCCGGGCACATTTGGCTACCGACCTCCCACTGCTGACACCCTGCTGACTCCCTGGCCACGCTAGCGACTTGCTGGATCCGCCGCAGCCTCACAGAAAGCTGCCTCCCTCTTCTCCCAAGGATGATGAAGCCCCTAATTCACCCGGCTCCCAAGTGCAATCAGATACATCATCATTATCGAGTACTGTCTGCACTGCACGTCACTGATGTCCTCCTCAACAGTCTCTGGGTCAGGATCCTGACCGCTTGCAACACCAGCTCCCACGCCACTCTCCTCATCACTACTTTCACCCCTACCAGAGGAAGCGGCGGATGTCTCCTCCACATCTTGGCTGGCCAGTAGCTGCTGACTGTCCTCTAGTAGATCATCCTCACTGTATAATGGAGCTGAGACCACAGCATATAATACTCTGGCTGAGGAAACATAAAAGGACAGAGTTAGGTTGAGGACAGTGAGGACACAGGGCCTACTCCCAGGCCATGTCAACTAAGGGTTGTGTCTGATGAACCCACTGACTCTTGGCTGGGGGTGTCTTGTGTCACTTGGGGCGAAGTGGATGACCGAGTCAACCATTCAAGAACCGCTGGGTTACTGGTCAAGACACGACCGCTAGCTCACACTGGAAGCTCAGGCCTCTCGTTCTGACTCCTGCTGCCACGCCCCCTTACTCTGCTGTGACCTGTGCCTGCGCCAGAAACATTTAAGCCTCTGCCACTCACCTGTGCAGGGCCTGGCTCTACTCTGTCTGACATACTGTTAGATCATATAAATAAATAAAAAGGAAATTAAAACACCCCAAAAAATTCAGTAATTTTCTCACTTCACCACACAACGGCTAATAAGCACCACTAATACACGCCAATAAGGGCTTTAGAACATATAACTGCGCGGCAAGTAGGCCCTTAGGTTTTCCACTTTAACACGCCACAAAAGGCTTTAGAACATATATTGTACATAACTGTACCGCTGAATGGCAAATAATACATATTTTTTTGCCACTAATGCTTGCGAAAAAGGGCTTTAGAAATATAACTGCACCGCGGAACAGCAAATTTATTTTTGTGCCACTAATACACGCCAAAAAGGGCTTTAGAACATATAACTGCACTGCTGAACGGCAAATAATATATATTTTTTTGCCACTATTACACGCCAAAAAAAGATGTAATTTTCGCACTTCACCACACAACAGCTAATAAGCCTTTTTCCCACTAATACAAGCCAAAAAATGCTTTAGAACATATAACTGCATCGCACAAGGGCAAATAAGAGATAGAAATATTTCATTGTAATAAACCCTGTTAATGGCTGTATCACACAGCACTTGCACCCCAATAAAAAACAACGGTTTGCTGGAATTACAGAGCTGTATAATGGCAATTAGGATCTGCAGTCAGTGCCGCAAGGTGTAATAGGATTGTTCCTATTAGCCAGGCTATAAACTTTCCTACTGAACCCTGTTCTGCTTCAATACTGTGGAATGATTCCTTCCTATCCTTTCCCTGAACTTCTATTCAGCAAAATGAAAGTTTTAAAGTCTTTTTTACCACTGCCCCTAGTGCCTGCTGATGTCTCTCCCTGCACTAAGTACACTGGAAAATAGCTGAATCCAAGGTGGCTGAGGATATTTATAGGGCTGTGAATCACAGGGCTGGCTGGCTTCTGATTGGCTGCATGCATGGCATTGTGGGTGATCCCTCATTCCCAGGGTTCCTTGCTCCATGTCCTCATATGTGCAGCAGCCATTTTAGAATAAAATATGCGATTCGTTACCACAAAGTGTGAGGAAATTCGGATTCAATGTAAATCTAATTTTTCCTGAAATTTGGATCGAATTCCACTTCATCAACTTCGATTCGCTCATCTATACCAGACACCAATACAAACACCCCAGACCAGATTCCAAAATGTATAACCCTTTATACAAACCTGTATAGTCAGACCTTAGTCGATGCACCAGACCAGACATTGCATTTCAGAAACCATGTAATTCTCATAATAAAAACATCAGACCAGATGGCAATATGCAGACCTTAGCCCATACCTCTGACAAAACTTCATAATAAGAACCCAGATCCATAATTCAGACCTTGTAATATAAACCCTAGACCAGGCCACAATATTGAGACCTCAAAGTATACCCCACACCCCAATATTCAAGACCCTATAATTCACATCCCAGGCCAAATCCCATCATTTAGACCCAAAATTCTGAACCCTTTAATTACCCACCAGCTCCAAGGCATTATTCACACAATCAGACCACCAGACCGGTGGCACTTGGAGCCAAAGAGGAGCCGGGCCGGTAAAGGAGAAGCTGGGAGTTGGGTTTAGTAGTTAATATAATTAATCTAATAAGTAAAAGCTGATTAAGAAGGAACTGCCACTCCTGTGTTTTCAGGACAAAGATTTTCCTTAAAAAATAGGGACAGCCTTTGCAAATCCAGGACTAGGTAGTCACAAAATTACTAGCATCATTGTATCCCTTAGGAATGCATTAATATTGTATCCCAGTCTCACAATCACAAGATTTTATCATGGCTCACGAGCAGCTCTCAAAAAGAATATGCCATCATGTCTAATCTTGCCTGTAATTATATCACCTCTGTGTATGATATGACAGGATCCACCATTCACATTTGGTGATTTTATCGGTTCCCTCCTGACCTCTGCACCGGTCACAAAGCATGCCTAGGGAACTTTGTCATAGAATTCACTGAAGTCCCCTCCTGACCATTGTGTCTATGGCCCATGGGGCCACCCTAAAGCAATTCTTCAAATGAGTTCTAAATGCTGTTAAGAACAGCTCAGGCAAGATGGCCGCCCTTATAATGGTGTTCAAGGAATAGTATGAATAAATCTGCAAGTGTCGCTATCTAGTTTTAACTGGAAGAAAAACATTTTTTGTAACACATTCCTTTTAAGTGTTGCATGTATCCCAGCCTATGGCTAGGTTCAGATTTTGCCTTTCGCAATGGTTTTCAAGTAGCTGAGATACCATAATTTCAGTCACAATTTGCATGTGATTGTTAAGGTCTGCGGTGTTCACTCTTCCATTATTTCTGTGCTTTTTCCCCAGTGACTTTAATGGGAAAACCGAAGCATTGAAATGATTCAAATGTTAATAAAAAAAAGAAGAAAAAGTCTTTGCTTGTGGTGCCATAGTTGAGATTTTTTCTTTGTCAAAATGCTAAGTCTGAACCCAGCCTAACTCATAAGAAGTGCTGGAGAGGCAATGAGCGGCTATTCTTCCTTTGACTATAACACTATGAATGCGAGGCCGTGTGCTGCTGCACAATACAGTGAAGATCAGAGCTGCAGCAAATACCAGTGTGACACGCTCTGTATCTGATTAAAATACAAGAAGTTCACTAATGTTATTTTTTTCTCCCAAAAATGTTTTGCAACAGTAGTTTTGCCATATTTCCTCTTTTGCAGTTCTTTTTCTCCTTCTTTAATTTTATTTTTATCTTTACATATTTTGATAGATGAGTTACGTTTGTTCTGTCACAATTTCATCAACAGATTTTTGCCCGAAATAACCCATGCCACAAGGGCATTTTAGAAAGTACATAACTGATCTAGAGTCACATGTACAAAACTGAGGATCAGACTACACACAGGGTCAATAACTATAGACACACGTAGGTCTGCACTGGAGCTGAACACACAAAACAATAATATATAAATCCTACTTGGTTTCTCTGTTACAAATTGTCTGGTTTTGGTCATTGACAGGAACCTAGACGGCATTGCATGATGGACTCATCTTAATGGAAGGGTCCTCTAGGACTGCCCAGCGTACTGCAGCTAAAAGAATAACTATTTCAAACCATTACACTTTACTAAAACTTTCATTCATCAATTAAACATGCCACGTCTCTGAACCAATCTTGGATGTAAATGTTCAGGATTCTCGGTAGAGATAACAGTTCAATAACGGCAAATACCCTGTTGCTATTTATATGCATCTTTAAAGGCCGCGTAATTGAACTAAACCTCTCATTTGCCATAAAAGACACAGAGACCACTTGTTCTGAAAGACTACCATTGTGAAAGCAATTAGCAGCAGAATGATGGGAAATATGATCCTTATCGAGGATTAACAACCTGAGTACAACTATAAACAATAAAAAATGTATCAAATGGAAAATAAGACACTGTCTCCAGAGGGATAGAGAAGTGCATGGGGGGATTCAGAAGTGAGCTTTATGCATTTAAATTTGAAACATTCTCTAAAAGAGCTCCTGTCACCATGTATGAGTTATAATCAATGTTATATTACAATGTGTTACCAATTACATTGACTGTTACACAAAGTGACAGGGAGGTGACATGGCGTGGCAGGTCAATCAGCTGTCAACTTGTAAAGGAAGCTGGGAAATTATGTGCATTATAATCAGGTGGAACCCCTGATGAATATCCATAAGCAACCATTTTGATTAATACAGATATGACATTCTGAAGGATCACAGCGTGAGTTATGTGAAGATAACCTTTTCAAAGTGAGTATATATATATATACGCTGACGAGCAAAAGGGCAACAATGTTTTGAACTTTCAGGCTCCATATCTCACCATCCACTACAGCAGGGGCATGGCCAACCTCTCCAGCTGTTGTAAAACTACAACTCCCACCATGCCCTGCTGTAGACTGATAGCTGTAGGTAGTCTGGGCACGCTGGGAGTTGTAGTCTTCCAACAGCTGGAGAACCTCTGGTTGGCCATCCCTGCACTACTGCTTCGAACGTGAGACAATCATCTTGGCTATATCATACATAAATTGGACTTGCAACTAGTTAGCATATGATTAGATATGCAGATTCTTGTCAGGTAACTGCATTGTTATTGTTTTTCTCCTAAAATTTAAATTACATTTTTTATTATTTTGTGAGTATTTTTAAAATCCACCTTTGACTTTCAACACTGCCTGCATCCTTTTAGGCATGCTCTCGATCAGATTCAAGCATATATGAAATCTGTTGCCAGGTCTCTTCTATACGTTCCCAGTGTTGGTGCATACTGGTCGACTCACTTGGGTACGAATACAGCTTTTTCTTAAACACTTCCCATAAGTGTTCAATTGGGATGAGGTCTGGGGACTGTGAAGACCATTCCAGCACCTCTACTTCATTGTCAATAAACCATTTCTACGCCAATCTCGATGTATGCTTGGGTCATTGTCCTGCTGGAACACTATGCCGTCCTTTTCATACCCATAGTACTAGAGTGTACAAAGTAACTCGTCTTGTAGGATACTCCCATATAGCTCAGCATTGAGACATCCATCAATCCTAACTAAGTATCCAATGCCTATGGCTGTAAAACAACCCCATATCATCAGGCTGCCTCTACCGAACTTGACAGTTCCTTCAATTTCTCGATCTGTTAGCCCCCTTTTCCCTTGTTTCTTCCAGACCAATTTGCACCTATCATTTCCCAGTCTATTGACTTTCATCTCATCGCTCCTAATAATCACCCCTTTCCAATCTTCAACTGTCCACTGTTTGTACTTTTTTGCAAACTCAAGCCGACGCTTCTTATGACGATATTGAAGTTGAGGCTTCTCCACTTTTTTTCAGGTCACCATTCCAGGCTTGTGGGAAACAAATAGTATTCGAGTTTGGAAATTCAGTTGAAAGACAACTTATTCTCTATCCAGAGGATCATGAGAATTGGGGCCCAGGCTTCCCGGCATGAACAGAGGTGGAGGTCATACATGCACATTGCCTCTTCATTCAGCTCCTTGGGGCTGTTGAAGATAGGGGAGTGCTTGCGTTCGACTATTTCTGGACGCCCCGTAGAGTTGAATGGGGCACTAGACATGCATGTTTGTCCACTCCATTCCATTCAGATGGGAGCACAGACTCCCATTTTCATGATCGACAGAGGCCCCAGCAATAAAAACACCAATCAGGCACCAATCAGGCACATCCTCTCCCCTGTGGCTAGGGGATAAGATGTCTTAATGGGACAATCTCTTTAAGACAGTCTATTCACAAGACAGTTAATAACCATATCAAATTAGCTTCTAATATCTATTTATTATATTTTACAGCACTCAAATATTGTAGATGATTAGAAAACCTGCATACTGGATGTGTGTGGTATTGCAAGTCGGCGCCATTCATCTCAGTTTAGAGGAATACCAGAAATAGCCCATAGACAGGTGAGGCATGAGGACTGGACCCCTCTGCCATCTTAGGATGCACAAGCAGCTGTGTTTTTCTAATTCTGGACAAGCCCTTTAAATTCTCGAAATTCAGTGCTATACAGGAAATCTAAGCCTATTTGCAACCAAAACAATGTTTTTTATGGTCTATGCCACATCTCAGTTATATATGTAAAAATAAAAAGCTTATACTTTTTAGACTGCAATTATAATAAAGGAAAAATCAATAGCGGCATATCAGCCACCTACGCTGTGAATATCCACATTATATTCAGGGCTTGTTCTCCTCATTAGCTCAAAGTAAAACACCTATCAGATATGAATTTATACTGTGCTGTTACTTTTGCTCTAAATGTATTACTTCCAGCCTACGGGGAACGGAAAGTGCCGGGCTTCTCCTCATTTTCACAATTCTCTTGTTATGATTAGGATTTTAATGCGGAAGTTTAATGTTCGGCGATATTGACATAGGGAGTTGTCTTGCCGTTAACTGCAGTAATTCTAAGCACCATTCGATACACAAAGGAGTTGGATAATTAAGAAAACTTCTACAGAACAGATGAGATAAGCGCTGCTTCATATAAAGTTAAATAAAAATAAGAGAATGTGGAAGCGTAATAAAGTTACCTATCGTCTTTGTTCATAATCTGTAATCATATCCTGCATTTTTATGGAATTTGCTAAAAGAATACAACAATCCGGTTTAACAATATTCAGAATAAATTTGTAATATAGCACAAAAGAAATGGCTTTGAGGGGTTCTCTGGGAATATGTAAATCTGGTTAGAGCAAAAGGACTGCGGAGCTCTGTCAGAACTCAGCCCCAACAGCTTAGCTTGGGATCCACATAGGCACTGCAGGAGTTGTTTAGCTAAAGGGATTGTATCCTCAGAAAACGAGGTCAGGTTTAATTGTATGCATATACTTTTAATGCGTGGAGCTCTTTTATGTGACTAGCCATATGAAAAAATCTTGAAATATTCCAGTGGTGGACACCCAATAGAAGGACATTTCCTGTTTTTCCACAGTTCAGTGTTCAGCTTTGCTTTGTAGACTGGAACACAATCTGCAGAGTCATCTCATTATCATTAGGGGGCACTGGCCTTAATGAGGGTTTTATTGTATGAATGGAGGCCTAGATAATGCAGGATAGCAATAATGTACACAGATAATGCTCTCTGTACAGCTACTTGGTGGGGGAGTAGCATATTCTATCTAGTCTTGGAGACTTTATTAGTCTATTGACAATTTTCTGACCATCAACTCTCATTTACTGCAACTGCCATAAAGCACACCTACCCTGCTTCACTCTCTATAGAAGAAATTAAGAAAGTAAGTATCCTTTCATCATTATTGGTCACTCAAATGAGAATGATGCGCGTCAAATCAGCTTGTGCATCCTAAAATGGTTGAGGAGTCCGGTTCTCTACCCAAGATCTTTCGGACTGTGGGAGCAGGAGGAGACAAGAAATGGAGGAATCTTAACAGGCCCTGGGCAGGGAAACTTTTATCCCCTCTAGGACCTCAGTTGTACACGTATATGGCTAAAGTCCAGGGTTTAAACATGGCACCCATTCAGAAGCTAAGGGTGTTGTAGCCGCCTGGTGCCTGCTGTTTTACACCAGCAATAACGGCAACATCTAAACCCCCAGATGCTGTGGTCAATTGTGACCACAGCATCTGAGCAGTGAAGTCTCGGGAGCACTATTGCAGGGCTCCATAGGAACATAGTGAATATCCTATGGGAGACTGGTTGCAGTTGTCACAAGGGTGTCACAACCTATTGCTGACACTGTTGTGCCTGGGGTCAGAAGGTCGCAGCAGGTGACTACTTGCTTGGTTTCAAGAGATCGCTCCATGACCTAGTGGTGGAAAATGGATTCTGCTCTAGGGTTTCCTGCTTAGGTTTGCGATCCTTTTTGTTCCATTTAGAAATCTTTAGCTTTTCCTTTCAGCTGTTCTCTGTCAGCCACTCCCAGCTACTATATATTCTCCCTTTCTGCTTCCCTCGTTGCCAGATAAAGACCTTCTTTTCAGATCTTCTATTCTGACCTCTGGTGGAGTTGGAGTTGCTGTGGAGGTGTTGGTTCCAAGTGGTACATTGGAACCAAACCCGAATTAGGGAAATGTTTTTTCACAGTACAAATTAATTTATGAAATTATTACCCGCAATAACTTCGGCTCATAGGAGACAATACATTCTATTACTGTACGGAGCTCCAGTTTGTATTGCCAGCTATGGTAGTCTCAGGTAATAAAACTGAGACAATTTATGTTTTCTTAGACAGTGGGGCTGGGGTAATATGGTAGATGCCCGGTTCGCTCAGTCTTTGGGTTTGTCTTTTAGTCCTTTATCTAGATCAATCCCCATTTTTTTTCTTGCTTTTTTCTTGCTATGTCCTCGAAGGTCTTCCTACTCCTGTGGTATTGGGTCTTCCCTGGTTGGTAGAGCACAATCCTGTTGTTGATTGGCAGGCAATGGAGACATTGGAGTGGAGTGAGAATTGTAGGGACAATTGCTTAAGTAGCAGTTGCTCAGCCACCTCCATTACAACCTTACCAGCATTTTTGTCTGATTTTGAAGATGTTTTCTCTGAGAAGGGGTGTCAGGAGTTACCATCCCATCGTCCGTATGAATGCCCGGTTAACCTGCTTCCTGGAGCAAAGTTACCTAAGACGAGGTTATATAATCTTTCTGGCCCCGAAAGACAAGCAATGAAGGACTATATTTCCGAGAGTCTGGCTAAAGGACATATTAGACCCTCTTCATCACCCGTGGATGCAGGGTTCTTCTTTGTGAAGAAGGAAGATAAGGGTCTGCGTCCTTGCCTAGATTTTCGTGAACTAAATCAGATAACTATCCGAGATCCCTATGCTCTTCCTCTCATTCCCGACCTTTTTAATCAGATTGCTGGTGTGAATTTGTGATGAGCGGCATAGGCAATATTAGAATTCGCGATATTTCGCATGCATGCAGGACTTTTGTCTCCGCTCCAAAATCATCTTCTGAGCGTAAATCTAACGGACCCCATTATAGTCTATGGGGTCCGTAGGCTCTGCTCGCCTCAGTTATGTGCCCAATCCGTCCTTTCCGTTCTCCTGCTCTTATAACGGAGCAGGATAACGGAAAGGCTGAATGCTGGTGTGAACTCAGCCTAACTTTTAGCTATTAAATTAGCGTTTGAGGAATGGCATCACTTTTTGGAGAGGGGCCGCTTATCCCGTCACATTAATTACGGATCATAAAAATCCTGTTATACCTTGAGTCTGCTAAACGTCTTACCCCTAGACAAAGCTAGGTGGTCTTTGCTTTTTACCAGCTTTAATTTTATTATCACCTATCGTCCGGGGGCAAAAAATACCAAAGCTGATGCGTTATCCAGAAGTTTTCCTGGAGGGGGTGATGTTGACGATCCGGTGCCGATTTTACAAAAGGGGGTGGTTGTCTCTGTGTTACACTCAGACCTGGAGGGGATGGTGTTGGAGGCTCAGGGGGACACCCCGGTCTCCTGTCCCCCAGGAAAGTTGTTTGTGCTTTTTGAATTTGCGCCTTGAAATATTAAAAGAACATCATAATTCTGCCATCACTGGGCACCCTGGTAGTAGGGCTACCTCGGAGCTATTGTCTCGTTTTTTGGTGGCCGTTGTTTTAGGTTTCACCAGGATGTAAGTTATTTTGTGTCTACCTGCACGACCTGTGCATGCACTAAAGTCACTCATACTCGTCCGGCGGGGTCTCTGTTGCCACTGGTCATTCCCAACAGACCGTGGACACACATGTTGATGGATTTTATTACTGACCTACATGTATCTGCGGTTAAAACTGTTATCCTGGTAGTAGTAGACAGGTTCAGTAAAATGGTGCATTTCATTGCCTTATCTGCATTGCCAAATGCTAACACCCTGGCTCAGGTTTTTTATAAGTGAAATTGTAAAGCTTCACGGGGTCCCTTCTGATTTTGTTTCGGATCGGAGAACCCAGTTTATTTCTAAATTCTAGAAAGCTTTTTGTTCTTGTCTAGGGGTACATTTGTCCTTTTCCTCAGCCTTCCTACCCACAGTCGAACGGCCAGACCGAACGCACCAACCAAAACCTAGAGCCTTACCTTATCATACTTACTTTTATAAACGTATGGCTGAAAAAAAACGTTTGCCAGGTCTGGACCTAGGGGTGAATGACTGTGTGTGGTTGTCGACTAGGAATATTAAGTTAAAGGTTCCCTCTTGGAAATTGGGTCCTAGATTTATCGGTCCTCATAAAATAGTCGCCGTCATTAACCTGGTGGCATTTCGCCTGGAGCTGCCTCAAACTTTGAAAATTCATAATGTATTTCATAAATCGGTTCTCAAAAAGTATGTTGCACCTCCGGAACCATCCACGATTACTGCCCCCCTCCAATTATTGTCCGATGGCAACTTCGAGTTTGAGGTGGCAAGAATTGTAGATTCTCGTTTTGTCCATCACTCCCTTCAATATCTGGTGCATTGGAGGGGTTACGGTCCAGAAGAAAGAATGTTGGTGCAGCGTCAGAAGTAAACGCCAGCAGATTAATTCGTTCTTTCCACATTTGTCATCCGGAAAGAACTTGTCCTGAGTGTCCAGTGGAGTACTGTCACGAGGTTATCACAACCTATCGCTGACACTGTTGTACCTGGGGTCAGAAGGTCGCAGCGGGTGGTTACTCGCTTGATTTCAAGAGATTGCTCCGTGACCTAGTGGTGGGAATGGATTCTCAGTCCAGGTTTTCCTGCTTAGGTTTGCGATCCTTTTTGTCCCATTTAGGAATATGTAGCTTTTCATTTCAGCTGTTCTCATTCAGCCATTCCCAGCTACTATATATTCTCTCTTTCTGCTTCCCTTGTTGCCAGATATAGACCTGCTTTCCAGATCTATTATTCTGACCTCTGGTGGAGTTGCTGTGGAGGTGTTGGAACTGGTGCTGTTGGATCTTTGGTTCACTCCTGTTGTTGTCTCCTATTTGTGGTGTTTGTGTTGTTTGTCCTTTCCTTGTTGTTACCCTAGGTGTCAGTGGTGAGGACTAGTGCTCCCACCACACTACTCACTATCTAGGGCTAATTTCAGGGTAAACCAAGCACAAGGCACGTGATAGGCGTATGGGTTAGCAGCCAGTCTAGGGATGTCAGGGCAGCCAGGTGCCAGTGCTAGGTGAGTTAGGGGTCACCACTCCTCCCTCTCCCTAGTGAAAGGGTTCTCACCTTCCCTCCCCTCTGCTCCGCACATCTGTTACCTGCTTAATCAGACGTGATAGCAGTGTTAAATAATTGCACTCTATGGGAGAAGTGATCAGATGATCACATGTTAAAGTCCCATAGGGGGACATACCAAAATTGTGAAAAATAGTCAAGATAAAACAATAAAAAATAAATAACCATTAATTCCATTGCCCAAATTATAAAATTATAGGTGTTTTTATCCCATACGGTGAACACCGAAATGGAAAATAAGAAATCTAAATTGCCATTTTACAATTTTTGGGGGGTTTCACCTAAATAATCATGTCCCCGTACCCCAAAATTAATAATATTGTCCCCTCTGCTCCTGATTAAATAATTCCCACTATCCCTAAATAGTAATGCCCTCTGTGCCTCTGAATGATAATAATAATAATAATAATGCCCCTTATGCCCCTGAATGCTAATAGTAATGCTCTATATGCCCCCTAAATGATAATAATAGTGCCCCCGACAATTGTCACTACTAATAAAAAATAAAATAAAAATTTCACTCACCATATCTTGAGCAGCCAATGAACACAGCTGGCCACCTAGCACTATATTCTGGTATCCTGTATGCATAAAACACACAGGAAGTCAGCGTGTCAGCAAAGACTGGGGGCGATGACCTCACTGCATCGTGTGCCCTCCACAGCCTGTGCCTTAGAAGATGGAGAATGATAGCAAATGAGTCCACTGGCTCCCTGCTTTACCATAAGCTTTAACATTATTTCCATCCTGTCAATGCTGATATAGTTGATAATGTGATAGTGGTGGTGTCGTATCTTAGATATCAGTACAGAATAAAGTATCACTCTGGGACTTTTATATCATTAGGATAGGTCCTCAACGTCAGATCAGTGGGGTTTAACTCCTGTCACCCCCAATATTCAGCTGTAGCCCAAATGAATGAGAGAAGTGCTGCTGTAATCAGTTCTGTATATTACGCAGTGGACAGAGTTGTGTAGTTCTGGTTTCAGAGCTGTTCCAGAACAGCTGATTGGGGAGGTGCCAGAAGTTGAATCCCTACTGAACTATGGTAATATTGATGACCTATCCTAAGACTAGGCAATAAATATAAAAGTACCCAAGAACCACTTGATTTTCATAAACAGCTAAAATGGTTATAGTCAGGGTCGAACTGGCCCACCAGAATACCCAAGGATTATCCAGTGGGCCCTTTTTCTGAAGCCATAGTGGGCACCAAAGGTCCAGGAGAAAAAAAAAACATTTGGAGCTGCCTTTGGAGATAATCACTTACCAATATGATCAATATCTTTGATTCAAAACCCTATTACACTTTATAGATAATTTATGGCTTGGGCTCCAATAATAGTTTCTTCATGATGGGCCCTAGGAACCCCAGTCTGACACTAGTTATAATGTTAAAGCTTTGTATAGCTTACCTGATATGGCATCAATTTATGATTGGTGAAATCTCTGCGTTCCTCACCGATGTCTTCATTTTCAGAACCAGTAGTGGTCCCATGAGTTTGGACAACCACGAAGACTTGATAACATAGTATTAACCCTTAGACTTGCACAGATTATCATAATCTATGTTGTAAACTCTGTTCTAGGAATATACAATGTCCTATTCCAGTAAAATATCATAATTTTGCCTCATTTGTTTCTACATAAACCAGATCCCTGTAATGTCACATATTTCCGCTAGATCAATATTTTTTCTTGATCTCTTTAAAAAAGCTTTATTCCCTCAGCACTGCATGTCGGGTCATCCCAAACATTTTAGAAGATGGAAAATGGTTTGAAGCCGGTCAAACATGATGCTTCTCTGCAATGAATATTTCTGCTCCCTCAGCTCTGTGTATGATCTGTCATTCACACCGTTGTCAGTTTTTTAGTTTATTTATTCTTCTACTTTTTATATGAGGATATATTCTAGTATCTATTGTTGACGACTGTCAGCTTGAAGTATTTCAGCTGGGCACCAGGACTGAGACCATAAACAGACATATGACATTTAGGACAGTGAGATGACTACAAAAGTATTGATATTTTTGACTTTTGGAATTATGAGAATTCAGTGACAGACATGAAGTAAGTTTCGAAGTGTCTGCAAGACAGTGTGCCAAGTCAGTTCTGGCCTCTAATCATTCCCAGGGGACAAACATCAGATTTATGGAGAGCAGCAGGCTTATTATGATGATAGGTTATGAGAATTCTAGTAAAGGACGGCTTTAAAATGTAAGTGACTCCATATTTCCTGTCGGCTGCTACACTCAAGACAATTTTTTCTCTTATCTGTGCTATCACACACTGTAAATAATGTGTTTTCTATAGGAGTCGGGTGGTTTTCTTCATAGAAATATATCAACTCAGTGTGAGAATTATGGCTGCCTATTGCTTCTTATAATTATACGTAGTTAACAAAAGTGCCTAATTTTCAAAAAATTAGTCCCAGCGAATTTGTGTTGTCCTGGGTCAAAAAGTAGGCAGGGTATTTGTAAGGTCCTGCTGATAAGTGGGCAGCCCCAGTTGGGTTTGGGGTATTTCCAGAGGCAGGTGTAAACTTTTTACTGCATTCAAGTGAATGGGACGTAGCTATGTGTGGTACTATGCACAGCCACAACTGAGCTGTGCCTGGAAACAAAGAGGCAAGAACACTCACCCGAGTGCCACAACCACTTCAAACTGGTGATGGTGGGGGTGCTGGGAATCATATGTAGTACCCCAGAGAGTGCACTGCCATTCCTATACCCTGCTACTGTCTCTAATAGCTAACAAATAATGTTATCTGTGTATTTGATTCCAGGTCCTTTGATATTGTGCCTTAATAATATTGTTATGTAACTATTACATATTGTATTACAGGTATTGTGCTTGGTTGCCCAGCGGGTGGCAGAGTACCTTTAGATAGAATGAAACTTAACATTTCATTATCCCTCTTTTTGGGCAGAAGTGGGCTAGTCCTGCTTCCTACCAAGGGAAGGGTTGCATCACGTTCTAGTTAGTCTAGAGTCAATAGTAGAGCTGAAAGGGCACAAGAGGAGAATGGCCCCATCCTGCATCAGAAGTCTTCCAGGAGAAGCAGCTTGCTTAGTACCATAATTCCTTACAGTTTACAGACAGAGTATTACGAGGGGGTCAACAGCCAAAGGCACCTCACTCAAAGGTGCTAGAACTGTCAGAAAGTCCAGCTACCAGACCAAAGCCAGATCTAGCACAGAAGAGTAAGATAAAGCAAGGTATCCAAGTTTGCCTGCCAGTTTACCAAAACCTGCTGGAGTCAAGAGAAAGACCAAATATTGTCTGGATTCAAGTTTATTCAAGTAAAGCTGTTGAATTTGGGAGCGACAGTATTCAGGTAGGAACACAGTGACACACAAAACTAATAGGGCCACAACACCACTCAGCATTCCTAAAAACCTGGGACATGATTGGCCCTGGGGGCAAACGTTGCACAAACCCTCACTGATCTGATGGTCTATCCTAAAGCTAGATTATCAACACTGAATTCCTGGACAACTTATTTTGTTATACAGGAAAGTGCCAGTGCATAATGTGAAACCAGGATTGGCTCTAGAAGTGTATTACTTGTGCAACTGCCATACTTATCGACATTTGTGATGGTAAAATTGGGACATTCAAAAGCCACCCCAGGCCACCCAAAATCCCATCTGGGAACACCCACTTCTGGGTGGGGTTTGCATAAACTCCACCCATTGTTTTTACCAGGACAAGCCAAATTTGGCAGGTTTCTAAAAAGTTTGGAAAGTTTTGTCAAATTCAAGACTGTTGGCAACTATGATTTACATGGGGTGCATAAGGTCAAAATACCTCATCTCAAGCCAGTTTCAGCATTATCTAGAGCATATCCAGTGGCCGCAGCTTCACCTGCACAATATGCATACTGCAGACACTGAATGCTGCTGGAGCTGGCTTAAGATAGTGTATCCTGGCTTCAGTGATGCCAATGAAGCCAGAGTAGGCATTTTTATGGTATGGGCACTATGACTCTTTATCAAGGCGGCTCCTCTTCCATAACCAGAATAAGGTCATTTGAGTGTGTAAGGGGATAAAACTGCAGTAACAGATACAATTGCTGCTACTAATAATACAAATAGAAAACTTGAAAAACTACAATGTATTCCAATGGTGGTAGTTTAGTGATGCTAAAGGAGGTGTCATGGGACCATGAACCAGACGTACAACAGAAGATAAGTGGAAATAAGGCTTTATTGAGAATCAAGCTGTAAGCGAAAGTCCAAACGGATGGCTAAACCGAAGCAGGGTCTTGCGTAGACAGAGGTCAGGAACCAGAAGGGTAGCCAGACGAAGCCTGGATCAGGAACCAGCAGGGTAGTCAGACGAAGCCAGGATCAGGAACCAACGGGGTAGTCAGACGAGGCCAGGATCAGGAATCAGAAGCAGCAGCAGTCTTAGAAGCATGTGAACACAGGAGGACCAAGCAAGGAACTGAAGCCACAGACCTCCTATATATATGAGCTGGGCATCCAGCTCCTCCCAGTGGGAAGGAGAAGCCGCAGGGTGGGAGGCTACAAGAAACCCAGAAACCAAGATGGCCGCCAGCACATGTCAAAAGAAGGAGAACAGTAAGAAGGTAAGACCATGACAGTACCTCCCCCTCAAGGGCCCCTCCTCCGCGGAGTAAGGAACGGTTTCTGAGGGAAGCGTGCGTGGAAGGCTCGGAGCAAAGCAGGAGCATGGACATCTGCGGAGGGAACCCAGGAACGCTCCTCTGGACCATAACCACGCCAATGGACCAAAAACTGCAACCGACCGCGGACCAGGCGTGAGTCCAGGATATTGCTCACCTCATATTCCTCACGATGGCCCACTTGGACCGGACGGGGCCGAGGAACCGAGGAAGTGAAACGATTACACACCAATGGCTTCAACAGGGAGACATGAAACACTCGGAAGGGACCAACAAAGCGAGGCGCCAGCTTGGGAGTGGGCACTCGAAGGTTGAGGTTGCGGGTGGACAACCATACACGGTCTCCGACCTGGTAGGAAGGAGCGGGCGCTCGTCTGCGATCAGCCTGGAGTCTCTGGCGCTGCGCAGAGACCTCAAGGGACCACTGGATCTGTACCCAAGAAGCACGTAGGACGGAAAGGTGATCCTCCACAGCCGGAATATCCTGGGGAGAGAATACCTCCGGTAACACGGCAGGTTGGAACCCATAATTGGCCATGAAGGGAGACGTCCCAGAGGAAGAGTTCACCGCCGTGTTCCTGGCAAACTCAGCCCAAGGCAGGAGGTCAACCCAATTGTCTTGGTGATCGGAGACATAGCAACGAAGGAATTGCTCCAAGGCCTGATTGGATCGTTCTGCGGCCCCATTGGACTGAGGGTGGTAGGCCGAGGAGAAAGAGAGATGAATCCCCAACTGGGAGCAAAAGGCGCGCCAGAACCTGGACACAAACTGACTCCCCCGATCCGACACAATCTCCTTGGGCAAACCGTGCAACCGGAAGACCTCCTTGGCGAAAATCGTGGCCAACTCTTGTGCAGAGGGTAACTTCTTGAGAGGAACACAGTGGCACATTTTGGAAAACCGATCCACAATCATGAGAATGACCGTATGGCCTCGGGATGCAGGGAGGTCCACAATGAAATCCATCCCCAGGTGTGACCATGGGCGCTCCCCGGTGGCTATGGGTTGCAAAAGGCCCAACGGAAGGTGCCGAGGGGACTTACTCTGGGCACAAACGGAGCATGCCGCTACATATGCGGCGATGTCGGAACGTAGAGAAGGCCACCAGAACAGACGTGAAACAGCCCAGGACAGCTGATTCTTTCCAGGATGCCCCGCGGCCTTGGAGTTATGGTAGGTTCGCAACAACCGAGTGCGCAACTCCTCAGGCACAAAACACCTGCCGTTGGGTCTCCCAGAGGGAGCACCAGATTGAGCCGCCAAAATCTGCTCACCCAGGGGAGAGGTCAGGCTGGTGCGAATGGCGGCCAGGATCTGATTCGGAGGTATGACCGAAGTCGGAATCGACTCCTCCCCGGACAGCTCGGAGTACTGCCGTGATAAGGCATCCGCTCTGATGTTCTTGGAACCGGGTAGGTAGGAGACCACGTAATTAAAACGTGACAAGAACAGAGCCCATCTGGCCTGACGTGGTGTCAATCTCTTGGCCTCAGAAAGGTAGGTCAGATTCTTGTGGTCCGTCAGGATGAGAACCGGAACCACCGAACCCTCGAGCAAGTGCCTCCATTCTTTAAGGGCCTGCACGATGGCCAATAACTCCCTGTCACCAATCTGATAGTTGCACTCCGCGGAAGACAGTTTCCGGGAGTAAAACCCACAAGGAAGCAGAGGACCCTCTGGTGTTCTACGCTGAGACAGAAGGGCGCCTACTCCCGTCTCAGACGCGTCCACCTCGAGGACAAAGGGCAACCCAGGGTTGGGATGCGACAGAATCGGAGCCGACACAAAGGCGGACTTTAGAGCCTCAAAAGCTCGGATGACCTCGAGCGGCCAGACCTGGAAATTACTGCCCTTCCTGGTCAGATCCGTGAGAGGCTTGGCTAGCATGGAAAAGTCCCTGATGAACTTCCGATAATAATTGGCGAAGCCCAAAAAGCGCTGCAGGGCACGGAGACCACTGGGCTGGGGCCACTGTAAGACAGCCGAAACCTTCTCAGGATCCATGGAGAACCCCTCAGCGGAAATGATGTAACCTAAGAAGGTTACCTGGGATCGGTGAAATTCGCATTTCTCAAGCTTACCGAACAGCCTGTTCTCTCGTAACCGTTGCAACACTCGTCTGACATCCATAATGTGGGCCTCCATGGATTCAGAATATACCAAGATGTCATCCAAATAGACCACCACACACTGCTGCAACAGGTCACGGAAAACATCGTTGATGAATTCCTGGAAGACTGCGGGCGCATTGCACAGCCCAAAGGGCATAACCAAGGATTCATAATGACCGGTCCTGGTGTTAAACGCGGTCTTCCACTCATCGCCCGCCTTGATCCTTACCAGGTTATATGCCGCCCTCAGGTTGAGTTTGGTAAAGACCGTGGCCCCTTTGAGGCGATCGAACAGCTCGGAAATCAAGGGTATCGGGTAAGCGTTCTTGATCGTGATGCGATTGAGACCCCTGTAATCGATGCAAGGCCTCAACTCACCGCCCTTCTTTTTCACAAAGAAAAATCCAGCCCCTGCCGGGGACGAGGATTTGCGAATGTGTCCGCGTGAAAGCGCCTCCCTCACGTACTCCTCCATGGCCTCATTCTCCGCTACCGACAGTGGATAGACTTTGCCACGAGGAGGAATGGCACCAGATTGTAACTCTATGGCACAATCGTATGGGCGGTGCGGAGGTAGGGCAACCGCGCGCACCTTATCGAATACATCCCGGTACTCTTCGTATTCAGGAGGCAACAGAGAGTCCGAGGAAGTACACAGCAACTTGACAGGCCCATGGATGCAACTAGCCCCACACTGCGGTGACCACGAGAGGATCTCGGCCGATCTCCAATCGAAAGTCGGATTATGCTTCTGGAGCCAGGGGTACCCCAAGACCACCGAGTAGTGTGGAGACGAAATCACCTGGAGACAGACCGACTCTCTGTGAACGGCACCAATGGCTATCCCCACTGGAAGGGTCTCATGAGTCACGTGTGGCGACAGAAGGGGTCTGCCGTCTATCGCCTCAAGAGCCAGTGGGGAACCTCGAGGCTGCAGAGGAATGGAATTGGCGGCAGCGAACACACTATCAATGAACAAACCACCAGCACCAGAGTCCACCAACGCCTGGGTCGTCACCGAGCCCCCGACCCAGGAGAGGACAACAGTGATCAGTGGTTTGTCAACACGGGAAACCGGGGATGAGGAGACTCCACCCAAGATCTGCCCCCGACAGGATCTCAGGTGCGAGCGTTTCCCGGACGGTTCGGACATGCCAACCGAAAATGCCACCGAGACCACAGTACATGCATCGGCCCTCGCGTCTCCGGAGTACCCTCTCCCCCTCGGACAGGCGAGCAAACCCCAGCTGCATGGGTTCACCCCCAGACAAGTCATCCCCAGGAGGCGTGGGAGGAGAGGGAGGCACGGGTGGGACAGCAAACGTAGGCGCCAATCTGTTAGAAGACCTCCGCAGGCTCTCCTTAAAGGAAGGTCTCTCCCTGAGTCTGGTGTCAATCAAAATCAGGAAAGAAATAAGAGACTCGAGCTCCACTGGTAGGTCCTTAGCTGCAACCTCATCCTTCAAGGCATCCAAAAGACCATGAGAGAAAGCAGCGGCCAGAGCCTCATTATTCCAGCCCACCTCTGCTGCCAGGGTACGAAACTCAATGGCGTATTCAGCTACGGATCGTGAACCCTGTCTGATGGACATAAGGAGCTTCGCAGCAGAGGCAGCACGAGCCGGCACATCGAATACCTTCCGAAGAGAAGCAACAAAACCGGAAAACTCGGCAACCACCGGATTGTTGTTCTCCCATAAAGGGCTGGCCCAGGCCAAGGCCTTGTCCGAGAGCAGCGAGATCAAGAAGCCCACCTTTGATCTCTCAGTAGGAAAGGCATGTGGCAGCAACTCGAAATAAATGCCCACCTGGTTAAGGAAACCTCGGCACTGAGTTGGCTCTCCCCCAAAGCGCTGTGGAAGGGGGGCAGAACCGGTCATACCCCGAGACACCGCAGGCGCAGCAACAGGTGTCGGGGTAGACTCTGGCGCAACAACCGGAGCGGCAGTAGGAGCGGGCCCAGGAGCGACAACCGACCCATCGGCAACGGAAGCGAAATGAGCCGTGCGTTCAAGCAGGGTTTGCAACGCCACAGCGAACCGACCCAACAGGTGATCCTGCTGATCAAGTCTGGCAACCAGCGTAGGTAGCGAGGATGGCCCTGTACCGTCAAAATTCATGGCTTGGTCCTAATGTCATGGGACCATGAACCAGACGTACAACAGAAGATAAGTGGAAATAAGAAGGCTTTATTGAGAATCAAGCTGTAAGCGAAAGTCCAAACGGATGGCTAAACCGAAGCAGGGTCTTGCGTAGACAGAGGTCAGGAACCAGAAGGGTAGTCAGACGAAGCCTGGATCAGGAACCAGCAGGGTAGTCAGACGAAGCCAGGATCAGGAACCAACGGGGTAGTCAGACGAGGCCAGGATCAGGAACCAGAAGCAGCAGCAGTCTTAGAAGCATGTGAACACAGGAGGACCAAGCAAGGAACTGAAGCCACAGACCTCCTATATATATGAGCTAGGCATCCAGCTCCTCCCAGTGGGAAGGAGAAGCCGCAGGGTGGGAGGCTACAAGAAACCCAGAAACCAAGATGGCCGCCAGCACATGTCAAACGAAGGAGAACAGTAAGAAGGTAAGACCATGACAGGAGGGTAGTGGTAACATAGGCATTGTGTGGCTACTGTATAGTTGTGCAAAAGACCACAGGACTGGACTTCACCTATAGCAGTGCACCGTTCCATGTCAAAATGGTAGCTCATGGTACTCAAATACCCCTCAACTTATAGTACAGGTTTCACAACAATTCAACAGTTGTAAAACCACATAAATATATATTTACTAGCAGAAGGACCCGGCTTCGCATGGGTATATGTAATCTTTTTCATTTCATGTTTACGTGTGTCCAAAAAATATCAACAATATCCCCGATACCAGTGACCTCTACAATACCCGCCCCTTTACCAATGACCTCCACAGTGGCCGCCCCTTTAACAGTGATCTCCACAGTGGCCGTCCCTTTAACATTGACCTCGACAGTGGCTGCCCCTTTAACATTGACCTCCACAGTGCCCACCCCTGTAACAGTGACCGCATCTTTAACAGTGACCTGCACAGTGCCTGCCCCTTTAATAGTGACCTCCACAGTGTCTGCCCTTTTCACAGTGACCTCCACAATGCCTGCCCCTTTAACAGTGACCTCCACAGTGTTCGCCCCTTTATCATTTACCACCCCTTTAACAGTGACCTTTATAGTGGCCACCCCTTTAACAGTAACATTCATAGTGCCCACCCCTTTAGCAGTGAATTTCACAGTGCCTGCCCCTTTAACATTGACAACCCATTTAACAGTGCCAGATCTTTAACAGTGACCCCACAGTGCCCTCCTGTCACGGCCTATGGTGTACGCTGTGACACTGTTGCCACACTTGCGGTTGCCCGCGGCAACGTGTTGCTGTGAGAGCATTCGGTGGCAGTGTCTCGGCCTTCTGGGTCTTTGCCGTGACAGGGTTGCCACGCATGCTGTTGCCGGTGGTAACGCATGGCTTAGTTTGCTTGTGTGTGCACTTCCTCTTTAAGTGGCTTCCTTCCTCTGTCTGGTGTTGGAAGGGTTAACTCCCTTCCTTGTGTTTTGTGAACACTGGGTTTATATGTTTGTGGGTGTGGCTGCTTGGGCTATTTAGTCTCTGCTGGAAGCCTTTAGCTGTGTGTTCCTCCAGGCTTGGTGTGTGCTGGTGGTTCACTGCTCCTGGCTTTACCATCTTTCCAGTGAGGGGTACCCTTGTGGTCAAAGATGTTCATTGTCATCCCGGTGTCTCCTTCCATTCCTGTCCCTATTTGTATGAAGTGGGTTATGTCCAGGGTGTTGGTATGTCTAGTTTGGTGTTACATGTCTGGTGGTGTTTGGTGTCCAGCATGTTTGGCTAGACATTACCCTGTCTCATGTTATTGCAGCTATGGCTGTCCTGGGTCCCTGTGTGATTTGTGGTGTGTACTGTGTCCTTAATGATTGGTGTGCACAGCAGCACTTGTGCACGGGTTCCAGTCAGTGTGTCTGTGGCAGGTAAGTGTGTTATGGTTTTCGCTTACCTGCCATCTCCATATGCTGTATGTGTTCCCCTCTCCTTGCAGCTTGGCCGGTGGAGACTCCTGTTCGTCCGTGTTGTGGAGGAACAGGTCGTCTTTACCCTGCTCCTAGTCCAGGGATTTCCTGAGGGTTAGTAGAGCCCCGAGGTTCCAGAGTATGAGCCCTCCTACCATCTGGGTTGGCTCATATGGTTAGGAGTCAGGGCCAGAATTAGGGATGCAGTAGGAGGTGACCTGCTCCCTTATTCCTCCTCCTGGCCTTGTTGATCCCTTTTACCCTTTGACACTGCATGGTGGGGGGTTTCCCCCACTCCCCACCATGACACCGCCCTTTTATCATTGACCACCCCTTTAACTGGAACCTTAACAGTGCCCGACCCTTTAACAGTGACCGCCACAGTGTCCACCCCATTAAACAGTAAAGAAAAATGGCTGGGTTGTTTGGGGGGAATATCTCAGGAACGGCTTGTCCTAGACACCTGATGTACCTATGTGCCAAATTTGGTAAATATCGGTCCAGTCATTTGGTCGCGCATAAAGAACGTCTAGACAGACAGACAGAAACTCATTTTTATATATATAAGAGACTAGCAGAAGGACCCGGCATCGCAGGGGTATATTTCATCTATTTCATTTTATGTTTCCGTGTGCCGTAAAAAGATATCGACAGTTTCCCCCATAGCAGTGACCTATACAGTACCCGCCCCTTTAACAATGACCTCCACAGTGCCCGCCCCTTTAACATTGACCTCCACAGTGCCCGCCCCTTTAAAAATGACCTTCACAGTGCCCTCCCCTTTAAAATTATTTTATCTACTTCATTTTATGCCGCAAAAAGATAGACAGTTTCCCCCATAACAGTGACCTCTACAGAACCCGCCCCTTTAACAATGACCTCCACAGTGCCCGCCCCTTTACATTGACCTCCACAGTGCCCGCCCCTTTAAAAATGTCCTTCACAGTGCCCGCCGCTTTAACAATGCCTGTCCCTTTTACAGTGACCTCCACAGTGCCCACCCCTTTAACAGTGACTGCCCCTTTAGCATTGACACCTCTTTAACAGTGACCTTCATAGTGGCCGCCCCTTTAACAGTGACCTTCACAGTGCCCGCCCCTTTAAAAGTGACTTTCACAGTGCCCGCCCCTTTAACATAGACCTCCACAGTGCCTGCCCCTTTAAAAGTGATCTCCACAGTGCCCGCCCCACAGTAAAGAAAAATGGCTGTGTTGTTTTGGTGGAATATCTCAGGAACGGTACGTCCTAGAGCGCTGAGACCGGGTCTAAAACCTTCCAGGATACCTGATGTACCTGTGTGCCAAATTTGGTGAAGATCGGTCCAGTCATTTGGTCGCGCATAAAGAACGTCCAGACAGACAGACGTCTAGACAGACAGACAGAAACTCATTTTTATATAAGAGACTAGCAGAAGGACTCGGCTTCGCACGGGTATATTTTATCTACTTCATTTTATATTTCCGTGTGTCGTAAAAATATATCAACAGTTTCCCCATACCAGTGACCTCTACAGTACCCGCCCATTTAACAATGACCTTCACAGTGCCCACCCCTTTAACAGTGAATGCCCCTTTAGCATTGACCACCCCTTTAACAGTGACCTTCATAGTGGCCGCCCCTTTAACAGTGAACTTAGCAGTGCCTGCCCCTTTAACAGTGACTTCCACTGTGCCCACCCCTTTAACAGGATCCTCCACAGTGCCTGCCCCTTTAAAAGTGACTTTCACAGTGACCGCCACTTTAACAGTGACTTTCACAGTGACCGCCCCTTTAACAGTGACCGCCCCTTTAACAGTGACTTTCACAGTGACCGCCCCTTTAATAACAGTGACCACTCCTTTAATAACAGTGACTTTCACAGTGACCACCCCTTTAACAGTGACTTTCACAGTAACCGCCCGTTTAACAGTGACTTATACAGTGACTTCCCCTTTAACAGTGACTTTCACAGTAACCGCCCCTTTAACAGTGACTTTTACAGTGGCCACCACTTTAACAGTGACCTCCCTTTTAACAGTGACTTTCACAGTGGCCACCCCTTTAACAGTGACTTTCACAGTGACCGCCCCTTTAATAACAGTGATCGCCCCTTTAACAATGACTTTCACAGTGACTTCCCGTTTAACAGTAACTTTTACAGTGACCTCCCCTTTAACAGTGACTTTCGAAGTGGCCGCCTCTTTAACAGTGACTTTCACAGTGACCGCCCCTTTAACAGTGACTTTCACAGTGACCGCCCCTTTAACATTAATGAAAAATAGTAGTCACAGCAGCATATCCAGTGCGTCTTTTATTGGATGCCTTGGGTGCACACACAAACAAAGTACGACGTTTTGGCTATGCAGTAGCCTTTGTCATCATGTATACAAAAGGTAAAAACTAGCAATGTTAAATATAAATATGTGACCTCTCCCACAACATGTTAGAGCCAATCATTAAGAGGCTCAGCCCACTCAATGCATCAGTGCAATTAAAAGCAGCCTTTTCAGTAATCAGGCCGTCTGAAACATATAATGAAATCAATGTGTACCTGAAACATATAAGACATTGTCCAATAGCGCTAGATATATTCCCATCCACCTTGGCGTCTGGCCAATTAAAGTGCGCATGTCCATGATGTCATCGCGATATCACTGTGACGCGCTGCCGTCAGTCACGTGCAAAATGCGTCATCATCACGTCACATGATGGTCACGTGTTGGGCGCAAGGTCCTTTGCACACATGCAGATACAACCACCTGGAAGGTCCTGTCAACAGATAGTAATGTCGCGAACATAAAATATTCAGTTCGCGAATGGCGAACGCAAATTTTCGCGTACGGGTGAACCGGGCGAACCGCCATAGACTTCATCAGGCAGGCGAGTTTTAAAACCCACAGGGACTCTTTCTGGCCACAATAGTGATGGAAACGTTGTTTCAAGGGGACTAACACCTGGATTGTGGCATGCCGGAGGGGGATCCATGGCAAAACTCCCATGGAAAATTACGTAGTTGACGCAGAGTCGGGTTTTATTCCATAAAGGGCATAAATCACCTAACATTCCTAAATAGTTTGGAATAACGTGCTTTAAAACATCCAGTGTGTGTATACGATCAGGTATGATGTTGTAACGATCAGGTAGTGCAAGGGTTACGCCCGCTTCACAGTGACAGACCAAACTCTGACAGACCAAACTCCCAGTTTAACGCACCGCAAACAACCGCAAACAGTCCATTTGCACAACCGCAAACTCCCCATTTGCACAAGGTTGGATACCAAGCTAGCCATGCCCCATTCCTTGTCCTCACTGACGTCATTGAAGGTCTCTTCCTCCACCCAGCCACGTACAACACCAAGGGTCCCCGAAAGGTGACAACAAGCCCACTGGTACGCCTGCTGTGGTTGGTCTTCCACTTCCTCAAAGCCACCTTCCTCCTCTGACTCCTCTTCTTCAGACTCCTCTCTCTGCGTTGCCGCAGGTCCAGCAATCGACGACGACAAGGCTGCTTCTGGTGGTGATGGTGACCACAACTCTTCCTCTTCATGCTTATCTACGGCCTGATCCAGCACTCTTCGCAGGGCACGCTCCAGAAAAAACGCATATGGGATGAGGTCAATGATGTTGCCTTGGGTTTGACTGACCAGGTTTGTCACCTTCGCAAAAGGACGCATGAGCCTACATTAGCGTTCAGTAACGCGGCCAAAAAATACCCAGCTCCGCAGAGGCTGTTCTTAACAGTTTAATCTCTGTTTTGTCCCCTATCAGGGGCCGGTGTATGGAATAGATTTTAAGAACCAGGAGATGGAAAAAGATGCTTGGTCGGTCCTCTTACTTCCAATTTGGGACACTGCGTGTGCGCCGTGCAATGTACTGTGCAATCCCAAAATGAGTGATATGTTAAGTAGTACTATTCCTATCAGTTTAATCCCTGTTATGTCCCCTATCAGGGGACGTGTATGGAATAGATTTTAGGAACCGGGAGATGGAAAAAGATGCTTGGTTGGTCCTGCTACTTCCAATTTGGGGCACTGCGCGTACGCCGTGCAATGTACTGTGCCACCAGATATGAGTGGTGTGTTAAGTAGTACTATTCCTATCAGTATGGAATAGATTTTAGAAAACCGCAAAGAGTTGTTAATAGTTGACACACTCATGACATAAATTTTATTCCTCTGTGCGTCAATCTTGGTGTAGTGATGACTGTGCTCGTGCGCACGTTTGGGAGATTGCAGGCAATGGGGGTTTTTCAAAGCCTATGGTTGTGCTGAGGTAGTTCAGTGACAGTTAAGTGACCCAGAAAACAATGATTCTGCAGTGTGGGCCCATTGTTGGCCTAGTAGGCTTTAATGATCACCTTAGATGATCACAAAGAAAATGAATGTTTTTTCTATGCAAAATTATCCAGCCGATCGCTTTTGGTCTGTTCACAATGAAGCAACGACCTTATCATCTGAGGTGTGCCAACATTGCCAACACACTCATAGAGGTGATCGCTTCATTGTGATACGCAAGCCCCTTCACCACAACAAGGTAACGATCACGAAGGGGAATTGACACGTGTGTGCCTTTTTTTTTGTTTTGTTTTTGCAGCCACAGTGCAGCACCAGAGGCCAGAAAAATTAGGCATGTACACATGCCTGAAAAATTTGGTATTGTTGCAGCCGCTGCTGTAGCAGCTGCCATAAAAATTGATGTTTTCCAGGCAGAAAGTGCACTAAAACATTGCGGCTTGAACCCTAGTTGGTGTCGGATAAGTCACGCAAGTCATCCTGCATGCAGAGATAAAATACAGCAGCGTGTGGACCATTTTTAGCCCAAGGCAGCTCATCTTATCAGGCCTTTTTTAGTCAAATGTATCGCTCACTGTCAGTCCCTTCGGGATCCATGCCTCATTCATTTTAATAAAGGTGAGGTAATCTAGACTTTTTTGACCTAGGCGACTTCTCTTCTCAGTGACAATACCTCCTGATGCGCTGAAGGTCCTTTCTGACAGGACACTTGAAGCGGGGCAGGCCATAAGTTCTATCGCAAATTGGGATAGCTCAGGCCACAGGTCAAGCCTGCACACCCAGTAGTCAAGGGGTTCACCGGTCCTCAGAGTGTCGATATCTGCAGTTAAGGCGAGGTAGTCTGCTACCTGTCGGTCGAGGGTGGACCCCGAATGGCTGTGGCGATGCGTAGGACTTAAAAAGCTCTGCATGTCCTCCACCAACAACACATCTGTAAAGCGTCCTGTCCTTGCCGGCGTGGTCATGGTAGGAGAAGGATTACTTTCACCTCTTCCCCTGTTAGATTCCCGTTGTGCTGTGACATCCCCCTTTTACGCTGTGTAAAGCATACTTTTTAATTAATTTTGGAACTGCTGCATCCTTTCCGACTAATTCGGTAACATTTCAGGCACTTTCTGCTTATACCGGGGGTCTAGTAGCATGGTCACCCAGTACAGGTCGTTCTCCTTCAGCCTTTTTATACGAGGGTCCCTCAACAGGCACGACAGCATGAAAGACCCCATTTGCACAAGGTTGGATGCTGAGCTACTCATGTCCCGTTCCTCGTCCTCACTGATCTCACTGAAGGTCTGTTCTTCCCCCCAGCCATGTACAACACCACGGGTACCAGATAGGTGACAATGAGCACCCTGGGATGCCTGCTGTGGTCGGTCTTCCTCCTCCTCAAAGCCACATTCCTCCTCTGACTCCTCTTCCTCAGACTCCTCTTCCAGCGTTGCCGCAGGTCCAGCAAGCGATGCTGATAAGGCTGTTTCTGGTGGTGATGGTGACCACAACTCTTCCTCTTCACGCTCATCTACGGCCTGATCCAGCACTTTTCGCAGGGCACGCTCCAGGAAGAAAACAAATGGGATGATGTCGCTGCTGGTGCCTTCAGTGCGACTGACTATGTTTGTCACCTCCTCAAAAAGACGCATGAGCCTACAGGCATTGCGCATGAGCGTCCAGTAACGTGGCAAAAAAAGTTCCCAGCTCCGCAGAAGCTGTCCTAGCACCCCGGTCATACAAATACTCGTTGACAGCTTTTTCTTGTTGGAGCAGGCGGTCGAACATTAGGAGTGTTGAATTCCAACGCGTCGGGCTGTCGCAAATCAAGCGCCTCACTGGCATGTTGTTTCGCCGCTGAATATCTGAAAAGTGCGCCATGGCCGTGTAGGAACGCCTGAAATGGCCACACACCTTCATGGCCTGCTTGAGGACGTCCTGTAAGCCTGGGTACTTATGCACAAAGCATTGCACGATCAGATTACACACATGTGCCATGCACGGCACATGTGTCAACTTGCCCAATTTCAATGCTGCCAACAAATTGCTTCCGTTGTCACACACCACTTTGCCGATCTCCAGTTGGTGCGGAGTCAGCCACTGATCCACCTGTGCGTTCAGGGCGGACAGGAGTGCTGGTCCGGTGTGACTCTCTGCTTTCAGGCAAGTCAACCCCAAGACGGCGTGACACTGTCGTATCCGAAGTGTGGAATAGCCCCTGGGGAGCTGGGGGGGGTGCAGTTGATGTGGAGCAAGACGCAGCAGCAGAAGAGGACTCAGCCGAGGAGGTTAGCGAAGAGGATGGAGTAGGAGGAGTAGAGGAGGTGGCAGCAGGCCTGCCTGCAAGTCGAGGTGGTGTCACCAACCCCTCTGCAGAGCCACGCATTCCATGCTTGGCAGCCTTCAGCAGGTTTACCCAATGCGCAGTGTACGTGATATACCTGCCCTGACCGTGCTTTGCAGACCAGGTATTAGTGGTCAGATGGACCCTTGGTGCAACACTGTGTGCCAATCATGCCATGACTTCCTTTTCCACAATAGAGTACAGGTTGGGGATTGCCTTTTGTGAAAAGAAATTTCGGCCGGGTACCTTCCACTGCGGTATCCCAATAGCTACAAATTTTTTGAAGGCCTCTGACTCCACCAGCTTGTATGGTAAAAGCTGGCAGGCTAAGAGTTCCGACAAGCCAGCTGTCAGACGCCGGGCAAGGGGGTGACTCTGTGACATTGGCTTCTTACACTCAAACATGTCCTTGACAGACACCTGACTGTGGGCAGATGAGCAGGAACTGCTCAAGGTGAGAGGCGGAGTGGCGGGTGGTTGAGAGGGGGCAAGGAGGACAGCAGTGGTTGACGTGGCTGAAGATGCTGGACCAGGAGGAGGATGGTGGCTTTGAGTTTGTGTGCTGCTTGTACTCGTCATCATGTGTTGATCCCATTAGCGTTTGTGATGTGAGATCATGTGCCTTCGCAAAGCAGTTGTACCTAGGTGGGTGTTGGACTTCCCACGACTCAGTTTCTTTTGGCACAGGTTGCAAATGGCATCGCTGTTATCAGAGGCAGACACACAAAAAAAATGCCACACTGCTGAGCTTTACAATGACGGCATTCTGGTGGTGGCAACAGCATGCGTTGATTGACGTGCTGTCTGGCTGACCCCGGGTGCCGATACATGCTGTCTGACTGTGCCACTAGCTTTTTGCGATGACCTCCCCCTGCTTATAACTCGTCTCCTCCTCCTCTCTGTCTCCCCATCTGAACTTTCCCCCTGTTCTTCTTCTCTTCGAGCGGGCACCCAGGTGACATCCACGGACACATCATCATCATCAACCGCTTCACTTGTATCTGACAACTCAGCAAAGGAAGCAGCAACGGGTACAACATCATCATCACACCGTACGTCCATGTGTGTAATGCTGCCTGACTGAGACATATCCCTGTTATCTACATCCTCTGGCAATAATGGTTGCGCATCACTCATTTCTTCCAACTGATGTATAAATAACTCCTCTGCCAGATCAAGTGAAGCAGCTGTGGTGCTAGTGTTGGTGGTGGCTGTAGGCGGGTGAGTGGTAACTTGAGAGGTGCCCGAAGCTGAGCTGTAGGAGGATGGTGCGTCAAGGAGCGGAAGCTGGAGAAGATTGGGTGTCCTGTGTTAGCCAGTCAACTATGTTCTCAGAACTTTTCGAGTTCAGGGTACGTGGCCTCTGAACACTGGGCATTATTCTAGGACCAAAGGAAATCACAGCACCACAACCACGACGGCCCCTGCGGGGTGGCCTGCCTCTGCCTGTCATTTTGTTTTAGATTAGTTGTACTATCAGTGCAAGCTACTGTGACACCAGATATGAGTGGTGGCACTGTGCACTGGCAGTAGTTGGCACAGTACATGCTGACGCTGTATGCCTGACACACACGCTTGCAGGCAACTAACTGCAATTATATTACAGTCAAAATTTTATTTTATTTTTTTATGTAATCTACTGTGAAAACCAGATATGAGTGGTGTCACTGTGCACTGGCGATAGCTGGCACACATGCTTGCAGGCAACTAACTGCAATTATATTACAGTCAAAATTGTTTTATTTTTTTATGTAATCTACTGTGACACCAGATATGAGTGGTGTCATTGTGCACTGGCAGTAGTTGGCACACACGCTTGCAGGCAACTAACTGCAATTATATTACAGTCAAAATTGTTTTTGTTTTTTAAATGTAATCTACTGTCACACCAGATATGAGTGGTGTCACTGTGCACTGGCAGTAGTTGGCACACACGCTTGCAGGCAACTAACTGCAATTATATTACAGTTAAAAAAATTTTTTTTTTTTTTGTGTGTTGGCACTGTGCACTGGCAGTAGTTGGCACAGTACACGCTGACGCTGTAGGCCTGACACACAAGCTTGCAGCCAAGTAACTGCAATTATATTACAGTCAAAATTACTTTTTTTTTTTTTATGTAATCTACTGTGACACCAGATATGAGTGATGGCACTGTGCACTGGCAGTAGTTGGCAAAGTACATGCTGACGCTGTAGGCCTGACACACACGCTTGCAGGCAACTAACTGCAATTATATTACAGTCAAAATTGCTGGTTTTTTTTAAATGTAATCTACTGTGACACCAGATATGAGTGGCACTGATGGCACTGTGCACTGGCAGTAGTTGGCACAGTGCACGCTGTATGCCTGACACACATGCTTGCAGGCAACTAACTGCAATTATATTACAGTCAAAAAAGGTGTTTTTTTTACATGTAATCTACTGTGACACCAGATATGAGTTGCACTGGTGGCACTGTGCACTGGCAGTAGTTGGCACAGTACACACTGTAGGCCTGACACACACGCTTGCAGGCAACTAACTGCAATTATATTACAGTCAAAATGTTTTTTTTTTATTTTTTTAAATGTAATCTACTGTGACACCAGATATGAGTGGTGTCACTGTGCACTGGCAGTAGTTGGCACACACGGTTGCAGGCAACTAACTGCAATTATATTACAGTCAAAATTGCAGTCTTTTTTTTTTATGTAATCTACTGTGACACCAGATATGAGTGGTGGCACTGTGCACTGGCAGTAGTTGGCACAGTACACGCTGACGCTGTAGCCCTGACACACACGCTTGCAGCTAAGTAACTGCAATTATATTACAGTCAAAATTGCTTCTTTTTTTTTAATGCAATCTACTGTGACACCAGATATGAGTGATGGCACTGTGCACTGGCAGTAGTTGGCAAAGTACACGCTGACGCTGTAGGCCTGACACACACGCTTGCAGGCAACTAACTGCAATTATATTACAGTCAAAATTGCATTTTTTTTTTTAATGTAATCTACTGTGACACCAGATATGAGTGGCACTGATGGCACTGTGCACTGGCAGTAGTTGGCACAGTGCACGCTGTAGGCCTGACACACATGCTTGCAGGCAACTAACTGCAATTATATTACAGTCAAAATTGCAGTCTTTTTTTTAAAATGCAAGCTACTGTGACACCAGATATGAGTGGTGGCACTGGGCAAGTGGGCACAGCATACGCTGTGGGCCTGACACACACGCTGGCAGGCAACTGCAATTAGATTACAGAGGAAAAAAAAAAACAGACTGATGTACTGGCCCTAAAAAGGGCTTTTTGGGGTGCTGTCAGGATGCTGTCCTTACAGCAGATCAGATGAGTCTTTCAGGACTGGAGTGGACATTGAATACACTGGCCTAGCTATCGATTTCCCTATTAAATCAGCACTGTCCCTCCTCTCACTAACACTGCAGCTTCCGAATGAATCTAAGATGGATGCTGTCCTTGCTTTTTGCTAGGAGGTGGGAGGAAGGGTATGCTGCTGATTGGCTGGAATGTGTCTGCTGACTGTGATGTACAGGGTCAAAGTTTGCTCAATGATGACAAATAGGGGGCGGACCGAACATCGCATATGTTCGCCCGCCGCGGCGAACAAGCGATGTTCACCGGGAACTGTTCGCCGGCGAATAGTTCGGGACATCTCTATTCATTGGAGGATATGTCACAATAATGTCATTACTTGCATGTTAACCTTGAGTGTGCAGTGGTATTTCTCTTGCTATTGTTTATTTGGATAATTTCCACTCCAATGAAGCACCTCACAGATTGGACAGTTTACCATTAAAATGAACCAGGCATGGATCCCACGGGACTTTTCCATACCTTGGGTAGGGTACAGATGTATACCAGCCGCACCCAGCCATTGTTATACTCCATGCAGTTTGTTTGTTCTGTTTGCTATTTCCCAACTGCATCCCCAACTAAAAAATAAATAAATTGAAAATAAAAATAAAAATTATATTTAAAAAAAACACTCAAACAGTGTTGGCTACCTCCTCCGCCTCTTCCACCTACACCGCCATGTCACCCTCCACCTCCACTCGGAACTCCACCTCCTGGTTCAAGATTATTATTTGTTATATTGGCAGAGTAGACAAGTATACTGGCAGCACCCAGCCACTGTCATTTTCCAATGTTTTGGGGCTTCCCCAATATAAAAAAAATAGAATATTTAAGAAAAAAAACACAAAAACAGTTTTAACTACCTGCTATGCCTCTTCCACCTACACCGCTACGTCCACGACCTTCTCAACCCTCCTACTCCACTTGGACCTCCACCTCCTGGTTCAAGGATATTATTTAAAAAAATTTTCTATTCTATGGTATTTTAATTAATTTCCCTATTCACATTTGTTTGCAGGGCAATTGCTCTTACCCCCATTCTGTTTCCTTTTGCAGTCCTTTAGCCTTTACTACGACTATTTTACAGCACCAAAGTTTGGGTCCCTATTGACTTCTTTGGGGTTCTGGTTCAGGGTCCAGTTCGGGTACCAGAACCGAACTTTGAACTAAAGTTCGGTCTAAACCCGTCGAACCTGACCATCCATGGGTCTACTCATCCCTAGTCACGAGATTTCACACAATGTCTAAAATCAAGATGACCGCGGCGAACTCTCTGCAAGCAAATGTATAAGGTGAGTGTGTATTTTTTTGTTAACCAGATTAACCCCTAAAAAAAGCTTCAGATGCTGCAATTAGCGATTAACATAGCATTTGAGGGGTTCAATGATGAGAGGCGGCAAGATTGCCGTTCCTCATCAGTGCGCCCTCTACATACAAAGAAATGTGCTTTGTAACAAAATAATTTGTCACAAAACAAATTTCTTTGCGAAATTCAGCGAAGCAGCCGAATCAAATTTTTCATAACTTCGCTCATTACTAGTTCCTACTACATATTTTATACCTCGTACCTAACATATGAATACACTGCTTTATATGCTGTATATCTGTACACCCTGTGTCTAATATACAGTGGGGGAAATAATTATTTGACCCCTCACTGATTTTGTAAGTTTGTCCAATGACAAAGAAATGAAAAGTCTCAGAACAGTATCATTTCAATGGTAGGTTTATTGTAACAGTGGCAGATAGCACATCAAAAGGAAAATCGAAAAAATAACTAAATAAAAGATAGCAACTGATTTGCATTTCATTGAGTGAAATAAGTATTTGAACCCTCTAACAAAAAAAGACTTAATACTTGGTGGAAAAACCCTTGTTTGCAAGCACAGAGGTCAAACGTTTCTTGTAATTGATGACCAAGTTTGCGCACATTTTAGGAGGAATGTTGGTCCACTCCTCTTTGCAGATCATCTCTAAATCCCTAAGGTTTCGAGGCTGTCTCTGTGCAACTCTGAGCTTGAGCTCCCTCCATAGGTTTTCGATTGGATTAAGGTCCGGAGACTGACTAGGCCACTCCATGACCTTAATGTGCTTCTTCTTGAGCCACTCCTTTGTTGCCTTTGCTGTATGTTTTGGGTCATTGTCGTGCTGGAACACCCATCCACGACCCATTTTCAGTTTCCTGGCAGAGGGAAGGAGGTTGTCGCTCAGGATTTCACGATACATGGCTCCGTCCATTTTCCCGTTTATGCGAATAAGTTGTCCTGTGCCCTTAGCAGAAAAACACCCCCAAAGCAAAATGTTTCCACCCCCATGCTTGACGGTGGGGACGGTGTTTTGGGGGTCATAGGCAGCATTTTTCTTCCTCCAAACACAGCGAGTTGAGTTAATGCCAAAGAGCTCTATTTTGGTCTCTTTAGACCACAGCACCTTCTCCCAGTCACTCTCTGAATCATTCAGGTGTTCATTGGCAAACTTCAGACGGGCCTGCACATGTGCCTTCCTGAGCAGGGGGACCTTGCGAGCCCTGCAGGATTTTAATCCATTGCGGTGTAATGTGTTTCCAATGGTTTTCTTGGTGACTGTGGTCCCTGCTAATTTGAGGTCATTAACTAACTCCTCCCGTGTAGTTCTAGGATGCTTTTTCACCTTTCTCAGAACCATTGACACCCCACGAGGTGAGATCTTGCGTGGAGCCCCAGAGCGAGGTCGATTGATGGTCATTTTGTTCTCCTTCCATTTTCGAACAATCGCACCAACAGTTGTCACCTTCTCTCCCAGCTTCTTGCTAATGGTTTTGTAGCCCATTCCAGCCTTGTGCAGGTCTACAATTTTGTCTCTGACATCCTTGGACAGCTCTTTGGTCTTTCCCATGTTGGAGAGTTTGGAGTCTGCTTGATTGATTGATTCTGTGGACAGGTGTCTTTTATACAGGTGACTAGTTAAGACAGGTGTCCTTAATGAGGGTGACTAATTGAGTAGAAGTGTCTAACCACTCTGTGGGAGCCAGAACTCTTAATGGTTGGTAGGGGTTCAAATACTTATTTCACTCAATGAAATGCAAATCAGTTGCTATCTTTTATTTAAAGTTATTTTTTCGATTTTCCTTTTGATGTGCTATCTGCCACTGTTACAATAAACCTACCATTGAAATGATACTGTTCTGAGACTTTTCATTTCTTTGTCATTGGACAAACTTACAAAATCAGTGAGGGGTCAAATAATTATTTCCCCCACTGTACCTCATACCTGATGTATCAGTACTCTGTGTGTATGCTATGTGTCAGGTATGAGGCAGAACAGATGCAGTGAGTACAGATACAGTATGTGCGGACAGTCATATATTATGGTTCCTGTGTGAGGAATATGCAGTATTGAGGGTTTATGTTAAAGTTAGGGTCAATCTTAGTGTTAGGATTAGTATTAGTGTATTAGGGACAGTATTAGGGTTAGGGTCATTATTATGGTTAGGATTAACCCAGGAATGTCAGGAGTGGTGGTAGGTGACGGTCCTCTTTAATTAAGCTGTAATCATTATCAATGCTCCCCTTGTATATTTCATGCTGATGAAAGAGCACCAGCATCATAATGTCAGTGTAATCCTTAATATTTTAAATTCTGTTTATTAACCCGATCTTGTAGCGAGGATAAATGAACCATGGCGCACTCTTCACACATATCCAAAGATATTTTTATTAAAATTCAGAGACATTTTTTTCATAACCACTGCAATCTTCAAAGCAAGGATTACAGTATGCTGAAGGGGCTGTTCTGCTATAGAAAAGATGGATTTGCTGAGTCTATCCAAACCTGCGGTCCTGCTTAGCGGATGCATACAACATAATCATATTTTACATACAACATAATCATCTTATGTATAATGGAGCATAAAAGGAACGCAGCCAATGTATTGTGCTAAAATACCGTATGTTATTCACAATCCCGGATTGAGTTCTGCTTCCCTTCCATATACGTAGTATTGCTTTGTTGTTCTTCTTATACCTTTATAGCCAAAACTAATATGCTAATATTCAGAGGTGTAATTAAAAGGTAAGACCAATGATAGTTTCCACGGCAACCAATCAAAATCCAACCATCATTACGTATAGTGTTGAGCGAATCGAAGCATCCGAAGTGGCCTTCGATCTGAATTTCAGGAAAAACTAGATTTGCTGTGAAACCAAATTTCCTTGTGCTTCGTGGTAAGGATTCAATTTTTCCTAAAATAATGGCTGAAAGTAAAAAAAATTATACTCATTGCATCTACTCGCGGAAAAGGCCACCCGCTCTAGTCTTGATTAAAGAAAACCTGGCAAAGGACCTGCAGCGAGCATGAAGACGTCACCACATGATTGCGCTGGTCGCGTGTGCTTAAATCATTGACGTCACCACTCGCGCCCAGCATGATCACATGGTGACGTCTTCACACTCGCCGCAGATCCTTTGGTAGGTTTTATGCAATCAAGACAGGAGTGGACAGCCTCTCTGTTATCAAGTGGGTGAGGTTAGTATAATCTTCTTTTTTTTTTTTTAACCCCTGAGCACCTGAATGTAATCCATGAACGCAGGATCTGAGAAGATAAATGATGGGGGGGGGGGGGGCTGATTGCCATTCCCCGTCATTACACCCTTTCCCTACAATGGAAAGTGACGTGAAGTTCGGTGAATCTGCCTTATCGAATTTCCCTTGCTTTTCAAGAACTCTGCTCGCTGTTAATCAATTTGAACATTTTTTTGTTTGTATGCAAAATCTACCTCAATCATATGAGGATCACGAAAGGTTTATTCCGAGACTCGCAACCACAAGTTGGGTGTCATGCTTAGGTTACATGCCTTACATGTAACATTTAAAACAAAGTGTTCACTTTGTATTCTCTGTATATACAATGTAATTTCTTAGATAGCCCCTCCCCTAAACCGTTAATAGATCTGCAACAACCACAAAATTGATTCCCTTTGATAATGAACGTGCTTTAAAAAAAATCTATACATTTTAATCCCCATAGTTTCTGTGTGATAGATAAAGAAAAAAAACTATGGAGGGTCAAACTGTCCCACAAGAATAAATGCAAATCACAATGTTGGTGAATCAATTCCTCCTCTCTCATAGAAACATAAAAAAAAAAAGTTAAACTTTAGCGAATAAAAATTAGGATGCATTCACATGACCGCATGGTCGCCGAGTCCTAACTTATTGACTTGAATGGGTCCGCGATCTGCAAAATACGGCAAACGATAGGACATGTTCTATCTTTTGCGATGTGGAAGCATGGACCCGAAAGTACATGAAAGCGCTTTGTAGTGCTAGATCAGTGCCTCCCCTCCGCAAAACATAGGACATGTCTATCACACAGAAACTATGGGGATTAAAATGCTTTTAAAGCACGTTCACTATCAAAGGGAATCGATTTTGTGGTTGTAGCAGATCTATTAACGGTTTAGAGGAGGGGCTTTCTTTCCGTCAGTCTACTCTCAACTGTTCACGAGGTCAGATCTCTGGTGTTATCAGAACATCAACATGTGATGTGCATAAAAACAAACAAATCGAATAAAAAAAAAAATATGTAGAGCTCAATCATAAATTTGGCACCAATAAAAAACTAAAATATCCCAAGAAAAATCTTAAATCACCAATGCGCATTTAAAAAATATATTGTACTTCATACACATTCACATTTATTCATTTCTTGCTGCAGCATAATTCATTTATATCCACACACAGCTAATAACCATGCCCTTATACTTGAAGTACAGACTGCACACAGCTCTGTAAAGCATCCATCCAATTACTCTACAACTTCACACACAGCCAATACAACTGCATCTCAAAGCCGCACCAATTCACATTCCACTGAATGATGTATGGTTCTTATAGCTACACAGCTTTCCTCTGTCCGATATTCCTGAAACCATACAGACACAGCTTTTCTGCAAACAGATACACACACCACACACAGAATTGCAGGTAATCCTATTTCCGCCATTACTTGCCAACATCATCCCGTCTTCACTCTGTAATCAAAACTGCATACTGTTATACTCAATGCACATGTATAATAATTTTTCTTTAAGGCTGGGTTCACACCGTATATCAGCTGCTTAGAAAAGAAGAAAGAAAAATTATTAAATAATTCTCAATTTTCCTGTCTTGTAAAAACGATTGCACATATCACATCACTTACTAAAACACATCCTACATTTCAACAATCTTGGACTCTATGGCCCTAATTTATCACACCTTCACTTCAGAATTCTGCCATCAAAAAGTCACAAAACTTTGGCTTTTGCGACTTTTTGCACTCGCACAAAATTTAGCTACTTTTTTGCATTTTTACACCAATCACTCAATTTTTTTAATGCGGGTGGAAAAGTGGGTGTGGTTAGCTATGTTAATGAGTTCCACTTCTGATTTATCATTGAGATATTTTTTTTTTTTAACCTCTTGGGACATAGGGAGTACAGGTACGCCCTGATGTCCCGGTACTTTAGGACACAGGGCATACCTGTGCGCCCTATGAATTTCCAATCACTGCCGCGCGGCGGGCGGTGATCGGAACTGGGTGCCTGCTGAAATCAATCATCAGGCACCCTGGGACAATGCCGAGGGGGGTCCTGTGACACCTACCCTCGTATCGGCGATCGCTGTGGATTAACCCCTTCTATCCTGCACCGCAAGGTCAGCGGCATAGAAGGGGTTTGTGTTTGAGTGAGCCCATCGAGTCCCCGCGCTGCTGTGGCAGGGACACAATGTCTCAGAAGGCGGCCCGATGCCGTGCAGAGACTACCCAATGCCTTGCATGGCATCGGGACCTGCCTTCTAAGGGAGCCGAGGAGTAGTGATGGACGAACATCTGCCGGGACGGTTCGCGAACGCGATCACGCGAACATGACCAAATGTTTGTGAACCGCAAGTTTGCGGCGGGTCACATTTATTTTAATGGCAGGCAAACCTGAAAAACCTTCAGCTCATATTTGAAGCCAAGAAATAATTACTAGAAGTGCACAAATAGTCCCACAACATGGACAGTGACATACCAGATGTATTATTCGAATTTGCGATCTCCATTCATTTTTATTTAATGCAAAATATCGGCAATATAATTTTCGTGTACGCACATGCGCAAATGCACTACACAGTACCCAAGTGCACTATAAAGAAAGTATATTGGTATATAACACTCCGCTTCAATCATTTTTTAGGGGACGACAACTGGTATATCACACTAGTAGAAATTATTTGTTCCAATAACGCTTGTCCCGCTATATACCTGCAGTATCGCAGCAGAACCGCACACAACTGCCGCACAATACAAATGCACTATAATATACTTTCTAATATAGAAAGTATATTATAACATTGTACAAGGATGGCAATCCATTAGAATATACATGAAGATAAAACATAACCTTTAATAATGTTACTATGAGGGTCCATTCACACATCCATGTGTTTTGCGGATCCGCAAAACACGGACACCGGCAATGTGCAGTCTGCAATTTGTGGACCGCACATCGCCAGCACTATAATAGAAAATGCCTAATCTTGTCTGCAATTGCGGACAAGAATAGGATATGTTCTATTTTTTTCCGCAAACGAAAGCACGGATGTGGATCTGCAAATGCGGATGCGGACAGCACATTCCAGCCCCATTGAAAATAAATGGGTCTGCACCCGTTCCGCAAAATTGCGAAACAGATGCAGACCCATTTTGCGGACGTGTGAATGGAAAAGATATCCCTCAAAATGAATTAAAATTTAATTATTAAAGTTAAGCAAAAAGCATAGATGTGGTCGGCAATAACAAGTGCTCGGCGGCACCAAATTAGAAACCATATGTCCTACCACAATCCGGGGGGTTCCAGTGCACATCAATTAATCCAGGAGGGAAAGCAAAAAAAACATCCATCCCTGGGCTAGATGATGATGTGGTATTGAAGGACAGGGTGGGCAAAAAACTGTCCCTGATGTTGCCCTACAGGGGGGACTATTCTGTCCCTGATAGCCTAACCACAGACCACCCGCCCTGATAAGAGCGACCCCGTCCGGAACCTTACCCTATATAAAAATGGCCCTAGTAATCCCCTAGGCCCCTGACTTCCAGGAGATCACTATATAGATCTATGTGTTTTTAATCATTATAAAAGTATTTTATAAGTATATTGCACCCCTCTGTGTATCACACATATCGATAGCATACTAGTGCTTAAAATGACTTTTGTGCCCCTATTAGCTAGCATTTGGTGTCCCTAACAGCCTGTCCCTGCTCCACACAGCAACCTCTCCCTAGACTGGCAAAACACTGAATGTAAAATGGCGGCCAGATCAGGTTTATTTATAAGGTAGGGGGTATGTCCATGTGCTGAAATGTCTCAATTGGTTGTCCTTTACCACCTGATGCATGTGGTACATATTAGGTATCGCCAAATCCGTAATAACCTGCTCTATAAAAATATCACATGACCTAACCCCTCAGGTGAATACCGTAAAAACAATTAAGTAAAAACGGTGTAAAAAAAGCCAAAGAGTTTTGTTTGGCTGTTAACCCTTGCTTTGTAACTGGAAAAAATTACATACAAATGGAAAATCTGCCAAAAAAGTGAAATTTTGAAATTTAATCTCTATTTTCCATTAATTCTTGTGGAACACTTAAAGGGTTAACAAAGTTTGTAAAATAAGTTTTGAATACCTTGAGGGGTGTAGTTTGTAAAATGGGGTAATTTTTTGGGTGGTTTCTATTATGTAAGCCTCACAAAGTGACTTCAGACCTGAACCGGTCCTGAAAAAGTTGGTTTTAGAAATTTTCGGATTTGCTTCTAAATTTCTAAGCCTTCTAACATCCCCAAAAAATAAAATGGCATTCACAAAATGATCCAAACATGAAGTAGACATATGGGGAATGTAAAGTAATAACTATTTTTGGAGGTATTACTATCTATTATAAAAGTAGAGAAATAGAAATTTGGAAATTTTTCAAAATCTCACTCCAGTAGGAGGATGGAGTAGAAAAAATAGAGTAGCTTCTCTAGACAAATGTGTTAAGTTTAAGCATGAGACAAATTTATCAAGTAACATGAGACATTTGATAAATGTGGCATAAAGTACTCCAATACAGACTCAAGCAAAACTTACTTCAAATTTTCCCTTCATGATAAATTTCCCCTATTTGTTTTACTTCTCATACTCCTTCCCTCTCCCTTCTTCATAGTCACTTTTGCATTGTGAAAAATCCAACATCTCTTATCTAAGGACTGTTTGGGCTTAGAACTATTAAATACCGCTTAACACGTTTTCTCTGTTAAGGTGGGGGATGGAATCAGCCCAAAGCGGCAGCCAGCCCCCCTTTCCTGTCTCTTATCTCCCAAGAATTCTTCCAACCTTCCTGAGACTTAGCAGAGAGAAAAACAGAGCTATATAATCAGACTAGAAGGGTGATTGGACCTTGAAATTCCAAGAGATTTTTCATGGACACATTTCTTCTCTAACATTTGTACTTCATACATTTACCAGACAATACTTACTCTAAACTTTCTCATTAAAATATCTTCTAGTGTAGAAACCAGAAGTATTTCAACAAAGATATTTCCTTACACCGTCATTTTCATATTCTTAGTGCTAGCCACACATCTATTGGCACACACTAGGTACAATACTTTATTCATTATTAATTGACAAACAGCCCCTATTACACCTTCCATCCTTTAGTGCTCTAATCTCTAATGCTATGGCCAGGACTCACACACATAGCATTAGGGCACCAACATTCCTGAACACTTAACACAAGTGCAGTTCTGATCATTGTAGACACTTGGGTGTTTTTGTCTTGCCAGTGTCATAAACAACCATTTTGTTATGGCACTGTTACAAACTCATCAGAACCCCCCTCGACATCACAGTGGCTGTGCTGTCCACAATCTGCAAGCTCTTACTACACAAAGTATTACAGATTTTCACTAGAATCTGCTCAGTTCTGCAACTTCCAAAGAAACTTTACTAGATTCTACCAAGCCTACTATAGCCCCACTCACAGCTCATAGCAGATTTGCATAACATGTGCAACCACTAATAATCCGCCTGCAGATTATTAGAATCCTGCGAATGCCCGGGTTCTCATTCGGAATGGCAGGTCCAAACTACCCTTTCTGTATAACAGCCTAGCAACAATAAGCATATTCATAATTCAAATCCCACCGCTGCCACCAGGTGTAATGTGAATACAGAAGATTTGAGAATGAATACGTTTAAACAGGCAATATTTACATCCTACCTAGGATGAAGTTACAAGTGGAGTTCCCCTAATTGTCGGTACAGACCACAGTTATTCCCATCAGCCCCTTCTCCAGTGTGCATCATGAATGTCTCTGAAATGACTCAGTAATGTAGCCTTATCAGCACAACAGGGGATGGGTACTACATTACAAGGAATTACAAGGAATATCCTTACACAGAAAAAAAAAAACTTACAATACACCCCTTTAAGAATATATTCACACAGTGTTTTTTCTAAATATATTTTTACCAAAGAATGCCAAAAAGCAGTATAACCCCCTTGTGCAAATATACTATACCCTAAGAGAGAGAGAGAGAGGCAAGAGAGGAAGAGAGATTTTATAATTTAACTATTTCAGAAATTGTGAGAAATTTGTGTCCCATGTTTGTTCAGACAAACCCCATTGGTTGGCAACCACAAAAACAACCGCCAGCAAATCCAGATCAAACATTAAAACATAACTTTTACTCAGTGCTAACAGGGGTCTCTCTGTTGATTTATGTTCACCTAGTTACTAACTTTGTTTGTCCAGGTGCTATTTAACTTCCTTGCATCTGGATCTGGTTTTGGTTATCGCCTAGCCATGTCTGATTGACTAGGGTGGAGGTGTCGACTATTGAACCCTTATATATCCAGGCTGTACTCAGTTCTGGTGGTTGAGTATAGCATTTGTTAGGTATATTACCTTCCAGATAGTTAGTATTTTATTCTGGATTCTATAGTTTCTATGTGTTTGGGATTTTTTCTTGCTGTGCAGTTGTATTGTGCAGGTTGATTTGCAGATTTGAATTTGGATATAATTATTTCAGTTTTGCTCAGTTATTCATCCTAATTTCTACCTGTATGCCATACATCAGCTACCCACTTCATTGCTGGATCATCCCCCTCCTTCTTCAACCCTCAGCATTCGGTTCCTGTCATCCACCGGTGAGTTTGTTTCAGTATCTAGTTTTCTGCCAGTGCTGGTACGTGCTTCATATATGTTTGCAGCCAGCCAGTCGCAGGGGCAATACGTGAGGTGCACGGTGGACCGATGAGGGGCCAAATAGTATAACACACAGTTCATCAGTTTACTCACTGTTAGCAGATAGCCTCCCTGGGCTGGCAGCACAGTGTTGAGGTGGACAGCACAAAATCCTCCGGGACACGCTCTGTGGTAGGAAGCATCAGCCAAGATTGTGGTTGAGGTGCCCTTGATGTTAGGGGTGCTTGTTGCGGCTGAGTCCCTTGATGGTTTTTGTTGTGACGTCAGTACCGTTAATGGTGGTACAACCATAGGTAGTAATAATGATGACAAGACAATGGTAAGATGCAACTCACAACTTTTACTTTGGATGTCTTTTAGTTGCAGCAGTACAATTATGCAGTCTCTAGTTGGTACAGAGTTAATTCTGCAAATCCACTGTTTTAGGCTTGTCAGGTTTCTTGGGTTTCTTTGGAGCAGTGGGTTAGGTGTACCTGGTTCTTTTAGATGCTTTGGATCCTATTCCTTGTCTTTCCCTACAAGCTGAATATCTTGGACAGGAAAACTCAACTGTCTTAGAAGTTTGGTGTGGCTGCCTGAAGCTATAAAACCTCCACCATGCCAAGGTGTCTGTGGCCTTCAATAATGGCTCTTATCACCGATGAATTCCTAGGAATGGTTGTTTCTTTTCCAGGGAGGCAAACTCTTCTCCTACTGGTCAGGGATGCAAGTCTATAGTCCGGCCACAGAAGGAAAACGCTCTTCTGCGCCTAACATCTGAGTATCACCTACTAGCGAAGTTGGCTCCACTCATTAATCTGTTTTGCGAATTCTTCACTCTATCTTTCCTCCCACTAATTTGATCTGACTACCTCAGATCTGCTCTTTTCTGACTACATTTTCAACTGCCTAACCTCAACTCCCTCCTGGTCTCAACTCCTCTGTACTCTGATCTGCCTCGACTAATCTGTCTCACTAGGCCTGACCTAGATATATATAAGGCCTGAACTATAGCCCCATCTAGTGGCGGGATGTATAAATTACACCTAATAGGCCTGTTAACAGGGATTTTACAGATACATTCATGCAAAATCATACATTATAACCTAGTACTTTTGACAAAGTAAAAAGTGCTTTTAAACAGTGCCCACACACACGTAGTGGGACGCTGCATGTTGTTTTCTAACTGTCTAGGTGTTGTGCAGTTCTGCCTACTATAAGTCTACATTTTTAGAATTTCAGGAAGACGCCATAGGTGAAGTCCAGGTTTGTGGTCTTGTGCACAACAAGCGTGGCTACTCTTAAAGCATACTATCTAACTAAGTGGGGATGGCAGAGTAACACTGTTGAGGATTAGTGTTGATCACGAATATTCGAATTTCGAATTTTTAGCGCGATTATAGGCACTTTGAAAATTCGCGAATATTTCAAATATAGTGATATATATTCATAATTTCGAATATTCGGTTTTTTTTTAATCAGTACACATGATCCCTCCCTGCTTCTAGCTTGTGGGCCAATGAAAAGGCTGCAGTATATTTGACTTAAGGAGTAGTGTTGTTTTCGTAATACGAAATTCTTATTGCAAATTTTTCAACTTACAACTATTAGACAAAAAAGATTATAGCACTATATTTGCTAAATTGCTCTATATTCGATAATTTTTTTCGAATATTCGCTATATTGCTATAACTTTGTTTTTTTTAATTTTCGTAATATTCTAAAACAAGAATATATAGTAATATAGCGAATATTCGAAAAAAAACGAATATAGAGCAATTTAGCTAATATATTGCTATAATCTTCTTTGTCTAATAGTTGTAATTTTTGTCTCATCTGAAGTTCAGATTGGAAAAAAATTACAACTATAAAAAAAAAAGATTATAGCACTATATTAGCTAAATTGCTCTATATTCGGTTTTTTTTCGGAAAATTCGCTATATTGCTATATATTCTGGTTTTAAAATATTACGAATATTCGAAAAAACTAAGTTATAGCAATATAGCGAATATTCGAAAAAAAACAAATATAGAGAAATTTAACTAATATAGTGCTATAATCTTTTTTTTATAGTTGTAATTTTTTTCCAATCTGAACTTCAGATGAGAAAAAATTACAACTATTAGACAAAGAAGATTATAGCAATATATCAGCTAAATTGCTCTATATTTGTTTTTTTTCGAATATTCGCTATATTGCTATAACTTAGTTTTTTCGAATATTCGTAATATTTTAAAACCAGAATATATAGCAATATAGCGAATTTTCCGAAAAAAAACCGAATATAGAGCAATTTAGCTAATATAGTGCTATAATCTTTTTTTTTTATAGTTGTAATTTTTTTCCAATCTGAACTTCAGATGAGACAAAAATTACAACTATTAGACAAAGAAGATTATAGCAATATATTAGCTAAATTGCTCTATATTCGTTTTTTTTTTTGAATATTTGCTATATTGCTATATATTCTTGTTCTAGAAAATTAAGAATATTCAAAAAAACTAAGTTATAGCAATATAGCGAATATTCGAAGAAAGAAAAATCGAATATAGAGCAATTTAGCTAATATAGTGCTATAATCTTCTTTGTCTAATAGTTGTACGTTGAAAAATTTGCAATAAAAAATTGTTATTACGAAAATTCGAATTTCAAAAATTTGCATATTGCAAAATCATTACCTTGCAGATTTTTCAAGCAAAAAAAATCGTAGAATATAACGAATATTCAAATTTGCTAATATTCGATGAATATTATACAAAATATTCGCAAAATATCTCGAATTCGAATATGACCCCTGCAGCTCATCACTATTGAGGATGACTTCCTACAATGGGGCTAACCTACTAGTACTGTAATCACTCTTAATTTATATCAGTAGTAGGGCAAACATTAGGAGCAGCGGCAAACATTTAGCATTTATTGCTATATGCTACGTGTAATTGTGCACCAATCTGTAATTAAAAAAAAATTAGAATATAAAGTGATGCAAAAAAGGGGGTTATATCAAATTAATACAATTTGTTTAGGGGAAATACACAGAATGGTTTTAAGGTCTTATTCACATGGAGCAGTTTTTTCTGCACCAGTACAGGATAATAACTGGATGCACAAGTCTATCAGTTCTACTTCTCCTCCCTTTAGGATCCCTTGCTGGCTTTGGTTAATTAAATTAAATTAAATGCATTAAAGGCTTCATTGCATGTGCAAAACCGAAAACAGAGATTATTACAGACAAGAATAAATAAAAGACATTAACACCCCCCTGCAATTCTCATTTATATTCCAGAGTCTGACTTTGTGTTTGCCCCTCAATACTGTATTCCAAAGCAGTGCAATTCCAGGCTGTATGAGGTCAGCATTGACTGTTTCAGATCTTGTTCTTGGGGACAATGTATTACGTAGGTTAGGTCATGAAGACTCAAAATCGTTAAGTTAAAACAATGTGAATCACCCAGAGGCTTGAAATCCAGCCAGTTTTGTTCAATTATTCTTAAACAGCCAAGTCAATAAAACTTAATTGTGTTATCACATTAAAGGGGTACGGTTAAACAGACTGTATATTATTGATCTCGCCTGACCAGCCTTTTACATTCATAGCAGATTTTGTTTGACTTGAGCATGCTCTATGTTAATTAGATGCAAGCTCAACAGATTGACTTTGGAATGTGTAAATATAATATTTTTAATGTTTTGGTTCACCTTTCATTATGCACCTGTCAGTTATCCTCTACCAGCCAAATTGGGGGTGCAGAGGAAGCAGTTGTGCTTCGCCCTGGTGCCTAAAGGGGCCAAAATGGCCTTCTGTGGCCTATTTCACGCATCCTTGATGATTACATCTAGTGTCGAATGAATTCGATCCAAAGTTTATTTAAAATTTGATTCTCCACAGATCCAAATTTTCTTGTGTTTCTTGGTAACAAATAATTTTTCCTAAAATCGTGGCTAGAGTTGTCTTAGAACAGAAAAAAATAAAATATATAAATAATTATATATATATATATATATATATATATATATATATATATATATATATACACACACACACACCGTATTTTTCGCTCTATAAGCCCATAAGATGCATCTAGGTTTTTGATGTGGAAAATAAGAAAAAAATATTTGGAACCAAAATGTGTGCTTTTAATGGGTTTTGAACTAATGGTGGTCTGTGGATGGCACTATTATGGGGGATCTGTGGATGGCACTGTTATAGGGGATCTGTGGATGGCACTGTTATAGGGGATCTGTGGATGGCACTGTTATGGGGAGGGGGATCTGTGGATGGCACTGTTATGGGGAGAAGGATCTGTGGATGACACTGTTATGGGGGGATCTGTGGATGACACATATATAGCATCTTATGCTATATATGTGTCATACACAGATTCCCCCCCATAACAGTGTCCCCAATATACCCTCTCACAGCAGTATTCATATGTAAACTGTAATCCTTAACCTTTTCTTAACTTTAGTTACAGTAGCGCTATCCCATACCATAGCAGGCAGTGTACGACACTAACTCACGTCACGCGCCTGCTCCGCACGGTTCATTAATGAAGCAGGCGGAGCAGGCACATGACGTGAGTGAGTGATGTTACAGCTGGTGACACATCCCTCTCCCCCAATTTTGGGTGGGAGGGATGCGTCTTATGGGGCGAAAAATATGGTGTACTCATAGAATCCACTTGCTCGCTCAGAGGCAGAGTGGAAGTACTTGTGCTGAGCGTTATGATGTGACCAGTTGCTTCCAGTGTGATTACATGATGCGTAACCACCGACGATGTCACCACGTGATCACACTGGGAGTGCACTGTGACGTCATCATGCTCAGGACAGGTTCTTTGGTAGTTATTTTTCACTCAAATAGAGGATTGGACTGTCCTTGTGCGAGCAAGTGGGTGAGGTGAGTGCATTTTTTTGTTTTTAAACCCAAAAGGCCATATTGCACTACAGTATTACCGTTTTTAAAAGCCGTTAGATAGGTGCACTTCTGTCTAAGTGGCTGTTTAAACGGTCCCATTTATTGATACGCTGAATAGGTATTGTCTATAAATGGAGACAGTTCAGCACTGCTGCTACTCTCCCTAGGAGTGGCCGTCCTGTAAAGATGACTGCAAGAGCACAGCGCAGACTGCTCAATGAGGTGAAGAAGAATCCTAGAGTGTCAGCTAAAGACTTACAAAAGTCTCTGGCATATGCTAACATCCCTGTTAGCGAATCTACGATACGTAAAACACTAAACAAGAATGGATTTCATGGGAGGATACCACAGAGGAAGACACTGCTGTCCAAAAAAAAAACATTGCTGCATGTTTACAGTTTGCACAAGAGCACCTGGATGTTCCAAAGCAGTACTGGCAAAATATTCTGTGGACAGATGAAACCAAAGTTGAGTTCTTTGGAAGAAACATAATGTGTGGAGAAGAAGAGGCACAGCACACCAACATCAAAACCTCATCCCAACTGTGAAGTATGGTGGTGGGGGCATCATGGTTTGGGGCTGCTTTGCTGCGTCAGGGCTTGGACGGATTGCTATCATCGAAGGAAAAATTAATTCCCAAGTTTATCAAGACATTTTGCAGTAGAACTTAAGGCCATCTGTCCACCAGCTGAAGCTCAACAGAAGATGGGTGTTGCAACAAGACAACGACTCAAAGCATAGAAGTAAATCAACAACATAATGGCTTAAGAAGAAAATAAGCCTTCTAAAGTGGCAGAGTCAGAGTCCTGACCTCAACCTGATTGAGATGCTGTGGCATGACCTCAAGAAAACGATTCACACCAGACATCCCAAGAATATTGCTGAACTGAAACAGTTCTGTAAAGAGGAATAGTCAAGAATTACTCCTGACCGTTGTGCACGTCTGATCTGGAACTACAGGAAATGTGGTTTGGTTGAAGTTATTGCTGCCAAAGGAGGTTTAACCAGTTATTCACTCTAAGGGTTCACATACTTTTTCCACCTGCACTGTGAATGTTTATATGTTGTTATCAATAAAAACATGATAACATATAATTCTTTGTGTGTTATTAGTTTAAGCAGACTTTGATTGTCTATTGTTGTGACTTAGATGAAGATCAGATCACATTTTATGACCAATTTGTTCATAAATCCATATCATTTCAAAGGGTTCACTTTTTCTTGCAACTGTATCTCCCCACAGAAACCAAGTAACGGTACCATGCTTGGACTCAATTGGTAGCCGTAACCCAGGCGGATCCATTGGTCCAAGAACCACCTCCCTGTGACATTCTGGTCTGGAGACATGAGCTCTAATTGGTTTTGTAGCTCATGTGCTGCCAGCCCAGCAGAGGGGGGGAGGGGCTGGCTACAGGTTAAACGGCTTGTGCCAGCAAGCGGGCATGTCTTTCTCTGAAAGGAGGTCACATCGTGCCATGTGCTTGGAAAGACCTGGAAACTGCTGACATCACTGCCCCCACGTGACCACAGCCAAGGACTATTACACCATCATAACCCAAAGGAACATTCATCTACCCAGGAAACTGACTTGTACTCTGTGTAATCCTGTTTGTACCATATTACCTGTATTTGTAACCACAGACCACTGTATATATTCCTTGTGTATATTGTGTTCTCTAGTGTGCCCTTAAGGTGATTAAATATATAATTTAATCTTGTGCTGTCTTGTATCTCAATTATGAATCCCCACATCCGTGTTTTTCAGCCTAGTTATAAGCTAGTTATAAGCTACCCGTTAGCAGACCGGGCTTATATCAAATGAGAAGCTGGTGGCAGATTTCCCAGGCTGAGGAAGCGCTGTTTCACTGGGGCAGTGACCAGGCTCCCTCAGCTTGTTGCCTCTCTGTGCCCGTGTGGACAGGATAAGTTGTGTAAACTGTAAGAAGCTGACCTTACATGGTCCTCCAGGAGGGCGTAACGTCACGTCTTGGTAACCAGTGACCATACCAGTATCTCGTGAGCTCAACATAGTTGAAGTCCGGCGTCAGTCGGGGCACGAGAGGTGTGGTATCCCTCACACAGCCCTGTACCTCATATGGATCCAGACATCTCCTTATTCATTGCTCTGCTAGATTTGTATCAAGGACAGCTCAAAGGGAGTGCCTTTTCTGCTGCAGATCATGGGGCGTGTCCATGATCTCCCTATCACAGCTCAGGAGGCAGTTGACAGATGAAATTGAGCATGTGCAGCCATCTCAGTGAGCAGGTCAAAGAAATAAGAAAAATAACAAACAGGTGGCGCTATACAGATATATTTTATTGAATAATTTTGTAGCTATATTCCATTTTTAATTACATATAACTACTAAAGTAATCAGATCCAGGTGCTGGTTTGACAACTGTTGAATATTTTTTGTGGGACAACCCCTTTAATACAGCAATTCATGATGAATTAATTTGTAACTAATCAAATTTCTTGTTGAATTTTTCAAAACTTCGCTAATCTCTAATGACATCCTGACAAGAAATACCTCTGTGCTTTTACTGCTACCTGTACTGCAACTGTCAACATCAACTCAGTAAGGGGACTTTATCACAACCAACAGGTCTGTTCATTGCCTCCACAATCTACTGGCTCTCCATCCATACTCCTGCCTTGCACCCTGGCTGCCAACTGATCAACATCATGGGCAGCCCCCTTAGCACCAGGCATAAGCCCCATTAATAAGGCGTTCCCTATCATTGCATGGGGCTAGGGAGTGCCAGGGTGGAGATTGTGAACTGTGATTATTACTTTCACCATTGGAGCGGCTACCACTCCCTTCATCTTTGCCTCCCCTGCAGGTCACTGCAGATGATAGGAACTGTAAAACTAAACCTAGAAAAATGAATACTTTTATTCAGAATAATGGGGACTCTGTGCAACTGCATAATCTTTGCTGCTGGATCCTAAAAAGGAAAAGGTCCAAACTTCCCACTGTCCAAGTAAATATAAATACCGGATCTGCTCTGATACTTTGGAACAACTGAACTGTCTGGTGTGAACTGTTTACAATCCAGGTGGACGCCTAGCAGGGTTAGTGCCTCAGTTCACACCCTCCTTGTTTCTTTCTCCTGGGTCACAGACTGCCGGCAATCCTGCTTCTCTGTGTTGTGGTCCTAGTGAACAATCGTAGCACGAATAGTAAAGTTCCACAAGCACAGATTGCTCAGAATAGATATTTATTTACTTATAAGATCACTGTCAACAAATCGCATATAAAACTCCACTTGAAAACGCACAATAGCAGTTTCCCCACATCGACATAAAACTTCCCTAAAAAGCCAGACCCAGGCTTCGCTCTGCTTCATCAGGGGCAAAAAGAATCCGAGGCCTTCCACAGCTGTGTTCCTAGGAACATAGAGAATCTCCTATAGGCTCCAATAGTAATTCATTATAGTCTATGGGAGTAGCGATTAGATGATCGCGTGTCAAAGTCCCCTAGTGAAAGTTTATACACTGAGAAAAAAAAAGTTTTTAAAAGTTTTTCAAAATAAAAGAATATCTAAAAATTCTAATCACCCCTTTTCCTAACATTTAAAATTAAAAAAATATATCAAAGGCATCACTAAGTCCCAAAATGCCAGTATGATCAAAACATAAAAATAATTATTCCGTATGGTGTAAAAAAAAAGATAAAAATGGGTGATTTGAAGTTTTTTGGTCATTTCACTTTACAAAAAGTAATGAAAAGTCACATACTGTTCAAACTGGAATCAATAAAAACTACAGATTGCCTCACAAAAAATTATCCCCACACAACTCTGTAGATGCAAATTTTAAAAAGTTACTGAGGTCAGAAAATGAAGATGCTTTTTTAAGAATTAAAACACAGGAAAGACTATTAAAATGTGGCATCTCTGTGATAGCTCTGACCCAGAGAATGAAGGTAGCATCTCAGTTTTAGTACACAGGAAATGCTGTAAAAACGAAAACCCATAAAACTGTGGCAGGATTGCATTTATTCCAATTCCACCCCATTTTTTTCCCATTACATCATGTATGCCCAACTTGTGGACCTCCAGTTGTTGTAAAACGACAACTCTCACCATGCCCTGATACCTGTAGGATGTCCTGGCATAATAGGAGTTCTAGCTTTTCAACAGCTGGAGGGCAACAAGTTTACGTTACTACATTGTATGCAATATTAAAGAGGACCTTTCATCGGTCCAAACATTGTAAGATAATTATCAGGCTACATAGAGCGGCACCCAGGGATCTCACTGCACTTACTATTATCTCTGGGCGCCGCTCCGTTTGCCCGCTGTGTCCTCCGGTATCTTCACTGAATTGGTTCTACTAGGCGGAGTCTGCCCTGTTTCACCCTGGGTCTTCCTTCCTTCGATTTTTTTTCGCCCAGGCTGTGAGCTCTGCGCTGCGATTGGACAGCGCTACAGCCTGGGAGAAGGAACGCCCAGGGTGAAACAGGGAAGACTCCGCCTAGTAGAACCAATTCAGTGAAGATACTGGAGGACACAGATGGCGAACGGAGCGGCGCCCAGGGATAATAGTAAGTGCAGTGAGATCCCTGGGTGCCGCTCTATGTAGCCTGATAATTATCTTACAATGTTTGGACCGATGAAAGGTCCTCTTTAAATGCTGCCATTAGAAAGTGCAACTTGTCCTGCAAAAAGCAAGAATATTTAAAAAAAAAAAAAAAAAAAGTTACAGACAGCAGGGATTTAAAAACAAAAGCACAATAACTGAAAATCAATGTGTTAGGAAGAAGATAACAGTATAGCTCCCTACTTCAGAGATCTAGAGTGATAAGAACAATGGATAGAGTGTGTATATTGTTACTACACTGCCTTATTTAGGCCTCAGACATACAAAAGAGCTGTCATGCCAACATCATGTTCTAATGAGATGACACTGATGACTCTATCCCAGTCTACACAGCAAAATATAAAAGTGAGCTGCAGAAAACAGGAAATGTCAGACTGTTATGTTCCAAAGGCCAATGGGAGAATTGAAAGATTTTAAAGAAATTCCTCATCAGAAAATGACATTGTATAAATCATGTTCTTATGGTAAACATATATTTTAAGGGATTTTTGGTGATGTTACTTTTATTTTCCATGTCAATATCTATATTAAAAAAACACAAAATCCTTTAGTTTTCACACTGGCCACTAAGCGTAATAATAAGCGCCTCTTCTTTGTCTGTACAGATCACTTTACTGCAGTTATCTGCTCATCATTAGAGGCAGGATTACAATGACATATATCATATATATATACTCTCTAATAGAAGTCAATAAGGTCCCCACCTGCCCATTGTGTCTATGCATTCCGTGATTCATTTCTATAGGGGATTCTTTTATTTTTAAACGTAAATGTATTAAAAAAAGACAAATCCAATCAACTCCAAAAAATACATAGCACACCTCTCAACGCCAAGAGCTTTGAAACACAGTTTGAACACAGTCTGTATGTTAAAGGGCATCTGTCAGCAGATTTGTACCTGGCTGACCTGTTACATGTGCGCAGCTGAAGGCACCTGTGTTGGTCCCATGTTCTTATGTGCCCGCATTGCTGAGAAAAATGAAATATTATTATGTGCATACGAGTCTCTGGGAGCAAAAGGGGCGTTGCCATTACACCTAGACGCTCTAATCTCTCTGTTAGGCCCCTTGTAGACGAGTGTGTCAAGATTAGGTTCGGATGCGTCCCGGTGGATTGCGGCTAACCCACGCGAGTAGGTACGCAATTGCAGTCAGTTTTGACTGCGATTGCGTTCCGTTGTTCAGTTTTTATCGCGCGGGTGCAATGCGTTTTGCATGGTGATGGATCAAGTGACGGATCATGTGATGAACGTAGTGACGTCATCAAAGGTCCTATTCCCCACAAAAGAAGACAGAAGAGATGCCGGCTGCGCGAACAAGTGGATTAAGGTGAGTTAATTTTTTTTTATTTTTTTTTAACCCCCTCCAGCCCTATTTTACTATGCATTCTGTATTCAGAATGCTATTATTTTCCCTTATAACCATGTTATAAGGTAAAATAATAATGATCAGGGCCCCATCCCAATCGTCACCTAGCAACCGTGCGTGAAAATCGCACCGCGTCCGCACTTGCTTGCGATTTTCACGCAACCCCATTCATTTCTATGGGGCCTGCGTTACGTGAAAAACGCACAAAGAGGAGCATGCTGCGATTTTCACGCAATGCACAAGTGATGTGTGAATATCACCGCTCCTGTGCACAGGCCCATAGAAATGAATGGGTCCGGATTCAGTGCGGGTGCAATGCGTTCAGCTCACGCATTGCACCCTCGCGGAAATCTCGCCCGTGTGAAAGGGGCCTAACTGCCGTACCCTCTTCACTTTGATTGACAGGGCCAGGCAGTGAAAACATCATCACACCTTACCTTTTTAACCCCTTAGGGACACAGCCTTATTTCACCTTAAGGACCAGGCCATTTTTTGCAAATCTGACCAGTGTCACTTTAAGTGCTGATAACTTTAAAACACTTTGACTTATCCAGGCCATTCTGAGATTGTTTTTTCGTCACATATTGTACTTCATGACACTGGTAAAATGAAGTAAAAAAAATTAATTTTTTTGCATAATAAAATACCTAATTTACCAAAAATTTTGAAAAATTTGCAAATTTCGAAATTTCAGTTTCTCTACTTCTGTAATACATAGTAATACCCCCCAAAATTGGGATGACTTAACATTCCCCATATGTCTACTTCATGTTTGAATTATTTTGGGAATGATATTTTATTTTTGGGGGATGTTACAAGGCTTAGAAGTTTAGAAGCAAATCTTGAAATTTTTCAGAAATTTACAAAAACAAAATTTTTAGGGACAACTACAGCTCTGAAGTCACTTTGCGAGGCTTACATAATAGAAACCGCCCAAAAATGACCCTATTCTATAAACTACACCCCTCAAGGTATTCAAAACTGATTTTACAAACTTAGTTAACCCTTTAGGTGTTGCACAAGAGTTATTGGCAAATGGGGATGAAATTTGAGAATTTCATTTTTTTGCCTAATTTTCCATTTTAACCAATTTTTTACACTAACAAAGCAAGGGTTAACAGCCAAACAAGACTGTATCTTTATTGCCCTGACTCTGCCGTTTACAGAAACACCCCATATGTGGCCGTAAACTACTGTACAGCCACACAGCGAGGCGTAGAGTGAAAGGTGCGCCGTATGGTTTTTGGAAGCCAGATTTTGCTGGACTGTTTTTTTTACACCATGTCCCATTTGAAGCCCCCCTGATGCACCCCTAGAGTAGAAACTCCATAAAAGTGACCCCATCTAAGAAACTACACCCCTCAAGGTATTCAAAACTGATTTTACAAACTTTGTTTACCCTTTAGGTGTTGCACAAGAAAATAGAGATACAATTTCAAAATTTCACTTTTTTGGCAGATTTTCCATTTTAATATTTTTTTTCCAGTTACAAAGCAAGGGTTAACAGCCAAACAAAACTCATTATTTATGGCCCTGATTCTGTAGTTTACAGAAACACCCCATATGTGGTCGTAAACTGCTGTACGGGCACACGGCAGGGCGCAGAAGGAAAGGAATGCCATACGCTTTTTGGAAGGCAGATTTTGCTGGACTGTTTTTTTTACACCATGTCCCATTTGAAGCCCCCCTGATGCACCCCTAGAGTAGAAACTCCAAAAAAGTGACCCCATTTTAGAAAGTACGGAATAGGGTGGCAGTTTTGTTGGTACTAGTTTAGGGTACATATGATTTTTGGTTGCTCTATATTACACTTTTTGTGCAGCAAGGTAACAAGAAATAGCTTTTTTGGCATTTTTTTTGTTATTTACAACATTCATCTGACAGGTTAGATCATGTGGTAATTTTATAGAGCAGGTTGTCACAGACGCGGCGATACCTAATATGTATACAATTTTTTTTATTTATGTAAGTTTTATACAATAACTTCATTTTTAAAACCCCAAATTTTTTTAGTGTCTCCATAGTCTAAGAGCCATAGTTTTTTCAGTTTTTGGGCGATTATCTTGAGTAGGGTCTAATTTTTTGCGGGATGAGATGACGGTTTGATTGGCACTATTTTGGGGTGCATATGACTTTTTGATCGCTTGCTATTACACTTTTTGTGACGTAAGATGGCAAAAAATGGCTTTTTTTACACAGTTTTTTTTTTTTTTTTTTACGGTGGTCACCTGAGGGGTAAGGTCATGTGATATTTTTATAGAGCCGGTCGATACGTACGCGGCGATACCTAATATGTATACTTTATTTTTATTTATGTAAGTTTTACACAATGATTTTATTTTTGAAACAAAAAAAAATCATGTTTTAGTGTTTCCATAGTCTAAGAGCCATATTTTTTTCAGTTTTTGGGCCATTATCTTGAGTAGGGTCTAATTTTTTGCGGGATGAGATGACGGTTTGATTAGTACTATTTTGGCGTACATGCAACTTTTTTGATCACTTTTATTACCCTTTTTGGGAAGTAAGGTGGGCAAAATTTCAATTTTCTCATAGTTTTTATTTTTTTATTTTTATGGCGTTCACCATGCGGGGAAAGTAACATGACAGTTTTATAGATCAGGTCGTTACGGACGAGGCGATACCTAATATGTGTAGTGTATTTTATTTTTTTAATTTTTATTCAGTGATAAATGTTCAGCAGAAAACTGGAGAAGAATAAATGATAAAAAGATGAGGAATAACAATATAGTGTATTATGTAATTTTCAGATACATTCCCAGGAAATCCGAGCAATGACTGTTATAGTTAGAGATATAGTAGGAAATTAATTAGTACATACTTTAGACCGTTGGACTGACATAGTGTTAAAAATTTGAGATTTAATTGAATGTGTTTTTTTTATTTAGGGCTTGTTCATGCAGCTTGTATATTCTGTAAATGTCATGCTTTTTGTTTTCTGCAGACCTGACAAAATACATACAGTAGCTGGAGTTTTTAAATATAGGAATACAAGGACTGCCTGACAGTAAAAGCCTTTTCCTAGACGACACTGCTTGGAAATGCAAAGACTGCATAATGAGCATCTGCAATTAATTAGAGATCCAGATTTAAATAGGTGCAGACAATAGCTGTTAGCTCCATTCAGCTATCCGAGAGCAACGCTGACTGATTGTTACCCAAGTGCTAAAGCTGAGGTACAATGCCACCTGGCGTCCTGCTCTTCTGCTGTGAAGTATGCTCTAAATAATCGGCTGGAAACTATTTTAGGTGTCAATTGATCTTCTGTTCCCTCCTATGCTCATTGTGCATTTATCAAAGTCCTCAGAGGTGTAAAAATAGGACAACACCACCCAATCATTGAAATAGGCTGAAAAGAAGACACAATTGCTAAAATTACATGCATTTGTAATCTCTGCATGTAGCCTCATTTAGAAAAAAAAAACATTTTTACTTTACTGTCTTAGCCCCGATTCACACAACCATATTTTTGCTCCGCATCCAATTAGCATTTTTGGGGGATTGGATGTGGACCCATTCATTTCAATAGGGACTCAAAAAATTGGAGCATCACACTGCATGTTGTCCAGAGCCGTATGTCCGTTCTACAGCCCACAAAAAAGATAGAACATTTCCTATTCTTGCCCGTTTTGCGGACATCAATAAGTATTGTTACAATGGATCCATATTTTTTGTGGACTGCAAAATACATGTGGACGTGTGAATACACCATTATAGTGATGTTTTAAGAGGGTCTCGCTGCTACTGCACCCAAAATATGGGGACACTGGGACTTATGTATGAAACTGTGCACGAGAATGGACTAGCTATTTAGGTTTAACCCCTTCAGTACCGAGCCACATTTTACCTTAAATCCCAGGCCGATTTTTGCAAATCTGACATGTGTCATTTTATGTGGTGATGACTTTAAAACGCTTTTACTTATCCAAGCCATTCTGAGATTGTTTTCTCGTCACATATTATACTTTATGACAGTGGTAAATTTGAGTCAAAATATTTCATTTTTATTTATAAAAAAATACCAAATTTACCCAAAATTTGAAAAAATGCCTAATTTTCATAATTTTAATTTCTTATTTTTAAAAACATATAGTGATAACTCCTAAAATAGTTATTACTTTACATTTCCCATATGTCTACTTGGGGTGCACATGACTTTTTGATTGCTTGGTATTACACTTTTTGTGATGTAAGGTGACAAAAATAGCTTTTTTGACACCGTTTTTATTTTATCTTTTTTACGGTGTTCACCTGAGGGGTTAGGTCATGTGGTATTTTTATAGAGCAGGTCATTACGGATGCAGCGATAACTAATATGTCTACTTTTTTTTTTTTACATTTAACACAATAAAATTATTTTTGAAACCAAAAAAATCATGTTTTAGTGTCTCCATAGTCTGAGAGCCATAGTTTATTTTTATTTTTTGGGTGATTGTCTTAAATAGGGGTTCATTTTTTGTGGGATGAGGTGATGGTTAGATTGGTACTATTTTGGGGGGCATATGCCTTTTTGATCACTTGTTGTTGCACTTTTAGTGCTGTAAGGTGACCCCCCCAAAAAATTTTAGCACAGTTTTTTATTTATTTTTTTGGGATGGTGTTCACCTGAGGATTTAGGTCATGTGATATTTTTATAGAGCCGGTCGATATGGATGCGGCGATACCTTTTTTTTCCTATTTTTTACAATTTAATTTTACTTTATTTTGGGGAAAGGACACTTTTTTTACTTGAAACCTTTAATTTTTTGGGGAAAACTTTTTTTTTTACTTCTTTTTTCACTTTATTTTCTGTCCCACTCTGGGACTTCAACTTTTGGGGGTCTGATCCCCTTTACAATGCATCACAATACTTCTGTATTGTGATGCATTGGCTGTAAGTGTATTACACACTGTAATACACTTACAGCCTGCTTGCCTGTGAGATCCAGGGGGCTGAATCTCACAGGCTGTCACGGAAGGCAGCCACGATGCCTCAGGAAGGCCTTCCATGCCATCGGGTCCACGTCACAGCAGCGCGGGGACCCGATGGAAGCTCCCTCCCTCTCCACACATCGCACGTGCCACGGTCAGTGATGACCGCAGCACATCTAGGGCTAATGTGCCGGCATCGGTGAAAACACCAATACCGGCGCATACAGCAGGGATCCAGCTATCAGTGACTGCCGGACCCCTGCCGCTGATCGGGCGGAAGCAGCTATACGGCGCTGTGATTTCACACCTGGATATTTGCTGGTATCCTACAGGTTAAAGGGTGTCTACAGTATGATTACAGTGATACCAAATTAATAAAGTTTTTGTTTTACTACTTTTTTTGCAATAAAACCCCGTTTATTTAGAAAGAAAAAAATGTTTTTGCATTGCCGCTTCCCAAGACCCATTACTTTTTTATTTTTCTATCTATGGAGTTGTGCGAGAGCTTGATTTTTGCAAGACGGCTTGTATTTTTCATTGGTTTCATTTTGGAGTAAATTACTCCTTTTGATCACTTGTTATTCCGTTTTTTCAGTGGCAACTAGCAATTCTGTCTTACGACGTTCACCATAGTGGATAATTTACATTATATTTATGTATTCCAGGTCGTTACTGATGTGAAAATACCAAACATATGGGGGAGAGGGGTTTTTCTTGCAATATTTTTTCATAGAAAAGCGTATTTTCAATGAAAAAAAGCTTAATTTTTTTATTGAATAAATGTGTTTTTTTTTTTTTTTACTTTTTTTTACCACTTAACAGTCCCACAAGGGGACTATAACAGACAACTTTTTGATTGGTTTTAAAATGCAATGCACTATCCGTATAGTGCATTGCATTTTAATGTCGGTGCTATTCTGACACTGACCAGCTGGAAACTAATCAAGGCAGGCTTGGGGCCTGCCTTCACACACATTGGCACCCTGCAAATGCGATCACTCCTTCTGTCAGCACTTTACATGCGCCGGACGCCATTTCCAGTGACATGTAAACTGTTAAAACAGCCTGGATCGGTTCTTCTGCCTGTCCGGGCTGTTAGAAGAGGGCTGCGGCTCTCATCTGAGTCCCCCTTTTGTCTTGGACAATGTTAGCCAGAGACTGGCCTGGTGACCATGTGGGCAACGCCATCAAGAGGACTTCACAGGAGAATGTCATACTGGTCCTACTCCCAGAATTATGGGGTGGGGCATAATAATTTATTATGGCCAGACCTTTGTAGTCTTCTTTTCAGGCATAATAACACATCGATTTAGTCATAAAATCAGTGGTATGGCCATTTCTACAAACTGTCCCAGGAGCTGTTTTTCAACGGGACAATGCCAGGCTGCATGCTGCTCATGCTACTGTGAGCAGCCTGCATGGCCTAAATGTGCTACCATGCTCTGCAGCATTTCCAGACTCGTCTCCCACATCTGGAACATCATTAGTTGGCATTTGCAAAGGGAGCTACTAGCAGCGAAGCTTGATGATTTACCTGCTCAAGTGCATTCAAAGTGGCGGAACATTTCTCAGACAACCGGTAGTAACCTCATTGATAGCAGGCCAAAGCGTGTAAGTGTGTGCATTTCTTCAATATTGAGTAAATTAAGATTAGGGATGAGCGAATCGACTTCGGATGAAACATCCAAAGTCGATTGGCATAAAACCTAGTTCTAATACTGTATGGAGACTTCACTTAATAACTTCATAAATTAATTAGTACTGTAAAAAAACATTTACCGAACTCGGGTTCGGTTCCAAGTGGTACCTTGGAACCGAACCCGAGTTCAGGAAATGTTTTTTTACAGTACAAATTCATTTATGAAGTTAGTGTGCGAAGTCTCTGGCAATATTTTGCTTCCATTTTTTAGCATTTGAAAATCATTAACATGTCTTATGATCCTGTGATTTCCATAATGCCATGATGTTTCCTTCTTGGCGTTGAATGTTTAAGAGTGTATAATTGGATCAATTGGAATAATTGAAGCAGTATTTCTTAGTTTTTGGCAATGTATGTGTTAATATTTTTTTCTATTTAATCAAGTCTGCCACCCTTGTATTTTGCCTTTCAGATGATGCTAAAGTAATTTGTTTCTGTTGCCTTTGGGGCATAAACAATCTGTATTCATGAGTAGAGGAAACCAAGGCAAGAGAGAAACAAGACATTTTTAGGAAAAGTGTTGACAATTACACATTTTTAGATTGAAGCAAGGGCTCTGAGGGGTAAAATGTTTTAAAGGCTTTACATACATGGTCAGGGCAATGTTTGGTCTCCATCAAAGACCGCTTGGAAATGTAATGTATCAAGTAGATTATTTCCTCTGTATGCTCAAATACATTATTGGACTTTGTCCAACTAGTGGATACCTTCTCTTTTCTGTTTTTTTTTTTAATATATATTTTTAAGAGGTATTCCTATCATATAATGATATGTGATACAGGGGTGAACTGGGAACTTAAAATGGCCCTGGAAAAATAAACTAAAAGTGGCCACATGTTGTAGACATGTTCAAATTGAAAGAAGGCTAGGTTAACACAAGTAGACAGGGCCAACACAAGTAGGCAAGCTGTCCTTCTATGGTGGCCTGTGACAGATGCCACATTCTGTCCTCCTCCCATTGTCTCTTATTAAGATATGAATCAGGGGACTGAGGTAAGACCACTGCACCAAGCCAGTACTACCTTCAGCATGCTGTCTTCTTTTTCAGCGCTACCAAACATACAGGAGAATGTAGCACTAAATCCAGCAATGTTTCCTCTGATGTAAACATTCTTTTTTTTATCTTCTCCATTTAGCCCAGACCATCAGGATGACTTCCTTCATTCACATCTTGTCACTGCAGAGTTTGCAACACAGACATCTCAGATTCATCACTTTCAATCATTCTCCCAATTTTGTCAACAAAAACTGTCTAAAATACGATGGCCGCTGTGCTCTCCAATTCCGCTAAATACAATTTTGCTGAAAAACTGTGCTTCCAGTAGTAATAATACCACAAACTCTAAAATACAGTGGCCGCTGTGCTCTACAATTCCCCTAAAAACAGTGCTTCTAGTTCCAGTAGTAATACCACATAAAATTCCCCCAGTAGTAATAATGCCCCCTATAGTGGAACCAGTAGTAATAGTGTCCTCAGTCATAATCATGTCCCCTATAGTGCCTGCAGTAATAATAATGCCCCATAGTCCCTCTAGCAATAGCCTCATACAGTGACCTGTGGACCTTGATGGTGAATGATGGGTCAAGGAGTAGAGATGAGCAATTTTTTTTAAATTCTTTTTGTGTCAGAATTGTCAAATCTTTCAAAATATTTGATTCAGGTCCGACACTCAATCACTTCTACCTGAATCCAAAGTGCTACAACTGGCCTTAAAATTTGTTTATTGCACTCTGAGGTGTCCTTGGACTCATATTGTTTTTATTTTGTCTTTCTCTATAATTTTTTATTTTTGCATTTTCTCTCCCCCACATCGTTAAACTCTTTAATAGCAAATAATAAAATAATGTCAAAATGATACTGACATATATAGCTATGAGTAAATGCATGGTTGACAATGTTAACAAACAACCTGTTTAAAAACACACTGTGCTGTTGCATGTGTTTTTTTTTACTTAAGAAAAAAAAAAAAAATTGTCCCTTATTGGGGTTAGGTGTTTTTTTAAATACATATGGTGTTTTTAGAAAATAACTGTTTTGTTTTGAACAAGCGTCCAAAAATAGTGCCATAATAGAGGAAGATGTCTGCTACTGTGTATACACACAGGTGTTAGTGTGTCAGAAGAAAGAGTGGCTTGTTCTGAACAAGCTTGGAAAAATTCCCCCTTTTAACTGGGAGCAGTACAGTGTGGATATGGAAAGGGTATATATATAATAAATAATAGGATGTGGATATAATAGTAGCGGTAGTAGTAGCAGTACAGCATGGAACAGACAAGGCAGTAGATGTGTGTGCGGCTCTGTAGGGGTAATAATAGCAGTAGTAGTGGCAGCTGGGTAGGGAAAATGATAGTTGTGGCAGGGGAAGTAGAAGCTGGAGCTGTGGTGGTAACAGCAGCTATACAGTACTGAACCTGATGGTAGGCAGGCAAACACTGGCAGTGGCATGAAACCATCAACAATGGCAAATCTCTTCATTGGTCTCAGCCGGAGGTGTGTCAAAATCCACACAGATTCATGCCTCATTCATTTTAATAAATGTTATCTTTTGTACATAGGAATAGCACAACTTTATCCATTCAGGTGTGATGATGCCACCTGCTGCACTGAAAACCCTCTGTAATATGACACTGGAGGCTGGACAAGACTGTACAGCCCAAACAAACTGGTCAAGTTCCAGTCACTGTTCCCATTTGCTTTCCCAGAAGCCAACAGGGTCAGGAAATATGGTATATGTCAGAGAAAGACAACAGTCCAAGTAGGACTGAACCTGGTTTTGACAGGTGTTAAGTCGCCATATACTAATTTGCGACATCCTGTGGCAGCAACTGAAAGAGCTGCTCATGTTCATGATACTTAATAGTGTTGATCACGAATATTTTGAATATAGTTATATATATTCGTAATTTCGAATATTCTAAAAAAAAAATTATTTGATTTTTTTTTTTAATCAGTACACATGATCCCTCCCTGCTTCTAGCTTGTGGGCCAACAAGAAGGCTGCAATATACTTGACTTTAGGAGTAGTAGTGTTTGCAAATTTTGCTCTATATTCGTTATATTGCTATATATTCTTGTTTTAGAATATTACGAATATTCTAAAAAACAAAGTTATAGCAATATAGCAAATATTCGAAAAAAACGAATATAGAGCAATTTAGCTAATATAGTGCTATAATCTTCTTTGTCTAATAGTTGTAATTTATTTCTCATCTGGAACTCAGATTGGAAAAAAATTACAACTATAAAAAAAAGATTATAGCACTATATTAGCTAAATTGCTCTATATTCGTTTTGTTCGAATATTCGCTATATTGCTATATATTCTTGTTTTAGAATATTACGAATATTCGAAAAAACTAAGTTATAGCAATATAGTGAATATTCGAAAAAAAATCAAATATAGAGCAATTTAGCTAATATAGTGCTATAATCTTCTTTGTCTAATAGTTGTAAGTTGAAAAATTCGCAATAAAAATTCGAATACGAAAATTCGAATACGAAAATTCGAATTACGAAAATTCGCATATTACACAAGCATTACCTTGCCGATTTTTCAAGTAAAAAAAAAATCACGAATTTTCGAATATTCAATGAATATTCTAAAAAATATTCGCGAAATATCGCGAATTCGAATATGACCCCTGCCGCTCATCACTAATACTTAACTGGCTGCTGTGGCTTCTTCTACTTGTAATAGCAGAGATGGTGGGAGGTGGATGACTCGGTGTGGGGTGGAGCAGGGCCTCCTGGTCAGACATGCAGGCAGCAAGCTATGTACACAGTGTATCCTGGTACTACAGCAATTTGGCCTCCTGTTTGGGAACAGGAAACATTCCCCTATTTTGCTTTAATATCAAGGGTCTAATAACATGGCTATCCAGGAATCATCAAACTGCCTGTCAGTACGTAAGCAAGCAAGCATACAACTTGGCATGTTGCCAGCATGCCTGGTGACCCAGTTTTTTCCAGCTTCTTGCCCCACTGCTATGATTGGTCATCATGGCTAGTCATCATCAATTTCGGGGCGGGTGCTCCGCATGTAGGCAGGGGTACATTGAGGGATGTATTAGGGACTTTTTTCCCCTCCCCTTTTCGATCACCTCTCTTTCACCGTCTGGCCAGGTCCACAGTCATCTAACTGTAAGTTGCCGTTATTTTTTATATATCGGACTGCACTATCCTGATATGTCCAAGTAAGGCCTGTTCTATTTATTTGACGTAGCCTAACATTTATATTAAGATGGGATAATATTTTAACCAACGATAGTAAAAGTTATGTTTTAGATGAAAAGTAATTTCTCTCTGTGATTTATATATTGATACTTTCGTAACCCTATAATACCACTGTGATTTGTTAGTCATCATCAGCAACCTTATGCTCCTCCACCACCGACTGCTCCTCCTGCTCCTTTTCCTCATGTCACGGCTGAGGATGGGGGAAACCCTCAGCCGTGCGATGATGGAAGATGGTCGCTGCTTGACCAGGACGACAGGACTAGGGAGCAGGTCACCTCCTATCGCGTCCCTAACCTGACCCTAACTCCTAGCTGCATGGGCCGACCTTTAAGGTAGGAGGACCCATGCTCAGGAACTTCGGAGCCCTAACTCACCCTCCGACCGGTCCCTGGACTAGGAGTCAGGGTAAGACAACCTGTTCCTTCTGGATACGGAGGAACAGGAGTCTCACTGGCCAAGCTGCAAGGAAGGAAGCACAAATACAACCTATGGCAATGGCAGGTACTTGCCACAAGCATAACACTCACCTGCCACAGACACAAAGCCTGGAACCCATGTGGAAGTACTGACCACAGACAACAGGACTCAGCACACAACACACTACACACGGGAACCCAGGACCATAAGTGCAATAAACAAACATAAAACCAATAAAACCAAACACATCTTCAAGACACCAAACGAGATATTGTATTTGCTATGACCAGAAGTATGGCCCCCACTGGCAGTTGGTAAGTAACCAGGAGGATGTCTCCAGCCAGCATGGCTGAAGCACCCTCTCTGGCTACTGCCTACAACTGAGGCTTTATAGGGCCAAGAGGCCACACCCAACAATCAGACACACCCCGTGACTCACACACACAGAAAGGGAGTTAACCCTTCCAATACCACAGAAGGGAAAACACAACTTAAAGGGGAAGTGTCCAAACAACAAACACACTGTGGCTGTTGCCGCAGGCAACGACATGGGTGGCAACCGTGTCCTGGGAGTCAGCCCGAAGGCCGAGACACTGCCACCACATGTACACCATACAACCAAACGTTGCCACGGACAGCCACAGTGAAGGGAAGATGTCACTGCACACCAAACATAAACCAAGTGCACACAGACATACGAAAGTGCTTACAAACACGCACACAACTCCAAGGGAACCGCACACATACCTGTTCTCCGAGGCAACCGCACCTGAGACTAACAACATTATGCCTCCAGCTGCGGTTGACACTACAACCCAAACCGCGGGCAACTGTATGCGGCTCCCAAGGAGTCACGGCCATAAACATGGTCGTGACACCTCATCCTCCAGTGGTAGCTCCTCATCCTCCTCCTCCACTTTCTCCTCCATGGGACTTTTTCCGTTTGGGTCACCAACAGCTACATGGCAACCAGCAAAATGCAGAAGCTGTTTTTCTTCCACTGTCCTTTGTTGCATCTGCATGAGCATCTGTTCTAAGATAAATATCAGGGGAGTGACGTTGTTGATGCTGCAGTTGTCCATACTGACAAATCTGGTGGCCTTTTTGAAGGACCTAAGTACGCAACATGTGTCTCTGATGAGCTGCCACTGCCTAACCTCAAAAGGACACATGTTCCCTGCTGAGGTGGTCTGGTGGATGACAAATCATTTATGAGTTTTCTCATACAGACACTCTAGCATATGCAAGGTAGAATTCCAATGAGTTGGAATGTCGTGGATCAATCAGTGCAATAACAGACTATTCTGTCACTGCAAGTCAGGGAGGAAGTTCCATGACATATCATATTGGTTTTCATAAATCTCTCCCTATCTTTTTAGCTGGCTTAAGAAGGTAACAGCCCAATGATATTGCGTAAGACGATTAACTAATTGAGAACATAAACAGAAGCTATGCTTCTGGTGTATTATTGCTGGTAAGTCCAGTGTCCTCTGATTATGTGAAGGAGATTGCCCCAGAACTTCTGGTTAGGTTCTGGGGCAATCCGTAGATCTATTTTTGTTAGAAGAGTCCCTCCAAAACAGTTGGACTGCTGCTGGAATGCCCCAAGTTATAAAGGTTCTTTTATGGGATTTATTATTGATGTCTGTAAAGGGGGGATATTAATTACCAATATTTCTGCAAATATCAATTAATATTTATAAATAGGAAGAGCCGTCTAGTGAAGACTCCGCCCATTTATAACTTTATATTAAAGATAACACTTTCACTTTGCCTTACGCTAATCACTAAACTAGCTGCAAGCGCCTAACTGAGCTAGCTACTGCTAATAACCACACATTACACAGTAGGTATAATACAAATAATACAAGATATTTATTATCCACCTACATTGCACAATACACACAATACAGCACCATAAATACAACACTAAATATACAGTTCAATCCCAAGTTCCACCCACAAACTAACTAATACACACACACATACATTCATTAACAGCCCACTTAACCTGGCTCTAAGCTATCACTATGGGAGAAACAAAGGGTTAACACACACTCAGCTGCTGCTGGGGTAGGCAGGGTAGCAGTGAAGGGGTTAAGGATACAGGGCAGCTACAGGGGTAACTGGGGCTGCCTCAAGAGTTCTGAGGTTAATGCTGCAGGAAGTCAGCAGCAGGGGTAAAAGGGGTAATGTAGGACAGGGCCTGCAGGATAGGGATTGCAATGGGGTTGGGGATATAGGGGGTATGTGAGGGGTAGGTAGGGTCTAGACAGGTAGGGGTTGATACTTAGCCCTTCCAGGGTTACTAGGCCTTCTCCAGGGGCACGTCATGGAGCTGCTCTCTCCCATGTGTCTCTCCTTATAGTCCAGTTCCAACTGCTTCCCTTTGTCTTGGACTGATATATAAGTCACTCTCACTTCCCCCCCTTCCCCGATCCAAGGTGTAGGGAAATGACATCATCGTGTGTGTGACGGAATGCATGCACTCAGACTGCAGCAGATAACTGACTGGCCCCCTGAGGCTCAGAATCCGTACAGCCAAAGACACCATGGCACCACACACACACGCACCCATGTCATAAACAGTCCCTAAACAGAAGGTGGGGGAGCCCTGCTGGGGATGTTTCAAAGGGATCTATTGATCTTCTGAAGTGACCAGATGCTGGACAATATAGCCATCTGGTGCCATCACCCGCAGGTATGCAGGAGGAGGCGGGGGGGGGGGGGGGGGCGCCATGACTGGGGGACATAAGTGGCCACATGCATATAAGACAATATAAGACAATTAGAGCATATCTATATACCCAACTCTAATGTAAGTATATATGGACATGTGTGTAAATACAGGGGCATACAGACATATCCACATATACACACATAACACTATGACCTTCCCCCCTCTGGCCATACAGGGCCAATATATAATAAATATATATATATATATATATATATATAAATATCTCTATATATAAATATACATACTAGACATATATATACATATACACACATGCACAATTATACCACTTCCCTCTACATATCTATCTATCTATCTATCTATCTATATATAGCAACCCATTCTTTCATAATCACTTCTTGGAGTTTGTCAGAATTTGGCCTCATGCACACGACCGTTGTGTGCACCCGTGGCCGTTGTTCCGTTTTCCGTGATTTTCTGCGGACCCATTGACTTTCAGAAAATGCACCGTTTGTCATCCGCCTCCGTGATCCGTGTAATCTGTCCGTCAAAAAAATATGACCTGTCCTATTTTTTTGACGGACAACGGTTCACGGACCCATTCAAGTCAATGGGTCCGTGAAAGAACACGGATGCACACAAGATTGGCATCCGTGTCCGTGATCCGTGGCCGTAGGTTACTTTCATACAGACGGATCCGAAGATCCGTCTGCATAAAAGCTTTTTCAGAGCTGAGTTTTCACTTCGTGAAAACTCAGATCCGACAGTATATTCTAACACAGAGGCCTTCCCATAGTGATGGGGACGCTTCTAGTTAGAATATAAAATGAACTGTGTACATGACTGCCCCCTGCTGCCTGGCAGCACCCGATCTCTTACAGGGGGCTGTGATCCGTACAATTAACCCCTCAGGTGCTGCACCTGAAGGAGTTAATTGTGCGTATCATAGCCCCCTGTAAGAGATCCGGGGCTGCCAGGCAGCAGGGGGCCGACCCCCCTCCCTCCCCAGTTTAAATTTCATTGGTGGCCAGTGCGGCCCCCCCTCCCTCTCTCTATTGTATTAATACGTTGGTGGCACAGTGTGGGCTCATTTTCTCCGGGATGAGGTGACAGTTTGATTGGTTCTATTCTGGCGTACATACAACATTTTTTAATCACTTTTATTACATTTTTTTGGAAAGTAAGGTGAGCAAAATTTCAATTTCATCATAGTTAAAAAAGAAATTTTTATGGCGTTCACCGTGTGGAGAAAGTAACATGACCGTTTTATAGATCAGGTCGTTACAGACGCGGTAATCTCAAACAAGTGTAGGAAATGTTCGTTTTTTCATTTTTAATCAGTGATAAATGTGATTTTATATTTATATTTTTTTAAATTTTTTTTAAATTTTTTTGGACCCAGACCCACTTGGTTCTTGAAGATCCAGTGGGTCTCTGATGTCTGTATAATACAATACAGTACACTATATAGTGTACAGTACTGTATTTTTACTTTTTACTTAGTCTGATCAGACTTCTGCCTTTAGCAGAAGTCTGATCAGCACCATGGAAAGCCGGAAGCCTGTGAAGGCGTCCGGTTGCCACGGTAACCATCACCCAATGCCACAACAGAGCAGTGGGTGATGAGGAGGGAGGGGGGCCCCCTCCCTCTGTGATCCCTTCAAGAATCGGGGGCTGAAAAGGCACAGCAGCCCCTGATGGGAGAGGGAGGGAGCTCCCTCCCTGTTAACCCCTTCCATACAGTGGTCCCTACGGACCGCGGCATGGAATAGGTTAAACGGTTGACATCTGTGTGATGATGTCAGCCTTTTTAAGCAGATTGTTAGCAATGTGCTGACACTCTGCTTTACAAGCTCGGCCATCCTGAAAATGAGAGGGAGGGCGGGCGGATGATCGCGCATCCGCCCTCCCGCCCGCACTGCTGCACCGCTGGCATCCCCCCCGCCCACGCTGCGCCCGCCGGCAGATCACAAAGATAAAGCATTTTGAAGTTTCTGATCCCCTCACGGACCACGGGTATCAGAAACTTCCGAAAGCGCTGCAAACCGCAGGTCTGAATTGACCTGCGGTTTGCAGTGATCGCCGATAGGGGGGGGGGGTCACCGGACTCCCCTCTGCATTTTCAGAGTGCCTGCTAAATGATTTTAGTTTCACCAATCACCTCCCGCCGCGCAGCGGTGATCGGAAATACACAGGACGTACCTGTACGCCCTGTGTCCTTTAGTACCGGGACATCAGGGAGTACAGGTACGCCCTGTGTCCCCAAGAGGTTAAAGGTGATACATTTATGCCCCCCTATATGGGACGGACATTTAAGATCAAGGGATACTATACATATAGATCGAAGGAGGTCATTTATATAATTCAATGCCCATGTAGCTTTATCTACATTGGAGAGATGACAATGGAGATCAGGGAAAGTATCAACAAACACAAAAGCACTATTAGGAAGAGAATGATGGATAAACCTGTGGCCAAACACTTCATTGAATGTGGCCATTCGATTAATCAGCTGTGAATCAGAGTAATTGACTCCGTGGGAATACTGAGAAGAGGGGGTGTCAGAGAATTGATTCTTAGAAAAAAGGAATTAAAATGGATATTCACATTAAGAGCATTACAACCTTTTGACCTAAACATTGAGTTTATTGTAAGTGGTATAGAATAGAACAGTATTGTTTATAGGTCTTAAGTATATTGCTATTTTTAAGTTGGTTTTAATCTGTATTTATTTTTTTCACAGGGGTAGAGAGTGAGCAACATTGAACACTGTACATGCTTTCGATCCGTGGGTTAAAACATTATTATTATGATTGAAGGTCCGTATAGATAAAAATGATAATATGTAAATTGAGAACAATTCCACTTGACAGATGACCTATTGTATAAGTTTACCATTTGTGGCGTTGGTTACCTAGTGAAGCTTGTGGTGTTCTATGTCGGCTAGATTGACTGGCTGCAAGTGCACGATACGATCATGTGATCTGAATGCAGGCACATGACCCAGAGACTCCGGGGAGGAGCGTGGGAACTGCGGCTTCTGCGAGTGCGCACATACTGCAGCGGACGTCTGACAAGTCGGACCTGAAGGGAAACTGGAAAGTGAACATTTTATTGGCCTTTTTTGTACATTTGTCATGGACTAACTATTAATAAAGAATTTATGGAGAAAGATGCAGCCATCACCTACTATCTGAACGTTTATCTGAGGGCGACCGTGGATCTGATGCCAGAGACAGGCTATTGCATATCTCCAGAATTGAGTCAGTAAGGTACAGAAGTGCTGCTTTACACAAGAAATTACCCTGAGGTTGCGGTTAGGTTAACAAGTCAGGAGGATGAGCAGAGTGAGGAAGTGGAAGAGAAGGTGGTGGACAATGAAGTCACTGACCCAACCTGGGAAGGTGGAAAGCCGAGCAAGCACAGCAGTACAGATGGGGAGGGATCTGCAGCGCCACAACAGGCTGGAAAAGGCAGTGGGGTGGCAAAAGGGAGAAGGTGGGCCACACCAAACAGGCCCGCAACTGTTCCACAGAGCACCCCTTTGCGGAAATCTCCCTTGCCAAGGGGTAGGTGTTCCTCAGTATGGTGCTTTTTTGAGGAAACTGTGGATGACAAAAGAATAGTAGTTTGCTAACCTGTGCAGTATCAAAATGAGCATTGGGGCGTGAGAATTAGCAACCTCACTACCACCAGCATGATCCGCCACATGGCATCCAAGCACCGTAATAAGTGGAACGAATGCCTGGGTCCACAATCTGTGTCTGTGGGTCACACCACTGCCTCCTCCTTTTCTGTGTTATGTGCTGGTCCAATCCCCTGTCGAAGGCGCATGGTCCGAGTGCCTCCCGCCCTGCAGCCTGGACCTTCGTAAACACCATGAGTGACCACATCCACTTCCTTGTCCCAGAGCAGCGTACAGATGTCCTTACCCCAGGCATTTGAATGCAAGCGCAAATACCCAGCCACACACCCACAGTCCATAGCACTAAATGAGCAACTTTCAAAATTACAGGCCCTGGAAATGTTGCCATTTAGGCTTGTGGACACTGAGGCCTTCCGCAGCCTGATGTCAACGGCCGTCCCGCGTTACGCAGTCCCAAACCTGCCACTATTTTTCAAGCTTTGCCGTGCCCGCCTTACACCAACATGTGTCTTGTAACGTCATCCGTGCCCTGACCAATGCAGTTACTGGAAAGGTCCACTTAACCATGGACACATGGACAAGTGCATTCAGCCTGGGACGCTGCATTTCCCTGACGGCACACTGGGTGAAGGTTGTGGAGGCCGAGAGCGAGTCGTACCCTTGGATGGCACAGGTGCTACTGACGCCAAGGATTTCGGGCCCTACGTTGATCAGGGTATCCGCCAGCACCTACGTTAGTGACTCCAACCCCCACTTCTCCTCCTCCGCCTCCTCCTCCACTTCCACCTCAGAATTATCCTGCGTGCAGCACCAGTCAGCCATCAGTCAGGTAGCAGGAAGCAGTAGCAGTGCAGTGGGGAAGCGGCAACAGGCCGATGCTAAAGCTGATATGTTTAGAGGACAAACAGCACACTGCCGCAGAGCTATGGCAGGTGTTAAGAGACCAGACTGAGCTGTGGCTCTCGCCACTCAACCTACAATCAGGCATGGTTGTGTCTGATAATGGCAGTAACTTGGTGGCGGCTTTGGAGCTCGGCAAGCTCACACACATCCCATGCCTAGCCCACGTCTTAAACTTAGTGGTTCAGCGGTTTCTCAAAACCTTCCCCAATTTGCCTGAGCTACTATTGAAGGTGCACCGCATGTGTGCACATTTCTGTCTGTCTGTCAAAGCTGCAGCAGCGCTGGAAATTGCCAGCTCATCGGCTGTTGTGCGATGTGAGAACGTGCTGGAACTCGACGTTCCATATGTTGGCAAGGCTTTGTGAGCAGCAGATGGCAGTAGTGGAATAGCCAGCTGCAAAATGGTCATCGCCTTTCCAGTCAGCCTTCCTCTCTTTACAAGCGACGAGTGGGCATTGATGTCTGACCTCTGTGAGGTTTTACTCAACTTTGAGGAATCAACACAGATGGTGAGCGGTGATAACGCTATTATAAGCGTAACCATCACACTTCTGTGTCTACTCAAGCGCTCGCTGCTCACAATTAAGGACGACACTTTGCATGTGGAGGAGGTGGAAATAGGCTGAAGACATTACACAGGGTAATAGCCAGACCACCCTCATTTCGTCTTCTCAGTGCGAATTGGACGATGAAGAGGAGGAGGAGGAGGAGCAGGAGACGGTTGCCTCCGCTACAGAGGGTAGTACCCATGAAGTTTAATTCCATCTGTTCTGAGTGGATGGGCAGAAGAGGATGAAGAGATTGAGAGTCATCCTCCTGATGATGACAGCAAAGTCTTGCCTGTTGGTACTCTGGCACACATGGCTGACTTCATGTTAGGCTGCCTTTCCAGCGACCTGCACGTTATACGCATTTTAGTCAACACAGATTACTGGTTGTTCACCCTTCTCGACCACCGCTACAAAGAGAACTTCTCATCTCTCATTTCTCTGGTGGAGAGGATGAGCAAAACGGTGCAATACCAGAAGGTCCTTGTTGAAAAATTGCTCCCAAAATTTTCATCTGACAACACTGGCGGCAGAGTTCGTAGTTCCTTGGGCAACCAAGGAGGGGAGACAAGGGGAACTCACAGCAGTTCCAACAGAGGACAGGAGAACACTCTTCAAAGCCTAGGGACAGTTTCATGACACCCCGTCCTCACCCTGATGCGCGGCCTACTGTCACAAGGAGGTATAAATTTTGGAAGATGGTGAAGGAGTCATAGCAGACCGTGTCAGCATCCTCAATGATCCCTCTGTGTCTTACAACTACTCCAAGCTGGACACGTGGCACGAACTGGCACTCTACACCTTGGAGGTGCTGGCCTGCCCTGCCGCCAGCGTTTTTGTCTGAGCGGGTATTTAGTGCTGCTGGTGACATTATAACAGATAAGTGTATCCGCATGTCAACTGAAAATGCTGGCGGGTTGACTCATATAAAAATGAACAAGGCCTGGATTGACCATGACTTCTCGACTACACCAGAGGAAAGCTGATGAACTTAAAGGCACTTTAAATGTGTTGCTTACAATGTACTGAATACAGGGTATTCCCATACACCATGTCCACCACAAACAAGGGTATATGGTTGAATTTCCTTTACTCATCCTCCTCCTCCTCTTCCATGATATCAACATGCTGTATTCGTCGCATATAATGCCCTTGCATATATTCCCTCGCATACAATGATTTACAGGGTCAGCTCACCTGCAGGCCCTTCGCATATAATTTTTTAGAGGGTCAGCTCCCCAGCAGGCCCTCACCTACAATCTTTTACAGGGTCAGCTCACCTGCAGGCCCTCGCATATAATTTTTTAGAGGGTCAGCTAACTAGCAGGCCCCCACCTACAATAATTTACAGGGTCAGCTCACCTGCAGGCCCTCGTATTTTTTTAGAGGGTCAGCTCATCTGCAGGCCCTTGTATATAATTGTTTAGAGGGTCAGCTCACCTGCTGGCCCTCACCTACAATCTTTTATAGGGTCAGCTCACCAGCAGGCCTTCACCTACAATCTTTTACAGTGTCAGCTTACCTGCAGGCCTCCGCATATAATTTTTTAGAGGGTCAGCTCACCTGCAGGACCTCACATATAATATTTTACAGGGTCAGCTCACCTGCAGGCCGTCGATTATGATGTTTTACTGGGTCAGCTCACCTGCAAGCCCTTGCATATAATTTTTTAGAGAGTCAGCTCACCAGCAGGCCCTCACCTACAATCTTTTACAGGGTCAGCTTACCTGCAGGCCCTCGCATCTAATTTTTTAGAGAGTCAGCTAACCAGCAAGCCCTCACCTACAATCTTTTAGAGGTTCAGCTTACTTGCAGGCCCTTACATATAATTTTTTTGAGGGTCAGCTCACCAGCAGGCCTTTACCTACAATCTTTTATAGGGACAGCTCACCAGCAGGCCCTCACCTACAATCTTTTAGAGGGTCAGCTCACCTGCATGCCCTTGCATATAATGTTTTACAGGGTCAGCTCACCTGCAGGCCCGCACCTAAAATATTTTACAGGGTCAGCTCACCTGCAGGCCCTTGCATATAATTTTTTAGAGGGTAAGCTCACCAGCAGGCCATCAATCATAATTTTTCAAGGGTGTATGATGCCCTCCTTTATGTGTAATAAAGAGTGTATTGGAGTGCTGGTTCCTTGTAATTTTTGGAAGCTCTTTCACTGAACAATTGTACCACAATGTGAATGAGGCCCTCCATTATGTAGTATACAGGTTGTATCGGAGTGCCTCTTCCTTGTCAATTTTTGGCAGCACTTGCACTTTTATACAAGTAAATATACAGGAAAGAATGTTTCCTAACAATGCTTCCTCTAAAATCGATTTTATCTTCGGTTTTATGTGTCAGTCTGTAAAAGTGGCATACTACTCGGACAATCATTCCCAGGAGCGACCTGGGAGTCAAAGATGCATTCAGACATCCTCCCCATGCTGTTCCCGAATCATTTCGGTTGTGTTTCCATCAATTTCTGACCTTTTTCTAAGAACCAGACACCCTCTCCTCTCCAGAGCAGGGGGTGCCTAGGTTTAATGCTCGGGTTCTCCCATTGACTTCCATTGTGCTCGGGTGCTCTATCCCTAGGTGTTCGACCCGAGCACTTTGGTGCTCGATCAACACTAATACTGACCCTAATGCAACTTCAGTAGGAATCTAGGACCCATAGACAAAAAAAAATAATAAAAATGAACAGAGCTGCTGAACTGGAAACAAGACAAAGCAAGGCACAAACAAGGCAAATTACTAACCACAAATACTCAGATACACTTACAAGACCCAAACTACACATACAAGAAGCAACTAGACAAGTAACTAGATACTATAATATACAAGGATTTAGTGGATACAAATGAACACAGCTTACACTATAACCGGCAAATATTTTAGGAGAGGCTAACCAATCAGGAACTCTTCTCCTAAATAAGCCTGGGCTTCCACAGACAGCTCGGCTGACCCAAACTTATGGAACACCTGTGAGACAGGAACATAGAAACTGCTCCAAACAAAATAAGAGACAGACGAAACAGCAGGGCATTTTCTACTGACCCCACAAATGGTTCTTTGGCTGAAAGGATAGAAATTCTCAAATAAATACTCAAAAATCTTGTGGAAAGCTTTCCCAGAAGGGTAGAGACTATTATAGCTGCCAAAGGAAGGTCAATTCCATATTATAATATTTCATATTATTTGGAATGGGATGTCCAATAAGCTGAAATAGATTTGATGGTCACGTAAAAATAAACTTCTGCCTCAAGAGCACCAGTTATTTCTTAAAAATATTAGCATAAATTGAATTGTGGATTTAAGCAATTCTTTAAATCCAGACTCCAACCATCCATCCAAATCATTGACCTGCCTCTTATGTCAATCAGATCTAAGCAGAGGAGTTATGTGGAATTGATGAAGTACGTTTAAATGTTGTTTGATACTCCTGTTTCCAAGCCCCCCTCGTGTTATAGATTATTATCTTTGATAAAACTTGTGTTGAAATTTCTAAGATAAAACTGCTTCTCTAGCCATAAATATATATCCCAACCACTGAAAGAAAACAGCGTTTGTCTATTTCCTTAGAAGCATCATTACTTTCTTTTCCTGTTAATATATTTAGTGATGATAACACCTTTGTGACTCATATAAAAAGAGTTTTTTTCCCTTAGAGCAAATGCCGGAAGACTCCCATATAATAGGTAAATGGAGATGCTGACAGCAGATATATCTCTTGACTTGCCTGAAGCTATTGATATAATTTGACTTCTTAGGAACACTGTGGTTATCTCTACTGGAGTTTTCACTGCAAAAGGTTCTCAACTAAATATTGGTGTTCCATCTAAAAATTGCTGTGTCTGAGGTATCTGCTGGATGCATATCCTGAAGTTGGGGAACTTTCGTGTAGCAGTAAAAAATCTGGAAGCACAAAAGCTTGATCAGTAAAAATATCCATACAGTTCTTGACACATTAAGTCCCCATGGCTCTGTGCAATGGAAGCAAAGGAACTGATATGCCAACCATTTGATGCTTCTCTATAGCAATATTGCAAGGTAATGCTTCTAGAAGAAAGTATCTCTGTAAAAAGATATCTGATGGAACATGGATCTATCCCCCAATATGGCATGGAAGACTCCTATGGCATCCTTATTACAGGTTCATAGAATGTAGTGCTTGCACGGAGCCATATTATGGCCACGTGCCTTAGGACTAAAGGGGTTGAATTGAAAAGGGCAACTATGTTGCAACTATTGAAAAGTTGCATCTACAACTTCAATGTTTCTAGGGATGAATACAAAATATACAGCATTCAATGCAGCATGCTAAGATTTTTTGGGATGGACTCTGCATAAAGATACCATCATATAAATATGTCAGTTTTTGTAAAGCTATAGTATGATATTAGCACCTCATACAGGATAGATCCTGAAAATGTTTATGTGCATGAGACCAGACAAAAGTTCTGTGGTCCTACATTACAGAGCAGTTTGAACTTCTTGATCCACCTATATGGTTCCTTTGTAAGGCGCTATATTTTCCTGAAGTATAGACATTCAGCAGAGTCATCCTTTCACATTCCAGAAACCAGTCTGAAAATCTACTATGGTCCTACATATTTTAGATATTTTTTTATAATACCTTTTGAACTGCTTAACATTTTTAACATGCACTTTGTGTGTTTTTTCTTCACATGTTGACTCAACTATTAATGTGTATAATTATCAACATTGCTATTTAACAACTTATTTTGGCAGCTATTTAAATATACAGTACAATAAGTTCATATTGCAAAATGCTTACTTACAGGAGCTCTTGGCACTTCACCGCGTCCTGAGGAATGAAGACTACCAAAAAGCTGTCTTCTTGTTATTAATTAATACGTTCCTGTATGTGATTCCAGCCTTAAATTCAGTGCCCATCAATAATAATTGATGTTTTTTAGGATTTTCTTATTACTGATGTTACTTCCTCCTCACATCAGATTCAGTGAGGACAGTGGCATTCCTAGGAGGTTTTGGCACCCGGGGCGGGTCCTTTCTCTGGCACTCCCCCAATACTTAAAAAAATAGAATTGTACCCCCTCACAGTAGTATTGCTCTCATTGTACAACCTTTACAGTAGTTTGTCCAGATAGGTGCCCCCTCAAAGTAGTTATTCCCACACTGTGCCCCCTCACAGTATTCATGCCCTCATTGTACAACCTTCACAGTAGTTATGCCCACATTGTGCTCCCTTAAAGTACTTATTCCCTTCACTTGTGCCCCCTTCATAGTAGTTATGCCTCATTGTGCCACCCTCAAAGTAGTTTTGCCCTCTCTGTGCCCCTTTCACAGTAGTAATGCCCTTTTTGTTCCCCCTTCACAGTTGTAATGTCCTCTTTGTGCCCCTTACAGTATTTATGCCCTCTATGTGCCCCTTTCACAGTAGTAATGCCTTCTCTGTGCCCCCTTCACAGTAGTAATACCCTCTGTGACCCCTTCATAGTAGTAATGCCCATTGTGCCCCCTTCATAGTAGTAATGCCCATTATGCCCCCTTTCATAGAAGTAATGCCCTCTGTGCCCCATAGTAATTCCTTCTTTTCCCCCTTCATAGCAATAATGCCCACTGTGCGCTCTTCATAGAAATAATGCCCATTGTGCCCCCTTCATAATAGCCAGGGCACCAGGTCTCTGAGATAATATCAATTTAGAGACCATAAAACTTCCACACCCCTTATCTGTAGGATAATTAAGGACTCATTCTCAAGATCTTTAAAATGTTGTTCTGTTTTTTTTTTTTTCAAATGTCCATTCATTCCCCCCATGCCTCTGTTCTTATTGTATATATATTGCTGTTTCTTCATATATTCTTGTAGTACGCCTGGTGAAGGGACTGGTGATGTCTCGAAAGCTCGCTATGTAACATCATTACTTCTATTTTTGTTAGCCATTAAATGGTATCAAACCTGCAATACTCCTATTTTGTTTCTCTTAATGAGAGCACTAAACTACTACCCTTCATAATAGTAATGCCATTGTGCCCCTTAATAGTAGTAATGCCTTCTGTGCCCCTTTGTAGTAGTAATACCCTCTGTGTCCCCTCCATAGTAGAAATAACTATTGTGCCCACTTCACAGTGGTAAAGCCCTCTGTTCCTGATGCTCACAGCAGTCCTCTCTCCCCTGCAGGCACAGATCGCTCTGCAGGACTGTGTGGGAGGAGCACAACAAGATTCCCGGGCTGCAGGCTCCTCCCACACAGGCCAGCAGTGTGATCTGTGTCTGCAGGCTGAATGGTGGAGCAGAAGGCTTCCTGCTTCACTATTCAGTGTGGGAGAGAAGAAGCGCGGGAAGCTGAGTAGTCAGTAAGTGGCAGAACCGCAGCTCCCAACATTCCAGCAATGAGTGCTCATTGCTTCAGGGCTCTGGCACCTGCCTGAGAGCGAGCACCTGGGGCAAACGGACCACCCCCTTTCCTTAGCACACCACTGAGTGAGAATCCTACTCAATTAGGGTCCTATCAGCGGCCTCCATTCCCTTACTTACATTGGGGGACAATCACACATGCACCAGTTCCCCTGTCCATCCTTAGTGCAAGTGAATGGAGGCCACTGATGGAAAGGTCCCTCCAACAGTGATAAGTAGACATACATTGTGCATATTAAACTATCAGACATCTGCTCTGATGGTTTACTAATGCCTATTACCAGCTGCATGTATGTTCTGTTACCATACATGGTTGCGAACCCCTAAATACACTTACTCAAAGTGAATTTCCACCCTTTTAGCTGGGGCTACATTTTGGCTAGGACAAGTGTGATGCAACCAAAGATGGCTGTGTAGCAGTACAGGCTCACAATGAATAGAGTTGCAGCTTTATTGTTCAGATGCCTGGCCCTAAAATCTTGCACGTGTTGGGGAGATTTCAATCTGCGCATGAGCAGTGCAGTACCTGGAGCCAGGACAGCAAGCATGAGATTACATCCTCACTATTTGTATGCCTGGCCCTGTCAATCAGGGCCTGAGGCAGAGTGGAGACAGGAGAGAAGAGAAGGTAAAGTGGTGCTCTGAGAGGCTAGGCCAGCCCCTCGATGCTCCTAGAATCTAATTTGCATAAACATATTTATGAATGTGTACGAATATGTATAAGTATGAATTTTGCTGCAATGGTATATCTGTTAGCAGCCATAGATAGCTCATTTAACTCACCATGATCAACCCTACCAGGCATTATGCTTGGTTTTATAGGGTTGATCATAGTGACTGATGTTCTTTATGTTTTGGGTGAAATAATTGATCTATGACTCCAATAAGATACAAACCAGTGACAACTATTTCGGCTGATTCGAGCTGCGTTTTTAAGCCCTAAAGGTGTCTAAAGCTAACTTTATTCTAGAATATCATTTTCTTCTAAATCACAGCAACATAGAAATCTGAAACTGTGCTTATCATAGCCTCTGCTTCAGAAATAATTTCTTCCCTTCAGTTATCTGATTTATAATGCATTTGTTCCTTTCCCAAAAGTAATGCTTTCTCTTTTAAGACAAATAACTAAATTTCTACCCTGGGCTCCACAAGTGTAACATTTTTCAAGCAATTTAATTCTATTTCATTCAGCATCGCTGGTTCCATCAGATTGATTGAACTTACAATAATTTTTGACTTGCAGATATACATGTAAATATTTATTGGAAGATATGGGGGGGGCAATTTATTGCAAAGACTAAAATGAGATGAAAAAAGTACTCACGGAGCTGCCATTTTCAGGAATTATTTCTGTTTTGGTCATAAACTTTAAAAATACCAAACAGGTGGCATCTTTTTCTTCCTTTTTCCATTAGACATATGTGTATGTTTGTTTATACTTTGAATTACAAAGTGCTCCGGTAGTTCCAGTAGGATGAACTAAACTCCAATTATTATTCAACATGCCGTGCATTGAAACAAATTTGTTTAGTAATATTATTTTACGCTTTTTGTGTTTGTACAGCAACTCAGCCTTGAATTTTCATTTGTATTTGCACATTTATTATATATTAAACGCTGGTAATTTGAGGCAAATCATACATGCAAATTTCTTTTGTGCTGGCTTGGAAGACATGTCGGACCTCATGTACTAAAACCGTCACAGTTGTTTTGTTTCCAGTAGAAACCAGTCAAAGCCTGACTTTAAGTTTCTAAACTCCATTAAATAAATAAAATATGGACTTACAGTACCTTACCTATCACACTTTAAAGGGGGTTGTCCCATGAAAAATATGCAGTTTTCAAACCAGTACCTGAATACTTTTGTAATTGCATGTAATTAAAAATGTATCATAGCCATTGAGTTATTCTATAAAATGTATCTGTTTAGCGCCACCTGCTGTTTGTTCTTTTTTCTTATTTCTCTGTCCACCTTGCAGAGGTGGACGCACATGCTCAGTTCCATCCTTCAACTGCCGCTGGAGCTGTGATAGGGAGAGAGTTGCAGCAAAAAAGACACCCCCCCCCCGACCTCCACCAGAAAGGGCTGAGCTGTCAGCTTGATATAAATCTAGCAGATAAATTTTAACAATGAATGGGGAGATCTTTGGATCCATGGGAGGCACAGGGCTAGATCTAGCTTTGTTAGAAAGAGGGTGTCATGTACTATACAATGTCTCATTTTTATTTTTTACATTTGTCATGGGAGAACTCCTTTAGGAGGTTGTCTCATGAAGTCACTAAAGCTAGTCACCACGGTAATCAGTTGATCACCCCAGATCCGGCTTTCCAGGTAAACAACTGTCATTCCTGGGAGAAGCTCTGTGTCACAAATTCACGTGTCTGGGCTCCAGCGGCACAATGTCCGGATTCGTCATGCCAGCGCCGGGAGAGACGCACTGCTAAGCCATGCCCCCTGGTTATGTGGCATCCCTAGCAACATGATGTAATGCTCTGTATATCCCCACAGCAGTCGTGCTGAGCAGTGGGCTGATTATTCAGCTGCTCTATTCCTGTGTGCTAGTGTTTCTGACTAATGGAGCGCCTATCAGGTTCTTATCCTGGAACTAGGTACTCTATTTAAACCCCGTCCTGGCCATACACCAGTGCCAGTGATCGTTTCTGACTCTCTAGCTGTGTTTGTGGTTCCTGGGCTTGTTAGATTACTCATTCCTCTGACTCCAGCTTGTCTTCTGACCACTCTCTCGTTTGGTACTGCATTGCCTGTCTGGTTCTGACCCATTTACCTATGACCCTGTTTTTATGCTGTTTTGTCTCTTGGTGTTCGTCTATCTCTGCAACTTAGTATTATAGGAACTGTTAACCATTTGCAGTCATGCTATCCCAGGGCTTGAACTGCAAGTAGGTAAAGAAAGCAGGCTAGGTTCTAGGTCAGGGCTCACTGTCCATGTCTGTCCCTACCTACAGATGTTATACTCTGGCTGGACAAACAGCTGCACAGAAAGGATGACCATGTATTAGATAAACTGGCCAAGTTTGCCAGCATGATGTCCATGTAACCTTATAGGGAAGTCATGCCGCAATTCTGGATTCATCATACAAGGCATATCACCAATAACTTACAATAGGGTCCACTAGTCCACTAGTCAAATTTGATATTAAACTGATTATATAGCACAAATATGAATAGAGTGTTGTTTTATTACTGCACCTTCCACTCTATTCCTACTTAAAGCATACCTCAGTTTAAAAAAATGTTTGTATAGTGGCTGTGCTTTTTGTAAAATCATAACTGTGAAGAAACAGTTATGATTGGGGTTTCCTAATGGGTTTTTTTCAGCCATATTATTCCCTGTTTCAGCTGCATAGCTAGATGCATTTCACTCAGAAGCAGGGGGTGTATTCCTTCTGTGAAATCCTTTCCCTTACTTTCTACTATGCTTGTTTTCAGCTCTGGAGCTCACAGAAAAGATACAGCACTTTTACAGACAGTTAGAAGGCTCCTGTGAATTTAGAAACAGTGTAGAAGCAGTTAATTTATCAGGCTCTGACACCGCCCACCTCCTCTCAGCCATCTTCTGAGTCTCTTTTACCAGGGATGGATCTTGTCTGACAACAGGCAGTGGATTGCAACTTAGGTTGAAGTGAGATCTCTAGTGCCCATGATTTTACAGCTTTTTTTCAGGTGGATGCAGGCAGATGTATTAAATGAAGTGATTTAGAAATCTGCTAGTTACACCATTCTCTATTAAATGAAATGTTTCAACAAAAAAATTATCTGCCAGTTTAAACTAGGTAGTAACACATCTCCTTTTTTTTCTATTCTGTTTTTATTTTTTGATTGTAGATTTTTTATTTTATTTTACTTCCTGAACATTATTTTGGGGGCTGCCATCTTGCCAGGGCTGTTATTAACAGCATTTACACAGCATAAAAAATAATAATTCTTTACGGTACCCCTATGGGCCATAGACACAATAGACAGGAGGGGACGCTATTGACTTCTATGGGAGAGTTTTCCAGGCATGCTCTGTGACCTATGCAGAGGTCATTGTACAAGAAAAGGATAGATAAGCTCTGACAATCACCTATTGTGAATGGTGGATCCTGACTTATCTGTCATTTTAATTATGTCTCTAATGATATAATCTCTGTGCATAGATAAGACGTGAACTACTGTAAAGTGATCTGTACAAATCAAGAAGTGGCGCCAATTATTAGACATAGTGGCCAGTGCAAAAACTGCAGGATTTCTGGTTTTAGTTTAAATATAAAAAGTGACATTGAAAATTAAAAATAACATCAAAAAAATTAAATAACAATACCTAAAACATAATATTTTTTTATTTAAACAGCAAATCATTTTCTGATGACACATTCCCTTTAAATGAAATGGAATTGTGTGAAAGTCACAAAGATGGATTATATTGATATACAGGGAGTGCAGAATTATTAGGCAAGTTGTATTTTTGAGGATTAATTTTATTATTGAACAACAACCATGTTCTCAATGAACCCAAAAAACTCATTAATATCAAAGCTGAATATTTTTGGAAGTAGTTTTTAGTTTGTTTTTAGTTTTAGCTATTTTAGGGGGATATCTGTGTGTGCAGGTGACTATTACTGTGCATAATTATTAGGCAACTTAACAAAAAACAAATATATACCCATTTCAATTATTTATTTTTACCAGTGAAACCAATATAACATCTCAACATTCACAAATATATATTTCTGACATTCAAAAACAAAACAAAAACAAATCAGTGACCAATATAGCCACCTTTCTTTGCAAGGACACTCAAAAGCCTGCCATCCATGGATTCTGACAGTGTTTTGATCTGTTCACCATCAACATTGCGTGCAGCAGCAACCACAGCCTCCCAGACACTGTTCAGAGACGTGTACTGTTTTCCCTCCTTGTAAATCTCACATTTGATGATGGACCACAGGTTCTCAATGGGGTTCAGATCAGGTGAACAAGGAGGCCATGTCATTAGATTTTCTTCTTTTATACCCTTTCTTGCCAGCCACGCTGTGGAGTACTTCGACGCGTGTGATGGAGCATTGTCCTGCATGAAAATCATGTTTTTCTTGAAGGATGCAGACTTCTTCCTGTACCACTGCTTGAAGAAGGTGTCTTCCAGAAACTGGGAGTAGCACTGGGAGTTGAGCTTGACTCCATCCTCAACCCGAAAAGGCCCCACAAGCTCATCTTTGATGATACCAGCCCAAACCAGTACTCCACCTCCACCTTGCTGGCGTCTGAGTCGGACTGGAGCTCTCTGCCCTTTACCAATCCAGCCACGGGCCCATCCATCTGGCCCATCAAGACTCACTCTCATTTCATCAGTCCATATAACCTTAGAAAAATCAGTCTTGAGATATTTCTTGGCCCAGTCTTGACGTTTCAGCTTGTGTGTCTTGTTCAGTGGTGGTCGTCTTTCAGCCTTTCTTACCTTGGCCATGTCTCTGAGTATTGCACACCTTGTGCTTTTGGGCACTCCAGTGATGTTGCAGCTCTGAAATATGGCCAAACTGGTGGCAAGTGGCATCTTGGCAGCTGCACGCTTGACTTTTCTCAGTTCATGGGCAGTTATTTTGCGCCTTGGTTTTTCCACACGCTTCTTGCGACCCTGTTGACTATTTTGAATGAAACGCTTGATTGTTCAATGATCATGCTTCAGAAACTTTGCAATTTTAAGAGTGCTGCATCCCTCTACAAGATATCTCACTATTTTTGACATTTCTGAGCCTGTCAAGTCCTTCTTTTGACCCATTTTGCCAAAGGAAAGGTAGTTGCCTAATAATTATGCACACCTGATATAGGGTGTTGATGTCATTAGACCACACCCCTTCTCATTACAGAGATGCACATCACCTAATATGCTTAATTGGTAGTAGGCTTTCGAGCCTATACAGCTTGGAGTAAGACAACATGCATAAAGAGGATGATGTGGTCAACATACTCATTTGCCTAATAATTCTGCACTCCCTGTATTGTAAGAAAAATGCATTGGAATCTTCATAAGGTTTGAGTTCATACCAAGTGCTTACAAAAATTGTAAGTGTGGTCGAACCAATCTGATTCCAGGTGACATGTTCCTAATACAGGTTCGAAATGAAAAGATGTGCTGTGAAGTCCTATACTTTGTGTCTGCACAACTTTTATAAATCAGGCTCATGAAAATCACATTCAATGTCATCACTAGTTCAATTACTGACATTATGACAATGGCTAACAGTATGAATGATGACATCATGGCTTATATCCTTGTAGAGATATGGCAGAATAAATAGTAGTTGATAGATATAGTAATTGAAAAAAATACAATACATCACATTTTATTTCCTAAGATGGATGATATCACAATCTTTAACAGTGCATAGCTTTCCATGTATCGGTTCTGCCCTGCATTTATGCAATTGCTTAAGGACCTGTCAGCACTCCTGACAAAGCACTTGTTTACCCATAAAATAAGAATCCTGTGACACCTTTTCTTCGAACTCTTTATTGTGCCATTCCTTTGCTATTCCTCCTGAAAATATATGAATACATTGAAAACTGGGCATTCTCATTTCCCTTCTCGAAACATTGTATCCCTTCTCAGTCTGACATTGTCAGCACAGATTGGACAATTTCAAAATATGTAGGGAGTAGGAAAACACCCTAAACTGGTAACACCCTGTAGTCAATTTATATATAAATATCTAAGAGGAATAACAAAAGAATGGCATAACGCAAGATGCTTCAGAATTCTTATATTATTCGGAAGGCAAGTATTTACTCAGACGAAGATGTCAGGAGAGGGGAAAGTATCTCACACTGGACCCAAATCTTAATTGAGCAATACTAAACCAGGAAATTAAAATGATGCAGAAAGCACAGCATCTTATAGGCTGAGGATTGGCAGAAGGAACAGTCACAGGTAGTCATTTGAATGACTTGATTATCGAGTGGCATGTTTGGGGGAAAAAAGGTATCTTCATCAACTTGACCTGTAAGATCTAGAAATGCATTGCTACATACTGTATATGTGAACTGCTCACAGGACCTTCCACAAAAATTCTCTTGGATTAAGGTCAGGACTTTGACTTGGCCATTCCAAAACTTTTACTTTATTCTTCTTTAACCATTCTTTGGTAGAACAACTTGTGTGCTCAGGGTCGTTGTCTTGCTACATGACCCTCATTCTCTTGAGATTAAGCTCATTTTTCCTTTTGAATTTGCTGGTATAATTCAGAATTAATTGTTTCATCAATGATCGCAAACCGTCCTGGCTCAGATAAAGCAAAACAGACCAAAGCATGATACTACTACCACCATGTGTCACAGATAGGATGAGGCTTTTATGCTGGAGTGTTTTACTTTCTCCAAACATAATGTTTCTCACTTAAACCAATAATTTCTATCTTGTTCACATCTGTCCACTAAATATTGTTCCAATAGCTTTCTGGCTTGTCCAGGTGATCTTTAGCAAACTACAAATGGGCAGCAAAGTTCTTATTGGAGAATGGCAGCTTTCTTCGTGCAGTCCTGCAATCCACACCATTGCTGTTCAGTGTCCAGTGGGAGAAAGGCCTTAAGTTGCCTAGAGGGTAGCTTGTGACCTTGCGGACTATTAGGCACCTTGACCTTTTTTTATCCTTTTTGGTCTAACACTTCAGGGGAGGGTAGTAAGAGTCCTGAATTTCCTCCATTTGTACACAGTCTGTCTGACTGTGTATTGGTGGAGTTCAAACTCTTCAGAGATGGTTTTGTAATCTTTTCCAGCCTGACGAGCATCAACATCTCTTCATTTGAGGTCCTCAGAAATCGTCTTTTTTGTGCCATGATATACCAACAAGCGTGTTGTGAAGATCAGTCCTTGATAGATCACTGTTCTTTTAATAAAACAGGTCATCCACTCACACCTGATTCTCACTTCATTGATTAAAAACACAACTCTTTACTTTTAAATTATCTGCTTATTCTAAACATTGACATACTTTTGCCGCTCACAGACGTGTTATTGGATCATTTTCCTCAATAAATAAATGACCAGGCCTGATTTTTTGGACTCATTTGTTTGATTGGTTATCTTTATCGACTTTTAGGGCTTGAGTGAAAATCTGATGTCGTTTTAGGTCAAATTTACGCAGAAATATTGATAGTCCTGAAAGCACCACTGTATATGGCAAACACCTATATCCTTATCACTAAACATATAGAGGGGTTTTAGACGCCAGTCTTATTAACCCCTATAGCTGGCACTAGCCTCTACATAACTTCGGCATATCCTGCGCCAGTCTAAATGTAAGCTAACTTCTTTGCTGTCTTACATTTAGACCGTTTTCTACGCCTAAAACAGGAGTAGAAAATGATGAATGAGACTGGCCTTCCAGCCCATCTCCTTCCCTGCCCATGCAACTCCCAATTTTAGACCTGGCGTGAGTGGGGAATAGTCACAGATTGTGGTGCAAATAACCTTTGCGCTACAATCTGCACCAGAAATACGCGTAATATATAGTAAATGACCCCCATAGTGACTAAAAAGTCCACTACATAATCAATCTTTAAAGTTAAGAGTGTTTAGCAGAACTTGTTACCTTATGTTATTGCTTTCCATTCTAAAAGATAAAATACCGCTCTCTAACTGGACGGATGCAATTTGTGATAGGAAACAAAGGCTATTACATGGTGTCACCTATAACTAAGTAACACGGCCACTCTTATTCTCACTTTCACCGGTTTCTACAGCAAAGAAGCTGAAGAATCTGCCATTCCTTCTCAACAGATCTCTTTTCCCTTCCCTTACTATTAATCACCTTCCCCTCAAGACGGAGAAGAAGAGTATTAAACACACAACATCGCTGCAAGCTAAGAGCAAACATTATTGGCTGCAGACAATTGTCTGAGAAAAAATAGTCCCATAATAGCGGAAAGATAAAATGAAATCCACTCTCCGTCACCTGATGTAGGATAGACCGCTACAGAGTATTTATGATCCTGTCCTTGGTGCTTGTTTCCAACTTTGCTACACAACTGCAGATTGCAGAGATTTGTCTAAATATCTGACTTGTGTTGGGGCATGATATACCGCACCTCTAAAAGGCGACTATTTCCCGTGAGAAGTTATTAAAGAGTTGTAGGAGATAGTCGATGCTTCTGGTCTGGAAGAAATCATATACAAATTATCTCATTATCCGTAACAAGGCTTATAATTTACTGAATACCCAACATGTCCACTAAATGTTGCCCAATGAAAAGCAGATGTTCCTACATTTACGGGACAATATGTGCATCATTGAAATAAGGGAGCACCAAAGCTTTTAAAGAGGAGCATGTCTGTTTTAACAACTACTTGCATTCCCCATGTAATAACAATTCTGGAACATCTATTCTTATGACTCCATGTTGTTGTATTCCTTCATTATTCCTTCTTGAAGTTATGAATGAATTGCTAGAAGTCTGTAATGATGGTGCAGATGGGTGTTACTAGTTGGGGACGTGTCCCTGCACAGTCCGACACTGGCAGCACTGATTGAATAGTGTCAGACTGCGCAGGGATACATGGAGTACTTTTTTTTTCTGTCTAAAAAAAACTGATGGAAATGGCTCAAACGGATGACTACTGATGCAACAGGATCCATTATTTTTTTACAGGATCCTGTTTTGTTTTTCTCTTCTTCTGATAGATCAGAAGAACGGAAAGCTAGACGGTGATATGAACTCAGCCTTACCCATAGAATATCTCCTATAGCAGTCAAGTATAAAATGGCTTCACAAACAGGTTTACTTTGACAGCCTACAGCACAACTGAATGCTGTTTCCTCGTGAGCACTAAGGGTTAAAGTTGCAGATATTTAATAGAGTTTCAGTGCAGATTCTGCTCTGAATGTCTGCAAAAATGAAGGGTACGACCACCCAGGGCGGTCGTGATCCAGTCAGGTCGCTACAAGCTGTGGTCAAGAACTGACTGGGCAATATTTAACAAATAAAGACCGCACTGTATAAGCGGTCTGAATTCTTAATGGCCGCACAGCACCTTCAATACAGCGCAACCATTCACACCGCCTATGCAATGTGTTCTTCATTAGTTCAATATCATACTGGCTGTGCGGTTCTTGACCTGACCGAATCACAACAGCACCGTGAGGTTATATACTTTATACAGTAGTCCAATGCACGAATGGGGTTTTCAGAACAAAATGCATGGTTTTTCAGCACCTCCTAACTATGCGACATAATTGTACAAAGTGAACGAAAATTTTAGCAAGTGACCTACGGGTGCTAACATATGTGCTCACACAATATTTTTATTATTTTAAAGCATTACTGCTATATTTATTATAGTCATAAATTTGAGGTACTTAAGGCACATTCTAAGTAAAATTGTGTGCAACAACCTGCCACAACAAGGCAATCTCACTCAAATGGGTTCCCACTACACTGTGTATCTGTACAACAGGACTATTAAATTTCTCTCTTCAGCCTAGACCTACAAAAGTGAACTTGAGCTAGCAGTGGCGTACATAGAGAAGTAAGGGCCCTATAGCAAGGATCAAACCAGGCCCCCCACACAGGACCAAAGGGTTTCCACCTAAACCCCTTTCAATGACCCTTGGGACATTTTTCCACTGCCAAATTTGGGTTGAGTCCTGACCAAGTTTTCACCCCCAGTAGAAGAGGAGATGATCCCAACTGGGCCCCCTCTTGCCCTGGGCCCCATAGCAGTTGCATGGTCTGCCGCTATGGTAGTTACGCACCTGCGAGCTAGGTAGGAACCGGCAAATTAATCACAAGTCCTTTGGACAGGTCGAGGAAAAACACAGCCAAGATGGATGCAGTCACCACCCCTGACAGTAGTATGCCGAACACAGTCAATCAGTCAGTTGTAGTCTGTTGATCTGAATAAGGAGCAGGGCTACCTGGAGAAGACTGGCAATGTGCCCTGCAATACCATTCTCAAACATCTGGTCACAGGCATGCCTGTCTATGTCTGGTGGCTGCTTACTTGTCCAGTATATAAACCAGTGATCAGTAAAACAATAAACAGGCTAGGGTAACAATTTACCCTGGGAGTGTTAACGTAATATTAAGGGTCAGACCTCAATTGTCCCTTGTATTCAGTTTCCACACAGTTGCAATTTAAATTTTTTGGGGACTTGTCGAAATTAATTAAAGGGGGTTTCCAGGATTTTACTACTGATGACTTATCCTCAGAAAAGGTTATCAGTATCTGATCAGTGGGGGGTCCAACACCTGGGACCCCCACAAATCAGCTGTTTTGAGAAGGCACCGGCGCTCCTGTGAGGACCACAGCCTTCTCTGTGCTTACCAAGCACAATGCCGTACATTGTATAGCGGCTGTGCTTGGTATCTAGCTCAGCCCAATTGAAGTAAATAGGGGTGAGCATGATACCAAGTACAGCCGCCATAAAATGTACGGCGCTGTGCTTGGTAAGCACTGGGAAGGCATTGGAGCTCTCAGGAGCACCGGTGCTTTCTAAAAACAGCTGACTGGTGGGTATCCGGGGTGTCAGACCCCCATAGATCAGATACTGATGACCTATTCTGAGGATAAGTCAACAGTAGTAAAATCCCAGAAAAAAACCTTTAAACCAATGTATAGGTGATCAGTAGACAGGCTAGGGTAACAATTTACCTGGGTGTGTTAACACAATATTAAGGGTCAGGCCTCAATCGTCCATTTACATACATCCAGTTACCACAAGGTTGCAATAAAAAAAAATCGGGACTTGTTGAATTGAATTAAACCAGCATATAGGTGATCAGTACCCCAGTAGACAGGCTAGCATAGCAATTTACCTGGTAGTATTAACGTAATGAATCTGGCCTCAACCATCCATTTACGTATATTCAGTTTTCACATGCTTGGAAATGAACAATATATGTTTTGGGGCTTGTTCCATTTAATTAGGCAGCATACACTATTCACAAAAAGTTAGCGATATTTGGCTTGAGGGTGAAATTTCAGGATGAACCTAAAAGGCACATTTTTTTAATGCACATGTCTAACTGTTCAATGTTTCAGTGCTTTTTTACACAACTTGCTGTTCTTTAACAAGGAGCTTAAGGGGGTTTTGCCACTTCAGCAAATAGCATTTATCATGCAAGGAAAGCTTCCATGGCTACAACCAAGGTAAACTAATATATGAGATAGACTCATTACATGCAAAGCGAGATATTTCAAGCCTTTATTTGTTAGAATTTGGATGATTATGGCTTACCGCTTATGAAACCCCAAAGTCACAATTTTGAGGTACCCTTTGCTCAGGGGGTATGGACTAATTAGCTAACTAGAGTGTGACACTTTGAGCCTAGAATATTGAACCTTTTCACAAAATTTAAATTGTAAGCTGCATTAATGCAATTACTTTTAATTTGCATTACTGAAATAAATCGTCTTTTGCACGATATTCAAATTTTTCGAGTTTCACCTGTATGTATGCACACATAGGCCTCATGCACACAAACGTATTTTCGGTTTGCATTTTTTACAGATCAAATGTGGACCTATTAATTTCTATGGGGCCACAAAAAAATGTGGACAGCACACGAATGTTATATGTGTGCTGTCAGCATCTATTTATCATGTAGACAAGGCAAGTTAATACAAGGCATGTACTAATGTACTGTTATTTAAAAACACACCGTGCTGACACGTCTCATGCTTTTTCATATTCCAAAGCTTCCAAAATGTGTCCCTTGTCAGGAACAGATGATGTTTAACCCCTTAAGCCACCATGATGTGCCTGTACGTCATGGAGTGCACTGCATTAAGCCACCATGGCGTATAGGTTTGTCACGACAGCAATCTGTCACCATGTACGTCAGTGTCACTCAGACATCATTTATTCTTGCTATCATTACGTTACAGAGCTACGGGGAGGGAAAAAATGATAAAAAATAAATGAAAAGACAAGTTTTCCTAAAAATTTGTCCTAGGAGGCTAGTGGGGGTTATATATCATCTTTCGGTTCGCCCTAAATCGATTTGGGTCCAAACTGAACTTTTTCAAAAGTGGTTCACTCATCTCTTCTAAATATTTATTACTTTCCCAGTACACCCAGTGATCCCTGTGGAGAAGTAGAGTAACTGGGTAGAACTAATTAACTAATAATTATTTCTAACCTCGTTACCATTAATATTTTTAAGACATATACAGAGCGACACATTGATGAATATTGTACAGACTTAGGCTACATTCACACAAACGTTGTTTTCCTCCTCATCCGAGCAGCATATTTTTTGCAGCTCAGATGTGGAACCATTCATTTTAAGGGGAACGTGGAAAATGCGGACAGTGCACCGTGGTAGTTCCGTGTCCGTTGTTCCGTACGAGTGATCCGCAAAACAAATACATGTCCTAGTGTTGTCTGCAAAACACGTTCCGCTGCCCCATTCAAGTCAATGGGTCCACAAAAAAATGGAGATGCCTAAGTACTCCGTATGTTATCTACATTTTTTGCGGATCCGTTGCTAAGACAGCTGTTTAAAATAGCATGTGACCTATTTCAAACAGTGTCAGGAAGCTTTCTGGGTTTTTTTTTTCCAGGCATTTATCACAGCAGGAGCTAGGAGTGATAAAAGTGACATCTAAAATGGCCCGTTGGGATGTTGAAAATTGAATCACCCTCCTAGAAGAGCGCCCAGAACTGTGGGACACCAGGAGTGACCTATATCATGAATAGTAAAATAAGGAGACATCTTGGGCTGAAGTGACCAAAGCCATAGGGCCTTCAGAATGGAGGAGAGCAGACATCAATGGTCGTGCAGAGTTAGGTGAGTGCAAACCATGTTACTTCTGTCATGAGCCATGTTTAGCATGTGCAAGTGTTGTGTTTGCTGTAGTGTCCTGAAAAACTGTTATATCAGGAGCATTTCAGTATTGCATCATATTTTACTGTTGTTGGTGTGTTGTCTGTCTGTCTTAAAATTTCGCACACCACGCAGTAGTACTGTCCTTACTGAGTCCCTTTCACAGCAGTTATGGCCACTATGTGCATCCTGACATCCAAACCATGTCTTGGGAAAGGCCGTATAACATGGGGAGTCAATGCAAACACTTCTTCAGCCATGATCACAAATGGAGCCGGTGGACCAGCAGATTGGCATGAAAACGCTCACCCATTCTAGAAGCACAAAAGATGCGAGCATCCGATGTGCTCCCTATAGGCCCCAATATCAACCATTATAAAATTGTAGTTACTGTCAGGCCAAGGCCAAAAGCACTATTGAAAAATATTGCTTATAATTGAAGAATCAGGTCCCTGAGTGAGGACACTTCTTAACACGAATTTGTTTGCCATCCAGTGCCCCAACGCAGTTTGGGAACTGCGCCGACAAATTGAAGCCCTCAGCAAATCGAAGCCAATCCTCTGCTTTGGGCTGTGGCATCACCGTCTCTCAGAGTCGCAGCCAGATGACTTCACAAGTATGCGCCACGATCCGTGAAATCGTTTGAAATCCCCAAAAGAAACTCAAAATTCAGGGAAAGCAAATGAGTTGCCAGTTTCAAGGAATCTGTTGAAAAAAATAAAAATTACACACATTTATTTGTCAAACATAAATTTATTACTAGAAAAAAAGCATCACACACACCACATTGTGGGGACTATAACCGCATTGTGGAAGACAACAAGCTGTGATGCTATCAAGCCAATGAACATATGCACTGTGGGCAACACAAGAAAAATAGAGTAGGACAGCACCACTTACTTGAAAGCAATTCACTACTGGCGGCGGTGCTCGTGGCGTCAGGTCCCGGTCTCAGGGACCCCCCAAAAATGTAGACAGGCTTTAGAAAAGTCACAGCACTCTCGAACTTCAATCCCAAAATTTGTGTTTAATTACACCGAAAAATCCAGCAACGTTTCGACATACAAGTCTTTCTCAAGATGTAGCTTGAGAAAGACTTGTATGTCGAAACGTTGCTGGATTTTTTGGGTAAACACTAATTTTTGGATTGAAGTTCGAGAGGGCTGTGACTTTTCTAAAGCCTGTCTACGTCTGTGGGCAACACATACATTTATTCAGTGAAAGAGCTGTGGAATATGCTACATGTGAAGCAGGGCAATGCACAAGCAACAATCTGAAGTCAAACTATAAAAACTACATGCCGTGAACATGGTTTCGATGCGCAAGCATGCGCAACCAACGCTATAACAAAAAGGGGACTCCAAAGACCTGGTACTGGCAATATTTCGTCTACTGGAGACTAATCAAAGCCGGTGAACACAACGCTTGTAGCATTTGAGTTTTTTGAATCCATGCACCTGGAACTAACTGCTGTGGGAAATAAAACACTTCAACACTTTCAAGTAAAGCTCCAAAACTGTAAGACTTCTTGTGAACATCCCTGGAATGTAATTACATTGATTGCAGTTTGTGCTCTTAGGCAAAGGTTTGATTACCAGTATGACAAAGCGGTGACAAATGTGTCTGCCACTGAAGTAGAGAGTGCGTATATAAGATCTTGATACATTTCTGCAACTTTGAAACAAAAGAGATTCTCTGTACACATTGCCCTGCTGAATACTACTGTAATTGGCTGATAAAATGTATATATGTGACCCTGGGGCAAGGCTGGAAGAAATATATAGATTTCCACACTGGAAATCTGTAATAAGTGATACTACTAGGGCTTTTATTTCACCCTCATATGACACAGCGTGATCATGCCCTCACTGGTAGGTGTGTTTAATGCCGCTCGATATTGACATCGTTTTGGGTGCGGATTCCTAAAGCAATAATAAGCCGTATCTCATCTACGTAAATGGGCTTTTTTTATTCCTATTGACATGCTATGGAAAATTACTGCACAGATTTTGTCCAATGAATAAACATGCTACTTATTGCCGTAAATTCCACACAGAAAAGTTGAGACTGGTTATGATGTGTTGTAAGTTTGTGCAGTGACCCACCGGGACTCTACTAATGATTAAACATGGTGTATTATATTTAATGTCCCTTGAGTTTCTATTGCCTAATTCTATTCCATACTTTTTCCCTACTATTTGTATATTCTGTGAGGCTAATTGGAAGAGTTAATTCTGCAGTACCCCCATACTGGAGGTATCTGCATATGTATTGTAATGTAATGTATTGCTGTGCAGTGTAATGTACACCCAGCATGACATGGTATAGTTGGCAGGAACAGGGTTAATCACCATGTGCCTTCCCTTTTGGCAGGAGTGGGCTGGTAGAGGTAGAGACTAGTGGAGAGTGTATAGTTAGTGAGTGAGGAGAGAAGAAGCAAGATCATGTGCTTCTTCTCCTTAGGCCTCAGGATACAGAGACTAACAGATCTCTGTGAGTTACTGCTTCTGCTACAGAAAGAGCAAGAGAGAAAAAAAAGACAAGACATTAGAATATGCATGGCCAAGCATAGGAGTCAGCAAGGTCACCCTGCAGTACAGCTATACAGACTTTGCTGCTTGTGAGAGACTACAGTTAAGACACCCATCACACTTAACCAAGTCCTGGCTAGACGTGCTGCTAAAACCTGTATCCAACAATGGACACTACAGCCATTATTGCCAGATTACATTTGCTAGCTATATATTTTAGAGAGAAGGACTTTAGCAAGATAGCATGCCAAAAGTGCCATTATTTGCAACTTTGTCAACCTCCATACCTCACTATCTGAGGAAAGGATTTGCACTGGGTAAAGATTACGGTTAGATATACGACAATTTCTATTTTGCACTCAAGTAAAAATAGATATTTAATCTTCTACTTCTAGCGTGGTTTCCTGACACCTACCACACCATACATTGGCCATTGCACTACACCTCCTGCCAGGCACCCATACAACCATCAACATCAAGGGCACTCCAAAATACCATCAGGCAGGAACCCCAACTACTGGGAGTGCCCAGAGTGAATAAATGTTGCACCCTCATCTCACTGCACTGGCCCTAGGGATCAATAGCCTGGGGGAAACCACTGTGATACATGCTATAGTCAGAGCCACTACCACTAACATCCTCCACTCCAGCTCCTCAAGGGCTCACTGAAATTCCAATTACATATGGAAGATATTTACATTATTAAACTCAGTAAAGACAGTGAGTTAAACTGTTTTCTTCTTTTCTATGGGTCTCCTACACCACAGTGTCTTGGGGAAATAAGAACATGAGGTGCACCCTCTCTTCACTGTGCATGGCCTAGGGTGTGTAAGAGCAGGACGGCAGCAACTGTGAGTACTACTACTATTCAACACTACTACCACTCCCGTTCTCTCCCCTCACACCTTCCAACGCATTTGTGCTATAATTTACATTGATTATTGGCATAATTTATAGTAAATCCAAAAGTGCCAATACAGTGCATACCTTCCATAAAGGCAGAGACATACAATGAGTATGGAACTCATGGTAGGAGTCTCATCTCTTCTTTCTGATACGTAATCAAAATGTATGTTTACTGAAACCACTAGGAGGAGCTCTCTGCAGAAATGTACGGCTCCCACTTCAATAGGGGCTGTATAAATACATAAGCACTGTGCCCCCCCCCCCCCCATTGGCAGGTGCAGGCTACCAAAGTTTTATCATTTTATGTGTTAAACCCGACCTCCCACCCCTACAAAGATACAGTGCTGCCATTAATTATTCATACCCCTGCCAAATTGTGACTTAAAGTTACTTTTATTCAACCAGCAAGAAATTTTTTCACGGGAAATTACATAGGTGTCTCCCAAAAGATAATAAGACGTGTACAAGAGGCATTATTGTGGCAAAAAAACATTTCTCAGCTTTTATTTACATTTGAGCAAAAAGTGTCCAGTCCAAAATTATTCATACCCTTCTCAATAATTAATAGAAAAGCCTTTATTGGCGTTTACAGCAATCAAACGCTTCCTATAATTGCAGACCAGCTTTTTGCATGTTTTCACAGGTATTTTTGCCCATTCATCTTTAGCAATGAGCTCCAAATCTTTCAGGTTGGAGGGTCTTCTTGCCATCACCCTGATCTTTAGCTCCCTCCACAGATTCTAAATTGAATTCAAGTCTGGACTCTGGCTGGGCCTCTCCAAAACGTTAATGTTGTTGTCTGCTAACCATTTCTTCACCACTTTTGCTGTGTGTTTTGGGTCATTGTCATGGTGAAAGGTCCACTAGTGCCCAAGGCCAAGTTTCTCTGCAGGCTGCCTGATGTTGTCATTCAGAATCCTCATGTGTTGCTCTTTTTTCATGGTGCCGTTTACTGTGATTAGGTTCCCTGGTCCATTGACTGAAAAACACCCCCAAAGCTTTAGGTTCCCACCACCATGTTTGACAGTGGGGATGGTGTTCTTTGGGTTGAAGACTTCTCCTTTTTTACGCCAAATGAAGGAAACATCATTGTGACCAAACAATTCAATTATTGTTTCATCTGACCATAACACAGAAGACCAGAAGTCTTCTTCTTTGTCCAGATAAACTTTTGCAAAGGCCAAGCAAGCTTTTGTGTGCCTTATCTGGAGAAGTGGAACCCAGCAGTGTCCGTTGGATTGTCTGCCTTGAGACATTGCCACCAGCAGAGCCCAGATTCACCAGGACTGGCCTTGGTGGTGATCCCTGGATTCTTTTTCACCTCTCTAACTATCCTCCTGGCCAGCACAGGTGTCACTTTTGGCTTCCGACCACGTCCTATGAGATTTTCCACAGTGCGGAACATCTGTATTTTTTGCTCAAATGTAAATAAAAGCTGATGAAATGTTTTTTTTTTTTTCCCCCACAATAATGCCTCTTGTACATCGTCTTATTATCTTTTGGGAGACACCCATGTCATTTCCCGTCAAAAAATTGCTTGCTGGTTGAATAAAAGTCAAAATTTGCCCAAGGTATGAATAATTATGGGCAGCACTGTATGTTTAGAAATTATGGTCTTACACTTTAGAGAGATGCTGGTCAAAAACACCAACAGCTATTTGCCAGCTATTCCTTCTGTTCCCTTCCCTATTCACATATATGATTGCGTGTATGTGTTCTAAATGGGAGCTAGGGGAGAAAGCGGCCACCAGACACCTTCGGCAGTGAGTCATCTTCTCCCAGAACAAAAACCTCAGGCATGTTGAAATCCAACAGCAAGATCTTTCTTTCCCTCAAAATCTGTCATCATGGTACCCCCATACATGTAAGATGGCAGGTGCCAGTGGAACCAGCAGGTTCATTTGACATTATTCTTATGTCGATGGTCAGCTTATGATTGTTTCACACAAGCCCAGATTCTTATTCCAAATGCGCAGTTGTTTCACCTTGTAGCTAAACAATCGGTTTCCAGAGGCTGGTGCACTCACGTACACCTGCACCCTAGAGGGAAGTTATAACACAATAGTGAAGTTCCACCAAGTAGTTCCGCAAATAGCAGTTTTTATTCTACTTACAAAAAGGACATAAAATTTCAGCCTTAAAATCAATATATTCTCATCAAAAGTCCACCGGAAATGTTATGTCTTTTTTGTAAGTAGAATAAAAACTGCTATTTGCGGAACTACCTGGTGGAACTTCACTATTGTGTTATATCTTCCCTCTAGGGTGCAGGTGTACGTGAGTGCACCAGCCTCTGGAAACCGATTGTTTGGCTACAAGGTGAAACAACTGCGCATTTGGAATAAGAATCTGGGATTTGAATCCTACACTCATAGGCAGTGCGATCAACATATATTGGAACTTTGACTGTGAAGCGAACTTTACCCACGTCGCTTGGTGGATGTGCAGCGCCGATAAGTAACCACAAAGATTAGAGACTGCTTGAATTTTAAATTGTTTCACACAAGTGTTGTGGGATCGGCTAGGCTATTCCTGCAGGGAACAGCCCAGGGGTGTAGTGAAGGAGGGGGGCAGCTGGAGCAAGTGCCCTGGGTGCAGAGGCTCAATGGGCGCACCAATTGTGCAGTTCGTTTACATAGTGAAGCAGGGAGCCCCACATCGTGCTGCAGGCTGTGTGGGAGGAGCGGTGAAAGACCGGGAATCAGCCTCCTGCTCAGTCAGCATCGGTGTGTGTGTGCGCGCGCGTCGTACTGCTGCCGCTGCCAGGAATGCACGATGTGCCAATCATCAGGGAAACAGGTGAGTATTTGTGTGTTTTGCTTTTTTTTTTTCTGTAGCTAGAGAGGGCACTAGAGGCCAAAGGGAGTCATAAAGGTGGGCATTACTACTATGAGGGGGCACAGAGGTGGTCATTACTACTATGAGGGGGCACTAAGGTGAGCATGACTACTGTGAAGGCGCCACGAGGAGTGCATACATTCTGTGAGGGGGCACAAAGGTAAGCATAACTACTGTGAGGGGCACAAAGGTGGGCATAAGTACTATGAAGGGGCCACAAGGAAGACGTAACTATTGTAAGGGAGCATAATGTGGGTAAAAATGTACTGAGGTGGCACAATGTGGGCATTTCTGCTGTAAAGGAGACAAAATGTGGGCATAACTACTGTGAAGGAGACGCAAAGTGGGCATTAGCACTGTGAGGGGGCTCAATGTGTGTATTAGTACTGTAAGGGGGAACGATGTGGGCATTAGTACTGTGTGGAAAAAAATGCCCTAGATTACCCTGGTAAACATTGGGATGGCTCGGTCTTACTGGGCCAGCACAGCGCCCCCTGCTGGGGATTTCACAGTTGCAGTTACCAACCCTTCCTTAAAGGGAACCTGTCATGTGGATATTTGATTATAATCTAACTAATTATATACAATCATTAACTACTAAAAAGTACCTTAGATGTATTCACTTACTGGTGTGACAGATGGTTACCTCATAATATACACACAAAAATGCCGCATGCCGCATGCTAATGAGCTGATTCGAGTCCGGCGTTATGTCATTGAGTCCAGCGTATATTTAATTCAGAGCTATAGCCACTCCCCTGCCCACCTGCTGCTGATTCATATGGAAAATAACTGTCATTCAACAGCAGGTGGGCGGGGAGAGTCAGGAACTCATAAATATTCATGATTCATCATTATCAGCTGGAGCTTTTCAATACAAGATGTTGGCAGATTGACTGGGTCAATTAAAGAAAGTGACCCAGCATTTTGCTAAGAGAATCAGTCACTTATTTATGTTGCCCTTAGTTAGGACACCATAAAACTGGTGACAGGTTCCCTTTAAGTGATTATTCTATTATCTTTATCACCACAGGGGCCTTGTTACAGATCCAGTGGACATCATGCCGACACCCCAGCGACACCCTGGATGCGGTAGGACTATTTTTTTTTTTTTTCATTTATTGCAAGCTGTATTGGTAGCGCCACGCATCCTATGATAGATTTTATTTGCCACTGAACTTTTCCCTCTTTATGTACATTTGTGGCAAGTTTGGGGGGTGGGGTAATACAGTTGTGTTCAAAATTATTCAACCCCCAATGCTGTAAAGGGTTTTAGGGAATTTAGTGTACATTTGTAATTGTGTTCAGAATGAAATCTTACAAGGACTTTTTAAAGAACCAAATGCAACTAAAATGACATCAATTGTTTTTGTAATACAGTATTAAATGTTTTTTTAGTTATTTCTTCATTGACACAATTATTCAACCCCTTAAAGACTACAACTCTTAAGAACAGAGGTTCATTCAAGTGTTTTCGATCAGGTATTGAAAACACCTGTGGATGTCAAGGAGCAGCAATCAAGAATAATAAGCACCAATTAGGCAGATTTAAAAGGACTGTGATACTCAGCTCCTTCTAGACATTTACTGGTGTGTTTACAAACATGGTGAAGTCAAGAGAATGGTCCAGGAAGACAAGAGAAGAGGTGATTTCTCTTCACAGGAAGGGCAATGGCTATAAGAAGATTGCAAAGATGTTAAACATACCAAGAGACACCACAGGAAGCATCATTCGCAAATTCAAGGCAAAGGGCACTGTTGAAACGCTACCTGGTCGTGGCAGAAAGAAGATGCTGACTTTGACTGCTGTGCGCTACCTGAAGCGCAAAGTGGAGAAAAGTCCCCGTGTGACTGCTGAGGAACTGAAAAAAGATTTGTCAGATGTGGGTACTGAAGTTTCAGCTCAGACAATAAGGCGCACACTGCGTAATGAAGGCCTCCGTGCCAGAACTCCCAGGCGCACCCCCTTCCTGTCTCCAAAGAATAAGAAGAGTCGACTGCAGTATGCCAAAAGTCATGTGGACAAACCACAAAAGTTTTGGGATAGTTTTCTGTGAAACAAAATTAGAACTGTTTGGGCCCATGGATCAACGCTATGTTTGGAGGAGGAAGAACAAGGCCTATGAAGAAAAGAACACCTTGCCTACTGTGAAGCATGGCGGGGGGTCAATCATGCTTTGGGGCTGTTTTGCTTCTACAGGTACAGGGAAGCTTCAGCGTGTGCAAGGTACCATGAATTCTCTTCAGTACCAGGAGATATTGGATGAAAATGTGATGCAGTCCGTCACAAACCTGAGGCTCGGGAGACGTTGGACCTTTCAACAGGACAATGATCCCAAGCATACCTCCAAGTCCACTAGAGCATGGTTGCAGATTAAAGGCTGGAACATTTTGAAGTGGCCATCGCAGTCACCAGACTTAAATCCGATTGAGACCCTCTGGTGGGACTTAAAGAAAGCAGTTGCCTAAGAATGTTACTGAACTGGAGGCTTTTGCCCATGAAGAATGGGCGAAGATACCCGTAGATCGCTGCAAGACACTTGTGTCAAGTTATGCTTCACATTTAAAAGCTGTTATAACTGGAAAAGGATGTTGTACTAAGTACTAAGATTGAATGTCACTTGGTGGTTGAATAAAACTGATAATGATGTGAGCACAGAAAAGACATTTGTGGTTATTTCATTATAAATGTTATATTATATTTGTCTGACTTACAAGGGCCTCTGTGATTTAATTGTAAACAAGATGACTGAAATGATCAAAATCAATGTCAAAATGCCCAAAACACTCAATTTCAGTGGGGGTTGAATAATTTTGAACACAACTGTAAATCCTTCCCCGGGTACTGAAAAGCCTTGCTACACCTCTGGAACAGCCTGCCAGGTCTCCAGAAGCCACTGAGTTCCCATCCAGCCCCATCGGCGAAGATCCAACCACAACCCGGCAAACATGATGTGAATTAATAAGCGTTTTTTGTCCTGTTGATTCTTGGCATGCGGCAGGATCTCCGCCGGTTCCCATAGATCTTACAACACTAGTGTGAAACTAGCCTTAGGGTCCATTCACACGTCGGTATGTGTTTTGCGGATCTGCAAAACACGGACACCGGCAATGTGTGTTTCGCATTTTGCGGACCGCAGATCGCCAGCACTCTCATAGAAAATACCTTTTCTTGTCCACAATTGCGGACTATTTTTTTTGAGGAACGGAAGTGCGGATCCGCAAATGCAGATGCGGACAGCACATTCCGGTCCCATTGTAAATGAATGGGTCCGCACCTGTTCTGCAAAATTGCAGAACGGATGCGGACGTGTGAATGGACCCTTAAAGAGGTTATCCAGCTTTGAAACAGTTTTAGCTCCTACCTCCCAGCCAGGCCTGTGGAGGGAAGCATACTTACTTACTTACCTGCTCCTGGCTTCTTGGCCCTAACTACTTTGGCCCACCGCGATCTGGTTCCCGCTTGTCAACTTCTGGCATGGATGGAGGCAATATGTGCGGCTGCAGTCCATGACTGGCCGCAGTGTTGACCTGACCCCCAAGCAACACATCACTGGGTCATGTGCCGCTTGGGGGACATGTCACCACTGTGGCCAGTCATTTGCTGAAGCAGCATACATAACCTCTGTCCATTCCAGAAGCTGACAAGCAGGGACCAGAGTGCTTTGAGCACAAAGGTGGACTGAAGGAGCCAGGGGCGGACTCACAACTCATGGGGCCCCCGGGCATTAGGAGATTATGGGGCCCATCTTGTGTCCCCGCCCACCCTCAAGCCACACACACACACAGCCTCACCCACATATGGCACGGCGCCGGCTCCAGGCTCATGTGGGCCCTTGGGCGATAAAGTCTCAGTGGGCCCCCCTATACATTAAGAACTCTCTGAGTACAGATAATATAGTAGATGTCCCCTGCAGTCCTATGTAACAACACATATAACACAGTAATGGCTATCTGAGTACATAAAATGTAGTGTTACCTGCAGTCCTATGTAAAACCACAGATAACACTAGTGCTGATAATGTGGTAGTGTTACCTGCAGTCCTATGTAAAAACACAGATAACACTAGTCCTGATAATGTGGTAGTGTTACCTGCAGTCTTATGTAAAACCACAGATAACACTAGTGTAGATCATGTGGTAGTGTTACCTGCAGTCCTATGTAAGACCACAGATAACACTAGTGTAGATCATGTGGTAGTGTTACCTGCGTCCTTAGTGTGCCTCCCTGTGTCTCTCCCATGGAATCCATGCTGGCGGCACTGCCTCCTCTTCCATCTTCATCCTCTTGCCCCACACAGAATGTCCTGATGCAGCTGCGTCAAGACATAGGAACACTGTGGGCATGGTGATGGTGACACACACAGGGACAGACACACAGCTAGGCCTCACCACACTCCAGCCAGGCTCCTCTCCGTACAGGAATACACAGGGTCACTAATGGAGGGGAGCAGGGTCACTAGTGAAGTGACAGGAGGAGGGGGGAGCAGGGTCACTAGTGGGGTGACAGAAGGCTGGAAGAGCAGAGTCACCAGTGGGGTGACAGGAGGAGGGGAAGCAGGGTCACTAGTGGGGTGACAGGAGGAGGGGAAGCAGGGTCACTAGTGGGGGGCACAGCAGGAGGGGGAGAAGGGTCACTGGGGGGGACAGGAGGAGGGGGGCAGGGTTACTAGTGGGGTAATAATGTCCATTGTGTCCCCTCCACAGAAGTAATGCTATCTGTGCCCCTTTGTAGTAGTAATGCCCATTGTGCCCCCTTCATAGTAGTAATGCCCATTGTGCCCCTGTCACAGTAATAATGCCCACTCTGTGCCCCATAACAGTTATTCCCACCTCCTTCACAGGAGTAATGCCCTCTGTGCCCCTTTTTAATAGTAATGCCCATTGTGTCCCCTCCACAGAAGTAATGCTCTCTTTGCCCCTTTGAAGTAGTAGTAATGCCCATTGTGCCCCCATCATAGTAGTAATGGCTCTGTGCCCCCTTTGTAGTAGTAAAGCTCTCTGTGCCCCCTTTGTAGTAGTAAAGCTCTCTGTGCCCCCTCCATAGTAGCAATGACCTCTGTGTCCCCTCAGTGCCATTCATAGTATTGTACAGCTGATGATATCCACTGCTGTTTCCAGACTGCGTTCCCTATAGCAGCTCCCACTACGAGCCTCTTGTATCCCACTTGGTTTGATCAGCACCTGCAACATCTCCACATTACAGCATGTACCACACTCTCCCGTCACTTACCCGTCCTGTATCAAAAAGCAGCTAAGCACATTCCCAGCTATCGGCCATTACTTTGCCGGGAAATGCATCTTGGGAAATGTAGTGCACGCGTCTTACTTGGAAAGACTACATTGTCCATAATGCAAAGTTACAGAGGCGTCTGTGAGAGCGGAGTGATTGGTCGCCGCTCTGCAGAGGCTGTGCGGTGGCGCGTAAGTTGTATGTGAGGTGTGGCAGGCATGAGATATATGGCGCTGTCTATGCCCAGTAAGTTCGCTGCCTGGAGTGCGGCAGCACCCCCTGTAAATTATAGCTGACACCCGGGGTGGACCACCCCCCAGGCACGCCACTGATTGCGACCTCTGGCGGCAGGAGTGAGCGGGCCCCTAGTAGCCGCGGGCCCTCGGTCCATGCTCGAGTGCCCGAATGGTAAGTCCGCTCCTGAAAGGAGCTGAAACCAAGTGACGGGGACCCGGTAAGTTTACTTATCTGCTCAGATTCAGGTCTGCCCAAAAGTGTTTTAAAACCTTTAAGATTTTCTTTTTTTTTAAGATTTTTTGTGCACCCCTCCAAGAGTGAATGCATGGACAAGTTTGTCTAGGTTTGTTATATACCATGGAGATTCCATATACTCTGCCTTCATAGAATTTACCATTAATAATGCTCCTTCCATAATAGACTGAACATAGGAAATAATTCAGCCCATAAATCAAATGATAATACAAGCATCGATGATATGATGCACCCGCTTCATTTTTCATCAGTCGGAGATGATTCATCTTTACTTGTAAGACTTCTTGAAAGCCACAGTTCAGGATGACAGCAAGACATACAGTAGCGCACTTTGGAAATTGAATGTCAGAAACAGTTAGGATATAGATGTCTCGTTGTTATAATTGCTTTCTGCCATAATTTCATGAGTTACACATTTCATAACCAATAAAACTATAAAGGCGAACATTCCAGCGAATGCAGCGCTAATGTATCATAGTTGCATAGAACAATTATAGAACCTCAGTTCTTTAGGTCTTGGATGCTTTCTGACTTTTCCAAGTAAAGCTGCAACTATCTGTATGATGTGGTTGAGCAGCAGAAGACCTAAGTAGCAGAAGGACACTGAGAAGTGCTCTGAGATGTTAGCATCTTATACCTGGATGCTCTTATTCTTACTAATTCCTGTTTTCCAAAAAATGTTCCTTTTAGGTCTTAGGAAGGAAATGAGATGTAAATAAGTTGTGGGTCACAGTCAGGGGTATAACCAGAACCCCCTAACCCTATACCAAACTACAGTAAAGCAAATGGAGCAAAACAAAGGGTAGCTAGCTGCATCATGTATCAGACTTTCTATGCAGTTTAGGCAAGGTGCTGAATCTCCTGTATGGAGACTTATTGGCAGTGATTCATGGGAAATGAGGTACCTTCCAAGAAAGAGAATCATCTCACCAGCACCACCTATCGGAAGTGGCTCCCTATGAGTTAAAATTGGACTTTCTAACAAGCCTTTGGATTTGACGAGGGAATATAGCCAAGCCAGACATCCATCTGTAGACAGCTGTTTCAGGGGTGCTTGCCCCTCATCAGTACAGAGTAGATTCTGGCCGGTTCAGTGCAATGCCTTGGAAGCAGCTTAGGCAGGGTGCTGAATAGTGGCGTCGCTACAGGGGGGCGAGGGGGGGTGAATACTAATGAACGCTTCCATTATGGAAGCGCTCATTAGTACCGAAGGACCAGGAAGCAGTAAACGCTCTGTACTTACCACTTCCTGGTCCTCGGCTGTCGGCTGTGCAGTGCTGTGCACAGCGTGAGGGTGCTCTGTGACCTCACGCTGTGCGTGCCAGTTCAGAGCACAGTCGACTGAGCAGAGATAAAATTGCAGGCGGCGTCCAGGAGCAGGAGAGGTAAGTGTTTTTTAATTTTATAAAAAATGTGGCTACTGGGGGCATAATAGGGGCTAATCATGAGAGGCATAATGGGGGCTAATTGGAAGCATATGGGGGCTAATTAGAGGCATATGGGGGCTATTTGGAGGCATATGGGGGCTAATTGGAGGCTTATAGGGGCTAATTAGAGGCATATGCGGGCTAGTTAGAGGCATATGGGGGCTAATGATGCATATGGGGGCTAATGAGGCATATGGGGGATAATAAGAGGCATATGGGCGCTAATAACAGGCATATGGGGCTAATTAGAGACATAATGGGGGCTAATGAGGCATATGGGGCTTATAAGAGGCATAATGTGGGCTAATGAGGCATAATGACCTATAATGGGGGTTAATGAGGCATAAGGGCTGATATGGGGCTAATGAGAGGCATGGGGGCTGATATGGGGATGATAAGAGGCATAATGGGGGCTAATGAGAGGAATAATGGGGGCTAATGAGACATAAGGGCTTATAATGGGGGCTAATGAGGCATATGGACTGATATGGGGCTAATGAGAGGCATAGGGGCTGATATGGGAGTGATGAGAGGCATAATAGTGTGTCATCCACAGATGCCCCCATAACAGTGTGTCACCCACAGATCCCCCATAACACTGCGCCTGCGCACTGACGAGAGACAGAAAGAAGGGGAAAGAATCCGCGGAAGCAAGCAGAGGACGGCACAGCAGACGACTGAACAGCTTCTTTTGTAAGTAAATTATTTTATTATAAATGTATCCCTGCATATCGCAATACTGCCGTATTTTGTAATCTTATTTATATATACTTATTTTGTTTTTGCCCCCCCATTTTTGACTGTGGTACCTTGACTGTGGTATCTCTTGTATGTCACTGTCCATGTTGTGGGACTATTTGTGCACTTCTAGTAATTATTTCTTGGCTGCAAATATGAGCTGAAGGTTTTTCAGGTTCGCCTGCCATTAAAATGAATGGGACCTGCCGCAAACTTGCGGTTCGCGAAAATTTGATTGTGTTCGGTCGATCGCGTTTGCGAACCGTCCCGGCAGATGTTCACTATTGATGAGAGACTATCTTTAAAATCACAGTTGCAAACAATGTTTCCCTATTCTTAGTGTAAGGGATAACTATTAGATCAGTGTCGGCCTTGGGGGCCCTGCCAATCAAAAGAACTGGGGCCCTGTACCCCACAGGCATCCCCAAAATGATGGAAGCAGCAGGTCAAACATGCATATTGACATCCTATTCACCTCTATGTGACTGCCGAAGAAAGCTGCTAATTTCAGAGGGCCCTGCGAGATATGTGGCCCCTGTTCTCATGATCGGTGGGGTCCCAGAGGCAGGACCTCCACTAATATAATAGTTATCTCCTATCCTATGGATAGAGGATATCTTGAATATTTCTGGAAGCTCATGCATTTTCCTACACCGTCCTTCACTTTCAGTATTTACATGCTTTCATTTTACATTAATGAGTGCTTCATCTTACCAGGAATGCTTCAGAACCTAGGTCCGCATCCTGCTGACACCCAGCTGTGTGATCTCCCTTTATTATAATGCTGTTATAAACAGCTGACACAACACGCGTTCAGTCTCCATTTGATCTGGTTCAAGCTGTTCTGAGAATGGACAATTCCCTATTCCTAATGTTTGCCATCGCAAAGGTACTTACTTCAATGCTTCATGTTCCGCAGGTGGGTAAATTAACAAACTCATCAAATGGAGTGTGCCCATTAAAGATGGAAGTGTTCTTTCATAATATACATAATATACAGGGTTAAAAGATTTTTTATCTTTTCTATTTTCATGCATATAAATAGATAAGTCCCACATGGAAAATAATTCTGCAATTAGTGATCTCAAAAAAGTTGACACATAACACAAAGATATTGAACTGCCACTTCCTCCCCCCGGACTTGCAACAGCTGGAAAATTATTGTTTTTAGAGAGTTCTTGATGGTCTCAAGTTAGGAAATATCATAAAGAAGCAGGGAACCATTGGTGGACAATTACCAAAGGAGCAGAGAAACAAAAAATAATCAGTTACTAGCCCCTTGTTTTATCAGGAGTGAATACATTATTGTAGACTTTAGATGCCAATTACAGTACATCACTCCGGGAACCAATTTAATTGTTTTTGTAGCCAGCTAATAAGAATTCCTATAGACAACATGTAAAGCAGCGGGGGTCACCAAACAGAGTCGACTTAAGGAGGTAAATAGTATTTATCATGTATCAAGTTAATATAAGGCACTTAAAATGTTTTTTTTTTTTTTAAAGTCTTTTTTTCCTGAAATAGTGCCATACCTATCCACTGGCTATGTCTAGTATAGCAGCACAGCCCCATTCACTGCAACAGCTCGTCGACAACAGTAGCACTATTTCTGGAGAAAAAAAAAACGAAAAAAAAAACCATGTTCTTATGAGGACCTTGCTAGACTCAGGACAACCTCAGGACAACTTACCAAGTGGTAGATAACAGCTTTCTAGATGTAAGACCCTCTCCAAGAGCAAGAGAGACCATATTTCCATTTGGGAGAGTTTCTTTAAAAAAATAATTCCATATGATCAATGCTTTCCTATGGTGTCAGTCCTTTATTAAGTGTGTTCCTGGAAATTTGTAAAGATTTCAAATAAGTTTCCCAAGACAGGTTTCCTAAATCTCCATTTCAGTGCAGACAAGGCTATTTCTTTCCTCAAACCATGAACTGTGTTCCTAGAGATCATTAGGATCTGCCAGGGCTGGCATAGACAGCAGATGTCCCCAGTGTAGAAACATTATATGGTCCCCTTGATCTCAAAAAGCTCATCATAGCACCCCCTTACATCTCTCTAGCCATTAACCAGTAATAGTCAGCTGTAAAATTCAGTCCTTAACAATGTGCTAAACATTAGGAAGCTGCTTTGAGCCATTGGGGTCCCTTACCTACTAAATCCTTGCACAACTGCACTTATTGCAGATATGGTACTGAATGTACACCCGTGTATCGCATAGCGTTCCTCTCTACTGACAATAGGCACGCCTCTATTTCGACAATTTCAGGTCACAATGACACTTTATCAGTTTTTCTTTAGGAACGGGTTTTGTTGAGAAGACATAATAACATGAATGAGGGCAAATTATGCAAATTTTGAACAGTTCGCATCTGAAAATATTACTGTCATGAATTAAAAGAGAGGGGATGACTGAATAATCACTTGGCATTTGAGCTTTCTGATTTATAACCACTTCTTTTACAGGGCATAATAAAATATGAACGATGAATGGTTTAGGGAGAGCAATTTAAATTCCAAATTTGAATGCAAGTAGTACAAAATTTAAAAGGCATGTAGTGATCATACAAAGAAGGAATGATAGTCGAACAGAAATAATTTCTTCCTTAAAGGGTCCGTATAAATGGTACATTTGTACAAGAGGTAAAAATTGCTTTCTGCTTTTCTGCTCCCTTAGCTGATGAAAATCTAAAAAGAAACATGATCAAACACAGTGGATGGCATGGGCGGACTTGGACCTTAAAGTGGCCCTGGAAAAAAACTAAAAGTGGCCCCATTTTATAGGCAGGTCCAAATTAACAGAAGGCGGAGCAACACAAGTAGGAGGGGTCAACAATACCATGGTGCAAAATACCATGCCAGCAGAACCAAATAACACAGTGCAGCACAATATACTGCCCCAAAAGCTGCCCCTCTGTGGTGGTCATCAATAGCTACCATCTTCTGTCCTCCTCCTCCTCCAGTTGTTTAGGGAGCCACAGCAGTTACATTCAGGAGGGCAAGTGTGGTCACTGGCTGGGTCCATGAGTACATGATTCTCACACCGTTAATTATTGTTGAGTGCTCATAATGTACTCGATCAATGGCATAAAGGAGGACTTGGGTGGACACCTGGGTCATCGGCCCACCAGGACATTTCCCTGTAGGGTCTATGGGTAATCCGCCCCTGGTGGATGGAATGGAACCTTCTGCTTCGAGTTTTGTCTGCTATGTTTCTTGCGCCAGCATCTGCTGCAAACAGATGATTGGTGGAGGTGCTGGGTGACAGACCACCACTAATCTGACATTGATGACCTGGATAACCCATATAAATAAAGCAGAAGGTTGTAAATGGCCTTGACAGCAAACAGGGCAGAGCGAGAAGAAAGAAAGAAAGAAAGATTTAGGTAGAATCGATTTAATCATGAATCGAATCTCAGGCCCAATTTGGACAAAATTGGATCTGAATTGAGTTTTAAGAAATTGGCTAATCTCTGTATTTCTCCCTCCCTTCCTTGCTTCCTTCCTTTTTTTACCTCCCTCCAGAGATACTCAAATTCTTCCTTCCTTCCTCCCCTTTCTCTATCCATTATTTTGGTCCCTTCTATTGCACCTTCACTCATCTCTTTTCCCTTCCTTTCTTCCTCGTTTCTTCCTCTTTCTCTCCCTCTACCTTTCTGCCTTCATTCTTCCTCTCTCGCTCAGTCTCACTTTTCCCTTTTCCACACCTTTCTGTACTTTCTCATTCTTTCTCTCTTCAGTCCGTAGTTCTTCTTCTCTTTCTCCCTCCCTCATTATCTTTCTCTCTTCCTTCCTGGGGTATTTAATTGCTCTCCAACCTTTCCCTCTTTCTGTCTCTCTCCCTCTCCTCCTCCCTTTCCTACCTCTTCTCCTTCCTTCCCTTCCCTCTGTTATAAGCCAGCTTTTATACGAGACGACAAACATGATGACAAACAGGGATGAAGGCTAATATGAACGGCATGACTGAGTGTAATTAGGTTTTAGTTAACGTGACTCTTCAAGTAAACTAAATTTAGCCTGGATTGGATCAGAAAAGTTGTGTTGAATATTTTAAGCCTGAAGTATACATTTATTAAACTTGACACCGTTACTAAAGAACCAATTTTACATAATTAACAGCTACACATTGTTACAGCCACCTGCTTGATACATTTTCCTCCTGTTGAGCCTTCACCTTTAGTTGATGGCACAAAAGCCGTTTTAAGTTCATAAAATTATTTTTGAGACAAATAGCTTGGGAATTTTTTTGATGTGGCAGAATAAAACCAGCAAAGCTTTTATACATAATGCATGTGCAGATAATTTCTGTTATATAAACTCCACTATTTAATTTTTTATCTTTTTTGTCACTTCGAAACAGAACTTTGCAAAAACGTATTGCCTTTAACGGGGCACTATAACAAAAAATGCAAAAAATACGGCAAAACGCACAAAATGTGAGCATTGTTTAAAGTAAAGTCCTGCTTTACATATTGATGCTGTTCTATCTTGATTTACCAGCCTGATGCAGCTTCCTTGCCCTAGTTGCAAAAACCCAAGTTGCAGATATACAAAGTTGTGAAGCGAAGAAAGTCCAAACCTGTCACTGAATCATCTACAGGAAAAAACAACATGTTAAAGCTAGTTGATTGCTGTCGTCTATGCATAACACATTGAACTAAGTTTAGGATTGTGATTAGAGTTGAGCAGACACCTGGATGTTCGGGTTCGACGGGTTCGGCCGAACTTTGGAAAAAAGTTTGAGTTCGGGATCCGAACTTGACCCAAACTTGATCCCGAACCCAAAACCCATCGAAGTCAATGAGGACCCGAACTTTTGATCACTAAAATGGCTGTAAAAATGTCATGGAAGGGGCTAAATGGCATCAAAATGTGGTTAAGAGCATGGCAAGTGCTCTGCAAACAAATGTGGGTAGGGAAATGACTTTAAATAACATAAAATACGTAAAAAAAAATATTAAACAAATCTTGATCTAGGAGGACGAGGTCCATATGGAGTAGGAGGTTGAGGAGGCGGTGGATGTGGCCGTGTAGGTGGAAGCGGCGGTGGAGGAGGAGGAGGTAGCCTACACTGCTTTTTGGTTTTAAATTTTATTTTTTAAATTAGGGTACACCCCAAAACATTGGGAAATATAACCTGTGATAACCCCCTCCAGTCATGCTAAACACACGTTCAGACAATACACTGGCTGCAGGGCAGGCCAGAACCTCCAACGGGTAAAGGGAAAGCTCAGGCCATGTGCCCAATTTGGAGACCCAGAAGTTGCAGGGGCTGACCCCTGTCAGTCAGTTCGTGTAGGCGTGTGCACACTTACTGTCCCACCATGTCGCATGTCCCCATGATGTTCACGATCCAATTTGATATCTGCTCCACCGGAGAGGGTGCATGAGAAAGAGAGACCACATCCAAGGGAGGATTACGTTTTTCAAATTAAAAATTATAGAGTTCAAATATGGGAGAAATTATTAAAGCATAAAAGTGTGACAACTTTTTAAAGTTTAAGCATTGAATGAAAGGATGTGGCGCGCATTAATTACTGAAGAATTTATTACATTTATTTCCCTGTCACCTATGCATAGCAGGCAGGGGTTTATTAACGTCTAAAATTGTATAATGTCAACCCAAGAATGTAATTTATTAACCTGTCTACTTGGCAGAGCAGGGGTCTATGACAGAAAAAAATTGTTTATTGTCCCCCGAAAATGTGAAAGAAAAATTATTGAAATTTATTAAGCTGTCAACTAAGTAGAGGAGGGGTATATTACACCCCAAAATTGGTTAATTTCACCCAAAAATGGAACAGACCAATTATTATTATTTTTTACCTGTCTACTCGGTATTGCAGTGGTACATCACACCCAAAAATCTGTGAATTTCACCAGAAAATGTAAGTGACAAATTATTTTTTTTTTTTTACCGGTATAATAGGTATAGCAGTGGTACATCACACCCCAAATTTTTTACATTTCACCAGAAAATGGAACTGACAATTTATTTATTTTTTAACCTGTCTACTAGGTATAGCAGTGGTACTTCACACCCAAAAATTGGTGAATTTCACCAGAAAATGTAACTGACAATTTTTTTTTTTAACCTGTCTACTAGGTATAGCAGTGGTACTATAAACCAAAACAATTGTGAATTTCACCAGAAAATGTAACTGACAATTTATTTTTATTTTTTTACCGGTCTACGAGGTATAGCAGTGGTACTATACACACACAAATTGGTGAATTTCACCCGAAAATGTAAATTACAACTTTTTTTTTTTTTTTTTTTACCAGTCTACTACTAGGTATAGCAGTGGTACTATACACCCAAAAATTGGTGAATTTCACCCAGAAATGTAAATGACAATTTATTTTTATTTTTTAACCTGTCTACTAGGTATAGCAGTGGTACTATTCACCCAAAAATTTGTGAATTTCACCCGAAAATGTTAATGACAAAGTAGTGAAATGACATAAAATAAAATACGTACAAATAAAAAAAAATTATTGGATTTATGAGGTGGAGTTCCATATGGAGTAGGAGTTTGAGGAGGCGGTGGACGTAGCAGTGTAGGTGGAAGTGACAGTGGAGGAGGACGAGGTAGCCAACACAGGCTTTTGGTTTTAATTTTATTTTTTTAAATTAGGGTACACTCTAATGTCTATTCTGCACAAGGTACAGAGGGATCCTCTGAGGGATCCATTCCTGGTTCATTTTAATGAACTTGAGCTTGTCCACATTGGCTGTGGACAGGCGGCTGCGCTTGTCTGTGATGACGCCCCCTGCCGTGCTAAACACACGTTCAGATAATACACTGGCTGCAGGGCAGGCCAGCACCTCTAAGGCGTGAAGGGCAAGCTCAGGCCATGTGCCCAATTTGAAGACCCAGAATTTGAAGGGGGCAGACCCGTCATTCATATGTGTAGGTGTGTGCACATATACTGCTCCACCATGTTGGTGAAATGCTGCCTCCTTCTAAGACGTTCCATATCAGCTGGTGGTGCTGGTTGTTGTGGCGTGCTGACAAAGCTTTTCCATATTTCGGCCATGCTAACCCTGCCTTCTGAGGTGCTGGCGGTGCCCCATCTGCGTTGGCAACCTCTTCCTCTGCCTTCGCCTTGTGCTTCCACTGTGCCCCCATCTGTCAGGTGGGAATTCCACCAGCAGCGCGTCTACCAGCGTGTGCTTGTACTCGCGTATCTTAGGATCATGCTCCAGTGAGGGAATTAAGGACGGTACGTTGTCCTTGTAACGGGGATCCAGCAGCGTGGCCACCCAGTAATCAGCACAATTTAGAATGTGGGCAACTCGGCGGTCGTTGCGGAGACACTGCAGCATGTAATCGCTCATGTGTGCCAGCCTGCCCAGAGGCAACGAAAAGCTGTCCTCTGTAGGAGGTGTATTGTTTGTGTCGTCTGCATCCCCCCAGCCATGCACCAGTGATGGCCATGAGCTGGTCTGGGTGCCACCCTGCTGTGAACCAGGTTCCTCCTCCTCCATCTCCTCCTCCTCATCCTCCACCTCGTCATCCTCCAGAACTGTGCCCTGGCTGGACAATTGTGTACCTGGCGTTTGTGGGTACAGGAACCCACCCTCGGAGCCACTTGTGAATGACTGGCCGGAAACCCTACAAAATGATCCCTCTTCCTCCTCCTCCTCCTCCTGTGCCACATCTTCTTCCATCATCGCCAGGAGCGTTTTTTCAAGGAAGCATAGAAGTGGCATAGTAACGCTGAGAACGGCGTTATCAGCACTGGCCATGTTGGTGGAGTACTCGAAACAGCGCAAGAAGGAACACAGGTCTCGCATGGAGGCCCAGTCATTGGTGGTGAAGTGGTGCTGTTCCGCCGAGCGACTCATCCGTGCGTGCTGCAGCTGAAACTCCACTATCGCCTGCTGCTGCTCGCATAGTCTGGCCAGCATGTGCAAGGTGGAGTTCCACCTTGTGGGCATGTCACATATGAGGCGGTGAGCGGGAAGGCTGAAGTTACGCTGCAGCGCTGACAGGCGAGCAGCAGCAGGGTGGGAACGACGAAAGCGCGCACAGACGGCCCGCACTTTATGCAGCAGCTCTGACATATCGGGGTAAATTTTAAGGAATCTCTGCACCACCAAATTCAGCACATGCGACAGGCAAGGGATGATCGTCAAATCAGCTAGTCCCAGAGCTGCAACGAGATTTTGCCCATTATCACACACCACCAGGCTGGGCTTGAGGCTGACTGGCACAAACCACTTATCGGTCTGTTGTTCAAGGCCCGTCCACAGCTCCTGCGCGGTGTGGGGTTTGTCCCCCAAACAGATAAGTTTTAAAACAGTCTACTGTCGTTTACCCCTGGCGGTGCTGAAGTTGGTGGTGAAGGTGTTACGCTGACCGGATGAGGAGCCGGTAGAGGATGAGGAAGCGGAGTAGGAGGAGGAAGCAACAGGGGGCAAACTGAAGTGCCCTGCAATCCTCGGTGGTGGAAGGACATGCGCAAAACTGCTATCCGCCTCAGGCCCAGCGGCCACTGCATTTACCCAGTGTGCTGTTATGGAGATATAACGTCCCTGACCGTGCTTACTGGTCCATGTATCCGTAGTGAGGTGCACCTTGCCACAGATGGCGTTGTGCAGTGCACACCTGATTTTGTCCCCGACTTGGTTGTGCAGGGAACGGATGGCATGCCTGGAAAAGTAGTGGTGGCTGGGCACGACGTACTGTGGGACAGCCACCGCCATAAGGCCTTTAAAACTCTCCGTTTCCACCAGACAGAATGACAGCATTTTTAAAGGCTAGTAATTTTGAAATGCTGGCATTCAGGGCTAGTGATCGTGGGTGGGTAGGGGGGTACTTCCTCTTCCTCTCCAGCGTTTGGGAGATGGAGAGCTGAACGCTTCCGTGGGACATTGTGGCGATGCTTGGTGACCCAGGTGGTGGTGTTGCTGGAAGATCCTCTGTTTGCGGGGTGGCAGGTGGCACTGTCACTCCAGAGGTGGATGAAAAGGCCGAGACTGCAGCAGAAGAGGAAGCAAGAGGAGCCAGAGACCTTTCTTGGTTTTTGAGGTGACAGCAGTATATAACCCTGGAATTTCAAACGTTCTTATGGTGCAAGGCCTGAAAAATTGTGTATTTTGCCCCAAAAAGGGTGTTTTAATACTAGAAGAATATAAGCTTTGTATATACAGGGTGTATCTCACACGGCCTGACCCACACTAGGCCTCAATTAAAGATTTGTGCACCAAATGGCGGTATTTCAAATATCTGAAGATAACCCAAATATATAAAGGGTGTATCTCACAATGACAAATACAGCAAAGGCTGCCAAATAACCTTTTTTTGCCCAAACGGGTGTTTGTTTAATGACTGAATTTGACAGCAGTATATAACCCTGGAATTTAACACCTGCTGATGCTGCAAGGGCTGCAAAATGGATTATTTTGGCAAAAAAGTGTGTTTTTAAAAACCCAGAAAATGATGGCTGTATTTCTAGCTTAAATTGCACACTGACTAATCCAGATGTTATATATTGCCAAAAAAGTGTTTTTTTGGTAACAGAATGTAACAGCACCCCGGGCATAAAAGGGGTTAAAACCGTTTAGGCGATCTTCCCCTTCCAGAGCTCCAGGCACAGCTACTTACAGAACACCAAACTCCCGTATGGCATACAAGGGAATGCTCCAAACTCCCGAACGGAACCTCACGAATAGCTGCTAGCCGACGAATAGGAAACGCACCCAAGCGGCTTACACTCCTAGCAATCAGTCTCTAACAGCATACAGTGAATCCCCCCAAGAACAGGACCAAGCTCTGTGTTGAGGGTAAAGCAGTGGACAGCATCTCACTTTACTGAGGGCTACCCGCCCATATTTATGCAGGTCCCCATCTGGTGGACACTCCCCTAGGGGGACCAGAGGGAAGACTGTGACACAGGACAGATAAGCAGCAATTCAGGCCACACAGACACAATACATCCCCACAATGCATCCTGGTTTCCTCCTCTCTGCCCTGAAGACAACCGAGGAGTAATTCAATTATCTCTCAGGACAAAGGGAAATCGCCACTATACATGTGGGGACAACCGGACAGAAATCACTATTCAAATATACAATGTCACAACCATTACAGTAAACATAGACATTTAACATACAGCTCAGGTCTGAGTGCATATTATTAGGTGAATGGCACTCAGACTACACGAATACAGTTCAATTGCCATGGGGCCAAATTCTTTCACATAGTCTTTGCAGGGGAAAATCAAGCGTTTCAACATGGGGCCATAAAGGAAGCAGGCGGGCAACCAGGCTTCTCCAATGCAATGTGGCGAGATTGGTCTCATCACACAGAATATGAAAGCTGTATATATTAAACTTGAATTTAACACTTGCAGATCTGGAAAATAGTAGTTTTTGGCAAAAAAGTCTGTTTTAAAAACCCAGAAAATGATTGCTGTATTTCTAGCTTAAATTGCACACTGACTAAGCCTGCAAATGCACCAGATGTTGTAAATTGCCAAATAAAATTAGATTTTTTTAAAAACAGATTATTTGTGCTGTTTTTAAAGCTTGGTTTCTATGTCCCAAAAGCTCAGATGCAGTGCTGGTGCACTGAGCTTGCATAAAATGGCCGCCGCCGCCGCCCACCTATTATTTTTTTTCCATCACTGGGCTCAGGGCAGGATAAAAATATTGTGCCCTGCACCCACACAACACAATGTATGTAGATCGCTGAGTTAGATTTACAGTTTGAGCAAAGATTCTCTCCTATTCTCTCCCTGAAATCACCAGCAGCATCCTATCCCTACACTGATCAGAGCAGAGTGACGTGCGGTGCTACGTGACTCCAGCTTATATAGAGGCTGGGTCACATGCTACACTGGCCAATCACAGCCATGACATTAGTAGGCATGGCTGTGATGGCCTCTAAGGGCACAGAGTAAAACCTTGTTGATTGGCTGCTCTGCAGCCTTTCAAAAAGCGCTGAGAAATTGCCGAACACCGAACTCGAACCCGAACTTTTACTAAAATGTTCGGGTCCGGGTTTCAAAAATCCTAAAGTTCGGTACGAACCCAAACTTTACAGTTCGGGTTCGGTCAACCCTAATTGTGATATTTTTGGTTTATTTTCTTAATCTTTCTCTGAATCCTCGGCGCACCCTTCATTTTCCTGTACAATTATTTTAGTAAATTATGTATACGTATAGCTGCTGCGTGACTCTCCTGTAAATGTCACGAGTCTTTAGGGATAAATGTGATTTCTGACATTCTATGCTTTATTGTCTTATTAGAAAATGTTAAAGATGAATAATGTGCTATCTGTTTTTGAATATCTTTGTTACGCATCAGTAGGGAAGGGTCCGATAAGACATTGCAGTCATCCACAGTGCTTCGGCTCATTACAGTGTGTACTCACCATATACACAAACTTGAGTCAGTCCCTCGATGGAAGATTAATAATACACTCTGAAATGATAAAATCATAAAGTCCTAAGCAAATTTTAAAAGAAATCAATTAATAAATAAATGTAATTTTTTTAAAATAAATACATTTTATAATTATTAATTACATAATTTTTTTAATTATTTATTTAAAGGGAATCTGTCACCTGGTTTGACCATATTAGGCTGTCATCATTGCCATAATAAAATACCTTATCTCCTGCAGTGGTTTTCTTTCTTCTTTTCATGCTTTCATTTTGCTAAAAAAGTGATTTTTGTATTATGCAAATGAACCCGAAGGTGCCCAGAGGGGCATTATTCTTCACCCTCTGAGCCCAGTAACGCCCCCCTGCAGTGTCTAGACCGCCTTAATTTAGAGCCCAAGCACGCCTCCTCGTTATGTAGTATCGTCCCACAGCCTAGTTTAACGGCGCCGCCCCCTCTGCTACGTCAACTAATTCATTCAAGCCATGCACCTGGAATCTTTAATTCGTCCGTCTGAAATCTCGCGCAGGTGCAGTACCGCCTACTGCCTGCGCCTGTGTGATCCAACTGCTCCTGAGAGCAACAGCCTCAAAAGTGTCACTGGGCATGCGCCGAGCCCAGTGATGTCTTCTTATCGCTGTTGTCCCAGGAGCTATTGGATCGCACAGGCGCAGGCAGTGGGCGGTACTGCGCCTGCGCGAGATTTCAGACAGACGAATTGAAGATTCCAGGTGCGTGGCTTGAATGAATTAGTTGACGTAGCAGAGGGGGCGGCGCCGTTAAACTAGGCTGTGGGACAATACTGCATAGCGAGCAGGCGTGCTTGGGCTCTAAATTAAGGCGGTCTAGGCATTGCAGGGGCGTTACTGGGCTCAAAGGGTGATGAATAACGCCTCTCTGCAGGAGATAAGGTATTTTATTAAACATGGCTATGGTGAGAGCTTAATATGGTCAAACCAAGTGACAGATTCCCTTTAAGTAATTAAAAAATAAAAACAATATATTAAAAATACTGGTTAGTCAGGAGACCAAATATCATACACTAAATGGACAAAGGTATTAGGACACCTACACATTCTACCTACAGGAGCTTTTATGACATCCCATTCTAAATCCATACAAATGCATATGGTGTTGCTCCCCCCTTTGCCGCTAAAACAGCTTCCACTCTTCTGGAAAGCATTTCTACAAGATTTTGGAATTTATCTGTGGGAATTTTTGCCCATTCACCCAGAAGAACTTTTGTGAGGTCAGACACTGATGTCGGATGAGAGGGACTGGTTCATTACAAAGGTGTTGGATGGTGTTGAGGTCAGAACTCTGTGCAGGCCAGTCAAGTTCTTCCACAACAAAGTCACCCAACCATACCTTTATGAACTTTGCTTTGTACACTGGGGCACAGTCATGCTGTAAAATAAAAAAAAGAGTCTTCCCCAAACTGTTCAAACAAAGTTGAAAGCATGCAATTTTCCACAATGTCTTCGTACTGTATGCTGAAGCATTATTTCCTTTCCCTGAACCTAAGCGGCCCTGGCTGACTCCTAAAAAACAAACTCATAGCATTATCCCTCCTTACAGCTGTACATTGCAGTCAGGCAGGTAACATTCTACTGGCTTAAGCCAAACCTAGACAGGTCCATCGGACTGCCAGATAGAGAAGTGTGATTCATCATTCCAGAGAAGACGTTTCCACTGCTCCAGAGTCCAGTGGTGTGCTTTACACGGCTCCATCTGACACGTGCCATTGTGCTAGATGAGGTAAGGCTTGCATGCAGCTTGCAAGCCCAAGCCACGAGGCAGCAGGACGTTGGTGACTTTTATGCACTATGCTCATCAGCCCCTGCCCACCCCGTTATGTAACTTAATGTGGTCTCCACTTCGCAGCTTAATTGCTGTGGTTTGTAAACGCTTCAACTTTATAATAATTCCATTTAAGGTCGATGGTGAAATGTCTAAGGGGGAAAAAATGTCACAAACTGACTGGCAGCACCAGTGACATCCTATTACAGTAGCATGATCGAATTCAATGAGCTCTTTAGATCAGCCAATTCTTTTACAAATGTTTGCAAAGACAGACTGTAAGACTAAGGAATGGATTTTATACACCTGGGGCAATTGGATTGAGTGAAACACCTGAATTCAATGTTTCCCAGTACTTTTGTTCAAATTGTGCTTGTAAGTCAGTACCTTCAGGGAATGACTACCTCAAATCTTGCTACTTTGCTACTTTTTATCTCATCTCCATTAGGCCAGAGCTGTGATGGGAGACTAGTTTGGCTGCAGTGCTCACAGGAGTCTGAGGTGGTCTGATTCCAATCTCCTGCCTCATCCTTGGCCATGCTGCTACTCTCTTCCTCCCACGGCAGCTCTGCTGGTATAAATCCAATTGTATTTCATACTCACGAAGAAGTCAGTGCATGAAGAGCGGATTTACAGTACAATAAGGGAAGAAAGATTATAAAGTACAGAGTACTAAACCACTAGTGGGAAAAGAATGATTATAAGGCACATACGTTAATACATTCAAACATACTGTACATTAGAGATGAGCGAATCGAAGCTGACGAATGACGTTCTGAATTTCAGGAAAAATTTAATTCTGAACAATTGCGAATTATCGTGGTAACAAATGGCAATTTTTCCTAACATGGCGGCTAGCCGGCTAAAATGGCGGCTACAAGTGTGAGGACATGGGTTAAGGAACTCTGGGAAGGCGGTATGTCCCATAATGCCATGCATGCAGCCAATCAGCAGCCAGCCAGCCCTGTGATGCCACAGCCCTATAAATACGGCGGCCATCTTAGAGTCTGTTATTCACTATCCTACTTTGCTCAGGGACAGACGTGTATGCAGGCGCTAGGGAGAGTGAAAGAAAAACTAATTGTAAAAAAAAAAAGGAAAGAAGCGATTTACTAGTGCAGGGAAAGGACAGTGAGAGGAATCATTTCACAGGCAGGGAGAGACGTGTGCAGATGCTAGGGAGAGTCATAGGAAAATCCTCATTGTGAAAAAAAGTGATTTACAAGTGCAGGGAAACATTACTTGGGGATCCAGATAGTCTCATAATACAGCTCTGTCATTCCAGCAATTAGTTATTGGGCTGCAAGTGCTATGTTGAAAAGCCTTTAGTGCAGGGATGGCCAACCTGAGGCTCTCCAGCTGTTGCAAAACTACAACTCCCAGCATGCCCAGGCTACCTACAGCTATCAGCCTAAAGCAGGGCATGGTGGGAGTTGTAGTTTTACAACAGCTGGAGAGCCTCAGGTTGGCCATGCCTGCTTTAGTGGCTTTTATCTGTGGAAAAAGATAAATATATACGCAGGACACTTTTGCTGTTAACTGCGCTGATATAATTTAGTGGCCTATTTCAATACAATACGATAAATGTTTACGCAGGTCACTTTTGTTGTTATTTGCACTAAAAGCGTTTATTGACGTTTTTCTAGAGAAAAAGAGAAAAACAGACTTAGTTCATATTTGGTGTTATTTGCGCTAAAAGCGTTTCTTGTCATATTTCGCTCCAATACGAGAAGAAAAAAAACACAGTTCACATTTGGTGTTATTTACGCTGGACACGTTTATTGCCATATTTCTAGAGAAAAAGAGAAAAAAAAAGTTCATATTTGCTGTTATTTGCATTTAACTACAATACGAGAAAAATAGACGCAGTTTAGTGTTATTTGCGCTAAAAGTGTTTATTGTCATATTTCTAGAGAAAAATAGAAAAATATTCCAATTTTTCTGTTATTTACTTAGAAATTGTTTAGTGGCCTATTTTAGTCTAATACAAGAAATATATACGCAGTTCACTATTGCTGTTATTTGCACTGAAATTGTTTCGTTGCCAATTTCAAATCCTTTAGTAAAAAAAGAAAAATATATTTGGAGCTTTCAGGTGTGTAATTTGCTTTTAATTTATTTAGTTCAGCTAAAAGTATGTTAGACAGAGAAGTGCCAGACCCTGCACAGGGGAGTGTCAGAGGCGTAAATGATTCTGGCGCAGGCACAGGTCGCAGCAGTAAGGCCCCTTTCACACGGGCGAGATTTCTGCGCGGGTGCAATGCGTGAGTTGAACGCATTGCACCCGTACTGAATCCTGACCCATTCATTTCTATGGGGCTGTGCACATGAGCGGTGATTTTCACGCATCACTTGTGCGCTGCGTGAAAATCGCAGCATGCTCCTCTTTGTGCATTTTTCACGTAACGCAGGCCCTATAGAAATTAATGGGGTTGCGTGAAAATCGCAAGCATCCGCAAGCAAGTGCGGATGCGGTGCGATATTCACGCACGGTTGCTAGGTGACGATCGGGATGGGGACCCGATCATTATTATTTCCCCTTTATAACATGGTTATAAGGGAAAATAATAGCATTATGAATACAGAATGCATAATACAATAGGGCTGGAGGGGTTAAAAAAATAAAATTCTAATTTAACTCACCTTAATCCACTTGTTCGCGCAGCCGGCATCTCTTCTGTCTTCTTTTGTGAGGAATAGGACCTTTGATGACGTCACTACGTTCATCACATGGTCCGTCACATGATCCATCACCATTGAACCCAAACCTGAACTGTAACGAAGTTCGGGTCTGGGTACCACATTTAGTTTTATATCACGCGCGTGCAAAACGCATTGCACTCGCGCGATAAAAACTGAACAACGGAATCCAATTGTAGTCGAAACTGACTGCAACTGCGTACCTACTCGCGCGGGTTTGCCGCAATGTACCGGGACGCATCCGGACCTAATCCAGACATGCTCGCCTGCAAGGGGCCTAAGGGGGCGTAGCAGCAGGGGTTTCTTCCCGAGGCCTCAGGTCCACATGTCAGCTAGCAGTCGTGTCTTGACCAGCAACCCAGTGGTTCTTGATTGGTTGACTGGATCTTCGACTTCGTTGCAAGTGACAGCAGAACCAGCAGCCTGTGTCTAGATTCGCTGATGAGCAGCTTTCTTCACCCGCATAGTGAAGAAACTACTCACCAGCAGAAGCAGCTAGACCTGGAGCAGGACCTGAACCAGCAGGTGGTGGCATATTTTGACAGCACCCTGCCAGCCGTCATAGAAGATCTGTTGGACTACTGGGCAGCGAAACTAGATTTGTGGCCGCAACTGGCCGAGTTTGCCCTGGAAAAGCTGTCCTGCCCGGCCAGTAGTGTGGCATCAGAGCTGGTGTTTAGTGCGGCGGGGATCATAGTTACAGAAGAACTCGCCTGTCCACCCAAAATGTGGAGAGACTTACTTTTGTCAAACTGAATCAGACATGGATCAGCCAGGATTTCCACTCACCAATGCCTGATGCATCAGATTAGATCATCCTTCTCCACACTATGTCACCGTGCCACTCTGTGGTATCATGCTGCTGCTGTTGCTGCCATGTCCACACTATGTCACCATGCCACTCTGTGACCTCCTGTTGCTGCCATCTCCACACTATGTCACCGTGCCACTTTGTGGCCTCCTGATGCTGCCATCTCCACAATATGTCACCTTGCCAGTCTGTGGTATCATGCTGTTGCTGCTATCTCCACACTATGTCACCGTGCCACTCTGTGGCTTCCTGATTCTGCCATGTCCACACTATGTCACCTTGCCACTCTATGGTATCATGCTGCTGTTGCTGTCGTCTCCACACTATGTCACCGTGCCACTCTGCGGCCTACAGATGCAGCCATGTCCACACTATGTCACCATGCCACTCTGTGGTATCATGCTGTTGCTGATGCTGCCATCTCCACAGTATGTCACTGTGCCACTCTGTGGCCTAATCAAACTGCTGCTGTCACCTCCACACTTTGTCATTGTGCCACTCTGTGGTCTCCTGATGCTGCCGCCACCACAAGAACCTGTCATTGTGCCACTTGGTGGTCTCCTCATGCTGCTTTCACCTCACCACTATGTCATAGGGCCACTCTGTGGACTTCTCATGCTGTTACCACCCTTTCCACTCTATGACGGGGTTGCTATTGTCCTTGTTTGGCCTTCTTGAAATCACCATTTATTTTACCTTTCTTCTGATCTGTCAGAATGAAGGAAAAATGAGACGCACAACAGATCCTGTCTGTGTAGCAGCTGTAAGGCCTGGTATGGTCGCATCAGAATTGGCTTATGATTTGGTAGCCAAAAGCATGAGTGGGTACAAAACACAGAAGACATGCAAATACTACCTTCACGTGTCATCTCTGTTTTAGATCCACTACTGTTTTTTTTAGCATTAGCAATACTGATGGATTATTGAGCAAATGCTGACCGAGTGAAGGGGGATGCTCCCCAGACAGGTTCCATTTTTTGTGGGTTATTGTTCTGACGGATCAGAGGAAGGGCAAAATAATCAGTGACTTCAACACAAACTTACTGCTGACACCCACTGCACTCTGTCCAGGGGGCTATACTTGTATACGCGTTTAATAGAATAGAACAGGTTCTTTAGACATCTATGTGGAATCAGCTGACGACGGTGTAAAAGGAGTGCGCTTCTTCTTGTTGCTAACATGGACCTGTAAGTTAATATTGTTCTTGAGTTATTTGGTGAGTTTTGGCCCTGTGACTGCCCAAATAAGTGAAGTGTGCAGTGATTCTAAGAGCGACGCCTGTCATCTGCTTGTCATACCAATTGACAGTATTATTTCACTACCACAGCAGACTCCCTATGCGTGTTACTGCAAGGCACAGTGTTCTAGACACATATAAAGGCTCTATGCAGCCCGGAAGTAGCCGCTTTTTTATCGCAATTCATCGCAAATATATTTGGATCGAAGCTAATTTTTTCAGAAAATTCGGTGAACCAGCCTAATCGAATTTTTGAGAAATTCGTTAATTTCTACTGTACATGTTAACACATGTTATACATGTTATAATTGATCATATGAATATTTACTGCATAAAGACCAGATGATCAGTGTGGTTACTCTGGGAACAGGAGCCTAGGTTTCGTACTGCTCCTTTGATGACCTAAACTTTTCTGTAGATATGTGATGAACCATTCTGAATTCTGTGAACAGGAGTACTCTACCCATTCGGTTGAGCAGTGCTGAAGGCCCATGGTCATAGAAGGTCCACAGTTTAATGACCAGATCCAGTCAGGGGTGCACCACCAATGAGGCCAGGTGAGGCGATCGCCTCGGGCAGTACCAGGTAATGGCAAAAGGGGGGGCAACCGAAGGGCCATGCAATGAAGGGAAGGGGTTAGGTTAGGAAATTGGCATCGGGAAAGAGGGAGCCGTTTACATTTTTGCCTCAGGCAGCAGAAAGGATAGCTGCACCCCTGGATCCAGTGACCCAGTGCATTTACTGATTAAAGGGATGTTCTCAATCACCATTTCTGACACACTACCTTAGTTTTCTTACGTATAGCAAATATCAAGAACTTATTTTACAGTTCTGCACAAAAAAATTGAATAAAAATGTAAAATCAGAAAATAAAAACATAAATATAATGTAGTTTGATGAAACATTTTTAATTGTGAATCATAAAGTGATTCCTGTAAAAAAAAAAAACTGTGAATGTTTGTTGTTCAGATGTGATCCTCCATAAAGCTACAAGTTTGTATGATGGTCACATCTGCAATGGACTCTAAGGCAGATTTAGACGTCAAAAATATTTTTCCTGTCAAAACTAGACACCTCGACAAAAACCCACAGACCTAATTAATTATAAAGTGCAAAACAGGATGAGAAAAAAGGGAAATAGCTCACCCTCTCACAGTCACAATGAGGTGCTCTGGTCTAAAGTGATTCACCCTTCACAAATGTAAGAAAATGTATATATTTGAAAAGACCGGCACTCTCAACATACAGGACCATATGGGTAATTGCAAATCACAATGTTTAATTAATACATATATAAAAGAATAAAAGATAAAATATACACTAACACTGGCTGATTTGATAAATAATATCTCACAAAATTAAACAAATTCTACAATGGTAACGTCACATATCTAATGTTCACTGTTGAAAAGGAACCGCTGTAGAAAAAAAGGGACCGCTATAAGAAAAAAGGTCGTATATATTCACATGTAAATTCCTGGAAGGAAAAAGAATAAGGATCCTTTTTAGTTCTGTTCTGAGTGTGAACAAGCAATGTAAGATGGTAGTTGCTGGGATAGACAGTGTTCCGTTGTAGATGATTACCGCTTTTCCGTATAGATGTCACTTAACGGTTTAGCAAACAAATGTCCCTGGTGATTACCCACTGTGTGGGCTTACCTTCCCTTCGTGCCGGTCAGTCAGATAAATTCCTCAGGGCTCGCTGTAAGCCGGCGTCCCGGCTGTAGTCCTGTCAGCGTCCCACGTGGGTTTGGAGGAAAAGTTTGTCGCTCCGGAAATGACGTATCGGCATGTAGGTTGGTATTCAGTAGTTTACTCAGGCTCGGCTCTTCGTTGTAGCGGCTGAGATAAAACTTACAGTGCACTGTATTTAAAGTTACTTCTCACAAATGGGTCATATTCTGATCTCTGATTTAGATCTCTTAGTACCAAACGCGTTTCGGGAAACACTGTTCCCTTCTTCAGTGGTAATGACCCTCCTTCATGTCTGATTGGCTTTTATACCCTCCATTGGTAGTTGCCAAGAACAGACATGGAATCTGTCCATTTTTTTTCCTTTTGTCTATTTCTAGTCTATTTCTAGTCATCTGCAACATAATTATTTCATATCTGTTATCCTTTCCATTTCTTTCTTCCATATTTATTTTCATGTGTTTGATATTCTTTCCCATTTTTTTCATTTTTTCACTTGCGGTTATGTAACTTTATATATCATTTATTATAGTCTATTATGTATATATGTGCAAGATGTTACCAGATGTAAATATATGCTTAATTGCACATATATACATAATAGACTATAATAAATGATATATAAAGTTAACTATAGCCCGTGCAATAAAACCCTTTATGGACTTTGTACTATAAAGTAAATCACAACTTCTGACAAAAAAACGCATATGTCAAAAATAAAACGCATCAAAAACGCGACATAACCGCAAGTGAAAAAATGAAAAAATGGGAAAGAATATCAAACACATTAAAATAAATATAATTATGTTGCAGATGACTAGAAATAGACTAGAAATAGACAAAAGGAAAAAAAATGGACAGATTCCATGTCTGTTCTTGGCAACTACCAATGGAGGGTATAAAAGCCAATCAGACATGAAGGAGGGTCATTACCACTGAAGAAGGGAACAGTGTTTCCCGAAACGCGTTTGGTACTAAGAGATCTAAATCAGAGATCAGAATATGACCCATTTGTGAGAAGTAACTTTAATTACAGTGCACTGTAAGTTTTATCTCAGCCGCTACAACGAAGAGCCGAGCCTGAGTAAACTACTGAATACCAACCTACATGCCGATACGTCATTTCCGGAGCGACAAACTTTTCCTCCAAACCCACGTGGGACGCTGACAGGACTACAGCCGGGACGCCGGCTTACAGCGAGCCCTGAGGAATTTATCTGACTGACCGGCACGAAGGGAAGGTAAGCCCACACAGTGGGTAATCACCAGGGACATTTGTTTGCTAAACCGTTAAGTGACATCTATACGGAAAAGCGGTAATCATCTACAACGGAACACTGTCTATCCCAGCAACTACCATCTTACATTGCTTGTTCACACTCAGAACAGAACTAAAAAGGATCCTTATTCTTTTTCCTTCCAGGAATTTACATGTGAATATATACGACCTTTTTTCTTATAGCGGTCACTTTTTTTCTACAGCGGTTCCTTTTCAACAGTGAACATTAGATATGTGATGTTACCACTGTAGAATTTGTTTAATTTTGTGAGATATTATTTATCAAATCAGCCAGTGTTAGTGTATATTTTATCTTTTATTCTTTTATATATGTATTAATTAAACATTGTGATTTGCAATTACCCATATGGTCCTGTATGTTGAGAGTGTCGGTCTTTTCAAATATATACCTAATTAATTATAAGTCAATGAGGTCTGTAAGGTGCCATAGCTGTCTATCCTGCTACAGATCTGGCAGAGCAATATGGCTTCTGTTATGAGAACAGAGTGTTAAGGCCCCTTTACATGATTCAAATAAGAAGGCAATTATCAGGAAGGAACCGTTCCCTATAATTGCCTGCTCATCAGTGGAGGTGAGAGCTGCATTCATGACATGTGCAGCAATCATCTCGCCTTGTTTTGCTGCCCAGAAACAATAAATCTGTATGGGGGTGACTGATCATAGTGATGGTGGTGGTAGTGAGTAATAGTAGTATGATCCCTTGTTCATCCCCAAACAGCGGAGGTGATTGCTGTATGTAAAAGCAGCTTGGCTCGTGATTAGGCAATTATCTGAAAAGAAGAGTTTTTTTCCTGATAATTGCTTTATTAGTTGGCCAATATAAATGCCATAATGCTGTGTTCATATTACACCACAACTATATGTACACTGACCCGTTCATTGTTTGTGGATCCGTGTGGCTGTTCCTCGCCTTATAGAGCATATCCCATTATTGTCTGTATTTGAATATATGAGAATGCACACGGAAGTTATCTGTATTTTGCAGATGTTTTTTCTGTAGACCGAAATACAGGCCTAAATTGACACCTGGATGGCTGACGTAATCACTGAGTGGTAAATTTCTGTCTAGTTGCAACAATTTTCTCTTTCATTGCATCTGTAAACATAAGGCATCGCCACAGCTCATCCTTTATCTGTGCCGTTCACTATCCCGGGTCACTGAATTTCCTCATTTGCTCTTGCCTACCGACATAGCAGTGCACAGAAAGCTGCAAGCACTGCCATGTCAGGAGGAGGCCGAGATGAAGTAGTCTTACTTGAATATTACTTTTTTACGGCTCATTGAGATTTCCGCTGATTACAAAACAAAGGTTTTCAAGCATACAGGAACTGAGCGTTGGAAAATGAAAATGTTCCTACTTAGGATGTGCGGGATGAAGTGCGGACACAGTGATACAAGTTATTGAAGCAGCAAGTTGGCAAATAGATAATTTAGTAGCATGTAAATGAGGCATAGCGTATTCTAATCAGAATAACTGCATTATCACTTATTACAGACATCAGCTCAGGGGACACATCGTAGTGCTCGCCGTATATTGTTTCTAGTTATAGGTTTTGCATGCAGAGAAATTGGTGTTATTATTGTATCTGTTCATCGGATACTTTCAGGCGGTGAGCAGAATTATGGAATTTGCAATAGAAAAAGAAAAAAATAGCAAAAAGTGGATGCAAAGACCAATATTGGGGAAAAAAATCAACCGCTTTCTCAACACCTGGGCAACATTGTAACTTTTAGACAGGAGATGATATGTGACATCCAACACTTTGCCTATAAAAAGCATGAAATGCATCCGAAACTAAAAATGTAGCAAATTTGCTAATAATAATCATTTTAAGGGCAAAGACTTCAAACGGTACTCTGCAATATGTGGGTACTGGCTGTGTGCCCTCTGTGCTGCGGATGCGGACTCATTGCCTTGAATGATCCGCAAAATACAGCAAAAAATAAGACATGTTCTATCTTTTGCAGTGCAGAAGCATGGACCCGAAGCCCATGGAAGTGCTTTGGAGTGTTTCCGTGGGCTTCTGATCTGTGCTTCCGTTCTATTAGAAATAGGACATGTCCTATCTTTCACGGTATCTTGCGAATCATCGACCCATTCATTGACCCATTCAAGTCAATGGGTCCGCATCCACAGCCCAGAGTGCACACAGTCAGTGCCCGTATATTGCGTACCCACCGTCTGCGGTCCGCAATACGAGCACAGGGCCCTTGTTTTCGCCTAAACGAGCCCTTAAAAAGCCTTCCGTTTTCAGTATGCAGATTCTGTGAAGACCATGGTGATTGATCACTGCAAACTCTGTTGTCACGGCGGACAGGAACTCAGATATACAGACAACCAAATACACAAGTGTCTAGGCTAGATGTTGGGGACAGGTGCTGCTAAGCCCACATTCAGACCTTAATGGTAGGAATGAAGTGTCCTCGTGCCTGGACTGCAAACACCCTAGAATCCCTGAGATGGTGAAAGGGGAGAAGGGGCAGAAGACACACAAATAGCCTAGACCGCAAACAACACAAACAGAAATCAAACTTATCTGAGCTGGAACAGACAATCCTTCCTTCCTTGAATCCAAGGCCATACAGAATTCTATAACCCGCACGGCCCTCTGGGATTGAAGGCAATTTAAGCCAATGACCCCACCCAGAGCACCTGAAGGAAGGCGGAACCAGCATGATTCCAAAACAAACAAAAGGTTAGACACGTGCTGCCAATCTGACAGACCTCCGCACACAGTCCGAGCAGGGCATGACATCTGTGCAGTCTAAACCTACAGTAATGGGTGTATACTGAATATATGGTGTATACTGTATATATGCCATAAATGTCTCTTACTGTTATATTGTGCATACAAATTAGGGCTGACACCTCCATTTTTAGAGGCTATGTACACCTTCGGAGGCAATTTTCTTTATGATTGCATGTTGCCCATTTTTGGCTACAAATCATTTTTTCAGTTGGCCTTTATTAAAAAATATTAAGCTATTATGTCACAAAGGGTTAACTGTTTTTCTAACTGAGTGACTGGTACTTTTCACTTTGGGCCGGTCATCTAAGAAAACTTATCTCTAAACTACTACATTAATTTAAGCCACATTCTTATCAGTTAGATAATACATTAGCTATAATGAGTGTTTATAATGTAAGAGAGCAGAGATAAGGAGTCTGTCTGCTCCCCAGATGACGGAAAAAACTGAAAATCCACAGACTGCTACTAGAACATGTCATCTCTGTACAGAAAAAAGGGCACCATATTTTTAATAAAGACCAATTGAAAAAAAATATTTTAGCTCAAAATAAGTACAATGCAATAAAGTTAAAAAAAATTGCCCCCAAAAGTGTTCATAGCCTTTAACTGTGTTTGTGTCCTCTGGGTGCAGATCCAGTTTAGACCAGCTCAGCAACCCTTTCCCCTGCCTCCTGATGGACTTCATAGTCAAACTGTGTTGGGGGAGCAGTAGGGTGGCCAGAGGTCCAGTTTTAGGCCGGACAGTCGGGCTTTCTGACCCCCTGTATATTAGGCAAATTTTTGGTGTAGATTGCAGCACAAAAGTTATTTGCGCTGCAATCTGTGACCTCTCCCTGCTCAGGCCAGGTCTAAAAAATGAGACTGTGGCATGGGAGAATAAGGGGAGGGGCCAGCAGGCCCATCTGAATAATCATTTTCTCCTCCTAAAAAAAGCTGGCTTACATGTAGACTGGCGGTGGATACGCCCAAATTATGTAGAGGCCAATGCTTCTACATAAAGGGCTTATTAAGACCAGCGTCTAAAAAGCCGGTCTTACTAAATGACTGTCCCCTTCATCAGACCAAGAAACAGACTATTTCTTGGTCTGATCAATAGTGTTGGGCACAAATATTCAAATCGCGAATATTGATCGTGAATATCGGCACTTCGAGAATTCACGAATATTTAGAATATAGTGATATAATGTATATTCGTAATTTCGAATATTCTAGATTTTTTTTCATCAGTAACCTCCCTTCTTGCTTGTCGGCCAATGAGAAGGCTGCAATGTCTTTGTCTGAGCTTAGCAACATCCCTAGCAACCAATAGGAACGTTGCCTACCCCTTACTATATAAGAACCTCCCCAGCAGCTATTTTCTACCGTTTTTTTAAAGTTTAAAGAGAGAGAGAGCAGTGTCATTGCTGTGCTCTGTGCTTTCCACACTACATTAGGTAGATAGTTAGATAACTTATATATATAATACAGATATATAATACAGATATGTAGCGGGAGGTAGTCAGTGTAGGTTATATCTTGATATAGTGTAGCTGTTGCAGTGCAGGGTGTTAAGTGTTAGGTAGTGTGATAGGTTCTGCTGTTCATACATACATGCAGACCTGCTAAAATGTGAAGTTTCGCGTATTGCGGCAAAATATTTGCATCATTAGTGTCGATTAGCGAAATCGTGAATATATTGGAGCACTCTAACTGCATATAAAGCCATTTTTAATGTTCTGCCAACCATTTTCTCCAGTCTCAGGAAACTTCTAGCAGCTTGGAAAATGTAGCAAAAGTGACCCATGCCTGTATTTCACGTGCATTATGTGAATATTATATTGCCAATTTTTTGCAATCAAGAAATAATCTCGAATTCGCGAATATATGACGAATATTCGCCCAAATATTAGTGAAATATTGAGAATTCGGATATAGCCCCTGCAGCTCATCACTACTGCATCACCTGCAAAGGAAACAATCCTCAATAAAGATACCTTTGAAAGAATAAAGCCTTTGGACCTTACCTGGTTGTGTCGCTTCCTATTGCCTATATGAGATTGCAACCACTAAGTCTGGTGCCTCTTGTAAGTCTTTTGCAACTGTCAAGTGTATTGCCTTACATGAGACCAGTAATTATTCTTGATGCAATGTCTTCCACAATCCTAGAATGGGGTGCATACCACTCAATGACCAAAAAGATTCTTTCTGTAAGATCTGACCCCTTACAGCCTTGTTACAAAGGGCCTAGAAGCTTCAAGTTACACCTCATAGCAGGGCCGGACTGGGACAAAAAATAGGCCCGGGCATTTTTGACTGAGCAGCCCAATCACATGACCCACAACAGGCCCCACCCCCTTGCAGTCTAGGGGCGGGGCCAAAACCGGAAGCACAATTGAGAGGCAGGGCCAGCCACCAGTAAGATAGGAAGGCTTCAGCCAATACACAAGGTTCTTTGGGGGTCCCCAGGTGACATTAGGGGTCTTAGTACGATCCGGCCACCTAATCCGGCAGAAAATGCAAGGAATCGACTGGACACAAAGCACAGCATGCAGCGGTTTATGTCTCGCTGATTCTCTGCATTTTTCCCAGATTGTGGCCTGATTTCTGCCGTACCCCATTATAGTTATTGGGACTGGCGGGCATTCCGTCAGCATCCAGCAGTGCCGGATCCAGTGAATTCTCAGCTGGAACAGCCGCCAGGATCACTAACGCAGATGTGAAAGTAGCCTCATACAGCACCCCATACCTCTTATATCCAGTGACGTCTCCTCTGATGTAGATGTTCTCTTTCTTCATCTTCTCCATTCAGACCAGACCACCGTGATCATTTCTTTCAGCCATCTCACGTCTCTGCAGAGTTTGACAGACATCTTAGTTTCCTACTTTTCCATCATCCTCCAATTAACATCCCATCATGCACCCCCAATACTGAGAGGCTGTGCTCCCCAAAACTATACTGCAAAAAGAACTGTGCTAAACTGATGCTGTGCCAGGGTGCCCCCAAAGTAATGGTGCTCCCAAAGTCAGTAATGTGTCCCACAAGTAATAATGCTCCCATAGTCCCCCAGTTGTAATAAAGCCCACCATAATGCCCCGATAGTAATAATTATCTTTATAATGTGTGACAGTAGAACCCCCCCTTATAATGTGCACTAGTACAAAAAATGCTCAGTCGTGTGGCAGTAAAAAAAGAAACACCTCCTCTTAGTGCCCCCAGTAGAGCCAATGTCCCCAGAATGCCCTCATGTGTTCTAATGACCTGCACTGTGTGCCACTACAAAAAACACTTAGTGCCCAGTTGAGCTTAGGTGCCCATAGTGACCTTATAATTTGTGCCTGTATAAAATACTCCTATATAGTCCCCCCAGAAGATGCCCCCATAGTGCTCCTTCCCCGTCTCCATAGTGCCCTCCATAATGTGGCACTATAAAATGCCCCACATAGATACCCCCATAATGCTCCTTTCCTCCCTTCCCCATAGTGGCATCAAAATGGGTGCCAGTATTAAATGCCCCTATATAATGCCCTCATAGTGCTCTTGTCCCCCACTTCTCCATAGTGCCCACCTATAATGCGTTCCAGTATATAGGGCCCCCAGTAGATGCCCCCATAGTGCAGTCATACACGCACTCTCCACGTACATGGACGCAGTCATACACACACTCTCCACATACATGGACGCAGTCATACACGCACTCTCCACATACATGGACGCACTCATACACGCACTCTCCACATACATGGACGCAGTCATACACACACTCTCCGCATACATGGACGCAGTCATACACACACTCTCCACATACATGGACGCAGTCATACACGCACTCTCCACATACATGGACGCAGTCATACACACACTCTCCACATACATGGACGCACTCATACACGCACTCTCCACATACATGGACGCAGTCATACACACACTCTCCGCATACATGGACGCAGTCATACACACACTCTCCACATACATGGACGCAGTCATACACGCACTCTCCACATACATGGACGCAGTCATACACGCACTCTCCACATACATGGACGCAGTCATACACGCACTCTCCACATACATGGACGTAGTCATACACACACTCTCCACATACATGGACGCAGTCATACACGCACTCTCCACATACATGGACGCACTCATACACGCACTCTCCACATACATGGACGCAGTCTCCACATACAAGGACGCAGTCATACACGCACTCTCCACATACATGGACTCAGTTATACACGCACTCTCCACATACATGGACGCAGTCATACACACACACTCTCCACATACATGGACGCAGTCATACACGCACTCTCCACATACATGGACGCAGTTATACACGCACTCTCCACATACATGGACGCAGTTATACACGCACTCTCCACATACATGGACGCAGTCATACACACACTCTCCACATACATGGACGCAGTCATACACGCACTCTCCACATACATGGACGCAGTCATACACGCACTCTCCACATACATGGACGCAGTCATACACGCACTCTCCACATACACGGACGCAGTCATACACGCCCTCTCCACATACATGGACGCAGTCATACACGCACTCTTCACATACAGGGGCGCACTTATACACACAGTCACCACATACATGGACGCACACATATAAAATACACATATATAGACACCCAGCTTTCCTGCTGTGCCTCTCCCCCATACTCTAATGCCTCTGCACTTGTGCCATGCAGGATAGCAGGGAAGCTGGATGACATTTCATGATATAATTCACCCAGCTTTCCTACTGTACTGCAGGTCACATGTGCACAGTCTGGGAAAGCTGAATATAACCCCAGTTCCCCTGCCACTCACATCACTGGTGCAGTTAACTGGTGACAATCCAACTGATGTTCAGCATGCTGCTGGGCAGGAAAGGTTCAGGCTGCAGGAATCGCTTTGCGGGTAGAAAAGGGGCGGGGCTATTATAGCTCCGCCCACATCGGACCGAACTGAGGAGTTGGAGAGGCGGAGCAATGTCACTGATGTCAGGTCAGTGACAGAGTGCAAGTGCAGGAGAAGTCAGCTGCTCTGACGGGCCCGGGGTGACGAAGTACAGCGACTGCTCTCGGGCCCCGAAGCAGCTGCTTCCCTGATAGGTACGCGGCCGCCACTGGGAAGCGCTCATCTCCGCTGCTGCCTGCCACATTAATAAAAAAAACAAAAAACGTCTGATTGTGTTCGGCCCGGCCCACCAGGCGGCCCGGCCCACCGGGCAAATGCCCGGTCTGCCCTATGGCCAGTCCGGCCCTGCCTCATAGTTATTTGTGATTGTGACACAACCTTACAAGGACCAAATCCCCTAACCATACATTGACTGGCTATTCACAGTGTTCACAGTATACCTATAATATAATCTTAGACAAGGCACTGAAAATCCACGTAAAACCTCCATCAGGCTTTGTCTTCCATTCATTGGTTAAATGTCTACAAGTTTTGTCATAAAGCAGTCTCCTGCCTAAGGGTAACCAAAGGGAAGATAAAAGTGAACACTTCACACATTCATTTACATGCCCAAAGCCATCAACGTAAATGCCTTTAGCGCTGCACAGTGTGTGATTTCCAGGTGTCTGAGTGCAGGCTCTGCAGGGCATACCAATGAGCCCTGAAGAGATTGCACTCCATTATTCTATCCACAGACTCTTCCCTTTCATCTAAACCTAACAGAGGGTGGCTGCTACAGCACCTTTATGTATGCAACCAAATGCACTTAAAGTTACCTCCAGGCTCTACCTGGATATGAAAAGTTATCCACCGTTACGTAATTTTTAGACTAATCATTTAATCTGGAAGTGGATGCATGGAATAGCCTTCCTGCAGAAGTGGTAGCTGCAAATACAGTGAAGGAGTTTAAGCATGCATGGGATAGGCATAAGGCCATCCTTCATATAAGATAGGGCCAAGGGCTATTCATAGTGTTCAGTATATTGGGCAGACTAGATGGGCCAAATGGTTCTTATCTGCCGACACATTCTATGTTTCTATGAAAGCTACGTGCATTTAGTCAATACTTGTTCTTATGTTAGATGTCTAATATGTGGAAATTTTTGTCACAGATAGTGTTGAGCGAACCCGAACTGTAAAGTTCGGGTCCGTACCAAACTTTGCGAGTTCGGGTACCCGGACCCGAACCCGAATTTTGCCGGAAAAGTTTAGGTTCGAGTTCAGTGTTAATAAAGCTTTTAAAAGGCTGCAGAGCAGCCAATCAACAAGCTTTTAAGCTGTGGGCACTTAGAAGCCATCACAGCCATGCCTAGTAATGGCATGGCTGTGATTGGCCGGTGCATCATGTGACCCAGCCTCTATACAAGATAGATCAGATGTAGCACCGTCCATCAGCTCTAAGGAGTGCAGGGGCAAGAAGGAGACAGCTAAAGCGACATGCAGTACTTTTAGGCCGGCGCCTCTCACCGTGCGCTGCCGTGCCGCCGCCGGAACTCCGCCCCCATTATAGTCACTGGGGGCGGAGCGGCAGTCCGGGGGCACGCGTGAACTAGCGGCAGGATGGATCCGACAGGCTGTTCACCCACCAGAACAAGCCTGCTGGAGTCTGCTGCCGCTAATGTGAAAGTACCCAAACACAAAAATATAATGGTTAATCCGTCTGTTAGTTCGATGGGTGACTTATACCCATTTTTGGTGTGAGATACATGTGCACTTTATACGTGACAGGGAAATTAATATAGTTCATCTGACTGTTAGTTCAGCCAGTGAGATATAGCCATTTTTGGTGTGAGATACATGTGCACCGCATACGTGACAGGGAAATTAATATAATTAATCCGTCTGTTAGTTCGGTGGGTGACATATTTCCATTTTTGGTGTGAGGTACACCTGCACCGCATACGTGACAGGGAAATTAATATAATTAATCCGTCTGTTAGTTCGGTGGGTGACATATTTCCCTTTTTGGTGTGAGGTACACCTGCACTGCATACGTGACAGGGAAATAAATAAAGTTAATCTGTCTATTAGTTCGGTGGGTGAACTCAAAGAATAAGGAGAGCGTTAAATAAGGGACGTGGCCCTGGTCGCGGTGCTTCTGGTGTTGGTGGAGATCCTGTTGCAGAGAGAGGACGTGGTCGATCTGTGCCAGCTACACGCCCAAATGAAACACCTTCCTCAGGTGCATGTAGGCGACTGGACAATCAGCGTCATTTTGCAGGCCCGAATACCGGTGAACGAATTGTGAGGCCAGAACAAGTAGAGGCGGTAGTAGATTGGGTGGCTGACAGTGCCTCCAGTTCCTTCACATTGTCTCCTACCCGGTCCCCTGCTAAAAATGCAGAGTTGTCACCTGCAGCCCATGGGCGTCATTTATACTTTGCTATAACTTTGCTTCCTTTCACTATCCAGTAACCACTTCTCTCAAACAACTTTGGGTAAAGCTTCTTCCTTGATGCAAGGATTTGTTGTGGTAGTGATCAATAATCAATTTTGTGAAGGTAGAGTTTTTAGGTAGAATTGCTGGATACTTCCAGTCTCCCTCCCACCTTCAGTATACCATCCTGCAGAACAAAATTAAGCTTGTACCGTGTGTGGTTTGGAAGCCTTTTAGGTACTTGACTAAGTCTCGTCAACTCTTCACTGTAGAATCTCTGTTGAATGAGTCTTATGACTGTTTCTTCGCTTTCATTCTTTCTTCTACATTCAACATATCCTTCATTCTAATTCCCTTTGCCAAGCGTTGAATTCAAGCTACTGCATTTATGATCGTATTCCATTTTGAACATCTGGCTAGTCTTTCAAGTATGTCATCTTGACACTTGGCAGCAGTGCTCAATATTTGTACAACTTTTACTTCTGGATCACCCATAGACAATTCTGTGTAACCTTCACTGGGCATAATTTCCTTTTCCCAAAGGAACTATGGGCCTGTGAATCAATTAGAATTTTTCAATTCTGTTACATTCAGGGCTCTTGAAGCATGATCTGCTGGGTTATCCTTTGTGTCAATGTGATGCCAATGTTCTGGATTTGTTATTTCCCGAATTTTCGCAACTCTGTTGGTGACAAAGATATGGAATCTTCGCACTTCGGTGTTTATGTTTTCTAGGACAACTCGTGAGTATGATGCTTACTGATGCTGAAACTACAGCTGCTGTCAGTTAAAGTCTTGGTATTGTCTGAATACTGGAAGGTGCGACTCTGGCCTTTCCTATAACCAGGGCACAGTGTATCTTTTCTTCTCCTATCACTCTGATGTAGGAGCACTGACCATCACTGAAAAATGATGAAGTTCTATTTTCTTGTACTTTCATAAATCATGAGTTACAAAACATCTGGGTATATGAGCTTCTCTCAAGTTTTGCAAGCCTCTTATCCAACTCCCCCACCTTGGTTCATCCCATCCTGACTTCTGTCTGCATAATTTTTGCAGTATTTCTCTTGCTTTGAGGATCACTGGGGCAAAGAATCCTAAAGGATCATATATAGAAGCCACTGCGGAAAGAATGGTACGTCTAGCTGCAACTTTCTCTTCAATAGATACTTCAAAGAAGAACTTGTCATTCTCTACATTCCATCCCAATCCAAGTACATTCTGAACTGGAAGATGATCATAATTGAGGTCTACATTCTTCATTGTTGATGCACGTTCAGAGTCACTGATGGATTCCAGTACCTCTCTGTTGTTTGAGATGAATTTGTGAAGCCGCAAGTTTCCTTATACGCATAACCCTTGTCTTTCTTTCACTAGTTTGATTGCCGATTCTGTGGACTCTAAACTTATAAGACCATCATCTACATAAAAGTTTTTCTTCAGAAAATTTGCTGCTGACGGGCAATTCTTTTTATTCTGATTGGCCAGGTACTTTGTTAAAGATGTGTGAATTTTATTCAATATTTTGTATATCTAGGATTGTAATGAGTTAACTTTTTCTACTTCCAAGTGCCCACCCACCCCCCTCTTTGTTTCAAGACTGGAGAGGAGAGAGAGGTGGGCAAAGAGCTGTGCTGTGGGAAGTGTCTGATTTCTCATCTTTCTACAGGTGTCATCTTTCTACAGAGTGTGGTGGAATGCGTAAGCCAATCATATGGCTTGATGATATGTATATATTATTCACTGCCTATAGAGAAGCACCTCTTTGAAGTGTCACATATGACGTAGGCAGTATTCTTGTTAGAATAAACTCCATTACAAAATGGCGATGGTAACCAGATGTTTACATTAGTTCACATTCCAAAGTAGGACCCAGTGCGCAGAAGCCAGGGTGCTATCTCCTCTCTCTTATCTCTTCTTCCTTTTTGACCAATGAAACAATGTTTTAGCCTCAGTGAGGACTGCCCTCTTCTGAAAATGTATATACGCTTACCCCCATGTAATTAAAGTTAGAGATTGCTTTGACCAACTTCTGTGTCAGTTTTCAGTCTCTCAGCCACGCGTGGATATTAACCCCTGGGGGGGGGGGTACATTGATCTGGAACACCAGAGTGTATCTAAAATGCCCTAATTTAGGGTGGTTTTAAAAACTTCATACCATAATTGGGGCAACCTGGAGACGATGCTGCTCCAAACAAGTGTACTTTAATTCTGTATTCTGCTGGCTCTGAATCTGTATCTCCGTCCTCCCACCATAGGAAACGAACAAAGTATCGATCATTATTTTTTACATGAAACTGGTGGAACATCTTTTCAACGCCACACATGACTGCTACAGCATACTTTCTGAATCTACAGAGTACTTCAGGCACAGTGTTTGTAAGATCTGGTCCTTTTAGTAGATGATCATTCAATGCAACACCATCATACTTTGCTGAGCAATCAAATAATACTCAAATCTTATCTGGTTTCTTTGAGTGGTAAACTCCTTGATGTGGGATGTACCACACGTCTCCTTCTTTAGGTTGATTATTAACTTTCTCTGCATGTCCTTCTTTGAGGATGCCTTCCATGAATTTAAAATAATCATTCTTGAGTTTGGGATCTCTTCCCATCCTTTTCTTCAAACATTTCAATCTTGCTAGGTCAAGATTTCTGTTATTTGGCAGACGAGGTCGTTCTCTAAAAGGTAAGGGCATTTCAAGATGACCTTGTTGATTCTGCTGAATAGTTTCTTCTAGAGTGTGTATTAACTTTATGTCTTCTTGGGATACACTCTTTTCTTTAGAACTTATGTTTGCAAAGTCGGATTCAAGGATCTTGATTACTTTTGCTGGACTTACAGTTGGTAATTCTTAGACAGATATTCGATGATACAATCCTTTCACCTGTCTTGAGATTGCAATCTGCTGTTTTCCTCCAACAACACCTCATTGTAGATCAGTTTGAACAGCGTAGGGTTCACCCTTTTCTCCTGTGATTACCTTTCGTGGTACCAATGCTTCGGGACAATCGTAACCTATCAACAGTCCAACACCAAACTCCTTCAGCAGGGACATTTCATGAGATATGGCAGATAGGTGCTCCCATTTATTAGCTGTTTCACAGGTAGATATGCGATCTCGATCTAGAGGTAGATCGTGTTTTGTATAAGCCGGAGGTAGATCTAATGTGAAGTTTGAATGAAGTCCTCTAACTCTCAGTCCTTTGACCCTTTGACTGTTCACTAATGTGTCTCTCCCCGTCATTGTGGTGAGTTTGAGCTTCACTGGTTCTGTAGCCACTTGTAATTTCTTGCAGAGTTCTCTGGGCATCCAGTAGCGCATAGGCGTATACCTTCTTGTTCCTCCTTTTAGGATTTGAAATGCACATTAGTACAACCATTGATGTGCCATTGCTTTCTCCTTCCCTCACTCTGCAAGAAAATACTGATACTTTATTTCCTTCCTCAGTATCTTTAGGTACTGAGGATTTATCTTTCTTTGGACGTTCCTCATGTAGTGGTGTAGGATGGCATCCTTTGCAAACACTGCATGTAACCTTTTTCTTACACTCATTAGTAACATGGCCTTTTCTTAGACAACCGAAACACAGTTGGTTCTCAAGTACAAACATTTTCTTTTCATCTGGGGACTTCTTCTTCAATTGTTGGCACTTGTGTATGGAGTGGTTCTCTCCACAGAACATACACTTGAAGGTAGTCTGAAGATTTGTCGGTTTTGTCTCTCTACTGATCCCAGTAGTGACTTTGAACTTGCTCTCGTAGGTATCTGGACCTTTAGCTGCTGTGTTGGTTGCAAAGCTAGTTGCTCTTGCACGTCTTATCTCTCTTGCAGGCCTTTCTTATAAGGCATAAGATGATGTTACTGGATTACATGCTATCTGTGCTTCCTTATTGATGAACTCAGAGAACTCTTTAAAACTTGGGAAGTTCTTGTCTAGATCTAACTGTTCAGTCACATAGTGATTCAATCTAGAAGCCACTTCTTCAGGTAGCTTGGCTAGCATCCTGTGGTTTTGTAGATAGTCGTTCAGTCCTTGAACATGTGGGATGGCATTGCTGCATGCTTGCAGGAAGTCAACATACTTTTGGAGTCTGAAGTGTTCTTTAGGACCTATTTTAGGCCAGTTATTCAATTTCTCTCTAAAGGCTCTTTGTACTAAGAAAGGATGACCATATCTTGCATTCAATTTTTCCCAAGCTTTCTTGTAGGCTTCTTCGTATTTTCTATAGAAGTTACCTTCATGAACTTCCTTGACTTCTCCACCAACATATCTCTTAAGGTAGAATAACTTGTCAACTGGACTGAAGCAATGATGCTCAATGATCATTTCAAAGCTTGCCTTCCACTCTATGAACGTCAGTACTTCTCCCGAAAATACAGTGGGTTCCGGAACGGGAAGTCTAGCTAGGACTGTTCTGTGTGGTCTTGATGGGACAATGGTTGTAACATTTCTCCTGAGCATTGCCGTGACATCTAGGAATATAATCATCCGGTTCTATTTTCTCACTTAGTTCTGTATTAGGTGAGTCACTTTCTTTATCTTTTCTGGTAGAGACAGAGGGTACATCCACACACCTTTTTCCTAACACTGGACCAGGCCTCTCTTTGTTTTTATAAGCAGGGATGGAAGGATAACTTATTTATTCACTACAAGCTGGAGATTTCCTTTCATTCTCCTGTGCGTATGAAGGAAAGTAGGAGTCTGTTTCTTCAATTGTTACTGATTTGAACCTATGACTACTCTGACTCATATCCTCCTCTGAGTCTGGCCTCTATAATCTTAACTTCTTTCAACTTTCCAGACTTTTCATCTGTTTGTGCTGTGCTTCCATTTCAACTTCCATTTGATGGCGATGTGCCTCCTTTTCATCTTCCATCTGATAGCATTGTGCATCCTTTTCAGCTTCCATCTGATGGCATTGTGCATCCTTTTCAGCCATCAGTTGGCGCTGTGCCTCGATGGCAGCTTCCATTTCAATTTCTGCTCTTTTGACAGCAAGTTATTCATCTAAGGGTGGGTTCACACTAGCGTTATGGAGTCCGTTATGGCTTGCTGTTATAACAGGGTTATAACGGAACATAACAGAATTCCTAGGCTGTAATGCAAAACGGAAGCCTTTAAGAGGCATTCCGTTTTTGCTCCGTCCTAATAGAAGTTTATGGGAAAACATAACGGATCCGTCTGGGTCCAGTTATGCAAGACAGAAAACAAAGTCCTGTCGACAGGACTTTGTTTTCCGTCTTGCATAACAGGAACCAGACAAATCCGTTTTGATTCCTATAGACTTCTATTACGACGGAGAGCAAACAGAATTCCTTTTAAAAGCGTCCGTTTTGCATTCCGTCATAATGCAAGTCTATGGGCAGCAAAATGGATCCGCCCTTCCGTCTTATGGATTCTGTTCCGTTATAACCCTGTTATAACGTAAAGCCATAACAGACTTCATAACTCTAGTGTAAACCCACCCTAATTCCTTTCTTTTGGCTAAAGTATTTTAGAACTCTGATATGTAGGTGGCACTTCTGCTAGGGAATGAAGTCACACTTGAGATTGTGATACCACCTAAGTATGTAGCATAGTCTCTCATAAAAAGCTTATTCATTCTACTTCTTGCTTTAACTTCATCATAGCTTTCTGCAGATGATAGTTCTCTCATTACCAAATCTTTAGTGACCGCAGTACATGTGTCTATGTTCCTTACAATATCCTAGGAAGGTGTCATAAACGACCGCAGGTCGACATATGCTGCTATAAGCCCTGATTCAGATTCTTCTACTGTCTCTACTATATAACTCAAGTTCCCTTTCATACTTTCTTGCTTTAGCTTTTTACGAATGTCTTTGGTGTATAATTTCCACTTGTCATACATTCTGGCAAACCTTTTTCCTTTCAGTACTGCTTCTTGCTCCAAATTTTCCAGCATCTTTAGGATTAGTTTTCTAGCACGTGATGAACGTCTTATTTCATCTGCTTGGGCTATATTTGTTTGAGGCAACACTAATGTTGCATCAGACTCTTCTACCTCAGACAGGTTCCCTTGCTCTTCAACTTCTACTCTATCTATCTTTGCATCTTCTAACAGTGGCATGGTAATACTAGGCTCAGACATTTTGCTTTCAATGCTATCACAATCAATACAAATAATAAGATGCCTTTCACTTTAAATGCAATACTGACAAATGCAGAAATAAATGACTTTCACTTTAAATGTAACAGCGATAAATGCAGGCAATAAATGACTTTCACTTTAAATACTTTAGAGTCCATATACTACAAAACTGTCCTTTGTTTTACTTTAAAGTCTTTTAATCCTGAACACAAAAATGTCTCTGTCTCTTTATGCCAAAGCCTATATGCAATGATAAGTAATAAAAGGAAAGCTCTGACCTTATTATGAAGAGCAGGAACAAATGTCAGTCTTAAAGGAGACTTGTCTTTTCTTGATGATGTGATGCTCTGCGCTGATTTGTGATGCTCTGTGATGACTTGTGTTGCTCTGTGATGACTTGCGAAGTTCTGTGATGACTTGTGATGCTTTGTGCTGACTGTGGGGGCAAAGACCCCTTACTCTTATTTATGGTGAGTTCCAAATTATCATTGCCCATAGATTCAGAAAATGGGTACCCATGTAGAATTGATTAACTGACACTCAGTGATCAAAGCAAGTCTCTGTTTATTAAAAGACAAACTGTATATCTTATACTGTTAATGGGGGAGGAAAAGACCCTCCCACACACGTCTCATAAAACTTATGATCACATTTGCTTACAGAGCAAAAAGTATTACATAATCACAATTGCAGAGGTCAGCTTGACGACAAATTAGGAACTTATTTCTTGGAAAATTATAAGAGGAGCTAAAAACAGGTGCAAAAGCTAAAAACTGCCAGTTCATTCAAAAATGAAAAAGACAGAAGAGGAAGTATGTGAAACACGCAACCATTATTTTAGAATAGTCTCAAGCACTTCACAATCTTAAAATGGCCGACAAGACAAGAAAGATTTCTTGTCATAAACCTTTCAAGATGGCTGACATAAGACAGGGAAAACATCTCCTGTCTTCCACACTGACTTGCGATGCGCTGGCTTGGATAAGATGCTGCAGGCTTTGGGCCTAGTGGTGGGAAACTAGCTGGCTGCGGGAAATCTAGCTCTGGACTTTGGCCTCCCACCGTGCGTCTCTTTCTCTCTTTAGGGATCGCAGGAAAGTTGGCGCTCTTTCTCTGACTATTTTGCCTTTTTCGTTTGACTAATGCACACGTTCTATGACCTCTATGGTAGCTCCGCTGATGTGTCTTTGCTTGCTCACTCATGGAACAGTTGCTACATGGCAGTATATGCTGGAGCTCCGCTGCTCTAATGCGCTCTTTACTGTGCAAGTTGAGGAGCACTATCACTTCGCCCTCTGAGGGTAATAGTTCCACTGTGGCAGGCGCAGCACTATGAAGTGCCTTTTGCGCTGTGGCTTTAGAAGAATTTTGATATCTCTGACTTTTTAGTCTAACCAGACTGTCTATTACTCTGTAGTTCCTCTAACGCTGTTCTATGGAAGCAGTAGGTTTAAAGAGCTCACCAAATGCTTCTTTATCAACTTTAACTTTTCTTCATATATAACACTGCCACCTCCGCAGAAGACAGTCCATGTACAAAACACGTGTTGAATAAAGTATCATAAAATGGCAGCATGCATAAGATGGTGGTTCAACTGTTCAATCTTCAACATAAAATGATGGATATATTTCTCTCTTCAGTATCTGTACTCTCACTTTAAGTTATTTAAGCGCTTTATGATCTCTCTGCAGTTTTGTCTATACAATTTCTTATGATCTGCTACGAGCAGTTCGCATTTGTATGCAATTTGTTTGGATTGTATGATTGTATGGCTCAGTAGTTCGTTTGCATGGTGATAAAGTAAGTAAGTAAACATACACATAACCAGTTCAGTATACAGTTCTAATCACTATATTAACAGTAAGAACATTATATAACAGTTTTAAATACCTATTTTGGCCTCTTGCTTCCATAAAACACAGTTCTTAGTGGAGTGTGTGTCTGTTCAGATCCTCTCTCTGGTGAATAATGATTCCAGCAGCTCCTGCTAGGGGATTTCCCACACAGGCTGTGTGTGAGGCTGGCTGTGATTGGTCAAAACTCCTGCTGTGTGTGAGGCTGGCTGTGATTGGGCTAGACTCCTGCCTAGCAACAACAGTTTAACTCTATGCTTTCTGTTGTTTCTGCTGTGTCATTGAGCTTACCTTACATTATATAGTGAATCCTAAAGGCATATTATCTTTTCTGCTTCTGTGAACACGAAATATAACTATTACATAACTTCCAAACATGAAGTCACTGTAAATAACCCTGCTTTTGTCTTTAACTTATAAACATAGGTACTGTATTAAGGTTATTGGCAGGTTTAGCTGTATAAACATATAAGCTATACTAGCAGCCTGGGACAGGTCTTAACTGGCCAGCTACAGCAGCCACACACCACCTCCACCACCGTCACCCAGCATGTCCACATTGTCCCATGGAAGTGTTCAGCTGTCCACCCCCCAAACACTGTAAAGAAAGAGGAAGTACCCCCCTACCCACCCGCGATCCCTGGCCTTAAATGCCAACATTTCAAAATGACATTTGAAATGCTGTCATTCTGTCTGATGGAGTCAGAGACATTTAAAAACCTTATGGCGGTGGCTGTCCCACAATACATGGTTCCCAGCCGCCACTACTTTTTCAGGTGAGCCATCCCTGCCCTGCACAACCAATTGGCAGACAAGATCAGGTGTGCACTGTGCAACGCCATCTGTGGCAAGGTCCACATAACTAGTGATACGTGGACCAGTAAGCACGGGCAGGGACATTATATCTCCCTAACTGCACACTGGGTAAATGCAGTGGTGGCTGGGCCTGAGGAGGATAGCAGTTTGGTGCATGTCCTAACGCCACCAAGGATTTCAGGACAATTCTCATTGCCTCCTGTTGCCTCCTCCTCCTCTTCCTCCTCTACCGCCTCCTCATCCGGTCAGTGTAGCACCTTCACCACCAACTTCAGCACAGGCAGGGAGAAATGACAGCAGGCTGTTTTGAAACTCATCTGCTTGGGGGAAAACCGCCACACCGTGCAGGAGCTGTGAATGGAGCAAAAGACCGATGAGTGGTTGGTGCCACTGAGCCTCAAGCCCGGCCAAGTGGTGTGCGATAACAGGCAAAGTCTCGCAGCAGCTCTGGGGCTAGTCAGCTTGATGCACATCCCTTGCCTGGCGCATGTGCTGAAGTCTCACCCTGCTGCTGCGCGCCTGTCTGCGCTGCAACATAACTTTGGCCTTCGTGTTCACCGCCTCATTTGTGATGTACCCACAAGGTGGAACTCCACCTTGCACATGCTGGAGAGACTACAGCAAGCACGGGTGAGTCGCTCTGCGAAACAGCACCACTTCACCACCAATGAGTGGGCCTCCATGCGGAACGTGTGTGCCTTGTTGCGCTGTTTCGAGTACTCCACCAACATGGCTTGTGCTGACGACTCAGTCCTCAGCATTACTATCCCACTTCTATGTCTCATTGAAAAAACACTTTGGGTGATAATGGAAGAGGATGTGTTACAGGAGGAAGAGGGAACATTTCCATGGTTATCAGGCAGTCATTCACAAGTGGCTCGGAGGGTGGGTTCCTGCACCAACAGAGGTCAGGTACACAACTTTCCAGCCAGGGCACAGTTCTGCAGGATAAGGAGGAGGATGAGGAGGAGGAGAAGGAATGTGTTCACAGCAAGGTGGCACCCAAAGCAGCTTATGGGCATCAATGGAGCATGGCCAGGGGGGATACAGAGGACACAAATGATACACCTCCCACAAAGTAAAGCTTGTCATTGACTCTGGGCAGCCTGGCACACATGAGTGACTACATGCTGCAGTGCCTGGGCAACAACAGCCGAGTTGCCCACAATCTAACCAGTGCTGATTACTGGGTGGCCACCCTGCTGGATCCCTGCTAAAAGCACAATGTGCTGTCCTTAATTCTGTCACTGGAGCGTGATCGGAAGATAACGGGGTACAAGCGCACGCTGGTAGACGCGCTGCTGATGGCATTAACACCTGACAGCGGGGGCTCAGTGGAGGCCCAAGGCGAAGGCAGAAGGAGAGGAAGAAGTTGCCAACACAGCTGGGGCACCACCAGCACTTCAGAAGGGAGGGTTAGCATGGCCGAAATGTGGAAAAGCTTTGTCAGCACGCCACAACAACCAGCACCACCAGCTGATATGGAACGTCTTAGGCTACTTTCACACTTGCGTTCGGAGCGGATCCGTCTGCACAGACTGATCCCGCTCCTATAATGCAAACAATGGTATCCGTTCAGAACGGATCCGTCTGCATTATATTTCAGAAAAAATCTAAGTCCAAATTATGGTCAGGGCTAGGACAACGTCGGCGCACGCAGAGACACCTGCCCTGAACATAGTGGCTGAATTGTGCCGGGAGCCACGGCGCGGGTACACCAGTGAAAAAGGGGGCATACCTGAAGGGAGTTTAGAGAAAAAGGGCGGGAGGGAGGGGCGTGAGGCTCGGGCGCCTGGCTGAGCGGCAGGTAGGGGAATAAGTAGCCAGACGCCCCTCCCACAAATGCAGGCTGTTAACAGCCTTATTATTTATGGTCAGGGCTAGGACAACGTCGGCGCACGCAGAGACACCTGCCCTGAACATAGTGGCTGAATTGTGCCGGGAGCCACGGCGCGGGTACACCAGTGAAAAAGGGGGCAAAAAACATCAGTTAGGTACAACACTTTGCAAACTACAAAGCCAGTGATCGAAAGGCACGAGATATCTCTACTCGAGGATTGGGTATATACCTAGAGAAGCAGGAGGGCCGCCACCACCCCATGGACCGGATGACATGAGCTGGCACCCGATGCCGAAAAGCAGCGGAGTCTGCCCCTAGCGACATGAGTGGCCCGAATTTACCTTGGGGTCATAGCCTAGACCCTGGGCGAGGGCACGGACGAAAGATATAAACTGAGGGTGCTGAGAAGCTGCCTGCGTGTGGCAGGAGCGGGCTATCTGGTGATGAACCTCGGATGAGGGCTAGCAGTTGATGCAGCACCTGAACTGGGCACCAATCGTTCAGCGTGGGATAGAATTTACCTCAGAAGGGGGTCCCGTCTGAATGGTATTGGTGGAAGGTAGCAGGGGAGTGTAACGGCCCTGGTTCCATAACAGATGCTGCTTCAGAGGATGGTTATGGCGATTTGAACCCGCCAGAACCTCACTGGGCCGGAGGAATCCATAAAAGGTGAGATACATGGCCGCTTTCAAAATCAGGTTAGTGAAGGGCCCAAAAAGGATTACCGCTGACCACCTGGGCGATCCGGGAACGCTGACCACCTGGGCGAACCAGGGACGCTGACCACCTGGGCGATCCAGGGACGCTGACCACCTGGGCGATCCAGGGACGCTGACCACCTGGGCGATCCAGGGACGCTGACCACCTGGGCGATCCACGGACGCTGACCACCTGGGCGATCCACGGACGCTGACCACCTGGGCGATCCAGGGACGCTGACCACCTGGGCGAACCAGGGACGCTGACCACCTGGGCGATCCAGGGACGCTGACCACCTGGGCGATCCAGGGACGCTGACCACCTGGGCGATCCAGGGACGCTGACCACCTGGGCGATCCAGGGACGCTGACCACCTGGGCGATCCAGGGACGCTGACCACCTGGGCGATCCAGGGACGCTGACCACCTGGGCGATCCAGGGACGCTGACCACCTGGGCGATCCAGGGACGCTGACCACCTGGGCGATCCAGGGACGCTGACCACCTGGGCGATCCAGGGACGCTGACCACCTGGGCGATCCAGGGACGCTGACCACCTGGGCGATCCAGGGACCTGACAACCTGGGCGATCCAGGGACACTGACAACCTGGGCGATCCAGGGACACTGACAACCTGGGCGATCCAGGGACACTGACAACCTGGGCGATCCAGGAACACTGACAACCTGGGCGATCCAGGGACACTGACAACCTGGGCGATCCAGGGACACTGACAACCTGGGCGATCCAGGGACACCGACAACCTGGGCGATCCAGAGACACTGACATTTAAACGAAGACAGAACCTGGGCGATCCAGGGACGCTGACCACCTGGGCGATCCAGGGACGCTGACCACCTGGGCGATCCAGGGACCCTGACAACCTGGGCGATCCGGGGACCCTGACAACCCGGGCGATCCAGGGACGCTGACAACCTGGGCGACCCTAGAGAAGCTGACAACCTGGGCGATCCAGGGACCCTGACAACCTGGGCGACACAGAGAAGCTGACAACCTGGGCGATCCAGGGACCCTGACAACCTGGGCGACCCAGAGAAGCTGACAACCTGGGCGATCCAGGGACCCTGACAACCTGGGCGACACAGAGAAGCTGACTAACCTGGGCGATCCAGGGACCCTGACAACCTGGGCGATCCAGGGACCCTGACAACCCGGGCGATCCAGGGACCCTGACAACCCGGGCGATCCAGGGACACTGACAACCCGGGCGATCCAGGGACCCTGACAACCCGGGCGATCCAGGGACACCGACAACCTGGGCGATCCAGAGACACTGACATTTAAACAAAGACAGAACCTGGGCGATCCAGGGACCCCGACAACCCGGGCGATCCAGGGACCCCGACAACCCGGGCGATCCAGGGACCCTGACAAGCTGAGCGATCCAGGAAAAACTGACAACCTGGGCGATCCAGGGAACCTGACAACCCGGCGAACCAGGGACCCCGACAACCCGGGTGATCCAGGAACATTGACAACCTGGGCGATCCAGGAAAAACTGACAACCTGGGTGATCCGGGAGGGACTGAGATCCCGGGGGGCCAGGGGACCCCGGCCATACGTAAAGACCAGGAGACAGAAGCAGATTTGAACCAGAAAACGATAAACCACTGATTTCTGAGACCGTAAAGTGAAAAAACACGTAAATCGCCAATTCTGGTATTGTGATGCAAGGCAGATAAACTTAAAATTAAACGTACAGAGCCCCAACTAATTTGGCAGGGGACCCAAAACTGCGCCCCCCCCCCTGACAGCGGGAGGGCAACCTGCATCCCCAAAACCAGAATTAATAGATATGCCAAGATAGCATGGTTATAAGTGAAATCAACCTGTGACACCCTTTTTTTATTTTTTATTATTTATTTATTTATTTTTTTTTTTAACACAATAGGCTCTCACGCCGAGCCGGCATGTGACCGGCAGTTCCCTGACTAGAATGCCGCTCCCCCAACCCCGCCGCCCGCACTCGTGCGAGCGCAACATGCTGGGGGAAGCGGCAATCAAGCGTGCACCAGCCGGGGGCAGGGAACCAGGTCGGGTGCGAGACGCAGCTAGCACGGAGCCCCGATCACCCGTCAGGCTGGCGTGCTGCGATCCGGATGTCGGCGGAGCGCGAGGCCAATAAAGGTGAGTAAAATGCCCATCGGACCAACAACCTACCTGGTAGGACACGAATGGATTTGGAAGCACGGCTCCAAAACCCCAAATGCTAAAGTTGGAGCTAATGAAAGGAAAATGACCCTGAGTAGAACCGAAGTTTGCCGCCCTGCCTTGCTAATCAACTATAAACTGACTTACCTGAGAGCGCCTCGGAATTGCTTGGCCGAAAACGTAGACAACGTACAACTAAAAACCAATCTAAAGGGAAGAACAACACAACGTCAGAATTAAAAGAATATATACAAACCCCCTGAAGAACCGGGAGACACAGACAACCTGGGCGATCCAGGGATATTGACAACCTGGGCGATCCAGGGACATTGACAACCTGGGCGATCCAGGGACATTGACAACCTGGGCGATCCAGGGACATTGACAACCTGGACGATCCAGGGACATTGACAACCTGGACGATCCAGGGACATTGACAACCTGGGCGATCCAGGGACATTGACAACCTGGGCGATCCAGGGACATTGACAACCTGGGCGATCCAGGGACATTGACAACCTGGGCGATCCAGGGACATTGACAACCTGGGCGATCCAGGGACATTGACAACCTGGGCGATCCAGGGACATTGACAACCTGGGGGATCCAGGGACACTGACAACCTGGGCGATCCAGGAACACTGACAACCTGGGCGATCCAGGAACACTGACAACCTGGGCGATCCAGGAACACTGACAACCTGGGCGATCCAGGAACACTGACAACCTGGGCGATCCAGGAACACTGACAACCTGGGCGATCCAGGAACACTGACAACCTGGGCGATCCAGGAACACTGACAACCTGGGCGATCCAGGAACACTGACAACCTGGGCGATCCAGGAACACTGACAACCTGGGCGATCCAGGAACACTGACAACCTGGGCGATCCAGGAACACTGACAACCTGGGCGATCCAGGAACACTGACAACCTGGGCGATCCAGGAACACTGACAACCTGGGCGATCCAGGAACACTGACAACCTGGGCGATCCAGGGACAATGACAACCTGGGCGATCCAGGAACACTGACAACCTGGGCGATCCAGGAACACTGACAACCTGGGCGATCCAGGAACACTGACAACCTGGGCGATCCAGGAACACTGACAACCTGGGCGATCCAGGAACATTGACAACCTGGGCGATCCAGGAACATTGACAACCTGGGCGATCCAGGAACATTGACAACCTGGGCGAACCAGGAACACTGGCAACCTGGGTGACCCGGGGGCCCTGAGCCCCCGGGAGGGCCAGGGGACCCTGGCCATACAAAACCCGGAGACAGGAGCAGGACTGAACTAGGACACAAGACCCCTGCTTCCTGAAACAGTAAGGTGTAGACCGCAGATTCTAATTTGACGATGCAAGGCAGATAAAATAAAGAAAACTACGCCCCCTCCTGAAAAAAGTGGGGAGGGCTGCCTGCATCCCCAAACCAGAACCCAACTATACCTCAAGGCCCTTGAAATAGCCTTCCCCACAGATGACCCCCAAAAGCGGATGTCATAATGACCAGCGGCAGCAGATTGCTGTCCCATGTATGTAGTGTATCATATAGGGAGACATGGTGACCAACTGCAGCGGATTGTCCTGACACTTGTATACAGTGTATTATATTGTGATGTCATGGTGATCAGCTGCAGCTGATTGTCCTGTCCCCCATATACAGTTTGACCTGAGAATCCTGGCGCTGAAATGCCACCTGTGCGCTGGACACTCATGCAGAGCCGGAATGTAACCGGCAGTTTACTAAACCGGGATGCCGCTCCCCCAGCCCTGACGCCCTGCACCCGTGCGAGCGCATCACGCTGGGGGAGAGCGGCAACCAAGACAGCACCACCGGGGGCGAGAGACCGGTCGGGAGAGAGACGCAGCTAGGACGGAGCCAGCTGCGCCTCCATTACCTGTGCGTTGCGAAGGACGCCGGCGGCACGTGAGCGCGAACCCGGAAGTGCGTATCGGCCGGAAGAGGAGGGAGCTCGAATCGCAAGTAATGCGTGAGGCTCGGGCGCCTGGCTGAGCGGCAGGTAGGGGAATAAGTAGCCAGACGCCCCTCCCACAAATGCAGGCTGTTAACAGCCTTATTATTTGTAGTCAGATGGATCCGTCCAGACTTTACATTGAAAGTCAATTGGGGACGGATCCGTTTGAAATTGCACCATATTGTGTCAACGTCAAACGGATCCGTCCCCATTGACTTGCATTGTAAGTCTGGACGGATCAATTTGGCTCTGCACGGCCAGGCAGACACGAAAACGCTGCAAGCAGCGTTCGTGTTTCCGCCTGCTGAGCGGAACGGAGGCCAAATGGAGCCATACTGATGCATTCTGAGCGGATCCGCATCCACTCAGAATGCATTGGGGCTGTATGGATCTGTTCGGTGCCGCTTGTGAGAGCCTTCAAACAGAACTCACAAGCGAAACCCCGAACGCAAGTGTGAAAGTAGCCTTAGCAGGAGACAGCATTTCAGCAACATGATGGAACAGTACATGTGCACATGCCTACACATACTAACTGATAGGTCTGCCCCATTCAACTTCTGGGTCTCCAAATTGGGCACATGGCCTGAGCTTGCCCTTTACGCCTTGGAGGTGCTGGCCTGCCCTGCAGCAAGTGTATTGTCCGAACGTGTATTTAGCATGGCTGGGGGGTAATCACAGACAAGCGCAGCCGCCTGTCCACAGCCAACGTGGTCAAGCTCACGTTCATTAAAATGAACCAGGCATGGATCCCACAGGACTTGTCCGTACCTTGTGTTGAGTAGACAAGTATACCGGGCGCACCCAGCCATTGTTATACTCCAGCGCACTCTCTCTATGCATTCTATTTTCTATTTCCCAATGTTTTGGGGCATTCCCTAATTTATTAAAAAAAAAAAAAAAAATATTGAAAAAAATATATATAAATAAATAAAAAACAACAAAAACAGTGTTGGCTACCTCCTCCTCCACCGCCGCTTTCACCTACACAGTCACATCCACCGCCTCCTCAACCTCCTACTCCATTTTGACCTCCGCCTCCTAGTTCAAGATTATTATTTTTTATTATTCTATGTTATTTTAAGTCATTTCCCTATCGACATTTGCTTGCAGGGCAGCTGTCCTGGTCTTACCCCCATGTTGCTTCCTTTTGCAGCCCTCTAGCCCTTACTACAACTATTTTAAAGCCATTTTAGTGCACCAAAGTTCGAGTCCCAATTAACTTCAATGGGGTTCGGGATCGAGTTTGGGTCAAGTTCGGGTCCCGAACCCGAACTTTAAACCCGAAGTTCGGCCGAATCCGGAAAACCCGAACATCCACGGGTCCGCTCATCCCAAGTCACAGTCCATATTTGTGTCCAGGACTTTACTACTGATGGCCTATTCTCAGAAACGGTCATTAATACTTGATTGTTGAAGTTCTACATCCCACGACCCTGCTGATCAGCTGTTCTGTAGATTCTCTGACTGTTCTGTCAGATCCCCATCGATCAGATACTGATGGCCATCAATAGTAAAATCCTAGACAACCCCTTTAATGTTGCTGGTAGTTTCAGCAAACTTTTTATTTTATTTTAGGAATAGTGCCTCCAGCACAATTCAGATGAGATCTACTATTGCCATTCAGGCAGTGATAAAGATATACAGTATATAGTAAAGTAAAGTGAATACCATTTTGTTTTGTAATTAAGCCTAAAATACTGTACTGAATAATTTCTTAATATATCTGTACAATGCCTGGAGCTCAGTTTTACTAATATAGAGCTCAAAATCCCCTACACAGGCACACAGGTAAATGTTAAAATTCTAGATGCCTGCAGCCACTACTTGAGGGAGCTTAGGGGCTTACCACATACTGATTATTGATAGAACACAATAATAAAGCAGTACACAGTAAAATATTATGCTCCCTCTAGTTGCTGATATAAGTTGGATATCCTTTTTATGGAATGGGAGCAGAATGAGTGGCAAGGCATCAATTGTATGTTCCCAAAATACTTTTCAGGACAGGAAAAGGCATAGATGTTAAAAGGGTTATTTATCTCGTGTATATCTACTAATATTGAGGTGCTTGGAAATTACTGTCACAGTCCCTCTTGTGACAGAGGTTAGAAGATCTTAGAGACTGGCTGCACATTAGGTTAACCGACAGCCTATCTGTTTTCACTAGTTGCAGTGTTGTTGGTCGTTTCGCGGCGAACTTTGCTCGTTCGCTGTTCGCCGAACAGGCGAACATATGGGGATATTCGCACCCACCATATTATTTTACATTGTGAAGAACTTTGACCCATGACACATCCATCAGGTGGTACAGGACAGCCAATTGAGATGTTTCAGCACATGGACATACCCCTTACCTTATAAATAAACCTGACCTGGCCGCCATTTTACATTCAGTCTTTTGCCAGTGTAAGGAGAGGTTGCTGTGTGGAGCAGGGACAGGCTGTTAGGACAGAAATCGCTAGCTAATAGGGCCACAAAAGTCCATTTAAGGACTGGTATAGGTGTGCTATCGATAGGTGTAATATACTGAGGGGTGTAATATACTTATAATATACTTTCTAATATAGAAACTATATTATACTGCATTTGTATTGTGCAGCAGTTGTGTGCGGTTCTTCTGCGATACTGCAGCTATACAGAGTGCCAAACGCTATTGGAACCAATAATTTCTACTGGTGTGATTTACCAGTTGCCCCCCCAAAAAAACTGATTGAAGCAGGGGTGTTATATACCAATAATATACTTTCTATATAGTGCATTTAGGTAGTGCAGCATTTGTCTGCGGTTTTGCTGCGTTACCGCATCTAGACAGAGTGACAAACACTATTTGAAGAAATAATTTCTACTGGTGTGATTAACCAGTTGCCCCCCCAAAAAACTGATTGAAGCAGGGGTGCTATGTACCAATAATATACTTTCTATATATTTATATATAATAAATGATCACCTAATTGTATTATTATTTGGGGGTAGGGCTAATATCTTTATATTATATAGACTCTAGTGTATTATACTATGCCCTGTATTTCCCATTAGAAAATGATCCTTGAGAAACACAGTCCTCATCCCTGACCACCAGGACCAGGTAGTGCTCTGTCAGTACATGGCGGCCTCCCCTCTCCGCCACGCTACTCCGCTGTGTACTGGTGCTTATTCTGACACTGGGGCTGGGTTCACATCCTATTTTTGCCATCCATTAAATGCATACCAAAAATGTATGCGTTAACAGAAGCCTCAGACTGATGCCGTACAGTGGCGTCCATTCACCATACAGTTCCATGGTAGAATTTTTTTTTACGTTAACATATGCATTTTTTAATAGACTCTGCAGGATACAAAATCGTGGACTGCTGCACATTTGTATACATCAAACCGATAGGAAATAAAAAAATTCTAAGCTCCAGCAGGGCACATTTTTAAGAGATGCCTTTTAAGACGCATAAAAATGGACCCTGATTAAAATACATATTTTTTGTGGGAATTATTGCCAATGATCCCCCTCTGGTATATCACTGTCCATGTTGTGGGACTATTTGTGTACTTCCAGTAAGTGTTTGCTGGCTGCAAATATGAGCTGAAGGTTTTTCATGTTCGCCTGCCATTAAAGTGAATGGGGCAGGCCACAAAGTTGCGGTTCGCGAACATTTGATCACGTTCGCGCACCGTCGCGGCCGATATTCGTCCATCACTACTCACACTTCATACCATGTGGTTGATATTATCTTTCTGGAGTTGGAAGAGCTGGTGTGAGTTCCTCATCTGTGTTCCTGCTCATCCATTTTCTATGGAAGATAAGTGTACTTCCCTTTGTATTTTGTTGTTCCCATTTGCTCGTTGTTTACTAAGCCTCAGGAAGACGCTGGTTCGTTCATCTGGGAAGGAACCAGTGGTCTCAGGACCCAGTCACTACTCCTAGGAATTTCCAGGGTTTCTAGGTCCTAGGTTTCTGGTGTATGAATATTCCCACCTTCAGGGTCTATTCATATTGACAGAAGTCAGGGCTAGGTTTAGGGTTTCCTAGGTGGTAACCACTTTCCTTTCCCTAGCCGTGAGGCCTAGTTTCTGATCTTTTTCCTTCTGTTATCATTCTGGTGCTTCCGCCCCTCCTCCCACTATGTGACAATAACTCTTCCTTGAGAGCCATCTTAATGGGCCCTATAGCTGCTTCTGTGGTACAGCTTATCTTTAAAATACAGAACCAGTTTTTTGTTATTTTTTTGGGCGCTCCAATAATACTCAAGTATTGTTAAGTATTCAGTATTATACTATAATTTTTAGTTGCATGGTCAAAAATTGTTTATATTAAAATATTTATGCAATAGATATTTCCTTTATAGAATAAACAATTTATAAGAATTAAAATAGAGCTGCTGCATGTTAATAGAAAATAACTGTTCAAAAAGATGTAATATGCAGATAGAATAATATTATATACAGCTATGGACAAAAGTTTTGACATTGACACAAATTTTGTTTTTGACAAACTTTGATGCTTCAGCATTATTAGTAGTGAAGAGCGAAGCGAGCTTTGGATGCTACATCCAAAGTCACTTCGCTAAAAACTTCGGATTAATGTTGTATGGAGATCTATCTCTGTACAGCATTACAAAATGTATGGGCTTCGATGAGCCGATGTCACGCTTCCGTGTCGGAGGGAAACACCACACCGAGCATAGGAGGGAAGGAGGAAATAGGGAATCAGGCCCGAGAACTAGAGAAGGAAGATGGACACCTCCTAGTGAAAACCCTAACCAAAATCCTGACTGACTCCCAGTATGAACAGACCCCAAAGGTAGGTGAGTTCATACGCAGGAATACCTAGAGTCCTATCTGGCCCTATAGGACCCTTGTGCTAATGGCAGGGACGAGACTACCTGTTCCTCCAAAAGGAAAGACGAACAGGAGTCTACTTCAGGCTAAATACAAACAATAGGGAAATGCAACACACAGAACCCAAACAAAATACAAAAAGGGAAAGGAAAGACTTAACTTCAAAGAGGCTATGGAAGCACCAGGAATTGAGCCGAGATCCAACCAAAAACAATCCACTAGGCACAGAAAGTATAAACCGCACAGCATAGTGGGAGAAGCAACTATAAATAAGGATGGCTAAATGACCACATAAGCAACACCTGGAGGGAAGGGGTGTGGCCATTACCAGAAACAACACAGACTCCTATTGATCATAGTAACATAGTACATAAGGCCGAAAAAATACATTTGTCCATCCTAGTTTGGCCTGTCATCCTGTAAGGTGATCCAGAGGAAGGCAAAAAAAAAAAACTGCAAAACTGTGAGGTAAAAGCCAATTTTCCCCACTTTAGGGGATTAAAAAATTGCTTCCCGACTCCAATCAGGCAATCAGAATAACTCCCTGGATCAACGACCCCTCTCTAGTAGCTATAGCCTGTAATATTATTACACTCCAGAAATACATCCAGGCCCCTCTTGAATCCACAAGGAAAACCTGTCAGATCAAACTACGTGTTGCCAGTCTCACAGATCTCCTGCCACTCACTGTCGCCGGGACGTCCGTATATCTCGGTACGTCCGTGACAGCCGAAAGTCAGTTATTCACGAAGTTGCATGAGACTTTATTGAATAACTTCAGCAGTTGATTTTTAAAGTGGAAAACCACTTTAAAACTTAGAATCGAACTCTACTTCAGTTCTGAGGTACCAGTCGGATCTCCTTACAGCATTAATTCAAAGTTTTGAGCTAAGCGACCTCGGATGTAGCATCCAAAGCTCGCTTTGCTCATCACTAGTTATTAGATCATTCTGTCAGGTGTTTTTATGGCATAATGAAGTACAATTCTAAACATGTCATAAAGGGCCTCTGTCAGCATGATCAACCCTATTAAACCAAACATACTGCCTGGTAGAGATGACCATGCTGACTAAAACAAAAGATTCATCCTCATTCTCCCTACAACTTTGCAGCTCCCTTCTCTGTATTTGTACCAAGTGCCCCTGTCGCTAGGACTACCACTGCCCCTACCACTACCGTGCCTAGTGGTAGATAAGGTAAAGGCAGATTTACTTTAGATAACAAGTATAAACGGCTAAAATCAAACCCCTCATGGCTTACAGCTACTGTAAAAAAAAGCAATAAAAGACAAAAAGAGGGCATTTAAAAAATAAAAATCTGAGGGGTCAGCTGTAGCGTTTGAAGATTACAAAGGGCTTAATAAAATCTGCAAAAATGGAGATAAAATTAGCAAAGATACAAAACAAACAGCAGGTAGCAAAAGAAAGCAAAGCAAACCCCAAAAGTTTTTTAAATATATAAATTTAAAAAAAATCTAGGTCTGAGCAGTTAGGACTGCTGAATAATGGTAAAGGGGGGGTAGTCACTGAAGATAAGGAAAAGGCAGAGTTCCTAAATAGGTTTTTTAGCTCTGTATATACAAAAGAAGAGAAAGGAGCTAATATCTGTGGCGCTGGGGCTGTTAGTACATCCAGTAATATACTCAATTGGCTAACTGTAAATATGGTCCAAGAGAAGTTAAATAGGCTAAATATGAACAAAGCTCCGGGTCCAGATGGAGTACACCCAAGACTGCTTAAAGAGCTCAGTCCAGTCATTGCTGTGCCCCTGTTTATAATTTTTAAGGATTCTCTAGGTACTGGTACAGTGCCAAGTGATTGCAGCAAGGCAAACATGGTGCCCATATTCAAAAAAGGATCAAGGTCCTCCACAGGTAATTATAGACCTATTGTCTTGGAAAGTATAGTTTGTAATTGGATTGAAAACTGGATGAAGGACCATGTCCAGAGAGTTGTGGTCAATAATTCCTATTCAGAATGGTCCCAGGTTATAAATGGTGTACCCCAAGGTTCAGTGCTGGGCCCTTTAGTATTTACACATAATTTATTTATTAATGATATTGAAGATGGGATTAATAGCACCATATCTATTTTTCCAGAGGACACTAAGCTGTGTAGAACTGTATGGTCTATGGAAGATGTCCACATACTACAAGCTGACTTGAACACTCTGAGTGATTGGGCATCAACTTGGCAAATGAGGTTCAATGTAGATAAATGTAACGTTATGCATCTTGGTAGTAATAATCTCTGTGCTTCATATGTCCTAGGTGATGTAGCACTGGGAGAGTCACTCAAAGAGAAGGATTTGGGTGTCCTTGTGGATGGTAGATTAAATTACAGCATACACTGTCAATCAGCTGCTTCTAAGGCCACCAGGATATTGTCAATGTCATGCATTAAACGAGGCATGGACTCGCGGGGCAGGGATGTAATATTACCACTTTACAAAGCGCTGGTGCAGCCTCCTCTGGAATATGCAGTTCATTTATGGAGACCAGTACATAGAAAGGATGCTCTGCAGCTGGAAAAAGGACAGAGGAGAGCGACTAAAATGATAAGGGGCATGGAGGGTCTTAGTTATGAAGAAAGATTAAAATAATTGAATTTATTTAGTCTTGAGAAGAGACGTCTAAGGGGGGACATGATTAACCTATACAAATATATAAATGGGCCATAAAAAAAATACAGCGAAAAGCTGTTCCATGTAAAATGGGCTCAAAAGACAAGGGGGCACTGCCTCCGACTGGAGAAGAAAAAGTTCAGTCTCCAGAAGCATCAAAGCTTCTTTACTGTAAGATCTGTGAATCTGTGGAATAGACCTCCTCGGGACGTGGTCACAGCAGGAACAGTGGACAGTTTCAAAAAGAGTTTAGATGAATTCTTAAAAGTAAAAAACATTAATGCTTATGAAAACGTGTAGAATTCTGAGTCTCACTTCCTTCTGGGATTCACAAATAGTGTTTTTTTTCATTTTGCACAGAAGGACCTGTCTGAATACTGCCTCCTGATTGGCTGATCAGGCTGTCTAATCAGGGCAAGCCCCCCACTAGAGATGGCCTTGCGGTTCACCCGGCGGTCATTTCGCGGCAAACTTTACGTGTTCGCGATTTGCCGAACATGCAAACATATGGCAATATTTCTGCCCGCCATATTCTTTTACATTGTGAAGAACTTTGACCCATGACACATCCATCAGATGGTACAGGACAGCCAAAGTCGATACTGAGGGGTGTAAAATACTTATAGTATACTTTCTAACATAGAAAGTATATTATAGTGCAATTGTATTGTGTAGCAGTTGTGTGCGATACTGCAGCCACACAGAGTGCCAAACGCTATTGGAACAAATAATTTCTACTGGTGTGATTTACCAATTGCCCCCCCAAAAAACTGATTGAGGCAGGGGTGTTATACACCAATAATATACTTTCTATATAGTGCTTTTAGGTAGTGCAGCATTTGTTTGCGGTTTTGCTGCATTACCGCATCTACACAGAGTGCCAAACGCTATTGGAACAAATAATTTATACTGGTGTGATATACCAGTTGCCCCCCCAAAAAACTGATTAAAGCAGGGGTGTTATATACCAATAATATACTTTCTATATAGTTCATTTAGGTAGTGCAGCATTTTTTTGCAGTTTTGCTGCGTTACCGCATCTACACAAAGTGACAATCGCTATTGGAACAAATAATTTCTACTGGTCTGATATAACAGTTGCCCCCCCAAAAAAGTGATTGAGGCAGAGGTGTGATATACCTTCTTCCACAAATACTGCGCTTCTATAGGGACTTTTGTCACAGGGTCATTTTGAAAATGACAAGCAAAGGAAGAGGCAGGCCATTCCGCAGGGGTGGTAGGGGTCGGGCAGGTGCACCAGGCCGGAGCCTAACTGGTAAGTTGCAGAAGCTGAGTGCGATTACGTCAAAGGACGCACCAGACTTGGTTGAGTGGCTCACTCATCCTTCTGCTTCTGCACCCTCCTCATCCTCTCTATCTGCACTCTCTTCACTCTCTGCTGTGTGCATCCCCAAAGACACCACCACCACCACATCCCCTCCGCTCGATTTAGATATAATTATTTTAAGCAGTAATATTTAGTCTAGAAATGACTCAAAAACTCCCCGGCAATGTTCCACAATAGCTTATAATCATCACTTAACTTTTCATAGTTTTAGTATTGCTGGGTTTGTGCATGCTTATCATACTTGATGTAGTCTTCTGCCCCCTTGTGGGCTTTTGTGAATACACACACAGACTTTGCTTTGCAAAGTAAAGAGTAAGGCTGAGTTCACACGGGCGAGATTTCCGCACGGGTGCAATGCGTGAGGTGACCGCATTGCACCCGCACTGAATCTGGACCCATTAATTTCTATGGGGCTGTGCACATGAGCTGTGATTTTCACGCAACACTTATGCGTTGCGTGAAAATCGCAGCATGCTCTAAATTGTGCGTTTATCACGCAACGCAGGCCCCATAGAAGTGAATGGGGCTGAGGGAAAATCGCAAGCCACCATGTTATAAGGGAAAATAATAACATCTACACACCACCGAACCCAAACCTGAACTTCTGTGAAGAAGTTCGGGTCTGGGTACCACAGTCGGTTTTTTATCACGCGCGGGGCAAAAACACATTGCACCCGCGCGATAAAAACTGAACATCGGAACGCAATCGCAGTCAAAACTGACTGCAATTGCGTACCTAATCGCGCGGGTTTGCCGCAATACACCGGGACGCATCCGGACCTAATCCGGACACGCCCGTGTGAACCGAGCCTAAGGCCCCTTGCAGACGTGTCTGCATTAGGTCCGGATGCGTTGCAAATGTGTTCAGTGAAAAATGCACGATTTTGCAGGCAAAGAGTCATTCAGTTTGGCCTGCAATCTCGTTCAGTTGTTCAGTTTTTATCGCGCGGGTGCAATACGTTTTGATGCGTTTTGCACGCGCGTGATAAAAAACTGAATGTATACAAACAACATCTCTTAGCAACCATCCATGAAAACGTATCGCATCAACACTTGCTTGCGGATGCAATGCGATTTCCACTCAGCTCCATTCACTTCTATGGGGCCAGCGTTGCGTGAAAATAGCAGAATATAGAACAGGCTGCAATTTTCACACAACGCACAAGTGATGCGTGAAAACCAACGCACATGTACACAGCCCCACTGAAATGAATGGGTCCAAATTCTGTGCAGGCGCAATGCGTTTGCATCATGCATTGCACCCGCGTGGAATACTCACTCGTGTGAAAGGGGCCTAAGGGTACATGCACATGATGATATTTTTCATCCATGTGCTATCTTCATTTTTTTTACAAATTGCACACTGACCCATTCTTTTCTATGGGGCCATCCACACGTCCTTTTCTGATCTCCATTGGGAATGAGAATTTTGTGCATCTGTGCCTTGCAGACTGAAATGCGCAATGCATGAGGCCTTACGGTGGAGCCTGAAAGATATAATTATTTGTGTATTTATATAGGAACTATAGGTAATAATGTTATCATAAAGGTTTTCATTTTGCCATTTTCCACTAGGCACAAATTAAAATCTAAAAAAGCATTTATGAGGAATATTTTATCTCTTTCAATAACAGTACCGTAAGTAGTGCACAATATGCTCTGCTGCTTTGTTATGAAAGAATGGGAATACCATATTGATAACCTATCCACTATGTAGTGGCCGTTGAATATGAGCTAGCTGCAGTACCCGAGAACAGCCACTACACAGAGAACAGCGCTGTGATGCTCTTGCTCCGTATATTGCTCACTTCTGGAATTTGTGGATGCCACTAAAAGCTGATCAGAGAGGTGTCGGTGTCAGACTGGATAGGACATCAGTATGTTGTCCTGTAAACCCTTTTTAACTTGTACTGTATGCAAACTAATCTTATTGCAACACCCAAAAAGGAAATAAAAAATGCAGGGGTCTTATGCATGTACTGTGCAATTTCTCATTTCTACTTAAAAATGTTCTCCGGGAATTAAGAAAACAAAAAAAACTTAACTATTACTTCATTATAAATATATTACCAAATACTTTTATTAGCTCATTTTGTCCGGGGAGCAATCATTAAGAAAAAATTAAAATGGCCGCCATCCTACTAGTCAACACAAAACCTGTCCTAATTACACAGGAGGACAAGTTAATGAGCTGCGCCATCTTCCTCTCTTACTTGTCAGTGATTATGATCCTGAATACAGTTTAATATGATCTAAAGATGAAGCACTGTAGGAATGGAGTTCGTTAGGAGACATGAAGTACAGAGAGGATAGTGGGGGTGTAGATAACGAGCAGCAGCACTTGTATGCAGTCTCCATTACCACAGCCCCACATTACCTGTCCTGTCCTTCCTCTGTGCACTTCATGTCTCATGGACTCCATTCCTACAGAGATTCAGCTGAAAATCTTATCATCTGTATTCAGGATCATAATTCCTGACAAGTAGAGTAAGGCCTATTGCACACGACCGTATGGCTTTTTCAGTGTTTTGCGGTCCGTTTTTCACTGATTCGTTGTTCCGTTTTTTGTTTCCATTGTGTTTCCGTTTTTCCGTTCATGTTTTTCCGTATGGCATATACAGTATACAGTAATTACATAGAAAAAATTGGGCTGGGCATAACATTTTTAATAGATGGTTCCGCAAAACTGGAACAGATACGGAAGACGTACGGATGCATTTCCGTATGTGTTCTGGTTTTTTTGCGGACCCATTGACTTGAATGGAGCCACGGAACGTGATTTGCGGTCAGTAATAGGACATGTTCTATCTTTCAACGGAATGGAAAAACGGAAATACAGAAACGGAATGCATACGGAGTACAGTCCGTTTTTTTTGTGGACCCATTGAAATGAATGGTTCCGTATACGGACTGTATACGGAACGCAAAAAAAAGACCGTAAACGGGGAAAAAAAATGGTTGGATGAGGAGGATGAGGCAGCTCTTTACCTCAGTGTTGTGAAGTAACTTGTCCTGCTGTGTGATTAGGACAGGTTTTGTGTGTGCTAATAGGATGGCGGCCATTTTATTTCTCCTAATCATTGCACCGCAGACAAAATGAACCATTATAGCTAATGAAATGCATCTGGGAATATATTTATATTTAAGTAATATTTAAGTACAGTATTTTCATTTTCTTAATTCCCGGAGAACCTCTTTAATTTTTGAACACTGCAGATATAAGGAATATGCCAGAAATATCCAGCAAATATGGTGTAGCTGTAAGAATTCATAGATTGTAAGCTCTTGTGAGCAGGGCCCTCATTTCTCTAGTTTTAATTGTTGACTTGTTTGTCACTATTTTATTGATGACTCTGTATATGAACCCCCTGATTGTAAAGCGCTGCGGAATATGTTGGCGCTATATAAATAAAGATTAGTATTATTATTATTAGTGTCTAGCAAATTGAAGTATCCGAAGTGGACTTCGATCCGAATTTCAGGAAAAAGTGCTTTGTGGTACCGAATCAATTTTGTTGGAAATGGCAGTAAAAAAAATTATACTCACCTCATCCATTTGAGCGCAAAGAGGCAGTGGCGTCCATCTTGGTTGAAGATCTCCATGCCAGCCAGCGTGGTAACATCCTCACACACCATCATGTGTCTATGCAACACATTGGACTCATCAGGGAACCTAATGGCTAGGGAATCAGCTATGAAAACAGTTAGGGGCAAAAATGTAGAGCCTCAGATGGCACATATGCTTTGAGGAATGCTTCAGTCCACTGACTGGTAGCACATGTATCCTGTGGGCTTACCTATGCCATGGGTACATTCCAACGCATGATCATTACTTGGGTAAGAGACAAAAAAAACTTGTCTACCGTGTAGGGATGCTTTCCAGTGCCAGAGTGTATTGTAGTGGTCATTTTCTATTTTTCAGACTGCTGGCATTGTTTCTCTAGGTTATTAGGGTGGAATCCCACCTGGTGATCATCACTTGGGTAAGAGACAAAGCCCCCTTTTTCTACCTTGTAGGGATGTTTTATCTGGTGCTGCTATTGTGGTCATTTTCTGATTTTCTGGTTGCAGCCATTATTTGGACACGGTATTGTATTATACCTGATTCGGTAATGTCCAGCCACATATTAGTGTGTTTTTTTTAAATAGGTTACTTTCATTTGGGTATCTATTCTTAATTATTAATAAAAGTTACGTTTTAGAATACGACCCTCTCTCTGTATTTGCATAGCATTCCTAGTGGGGTGCAATTAACTTTTTTACCTCTGTCCAGGTTGGACAAGGTATGGTTGGTCTATTTCAGAATTACAAAGAAACATTAAGAATAAGTTGCTGCCAGGTACCTGATTGGTGGACAGATGGAAATCCATTATACCTGACACTTCTTTATCCCAAAATCTGCTATTGGGACAGGTCAGGACACCCCATACACATTAGATGGTCGACTGGCCCTTCTAGTGCCACGGTGGTGGGAGGGGGAAAACCCCCCACCTTATAAAGTTGATAAAAGAGAAAGATACTAAGCCTGGATGCAAGGAAAACAGGAGCAGGTCACCACCTAGGCATCCCTCAACCTATCCCTGACCTCCTGACTGCATGAGCTGCCCTCGATGGTAGGGGGGCTCATACTCTCGAACCTGGTCAGAAGGTGGAGACAACCGATTCCTCCAAGAAACGGAGGAACCGGAGTCTCCAACAGGCCAGCAACAAAAGGGATGAAAAAGACATAGAGCACCAACTGAACGGCAGGTAAGAACCCAGTGTAACAACGGCACGCCAGAATAACCAGCACTTACCTGCTGCAGCAAAGATAACACCACGACTCCAAAACTACCAGGACCCCCATGCAGACACCGAATGCAAGGTAGCTCCAGGCAGGGCTGTTCATAGTCTTTAGGTTCCACCTCCGGGGAACCCCAGGGACCCCCTTACGGAGGAACAACACACAGGGGAAAATATCAATCTTCCATGCTGATCACTGACCATACCGACTAGACATGGAACACCAGACTAGACATAAACAACAAAATCCCAACATAATATGTTAAAATTTGAGAGAGAATCTAAATCGCACATCCTCATAGCTATGCTTTTGATATACCAAACTTATTAAATATCAGCATGATAAGACATGGCTCTGCAGCACTATTATCAATCTATTGCTGTGCACTATTAGGAGGCATTAGTATACAGTTTGATCAAAAAGCATAGGCCTACTTACCACGACAAGGTCGCCTCTATCAAGTGGGAACCTACTCTAACTTTGGCGCGGCACCGTGCGGCGACCATCGCGCCCCCACACCGCTCCAGCAGGCAATGGGACCCAGCAGCCACACAGTGCCCTCACTGTGCAGCAAAAAGCCACCTAGGCTCTGGGCCCCATCACCCCACCGGCACAGCACAAAAGCAGCGACAGCCACCGTCCAGCACCGCATAATATGAATAGGTGCAAAGGGCTCACCTGTTCACAGGCTCTCAGGAACTCCAACTGAGAGGTGGTAGGAATTAATTTACCCTTTGCAGACTTCTGCTAATTTAAAAACACCTGAGCTGAATGGGGAGGAGTGCTGATCCAGAAGGGGGGAAAAGGAAAGTCTATGAAATATGTTAAAATTTGAGAGAGAATCTAAATCGCACATCCTCATAGCTATGCTTTTGATATACCAAACTTATTAAATATCAGCATGATAAGACATGGCCGCACGGTGCCGCGCCAAAGTTAGAGTAGGTTCCCACTTGATAGAGGCGACCTTGTCGTGGTAAGGGGGCCTATGCTTTTTGATCAAACTGTATACTAATGCCTCCTAATAGTGCACAGCAATAGATTGATAATAGTGCTGCAGAGCCATGTCTTATCATGCTGATATTTAATAAGTTTGGTATATCAAAAGCATAGCTATGAGGATGTGCGATTTAGATTCTCTCTCAAATTTTAACAAAATCCCAACATAAACCACACCAAACAACATAACAGGTGATGAGGGGAAAGGAGACAAAGGGTAACAAACGATGTCCAACTAGGATGCCCTCACACTGGAAATATAACACATCCAGAGAGGAGCAGAGCTCCTACACATATAAAGGCAGACAAACATCTGACCTCAGGCTCACAAGACAGAATAAGAAGAGCCCAGAGGCCATACCCAGCTCCCCCAAGCACACAACTTAACCCCAAACACACCAGGATGGGAAGGAACACAAAACTTAAAGTGGAAAAGTCCAAACATGCAAAACAACATGTTGTCACCGGCAGCAAGCATGCACGGCAAAAGTGTTATGGTCCACTACACCAGACCATGACAGAGCCGTGACATCTAGGTTTGCCCAACATTCACCCACCTTAAAGGGTTATCCTTCAGCAGATTTGTACCTTTGGAACTGGCAGTGAAAACATCATCACGCCTGGTCCTGTCAATCAAAGTGCAGAGGAAGTGGCAGTTGCAAAGAAAGCTGAGCCTCTAGGTGTAACGGCAACGCCCCTGCTGCTCTTAGAGGCTCGTTTGCATAAATTAAAACATAATTTTTCTCAGCAATGCAGGAGCATCTGAACATGGGACCAACACAGATGCCTTCAGCTGCCAAGCGCACATGCAACAGGTCAGCCAGTTGAAAGGTACAAAACTGCTGATAGATGCCCTTTAAGGGGCCGTTGACACAACATCTTTTGGTGGCAGAATTAGTACCAAGATGCCATCGGTTTATTCGGACGATCATGTCATAAACCCATACCTGAAGCCTGCCAATAACATCAATGGAAGGTGGATTCCAGGACTTTTTTGCACAGCATCTGCGCCTAATTCTGCCACCAAAGTACACTGTTTGAATGACCCCTATAGCCATCAGCCACTTTCATTTCTGGCTCGATAAGGGCCCTAAATGAGGGCTTTAATACAGAATTCACTAGTACAGTATTTGACAATGGGTTTTCAACACCAGATGACACCTTTATTTCAGAAGATTTGAAGGTAGGCAGACAATGTCATAGAGCAGCAGGAAATGCTAGCAGAATGCTTGGGTGTATAGGGAGAGGCATTACCAGTAGAAAGAGGGAGGTGCTCATGCCGCTCTACAGAGCACTAGTGAGACCTCATTTGGAGTATTGTGCGCAGTACTGGAGGCCATATCTCCAGAAGGATATTGACACTTTGGAGAGAGTTCAGAGAAGAGCTACTAAACTAGTACATGGATTGCAGGATAAAACTTACCAGGAAAGATTAAAGGCCCTTAACATGTATAGCTTGGAAGATAGACGAGACAGAGGGGAGATGAGAGAAACTGCTAAATACATAAAGGGAATCAACAAGGTAAAAGAGGAGAGAATATTTAAAAGAAGAAAAACTGCTACAAGAGGACATAGTGTAGTTTTAAATTAGAGGGACAAAGGTTTAAAAGTAATATCAGGAAGTATTACTTTACTGAGAGAGTAGTGGATGCATGGAATAGCCTTCCTGCAGAAGTGGTAGCTGCAAATACAGTGAAGGAGTTTAAGCATGCATGGGATAGGCATAAGGCCATCCTTCATATAAGATAGGGCCAGGGGCTATTCATAGTATTCAGTATATTGGGCAGACTAGATGGGCCAAATGGTTCTTATCTGCCGACACATTCTATGTTTCTATGTTTAAAGGGTTAATGAAATGTGTGCTGACAATCAATTTTTTAATTGTAACCTCCGTTGTGCTGTAAATTGCCTTTTCAATGCTCCCTTCTCATGTACGTGTTTACAAATTTAATCAAATCTCTTTTATGAAATGAGCAAAGTGCGGAATTTGTATTAAAATAGAATTTTTAGATCAGCGTGTTAGTAATTCCTTTGAATTACTGCAGCACATTATTCGTCTCGTTTGAAGGCTGCACGGAAGGAAGATTTAACACTTGTTTCTATTCATATGGTAAATTCAATGGAGGACATAATGATGCCCCTAAAGATGTATCAGAGAAGTTTGGCATCTAGCATTTGCTTGGAACCTGCTCACTCACCATATGCTGAGACTATCTAAAGCTGGAACTATCCTGGGGTCAATTTAAATCTATTTGCATTACTTCTTAATAAGAGGGAAATAACTAGTGAATTGTCAGCATTTTTATATGGTGCCACAATGATTAAAAGATTTTATTTCTTGCTCAGTGAACCTTTGTTCAATCCACGCCTTGACCTGCTGCTTTTATAGCTCCAGATAAATGTATTCACTAGCTGGAAACAGGGCCTTTGAAAACCTGGAGGCGTACCATCTTTTGTCTAATTTTAGGCATGTTGCATTCCCATGGGTAGTGCAAGATGGTAAGGATTGAAAGATTGGGTGCCACCTGACTGAGACGTATGCAGACAACTGAGGGCATCAACAGAGTGGCAGCCACCTTATACCAGTATACCTTCAAATTACACCTCAAATTTAAACACAGTGATTTTCTCTCTACAAATCAGATGGATAGTCATAATAGCCCTAGTAATCTCAGGTAGTAAAAGGGTTTATTCATAACATCCCTTGCTATCTAGGGTAGTGAAGGGGAATACGGTTACATGCCTGGTGGTGTAGGGTATTGCAATCATTAAAAGGGGTTCTCCAGGCTCTCTTATATTGATCACCTATCCTCAGGAGAGGTCATCAATAGCAGATCGGCGGAGGTCCAACATCCAGCACCCCCACCGATTAGCTCTTTGAGAAGATGGCGCGTGCAGGGTGCACATGCCATCTCACTTCTCTCTTCCTGCTCACCGCTGCTTTGCCATAGACAGCAGTGGTGAGCATAAGGGAGATGGCACGTGTTCATTGAGCACGTCATCTTCTCATAAAGCTGATTGGCGGGGGTGTCGGACATTGATCTGATATTGATGTGTAGTGCCTGGGAGCAGGGATACTGTGAAGTCTGGACATTTGCCTATTTCCACTATGCAAAGTTATAAACTTCTTACTTTGTTTCACTTGAAAAGGTTCACTTGCACTGTTTAATACTGTGTAACTGTGTTATATATGTTGTAGTATATATCCTGTTCATTATCACTGTATTTGCAAGGCTCTGTGGAAAGGTGAATAAATACCGAGAGACTGTTAGGACTTTGAATGAGAAGCTGGTAATTTTCCACAGCTGCAATAGGGTTTAAAGAAGAGCATGTTTTGGAGGGGAAAAACCAGATTTTGTTTACCACCAAACCCAGACAGCCTGACCTTTTGAATGTCTGGTTTTAGTTATGTTGTTATGTCTGGAAACTTGTTTTTGTCTGGAAAAACTGCTGTGTCGCTGTTATTGAGTATCATTGAAGCTCTAATGTAAGTCTATGAGAGACGGAAAGTGTTACAATGTATCTATTTGTGCTATGCTTCTCCACTCCATCGCTCCCACTAGAAGGTTCTAGTCTAGCTAAAACTGTATATATGGAGAGCAGTCAGAGTTCCTAGTGTTCTGCAGTTAGGGAAGCAGTGCTTGGAGGGGGAGACTCATGCCAATCTGCATGAGTGACTAGAAGAAGACTCTGGGATAGAGAGACTGAGCCACAGACCATGGGTCACTAGCCCTGTGACCAAGGAGCCACCATGACTACAGAGCAACAGACTGTGGGCCTCCAGCTTTGGCCAGGGTACCAGTCTTCTGAAGAGAGAGAGGGACAGCTATCTCAGGCCTTTCCTCAGCATCAAACCCTTCTTCTGCCAGGGAAGAGACTGGAGAAGCCAGCCCTGTGCCTCGCCTGTATTATTTTGCACCTGAATTTCTCCAGTAAAGAAGCATCCTGCTTAACTGCAGAACCTGACTCTCTGGACTTATTTCCTATTGGGGTGCACCACGCCTTACCATCTATTCCAGCAACACGTGGTGATAGCGCAACGGTGTCTGGTGGACCCAGCATATCATTGGGGCCACCTGAAACCTGGCGACTGCAGATGAACTATCCTGAGGATAGGTCATCAATATAGGAGACCTCGGAGAACCCCTTTAATAATAACATCTCTGCTGGTGTTCTAGGGCAGTGAAGGTATTAATAAAGTAAAAAAAAAACTGGTGGTCTCGGCCAGTAAATGGTATATAATAAAGTATATATCAAGGTCTGGTTGGCACTCAATCAATTGGACTCATTTGGATACAAGCAGTTTATTGACACTAAAATAAAATACCCACAATAATAAAAAAAATCACAAATCTATAAAAATGCCAAAAATTGCATACAAATGTTGTTGTTTTTTTTTATATCAGATAAATATTTTGTATCCAATGGCACACTCAAGCTCAATCCAAATAGCTGATCCCATTCTCTGGCATCCAGTTTAAATTTTAATTATCAAATATGCAATTTTTCATACTCTACTGCAGGTTTATATTCACACTCGTATATAGATAATTGATTATAGAGGCTCACCTACATGCAGGTAGGGATAGGTGCTCTAGTCGGATTTGACACACCCAGTCAAAAAGGAATTATGTAGAACAATAGATAAAGAGCAACAGGCACTCAACTTCTGAAACCACCAAATCTCTCAGTGTGGTTTCAGAAGTTGAGTGCCTGTCGCTCTTTATCTATTATATTCACACTCGACAGAAAACCGCATCCTATCTAATAGCGCCCCCTGCTGTTTTTTCTTCTTGTCCACTTTCTCTTGCATTCAGAAGTGGACTGACATGCCCAGTAGCTTCCCTGCTCCTTTCCTCTCCCATCAGTGCTCATGTAGTGATCGCATAGAGAAGCAGGTGAATTGGGCCATACAGTTTTCACTCATTTATCCCTACCTCTAAATTCATAGAAATATATAGCTATATCTCTCTCTGGACAGTGGAGAAGGAAATTGTGGGGGCATAACAGACTATATATATCTCTGAGGCTATATGTGAGGGTCTATCCTTGTAGGCAGGAAAGGAATCGGTTAACAGGAATGCATAGCAATGCATCCTGGGGGATGCTGGGGCTTGATGAGCTTCTATCCATCCACAGAATGGAAAGAAAGTAATCGAGCTAAGCAAATAAGTGAGTGATCCAATCACTCTTCTTTAAAGGGGTTGCCGGGTTCAGAGCTGAACCTGGACATATCCCCTTCTTCACCCAGGCAGCCCATCTGAGATGAGCATCTCATGCTCCAATGCTCTCCCTTGCCCTGGACTGAATCGCACTGCGCAAGGGCTTTTTCTGCAGATCGGTGACATAAAACAGGCTAGGGCAGCGCTAAAACCCGCCCTTTATCGCAGGTGACGTGACATTGCTAGGCAGAAGCCTCCACCTAGCAGTGTAAAAATGTAAACAAAAAACCCTTTGCTCTGCGCGATACAGCGCAGAGCAAGGGAGAGCATCGGAGCATTAAATGCTCCAATGCTCATATTAGGAGGGCCGGATGGGCGAAGAAGGGGATATGTCCGGGTTCAGATCTGCCAGATTTTGTTGGAACATGTTCCATAATGTTACAGTTCAGACAGTAAAGTGAAACTTTGTTTTTTGTAATGCAGTTTGCACTATTAATATGCAGTAACCCTCTGTTTTCTGTTGGGTCCATGAAAATAATATTTTGCAATGCTTTTACACTGATATATTGATATCTTATCTCCCTCAGCCTTCCTGGGGTAAATACATTTAGTTTTGATAACCTTACTTCATAACTAAGATCTTTCATAACTCGTATTCATTTGCTTTCCCTTCTGGGAACGTTTTTTTCACTTTATATTGCATTTTCTCAAATAACAGTAAAGTATCACAGCAGACAGGGCACATTGTAATAAGATTAAAAACCAAACACTAGAGCCACCTTTTATTCGTAGCCGGTCAACCACATTTCCACCCTTGTCTCTCAGCCCGCTATAGAGACATTTGTCAAACTGGCGGTGCAGGAATTGTACAAACTCCCCAGCAAATGACAACATGACAATCTTAACAAAGAATAGAGACACATACTTTGACAGTTTCGGGAAAAGAAAGGCGTGGTCTTTAAACCGTCCGTCAAGGGTGGAAATGTGGTTGTATGGCCAACGGAGATGTATGAGGCTGAGGCCCATCGTCAACTTTGAGATGTCAACGCCTACCATCCAACCCTACAATGAATTTCAAAGACCAATTACACTTAATACTTAAGGAAGCGGTTGTATCTGGAGTTATCACGAAATCTGTATATGAAGGTCTCCTAGTTAAACACCCAGTAATACCTACACTCTCCCTATTGCCCAAAGTGCACAAGTCTCTGTCCAAACCACCGGGCAGACCTATAGAATCTGGACGTGGCGGCCTATGCGAGCCAGTATGTTGATTTTTGGACTTTTATTTTAAACCCTGTGTTGAGTGTTTACCTTCATATGTACGAGACTCCACAGATGTCCTGAAGCGACTTGATGACATTATAATGGAGAAGGATATGGTTTTGGTATCATGTGACGTAGAATCCTTATACACCTGCATTCATTCATCACCATCTAGGCCTTAGGGCCTTACGTTTCTTCCTACAGATGCGAAACCTGACACCTGAACTAGTAGATCTATTGATGGAATTACGAAACTTTGTCCTCACACAAAACTATTTTTTGTTCAAAGATCACCACTATTTACAGCTACCTGGGGTGGCGATGGGCGCGACATGCGTGCCATCGTATGCAAATTTATTTTTGGGGAACTGGGAACGTGAACTTGTTCAGGTGTCCATGAAAGAGGCAGATGGTCAGGTGATATCATGGATGCAATTTATAGACGATATCCTGTTTGTATGGCAGGGTACCCGATGTGCACTTAACTAATTTTTAATGTGACTTAATGCGAACGATTGGAATATCTCTTTGACTCAAACTGTCTCTTTGAAACAGATTACCTTTTTGGACATTTAGAAACATGTGTACATTGCAAGGAAACAGCTGTGAAGGCCCTACTTCATGCGTCTTCTTTTCATCCTAGGCATCAAAAGAGGTCGATAGCCATCGGCCAATTCCTACGTGCGAAAAGAATATGCACATCGACCACCGACTTTGAATATGAATCCGACATACTCAGACAACACTTTGAACAAAGGGGATATCACCAACAAGACATACAACGGGGTTATCTACGTGCAAAGAATACACAGCGTGAGACACTTTTTTACTTCCAGATACTGGGACACCTCTGCTTCTTCACAGGTGGTTAGGATGATTACCACTTATAACACACAATGGTACAACATAAGAAAATTCTGGCCTGTTTTAAGATCAGATCCTGACCTTGAACGGATTCTTACAACAGTTCCAGATTTTGTTGCTAAACGCAGTAGAAATTTGAATGACGTCCTTGTGCGCAGCCACTATGTTCCACCCAAGACCGTTTTTATGTTCCAGACACAAGGTCCCAAGTATGGTTCAGTGCAATGTGGCCATTGCAGTGTATGCAAGCCTATTGTAAAAACTGATATCTTTAGTGACTCTTCTGGTCAACAAATTTACAATATTGTGCATTTTATCAATTGCAGCACATCTGGAGTCATACACTATGCCACTTGTCTTTGTGGTCTTTTATACGTTGGGATGACCACACGGGAACTCCGCATTCGCATCCAGGAACATCAGAGTGATATATGAGCAGCTGCCAGGATCAACAACTCTGACAAGGACAAAATTGAAAAACTCAAACCAATAGCCAGACATTTTTCGACACAAACATGATAACCGGTGGCAAGATCTGAAATTTCGTGGGATTAATAAAGCATCCCTTGGCTCAAGAGGAGGTGATTTATTCAGACGGTTGGAGCAAGTTGAAAGCAAGTGGATAGTGAAGCTTAAAACACAAACACTACATGGTCTAAATGATAAAATCCCCTTTGCATTCTTTTTGTAATGGCATTTCCTTAAATCTTATTTTTTATTTTTTTATGTTATGTTGTATGTCTCTAGTGCTGGTGCTGTGTGTACTATGACAGGGTATTGTTTCTCCTGGCTTTAATTGTCTTTACAGGCTCGTAGTATCTTACCTGCATCACTATGTGGTTGTGTTTTTTGATCGGCCCTATTATGGCATATGGGAATAGGTGTTGGTCCTTTATGCTGTCCTGCGATGAGGAGAGTGAGGTGATTTGGTCCAGATTTTGTCCGTCTGTCCCTATGCCCCCATGCACTTTTTGGCATGGTATGGCATTTTTTTTTGTTTCGATATCAGTATTACACTTCTACAGTTATAAACCACGTTTACGATATTGTATTGTTTGTACTGCACGTATTTCCATTGGTGATTTGCAGTGTGGCTATGTGTAATTAGTGTTGATCACGAATATTCGAATTTCAAATTTTTATTGCGAATATAGGTACTTCGAAAATTTGCGAATATTTCGAATATAGTTATATATATTCGTAATTTCGAATATTCAAATTTTTTTTTCATAATTATTATTTTTTTATTCTATTTTTTTTTTTTAATCAGTTCACATGATCCCTCCCTGCTTCTAGCTTGTGGGCCAATAAGAAGGCTGCAATATACTTGACTTTAGGAGTAGTAGTGTTTGCAAATTTTTCTCTATATTTGTTTTTTCGAATATTCGCTATATTGCTATATATTCGTGTTTTAGAATATTACGAATATTCGAAAAAACAAAGTTATAGCAATATAGCGAATATTTGAAAAAAATCGAATATAGAGCAATTTAGCTAATATAGTGCTATAATCTTCTTTGTCTAATAGTTGTAAGTTGAAAAATTCGCAATAAAAATTCGAATCCGAGAATTCGAATTACGAAAATTCGCATATTACACAATCAGTACCTTGCCGATTTTTTAAGTAAAAAAATCGTGCATTTTTGAATTTTCGAATATTCGACAAATATTCTAAAAAATATTCGCGAAATATTGTGAATTCAAATATGACCCCTGCCGCTCATCACTATGTGTAATTTGGTACAACCACACCTTGATGTACCACTATACTTGGTGTTTACATTTCACTCTCTCTTCCTCCTTCACTGCATTGTTTTTTGTTGGCACACACCTTTGGTTTTCATGTGCACATTTCACATGGCAGCCCCTCACATTTATCTTGGTTTTTTCATCACCTGTTATTCTCGTTCAACTCACCCCATTCTTCACGTTTTCCCAACTAATAAATAAATAAAATTTAAAATTTAAAAATTAAGAAATAATAAAAAAAGTTTGCTTTTTTTTTTCTTCTCATCTTATTTTTTCACCATTTCATCACGTTTCCTTTTATTCATTTTTTATTCACTGCATTGATGATTTTTATACATGCCTTTTTTCACTCTGTTTTTATTCACCATTCACAATTTTTATATTTAATCAGGCATTTTCTGCACTTAATCATGGTATGCTTTGCATGATTTGCACACGTTCAGCAATCATTTTGTTATTCATGGTTTCATTATTTTCAGCTATTATCATGTACTTTACACACACACACACGTGTGTATATCACCAGTACGCTCAATAAATTTATTTTTTATTCATAAATTTTTTTATACATATTTTACTATTTACTATCTTTCATAATTTATTATTTTTCATTATTTTTCATTATTTTTTTTATGTCATAGATACCCGCACTCAACTATTATGATTATACAGGTCCTTCTAAAAAAATTAGCATATTGTGATAAAGTTCATTATTTTCTGTAATGTACTGATAAACATTAGACTTTCATATATTTTAGATTCATTACACACCAACTGAAGTAGTTCAAGCCTTTTATTGTTTTAATATTGATGATTTTGGCATACAGCTCATGAAAACCCAAATTTCCTATCTCAAAAAATTTGCATATTTCATCCGACCAATAAAAGAAAAGTGTTTTTAATACAAAAAATGTCAACCTTCAAATAATTATGTTCAGTTACGCACTCAATACTTGGTCGGGAATTCTTTTGCAGAAATGACTGCTTCAATGCGGCGTGGCATGGAGGCAATCAGCCTGTGGCACTGCTGAGGTGTTATGGAGGCCCAGGATGCTTCGATAGCGGCCTTAAAGGGACAATGTCACCACTTTCTAACCCCCACTTTTAAAACTATAGTTCTGTCCATGGAGCCCCTGTGATTACAATGGTGTTGTTATATGCGAAATCTGCTGGCTCGTTTTGATAAAAAAAACTTTTATCTAACCTGTCAATCATGAGGATAAGGTGCCCAGGGCGTTTCTTCTGGTCTGAACATGCCGCCCGCCGCCGCCGCCGTTGGTGCCCAGCTCCTCCTCTGCCTTGAATTAGCGCCGCCTGAATGTGAAGACATACGCCTCCGGCTCTCCCTCAGTCCCCCCTCCTTCTTTTCTAAGATCCCGCGCGTGCGGCAGTGTTCGCGTTATCGGGCGGTTGAGCGAAGTGCGCATGCGCACTTCGCTCAATGAGGCTGAATCGAAAAGTCCGCACGGGCGCATCAGGCACAGGCCTGTGCGCACGCGCGAAATTTTAGAAAAGGAGGGGGGACTGAGGGAGAGCCGGAGGCGTATTTCTTCACATTCAGGTGGCGCTGAAAGGATCAGAGGAGGAGCTGGGCACCAACGGCGGCGGGCGGCATGTTCAGACCAGGAGAAACGCCCTGGGCACCTTATCCTCATGATTGACAGGTTAGATAAAAGTTTTTTTTATCAAAACGAGCCAGCAGATTTCGCATATAACAACACCATTGTAATCACAGGGGCTCCATGGACAGAACTATAGTTTTAAAAGTGGGGGTTAGAAAGTGGTGACAGAGTCCCTTTAAGCTCATCCAGAGTGTTGGGTCTTGCGTCTCTCAACTTTCTCTTCCCAATATCCCACAGATTCTCTATGGGGTTCAGGTCAGGAGAGTTGGCAGGCCAATTGAGCACAGTAATACCATGGTCAGTAAACCATTTACCAGTGGTTTTGGCACTGTGAGCAGGTGCCAGGTCGTGCTGAAAAATGAAATCTTCGTCTCCATAAAGCTTTTCAGCAGATGGAAGCATGAAGTGCTCCAAAATCTCCTGATAGCTAGCTGCATTGACCCTGCCCTTGATAAAACACAGTGGACCAACACCAGCAGCTGACATGGCACCCCAGACCATCACTGACTGTGGGTACTTGACACTGGACTTCAGGCATTTTGGCATTTCCCTCTCCCCAGTCTTCCTCCAGACTCTGGCACCTTGATTTCCGAATGACATGCAATATTTGCTTTAATCCGAAAAAAGTACTTTGGACCACTGAGCAACAGTCCAGTGCTGCTTCTCTGTAGCCCAGGTCAGGCGCTTCTGCCGCTGTTTCTGGTTCAAAAGTGGCTTGACCTGGGGAATGCGGCACCTGTAGCCCATTTCCTGCACACGCCTGTACACGGTGGCTCTGGAATTGGTCCTTCTCCACAATCTTCCTCAGGGTCCGGTCACCTCTTCTCGTTGTGCAGCGTTTTCTGCCACACCTTTTCCTTCCCACAGACTTCCCACTGAGGTGCCTTGATACAGCACTCTGGGAACAGCCTACTCATTCAGAAATTTATTTCTGTGTCTTAGCCTCTTGCTTGAGGGCGTCAATGATGGCCTTCTGGACAGCAGTCAGGTCGGCAGTCTTACCCATGATTGCGGTTTAGAGTAATGAACCAGGCTGGGAGTTTTTAAAAGCCTCAGGAATCTTTTGCAGGTGTTTAGAGTTAATTAGTTGATTCAGATGATTAGGTTAATAGCTCGTTTAGAGAACCTTTTCATGATATGCTAATTTTTTTAGATAGGAATTTGGGGTTTTCATGAGCTGTATGCCAAAATCATCAATATTAAAACAATAAAAGGCTTGAACTACTTCAGTTGTGTGTAATGAATCTAAAATATATGAAAGTCTAATGTTTATCAGTACATTACAGAAAATAATGAACTTTATCACAATATGCAATTTTTTTTAGAAGGACCTGTATATTATATGGTACTGATATTTTGTGTTTTTAGCTATGAATTCTATATATATTTACATTTGGACCAGGATCATGCCATATATTTCCTTTTATTTTATTCATCATGCATTTGTATTCCTTTCATTATGCTCCATCATCCTTGCTCCAATCATGCACAGTACATATAAAACAACCCATATATAAAACCCTTTTTGACATCTGTATAATCAATCACTCCATTTTATAACATACATCTGTTGCATTTTTGTTTTATGATTATTTTGCTAGGAGGGGGGTATGTGGTGGGCTTCATGTTGTCCATGGTTGGACTTTGGCCATATGCTATTTGTATTTCTTTATTGTGGGGTATTTAACTTCAGGGATTAGCCATCCACGATTTACCTTCAAGTATTTTGGCCGGCCTTCCTACTTACCATTTTTATTGCCAGTTTAGCTGCCCTCACCTAATTTGGCAGCCGTGGTGCGCCTGGTCTTCTGCGCATGCGCCATGGCGGTATTGCGTTCAGTGATGACGCGGATCGCGCACTGGACTGCAGAACGCGCACACACCTACTGGCTCCTGGGCAGAGATTCAGATGCCGTATAGTCAGCGGCGCCTATTCATCATTTATAACATACAAGTGAGATTGGTCAGCTAAGTAAGTATAGATTTCATTCAAATGTTTGGGCCAATAAACAACCTCTATTGTGATCTGCTTTACATACTGAGTTATATATATACCCAGCACCAACACCAGTTTACCACTACCCCTTTAAAAAGCAACACGCGAAACGCGCGTCGGGGAGTGGACTTGTTGGTGCTTGTATTTTGCTGTGGACTATCTTGCGGTCAGTATTATTGTGTAGCACTGTTTGGATTTTCAGTAAGTTCCACCAATTTTTGGTGATGCACATTTACTTTTATGGGCTTTTACTCGTTGATACTGTATAAGATGGTTTTATACTTATATTTTGATGTTTCCAGCGTGCCATAATAACGGTGCCAGATACATCCCTTATTTTGCACACGTTTCTATTTATCTTTAATTCTGTGCAGCCTATCAATTTTGTAGCTGACTGCTACTAGTCGCAGTACTTATTTCTATCGCTGACCGCATGTTTGCACTTGCACTTTATCCAATAGTCCACCAATCATTCACCACCAGCCCGTTTGTTTTTAATCTTTATTTTAATATTGTGTTCTGCTAATCATGTGAAATATAGTGATTACAATAAAATTATGTATTAATTGATTATACCTTGTGTTTGGTATATTATTTTATGTGACATAGGATCCATAATATTTATTTTTGTGTTGGTAATTTGATTATATATGGGTTTAATATGTTTACATGGGAATTAGTTTGGGTGTTTCACACTGTATAAAGGTCGTTTCGTTTTTTGGCAGAACAATTAAGAGATACTTTTCATGCTGTGTACATCAAGGTCAGCAGAACAATTGCTTTAAGTGAAAAGGGTTCTTAATACTTAATTGGAAAAAATCTGTTCATTTAGCCCAAAGAATCCTGCAGAGTGTGAAGGGTTGGATTGTCCCCGATGTGACTAGATCCTTGAAATATGAGGATGCGGCTCCTGAAGTGTCCGTCATCTCGCTGTCACACAATTAAAGATGCATCAAGGTTTACAAGCCGCTGCTTCCAAACAGCATGATTTAATATTAGCTCGCTGCTTCTGTCTGCTAGGCTAATAAAATATGGCAAACTTGCAATTTCTTTGAAAAAAAATCCAGGATGGCGTGACTACAATGTAATACAAAACATGTCTAATTGGTATATTTTTCCTCCTATGAATGTAGTTATTATTATTTATTATTACTGTAACATGAAAATACTGTACTCACTTCAAGCAAAATATTAAAGGATTTATCCAGCTCAGAAAACACAATTTCTAATACTGGTTTATTGCAAAAGAGTCCCCCCATATCTAGATCCTCATCTAAGAGGGTTTCTGGCCCTGGAGGACCCAACATGTCCATTTATAAAGAGACTAATTCATTTAACTGAGGACCCTGCAATACTTCGATACGCCTGTGGTGGTGCTGCAGGGAAAGTGAACACTTGTTTCTACATTAGATAACAGCTGGGATTTCCTTTGATCAGTTTATTATTATGGGACCTGTACAATAAAAAAATAAAAAAACATTGTCCAGAGTGAAAACGGTGATTCCAGAAACAACTCTTGTAAAATGTCAATACCATAAACGATTTTTGACATGGCATTATTTACCTGCACGATTTACTTGCATGCCATCTCCTTAATACCACGAGTGATGCTACCCCTTCAAATAGCTGATCAGTGCTGGGAGCTGGGGGTCATTTCTCCGCCAAACTGATATTGATAACTTATCCTGAGCATTGGTCATCAATAGAGATGAGCGAAGTATTGAAAAATTCGATTCAGCTGCTGTCACCACCAGACATCTGAGAAGCTCTGACAGATGCCTTTCAGAACCTCCTCCTTGAGCTTCCTTTGTTTTGCTTTCAGTTCCTCATCTCGTTAGCCTCTCTCAGCTGTCATGTATTTGTACTGATGGCATCCCTTTAAATTCCTCCCCATAGTGCATCAGTGTGCGGTTTATATTACTTCCTGGAGTGTGTGTGCATGCTGATCCTACTTCTCAGTCTTCTACAAGATAAGTGTTGTGCATTCATTTGTGTTTTTCTGTTTGCTGGATCCCAGGTGACCCTGACTCCCTCCGTATCTAGTGTAGGGAGCCGGTGGTCGTGTCCCCTCACTATTGTAGGGTGTTCAGGTGTTATACAGTCGAGGTACGAGTATATGCGATCATCTACCATTGGGATTTTCGCATAGGCTGAGCAGTAAGGGAGAGAGCCAGGTCTTATGCAGGGGTCTCCCTTTTTGTTCCTTAGTTTTGGATCCAGTGAGTCGTATATTCATTTTGTGTTGTCTTGTTTCCTGTACACATTCCGTGACAGCTGCTTAGCCGAATTTTACCCAAAATTTTTTTTACCCAAAAATTTGCTTTGTGACTAATGAGTTTGTCACAAGGCACATTTCTTTGTAAGTAGTGGGTGCAATGAGAGCAAACGGTGATAGCGCCACTTCCTATCATTGTACCCCTCAGATGCCACTTCCATACATGATCATGGCATCTGATAGCAATAATTGGGTGTAAAATAAAAATAAAAAATTAAAAATTCAATCATACTTACCTCATCCATTTGGTAAGCCTGGTGACGTCATACGCCACCTTGCACAGGATTTCGTGCAAGATATTCAAGCAAGATGGCGGCAACCGGCCTGTCACGAGCAAATGGATGAGGTATGTATGATTTTTTTAGGTTTTTTACACTATTTCAGGTAAAAATCGATTAGTTACCATAAAGCACAAGGAAATTCGGCTTTGCGACAAATTGATTTTATCCTGAAATTCGGATCGAAGTCCAATTTGTGGACTTCTATTTGCTCAACACTAGTCATCAATATTATGCTACTGCACAACCCTTTTTTTTATTATTCATTCTCATTTTATTATAAGAAAAAGTAACAAAATAAAAGTACATTCCAACAGAAAAACCCAGCAAGTAGGCATCAGTGATACACGGAGCAGCAAAATGTTCATATAAAGAATACAGCTCTACACTGTAGATGCAAAAAAAACATAGTAGTTTTGGTCTTCTCTGCCCTACTCATCAGGAAGTAAAGAGCTAGAGCCAGGTCTGTTGCAGGGGTCTCCCTTTTTGTTCCTTAGTTTTGGATCCAGTGAGTCATATATTCATTTTGTGTTGTCTTGTTTCCTGTCCACATTCCGCGACATTATAAACCGCCAAAACCGTCTCAAGCATGGATCCGGTTTCACTTTTGACTGAATGCTTTCAGGGTCTTTCATTGGAGGTACCAGATCTCAGTAAGACTTTTTCTCAGTTTCAAGTGACCGGTTCAGCTTGCATTCATGGAGTTTGTTCTGAGCCTAAGATCTCCCACCCGAATAGGTTCTCCGGGGGTAGTGAGAATTTTGTGCGTTTTAGAGAGGCTTGCAAATTCCATTTTCGCCTTCTTCCCCATTCCTCTGGTGATGAGGAACGGAGGGTGGGGATCATTATATCACTGCTCAGGGGTAACGCTCAGTCGTGGGCCTTTTCGCTGCCGGTGGGGGCACGGCCCCTCGGTTCAGTGGATGAATTCTTTTTAGCCCTGGGTCAGATATATGATGATCCGGATCTAATTGCTTTGGCTGAGTCTAGACTACGTCTGTTATGCCATGGTAAACAATCCGCAGAGATATACTGCTCAGAATTTCGGAGATGGTCAGCTGATACTGGTTGGAATGATGCTGCACTCCGAAGTCAATTTTGCCATGGTCTTTCAGAGGGATTGAAAGATGCATTTGCCTTTCATGAGAGGCCTACCTCCTTGGACTCTGCCATGTCTCAGGCCGTTCGTATTGACAGGCGTCTTAGAGAGAGAGGAGAGATCACTCCTTCCTGTCATACTCAATCCCAGGACAGTGCAGCGGTCTCATTCAGTGCACAGGGGTCTCAGTCGCTGTCAACCCCTTCTGAGCAGGAGCCCATGCAGCTGGGGTTGATTGCCTCTGACAATAGAAGATTCAGCTCGCATGGGAGGGTTTGTTTTTGTTGTGGAGGTATAAATCATTTGGCAAATGTTTGTCCCTCTAGGAGATTCAGGCAGTTTTTTGGGAGTAATAAAGAAACAAGAAGGAAAAAATCCTTTAAAAATGTTCCATCTGTTAACATTGGCAGGGTTGAGGCGGAAATTGAAGGTTTTCCGTTTGCTTGTAGTTCCCGTTTTGTCCTGCCTTCCAGGGTGGCGCTAGAGAGCAAGAACATTTTTTGTGAGATTTTTGTAGATAGTGGAGCAGCTGTCAATCTCATTGATAATTAATTTCCGATAACTCATGGTTTCCAGGTATGCACTTTGGGAAAGGATATTCCTGTTTTTGCTATTGATTCCGCTCCACTTTCTCAGAAATCATTAAAGGGCATAGTTCACAATATCCGTTTAATTGTGAGTGATGCTCATGTTGAGGATGTGTCATGTTTCGTCCTTAGCGGATTGCCTACTTCTCTAGTGTTGGGGCTACCCTGGCTCACTAAACATAACCCCACCATTGATTGGCAAGCGAGGCAAATAAATGGTTGGAGTGACTTTTGCAGAGAGAATTGCCTCACGACATCTGTTTCTGAGGTTTCTACTAAGACTGTACCATCTTTTCTCTCTGAATTTTCGGATGTCCTCTCTGAGAGTGGAGTTCAGGATTTGCCCACAGGGAGTACGATTGCCCTATTAATTTCATCCCAGGCGCCAAGCTGCCTAAATCTCGTTTATACAATCTCTCCCAACCTGAAAGGGTCGCTATGCGTGCTTATATCTCTGAGAGTCTGAGAAAAGGACACATACGACCCTCGAAGTCACCTGTTGCCGCTGGTTTTTTCTTTGTTAAGAAAAAAGATGGTTCTTTAAGACCTTGTCTGGATTTCAGGGAGCTGAACAGTATCACAATTCGTGACCCTTATCCGCTTCCTCTGATCCCGGACCTGTTTAACCAGATTGTAGGGGCTAAGGTTTTTTCCAAATTAGATCTAAGAGGGGCATACAACCTGGTCAGGGTCAGAGAAGGAGACGAATGGAAGACGGCCTTCAATACCCCTGAGGGCCATTTTGAGAATTTGGTTATGCCTTTTGGTTTGATGAATGCTCCAGACGTTTTTCAGCATTTCGTGAACAGCATTTTTTATCATTTAATGGGGAAATTTGTATTAGTGTATTTGGATGACATTTAGATTTTTTCTCCTGATTTCAAAACTCATAAGGAACACTTACGTCAGGTCTTGCTCATCCTGCGGGAGAATAAATTATATGCGAAACTGGAAAAATGTGTGTTTGCGGTTCCAGAAATTCAATTTCTGGGGTTTCTTCTCTCCGCTTCTGGTTTTCGCATGGACCCCGAGAAGGTCCCCGCTGTGCTTGAGTGGGAGCTTCCTGAGAATCAGAAGGCGCTGATGCATTTTTTGGGCTTTGCCAATTATTACAGGAAGTTTATTTTGAATTATTCCTCTGTTGTTAAACCACTCACTGATATGACCAGAAAGGGGGTAGATTTTTCTTCCTGGTCGGTAGAGGCCTTTTCTAATATCAAGGAGAGTTTTGCTTCCGCTCCCATCTTGGTACAACCTGATATTTCTCTACCCTTCATAGTTGAGGTTGATGCTTCTGAAGTGGGTGTGGGTGCGGTCTTGTCTCAGGGTTCCTCTCCTGCCAAATGGCGACCGTGTGCCTTTTTCTCAAAGAAACTCTCCTCCGCAGAGAGAAATTACGATGTGGGAGATAGGGAGTTGTACGCCATCAAGTTGGCTTTTGAGGAATGGCGCCATTGGCTAGAGGGAGCCAGACACCCTATTACCGTGTTTACTGACCATAAAAATCTGGCCTACTTGGAGTCAGCCAAGCGTCTGAACCCGAGACAGGCCAGATGGTCTTTGTTCTTTTCAAGGTTTAATTTTGTTGTCACGTTCCGCCCTGGGGTTAAGAATGTGAAGGCAGATGCCCTGTCACGTTGTTTTCCGGGAGGTGGGAATTTTGAAGACCCGGGTCCCATTTTGGCTGAAGGTGTGGTTGTCTCTGCTCTTTTTCCTGAATTGGAGGCAGAGGTGCAGGTAGCCCAGTCAGAGGCTCCTGATCTTTGTCCTCCTGGGAGGTTGTTTGTGCCTCTCGCTTTAAGACAAAAGATTTTTAAGGAACACCACGATACGGTCCTTGCTGGGCACCCGGGGGCAAGAGCCACAGTGGATCTCATCGCTCGGAGATTCTGGTGGCCGGCGCTTCGTAAGTCGTTGAGGGTTTTGTGGCAGCCTGCGAGACCTGCGCTCGTGCCAAAGTCCCTCATTCACGGCCATCAGGTCCTCTCCTTCCCTTACCCATTCCTTCCCGTCCTTGGACACATCTGTCCATGGACTTCATAACGGACCTGCCGCGTTCCTCGCGGAAGACTGTGATTCTGGTGGTGGTGGACCGTTTTAGCAAAATGGTGCATTTCATCCCTTTTCCTGGTTTGCCCAATGCTAAGACGCTGGCGCAGGCATTTATTGATCACATTGTCAAATTGCATGGTATTCCTTCGGACATAGTCTCTGATAGGGGCACACAGTTTGTTTCCAGATTCTCGAAGGCTTTCTGTTCTCGCTTGGGGGTTCGGTTGTCATTCTCTTCTGCTTTCCACCCGCAGTCGAATGGCCAGACAGAGCGCGTCAATCAGAATCTGGAGACATATCTGCGCTGTTTTGTGGCGGAGAATCAGGAGGATTGGTGTTCTTTTTTGTCCCTTGCTGAGTTTGCTTTAAATAACCATCGTCAGGAGTCCTCTGATAAGTCACCATTTTTTGGTGCATATGGGTTTCATTCGCAGTTTGGGACATTCTCTGGAGAGGGGTCTTCTGGTTTACCTGATGAGGACAGATTCTCCTCGTCTTTGTCATCTATTTGGCAAAAGATTCAGGATAATCTAAAGAGCATGAGTGAGAGATATAAGCGTGTGGCAGATATGAGACGTGTGCCTGGTCCAGACCTGAATGTTGGTGATCTGGTGTGGCTGTCTACTAAGAATATCAAATTGATTGGGCCTTACAAAATCTTGTCTGTCATCAATCCTGTTGCCTACTGTCTTGATCTTCCTCAGACTTGGAAGATCCATAATATTTTTCATAAGTCCTTATTAAAACCTTATGTCTAACCCATTGTACCCTCGTCTTTGCCTCCTCCTCCGATTATGGTTGATGGTAATCTTGAATTTCAGGTCTCTAGGATTGTGGATTCTCGTGTTGTCCGCGGTTCTCTCCAGTACCTCGTTCATTGGGAGGGTTATGGTCCTGTGGAGAGGATGTGGGTCCCAGTGATGGACATTAAGGCCACTCGTCTCATCAGGGCTTTCCATAGGTCCCATCCTGAGAAGGTGGGCTCAGTGTCCGGAGTCCACTCGTAGAAGGAGGGGTACTGTCACCACCAGACATCTGAGAAGCTCTGACAGATGCCTTTCAGAACCTCCTCCTTGAGCTTCCTTTGTTTTGCTTTCAGTTCCTCATCTCGTTAGCCTCTCTCAGCTGTCATGTAGTTGTACTGATTGCATCCCTTTAAATTCCTCCCCATAGTGCATCAGTGTGCGGTTTATATTACTTCCTGGAGTGTGTGTGCATGCTGATCCTACTTCTCAGTCTTCTACAAGATAAGTGTTGTGCATTCATTTGTGTTTTTCTGTTTGCTGGATCCCAGGTGACCCTGACTCCCTCCGTATCTAGTGTAGGGAGCCGGTGGTCGTGTCCCCTAACTATTGTAGGGTGTTCAGGTGTTATACAGTCGAGGTACGAGTATATGCGATCATCTACCATTGGGATTTTCGCATAGGCTGAGCAGTAAGGGAAAGAGCCAGGTCTTATGCAGGGGTCTCCCTTTTTGTTCCTTAGTTTTGGATCCAGTGAGTCGTATATTCATTTTGTGTTGTCTTGTTTCCTGTACACATTCCGTGACAGCTGCTTAGCCGAATTTTACCCAAAATTTTTTTTACCCAAAAATTTGCTTTGTGACTAATGAGTTTGTCACAAGGCACATTTCTTTGTAAGTAGTGGGTGCAATGAGAGCAAACGGTGATAGCGCCACTTCCTATCATTGTACCCCTCAGATGCCACTTCCATACATGATCATGGCATCTGATAGCAATAATTGGATGTAAAATAAAAATAAAAAATTAAAAATTCAATCATACTTACCTCATCCATTTGGTAAGCCTGGTGACGTCATACGCCACCTTGCACAGGATTTCGTGCAAGATATTCAAGCAAGATGGCGGCAACCGGCCTGTCACGAGCAAATGGATGAGGTATGTATGATTTTTTTAGGTTTTTTACACTATTTCAGGTAAAAATCGATTAGTTACCATAAAGCACAAGGAAATTCGGCTTTGCGACAAATTGATTTTATCCTGAAATTCGGATCGAAGTCCAATTTGTGGACTTCTATTTGCTCAACACTAGTCATCAATATTATGCTACTGCACAACCCTTTTTTTTATAATTAATTCTCATTTTATTATAAGAAAAAGTAACAAAATAAAAGTACATTCCAACAGAAAAACCCAGCAAGTAGGCATCAGTGATACACGGAGCAGCAAAATGTTCATATAAAGAATACAGCTCTACACTGTAGATGCAAGAAAAACATAGTAGTTTTGGTCTTCTCTGCCCTACTCATCAGGAAGTAAAGAGCTAGTACCAAGGAAATAAACTGGAAGGTGCTGGGCAATGGATAGGTATTATCCAGCAATTGTCAGTCTTTATTAGCCAGTTGTATAGGATCTAAGTATAACCAAGAGTGGGGAAAGGGGAAGGAAATGGGGTGGAATGAGGGTATGAACAGGAGTATAGGTGTCGACCTAGAGCACTGCCACCAACATCTGTGGAGTAGTGTAGAATTCGCAAAGAGCTGAAGGTTACCCATTTTTATGGGGAATGAGATACAGTAAACTGTCTATTGTCAATTTCTCCAGTAACCATTAACCATTATGTCCCCAACCTGTTGAACCTAAGACATTTAACATCAAGCTCATGTGTCAGGGTTTATCTCTTCTGAGTATTGAAGAAGAGTCGTCTTCTCTTTCATGTGATGTAACCATAGATGCCATACTCGCAAAAATGCATCTCTGTTTTTGTTCTCCCACCCTGCCAACTCCTCCATGCGACACAAATCTTGCATTTTGGCATACCACATAGCAATAGATGGGGGTTCTACGTTCCTCCATCTCATGGGGATAAAAAGTTTTGCTGCAGTGATCATATGGGTTAGCAGATTAGTTTTGACCGTTCTGAAGCTCCCATCTGGCAACCATAGAAGAACTAACGGAGCTGAGAGTTGTAAATGAAGGGAGCAGATTTTATTTTTAATGTCTTCCACTTCCTTCCAAAAATAGCCTAGAGCTGGGCAGGGACACCAAATATGGGAGATGGTACCTGCTGTTGTTGCATCTCCAACATCGGTCTCAAGGGAGGAGATTTATATGATGGAGGAACTCAGGAGTTTGATACCATCTAGATCAGGGATGCTGAACCTGCGCCCTCCAGCTGTTGCAAAACTACAGCTCCCAGCATGCCTAGACAACCTACAGCTATCAAACTACAGCAGGGCATGGTAGGAGTTGTAGGGTTACAACAGCTGGAGGGCCACAGGTTGAGCATCCCTGATCTATATAATATCTTAAATGAGTTCTCCTGAACCCTGACACATCTAGAGAATCCATGTGAATAGGATAGTATGAATGTCCGGTCAGAATCGTTCAGAGTAATACCTAGTTCCCTTTCTCAGGCTGCAAGATATGTGGGTCTCTGTGGTGTATGATTCAATGACAGTTTATAAATCAATGAAAGGCATTTTGGTGGGGGAAAAGGTAGCATTATGTACAGTCGTGGCCAAAAGTTTTGAGAATTACACAAATATTAGTTTTCACAAAGTTTGCTGCTAAACTGCTTTTAGATCTTTGTTTAAGTTGTTTCTGTGATGTAGTGAAATATAATTATACGCACTTCATACGTTTCAAAGGCTTTTATCGACAATTACATGACATTTATGCAAAGAGTCAGTATTTGCAGTGTTGGCCCTTCTTTTTCAGGACCTCTGCAATTCGACTGGGCATGCTCTCAATCAACTTCTGGGCCAATTCCTGACTGATAGCAACCCATTCTTTCAAAATCACTTCTTGGAGTTTGTCAGAATTAGTGGGTTTTTGTTTGTCCACCCGCCTCTTGAGGATTGACCACAAGTTCTCAATGGGATTAAGATCTGGGGAGTTTCCAGGCCATGGACCCAAAATGTCAACGTTTTGATCCCTGAGCCACTTAGTTATCACTTTTGCCTTATGGCACGGTGCTCCATCGTGCTGGAAAATGCATTGTTCTTCACCAAACTGTTGTTGGATTGTTGGAAGAAGTTGCTGTTGGAGGGTGTTTTGGTACCATTCTTTATTCATGGCTGTGTTTTTGGGCAAAATTGTGAGTGAGCCCACTCCCTTGGATGAGAAGCAACCCCACACATGAATGGTCTCAGGATGCTTTACTGTTGGCATGACACAGGACTGATGGTAGCGCTCACCTTTTCTTCTCTGGACAAGCCTTTTTCCTGATGCCCATAACAATCGGAAAGAGGCTTCATCTGAGAATATGACTTTGCCCCAGTCCTCAGCAGTCCATTCACCATATTTTATGCAGAAGATCAATCTGTCCCTGATGTTTTTTTGGGAGAGAAGTGGCTTCTTTACTGCCCTTCTTGACACCAGGCCATCTTCCAAAAGTCTTCGCCTCAGTGTGCGTGCAGATGAGCTCACACCTGCCTGCTGCCATTCCTGAGCAAACTCTGCACTGGTGGCACTCTGATCCCGCAGCTGAATCCTCTTTAGGAGACGATCCTGGCGCTTGCTGGACTTTCTTGGACGCCCTGAAGCCTTCTTAACAAGAATTGAACCTCTTTCTTATCCTATAAATTGTTGATTGAGGTGCAATCTTAGTAGCCACAATATCCTTGCCTGTGAAGCCATTTTTATGCAACGCAATGATGGCTGCACGCGTTTCTTTACAGGTCACCATGGTTAACAATGGAAGAACAATGATTTCAAGCATCATCCTCTTTTTAACAGGTCAAGTCTGCCATTTTAACCCAATCAGCCTGACATAATGATCTCCAGCCTTGTGCTTGTCAACATTCTCACCTTAGTTAACAAGACAATTACTGAAATGATCTCAGCAGGTACTTTAATGACAGCAATGAAATGCAGTGGAAAGTTTTTTTGGGGATTAAGTTAATTTTCATGGCAAAGAAGGACTATGCAATTCATCTGATCACTCTTCATAACATTCTGGAGTATATGCAAATTGCTATTATGAAAACTTAAGCAGCAACTTTTCCAATTTCCAATATTTATGTAATTCTCAAAACTTTTGGCCACGACTGTAGGTCTCCAACCACAAGAAGTCAGGCACGGGCAGGAGTTTGGATTTTTTAAATTTAGTGCAAGTTAGTTCAAAGTCCAATTTCTGCAGTACATTCCCATCACCTAAGAGCTTGCCAGTCAGAGCTATATAGTGGTCTGTGACCGCTGGGGAGCGTGCCAAATCATCTAACCTAAGTGCAGAGACGGAAAACCAAACAGAAGTCACCTCGACAGGCAGTTCAGAGAGGAGCTGCAGCAGAATATTGAGAGGGGCTAGGGGCAACAAGGGTCCTCCACTCATGTTCAGAGCTTCTGATCTACAGCATATGGTTATACTGCTTCCAGCAGGGGTGTAACTACCATAGCGGCATACTATGTGACTGCTATGGGGCCAGGGTAAGAGGGGGCCCAGTCTTAGTTGGGATTATCTCCTCTTCTACTGCAGGTGAAAACTTGGCCAGGACTCTACCCTCTATAAAAACAACGTTTAGCAAGTGGAGCAGTGGAAAAATGTCCCAAGGGTCATTGAAAAGGGTTTGGGCAGAAATGTTTCTGTTCTGTGTGGGGGGCCTGGTTTGAATCTTGCTATAGGGCCCTTACTTCTCTATGTATACCACTGGCTTCTACTAAGTTCGCTTATCAGCACCTGTCTGTTGGGCAGGGGTGCCTTAGACCATAACAAATACTCCTTGTCCTTCCCTAGTAATTCTCTTTCCATATCTACATGAATGGATGTAGGGGTAGATTTTGACAGGGCTAACCACCTCTCCCGATGAATAGCTTGCAGATATAGGGTAATATCAGGTAGTGAGATACCACCTTGGTTTCTTTTGCGGGTACGGTAAGTAAGGAATATGGCAATCTGGATTTTTTATTAGACCATAAAAACCAGCTGAATATCATCTTCAGCTTGTCCAGATATATTGTGGACAAGGAAAGGGGAAGGGAGCGGAGACTATAGAGCAACTTTGGGAGAATATACGTAGTTAACATATTCTTCCTGCCCAACCACGATAGCATGAAAATCGAGAGGCCCGACAGGAAGGACTGAATTTTGGTTAGTAAGGGTGCATAGTTTAGCTGGAACAGTAATTTTGGATTGGCTGGTATCATAATGCCAAGATATTTGATGGCGGTGGGGGGCCATCTAAATGGCGTTAAGGCCTTAATCCCTATCAATTGGATAGCGGAGAGTGACACCCCCGGGGCCTCCAATTTCTCACGTTTATCTTGAAATTGGAAATTGTGCCAAAGGCCCTGAAGGTGTCCATCTGTGGCATGACCTCTACTGGATTCAATACCATCAGTGTAGTAAATCATCTGCAAATGCCGCCATTTTATGAGTGAAGTTACCCATATGTAGACCTCTAATATCAGAGGATTGTCTAAACTTTAGAAGAAGGGTCTCTAGAGTCAATACAAAAAGCGTAGGAGAGAGGGGGCAACCCTGTCTGGTCCCGTTTTTAATTGCAAAGGTATCTGACATGGTCCCATTGACCAGTATTCGGGCTGATGGAGAAGAATAAAGGGTAAATATGGATGATATAGATTGATCAGGAAAGCCAAAGGACTCCAAGAGTTTGAACATATATCGCCAACTCACTCTATCAAACGCCTTTTCGGCATCAGTCCCAAGAAGGACCAGGCAGGTCTTTCTCTGTTTGGCAAAATACACAGCATGTAGGTGTCACATCTGTGACAGGTCTCAGATGGTCTGAAAGATTATCTACGCATTAGTGATCTGACAGCCTCTTTTGGTTTCACTTTGTGTGTTGCTGGTATGTCCACACCTCCTGTTCAGGTGTGGATCATGTGACCTTTACCTCCCCCTATTTAGTCTGACTTTTACCATCACTCCTTGCTTGGGATAGCTTCATTTGGTCTTGGAAGAGCTGGAGTGTGGTTCGTGTTGAAGTCCTGTTCATCCTTCATCCTCTGAAGTTAAGTGTTCCGCTTGTCGTGTTTTGTATTCCCCCCCCCCCTGGTTGTTTACTAGGCTTCAGTGAGACGCTAGTTCCTTCACCAGGGAAGCAACAGGTGGTCTCTGCCCTGTCATTATCTTTAGGGCATCTGAGGGTCACCAGGGTTTTCTAGGTTCCCGTGTATGGGTATCTCTACCATCGAGAGGTGCCCATACGGATAGGAGTTAGGGCCAGGAGCTCGGATTTATAGGTGGTGACCCTTTTCCTTCCCTAGCGGTGAGGCCTAGTGTCTTTCCCCTTCCTTCTTGATTGTCTTTTGGTGTTCTCCCCTACTACATCCGTGACAGTAGGACTCTACTAATGTTGTGCCTACCTTCTTAACCCGGGACAAAGCCCACCTGCTCCTCGCCCATAAACCCAGGCAGCATGGTCACTATGCGGTGACTCAGCAGCTTATCCCACCATTTTAGGTCTGTGTTAAGGAGGGAGATTGGTCTGTAGCTACCACATAACTCCGGGTCCTTCCCCTCCTTATGGTGGATGGTGATGTGTGCAGCCTGAGGCTGAGGGGGAAGGGCAGATCCCTGTAACAGGGAATTGCAAACCCTAACAAAATAGGGTATTGAAGTGCCACTACATTTCTTATAGTAAGATAGGAAAACAGTCAGGTCCAGGGCTCCTATCAGAAGGGATTGTACATAAGACCTTTTTGACTTCCTCAGATATGAATGGCTGTAACAGTTGGGCTTTGTTGTCATCAGTTAGGGTGGGGATTTTAATCCGTCACAGGAGCTCAATACCGAAAAACAAACTGATTGGTTTTATTCTAATGCATTCTGAATGGAGAGCATTCCATTCAGGATGCATAAGTTCAGTTCCTCTTACATTTTTTGGTCGGAGAAAATACCACAGCATGCTGCAGTTTTCTCTCTGGCCAAAAAATACTGAACACTTGCCAGAATGTCGGATCCGGCATTAATTTACATTGAAGTGTACTAGTGCCGGATCTTGCATTAGGTGTTCCGGCAAAGCTGACCCGGCCTTCCGGTCTGCGCATGCGCAGACCTTTAAAAATGCAAAAAAAATAATTATACTGGATCAGTTTTTCCGGATGACACCGGAGAGACAGGCCCGGTATTTCAATACATTTGTCAGACGGATCCACATCCGGATCTGTCTGACAAATGCCATCAGTTTGCGTCCAGATTGCCAGCTCTTGCAGGCAGTTTTGGCGACGGAACTGCCTGCCAGAATCCTCTGCCGCAAGTCTGAAAGTACCCTAAGTTGTCCAGAGAAGTGTAAAACCTCAAAATTCCTGTGCGATGGAGGGGGAGGAAGTTGTGATTAGTCTATTACCCTCTTTGGATTTTATTGCATGTACAAAGGTTTTATTTCTCTGAGATTGCATCATGTTAGACAGGACTTTGGATCCCTTGTCTCCATGGGAGTAGTATTTAAAGCGTGGAGACTTCATTATCTTGGTGGTTTTAATGTTCAATAAGTCTTTCAATTGGAAATGTAGGGATTTGAGAGTATTTTGCCTCTCTATAGATTGGGATGTCTTGTGTAAGCGTTTGTCAGAACTATTGGGTATGAATAAAGTCCAAAGGAAAAGGCCTATATAAGAGTATGGACATGAGCCTAAGGGACAACCATTTTGTCTTATTTTAAAAGGCAGAGTGAATTCAGGATTTTTTTTTTACTTTGAAATTGCTAACCTAAGGTTTACGATATGTACCAAAGTGTTTACCTAAGTCTGTTTTTGTGAGAAGAAGACGTCCCAAGGTCTAATGAAATGTAATTGCCTAGATTAGACAATGTATTAGAAATGTGCTGAGTTCTTGTCACAACCAGACAGCTGAGAAGCTCTGACAGAGGCCTTTCAGAACCTCCTCCTTGACTTTCTTTGTTGTGGTATTCAGTTTCTCATCTCGTTAGCCTCTCTCAGCTGTCATATGTTGGACTAATTGCTTCCCTTTAAATTCCTCCCCAGAATGCTTTTCTGGGCGGCTTATACTTCTTCCTGGAGTGTGTGTGCATGCTCATCTGGTTCTCCTCTCTTCTACAAAGTTAAGTGTTGAACATTTATCTGTTATTTTCTGTTTGCTGGATCCCAGGTGACCCTGACTCCCTCCGTATCTTGTGTAGGGAGCTGGTGGTCGTGTCCCCTCACTATTGTAGGGTGCTCAGGGGTTATATAGTCAAGGTACGTGGATATGCAAACCTCCACCATTCGGATCTTTGCATAGGCTGAGCAGCCAGGGAAAGTGCCAGGTCTTCTGCAGGGGTCTCCCTTTTGTTCCTTAGCTTTTGGATCCAGCGAGTCATTTATGCATGTTGCTTTGCCTTGTTTCCTGTACACCGTCCGTGACATTATAAGCCGCCATAACCGTCTCAAGCATGGATCCGGTTTCACTTTTGGCTGAACGCCTTCAGGGTCTTTCATTGGAGGTAGTTGATCTCCGCAGGACTTTTTCTCAGCTTCAAGTGACCGGTTCAGCTGGCGTTCATGAAGTTTGTTCTGAGCCTAAGATCTCGCTCCCGGATACGTTTTCCGGGGGTAGTGAGAATTTTGTGCGTTTTAGAGAGGCTTGCAAACTCCATTTTCGCCTTCTTCCCCATTCCTCTGGGGATGAGGAACGGAGGGTGGGGATCATTATATCGCTGCTTAGGGGTAACGCTCAGTCCTGGGCCTTTTCGCTGCCGGAGGGGGCACGGCCTCTCCGTTCAGTGGATGAATTCTTTTTAGCCCTGGGTCAGATATATGATGATCCGGATCGTATTGCTCTGGCTGAGTCTAGACTACGTCTATTATGCCAGGGTAAACAATCCGCAGAAATATACTGCTCAGAATTTCGGAGATGGGCAGCTGATACTGGTTAGAATGATGCTGCACTCCGAAGTCAATTTTGCCATGGTCTTTCAGAGGGATTGAAAGATGCATTTGCCTTTCATGAAAGGCCTATTTCTTTGGACTCTGCTATGTCTCAGGCCGTTCGTATTGACAGGCGTCTTAGAGAGAGAGTAGAGATCTCTCCTTCCTGTCATACTCGGTCCCAGGACTGTGCAGCGGTCCCATTCTGTGCGCAGGGGTCTCAGTCGCTGTCAGCCCCTTCTGAGCAGGAGCCCATGCAGCTGGGGTTGATTGCTTCTGACAATAGAAGATTCAGCCCGCATGGGAGGGTTTGTTTTTGTTGTGGAGGTATTAATCATTTGGCAAATATTTGTCGCTCTAGGAGATTCAGGCAGTTCTCTGGGAATAATAAAGAAACAAAGAGGAAAAAATCTTTTAAAAATGTTCCGTCTGTTACTATTGGCAGGGTTGAGGCGGAAATTGAAGGTTTTCCGTTTGCTTGTAGTTCCCGTTTTGTCCTGCCGGCTAGGGTGGCGCTAGAGAGCAAGAACATTTTTTTGTGAGATTTTTGTGGATAGTGGAGCAGCGGTAAATCTCATTGATAATCAATTTGCAATAACTCATGGTTTCCAGGTGCGCACTTTGGGAAAGGATATTCCTGTTTTTTCTATTGATTCCGCTCCACTTTCTCAGAAATCATTAAAGGGCTTAGTTCACAATATCCGTTTAATTGTGAGTGATGCTCATGTTGAGGATGTGTCATGTTTCGTCCTTAGCGGTTTGCCTACCCCTCTGGTGTTGGGGCTGCCCTGGCTCACTAAACATAACCCCACCATTGATTGGCAAGCGAGGCAAATAAATGGTTGGAGTGACTTTTGAAGAGAGAATTGCCTCATGACATCTGTTTCTGAGGTTGCTACTAAGACTGTACCATCCTTTCTCTCTGAATTTTCGGATGTCTTCTCTGAGAGTGGAGTTCAGGATTTGCCCCCGCACAGGGAGTACGATTGCCCTATTAATCTCATCCCAGACGCCAAGCTGCCTAAATCTCGTTTATACAATCTTTCCCAACCTGAGAGGATCGCTATGCGTGCTTATATCTCTGAGAGTCTGAGAAAAGGACACATACGACCCTCGAAGTCACCTGTTGCCGCTGGTTTTTTCTTTGTTAAGAAAAAAGATGGTTCTTTAAGACCTTGTCTGGATTTCAGGGAGCTGAACAGTATCACAATTCGTGACCCTTATCCGCTTCCTCTGATCCCGGACCTGTTTAACCAGGTTGTTGGGGCTAAAGTCTTTTCCAAATTAGATCTAAGAGGGGCATACAACCTAGTCAGGGTCAGAGAAGGGGACGAATGGAAGACGGCCTTCAATACCCCTGAGGGCCATTTTGAAAATTTGGTTATGCCTTTTGGTTTGATGAATGCCCCAGCCGTTTTTCAGCATTTCGTGAACAGCATTTTTTATCATTTGATGGGAAAATTTGTATTGGTGTATTTGGATGACATTTAGATTTTTTCTCCCGATTTCAAAACTCATAAGGAACATTTACGTCAGGTCCTGCTCATCCTGCGGGAGAATAAATTATATGCAAAACTGGAAAAATGTGTGTTTGCGGTTCCAGAAATTCAATTTCTGGGGTTTCTTCTCTCCGCTTCTGGTTTTCGCATGGGCCCCGAGAAGGTCCGTGCTGTGCTTGAGTGGGAGCTTCCTGAGAATCAGAAGGCGCTGATGCGTTTTTTGGGCTTTGCCAATTATTACAGGAAGTTCATTTTGAATTATTCTTCTATTGTTAAACCACTCACTGATATGACCAGAAAGGGGGTAGATTTTTCTTCTTGGTCAGTAGAGGCGCGTAAGGCTTTTTCTGATATCAAGGAGAGTTTTGCTTCCGCTCCCATCTTGGTGCAACCTGATGTTTCTTTACCCTTCATAGTTGAGGTTGATGCTTCTGAGGTGGGTGTGGGGGCGGTCTTGTCTCAGGGTTCCTTTCCTGCCAATTGGCGACCGTGTGCCTTTTTCTCAAGAAAACTCTCCTCCGCAGAGAGAAATTACGATGTGGCAGATAGGGAATTGTTGGCCATCAAGTTGGCTTTTGAGGAATGGCGCCATTGGCTAGAGGGAGCCAGACACCCTATTACCGTATTTACTGACCATAAAAATCTGGCTTACTTGGAGTCAGCCAAGCGTCTGAACCCGAGACAGGCCAGATGGTCTTTGTTCTTTTCTAGGTTTAATTTTGTTGTCACGTTTCGCCCTGGAGTTAAGAATGTGAAGGCAGATGCCCTGTCACGTTGTTTTCCTGGGAGGCCGGGAATTTTGAAGACCCGGGTCCCATTTTGGCTGAAGGTGTGGTGGTCTCGGCTCTTTTTCCTGAATTGGAGGCAGAGGTGCAGGCAGCCCAGTCAGAGGCTCCTGATCTTTGTCCTCCTGGGAGGTTGTTTGTGCCTCTCGCTTTAAGACACAAGATTTTTAAAGAACACCACGATACGGTCCTTGCTGGGCACCCGGGGGTAAGAGCCACACTGGATCTCATCGCTCGGAGATTCTGGTGGCCTGCGCTTCGTAAGTCGGTTGAGGGTTTTGTGGCAGCCTGCGAGACTTGCGCTCGTGCCAAAGTCCCTCATTCACGGCCATCAGGTCCTCTCCTTCCCTTACCCATTCCTTCCCGTCCTTGGACACATCTGTCCATGGACTTCATAACGGACCTGCCTCGTTCCTCGGGGAAGACTGTGATTCTGGTGGTGGTGGACCGTTTTAGCAAAATGGTGCATTTCATCCCTTTTCCTGGTTTGCCCAATGCTAAGACGCTGGCGCAGGCATTTATTGATCACATTGTCAAATTGCACGGTATTCCTTCAGACATAGTCTCTGATAGGGGCACGCAGTTTGTTTCCAGATTCTGGAAGGCTTTCTGTTCTCGCTTGGGGGTTCGGTTGTCATTCTCTTCTGCTTTCCACCCGCAGTCGAATGGTCAGACAGAGCGCGTCAATCAGAATCTGGAGACATATTTGCGCTGTTTTGTGGCGGAGAATCAAGAGGATTGGTGTTCTTTTTTGTCCCTTGCTGAGTTTGCTTTAAATAACCGTCGTCAGGAGTCCTCTGATAAGTCACAATTTTTTGGTGCATATGGGTTTCATCCGCAGTTTGGGACTTTCTCGGGAGAGGGGTCTTCTGGTTTACCTGATGAGGACAGATTCTCCTCGTCTTTGTCATCTATTTGGCAAAAGATTCAGGATAATCTAAAGAGCATGAGTGAGAGATATAAGCGTGTGGCAGATAAGAGACGTGTGCTTGGTCCGGACCTGAATGTTGGTGATCTGGTGTGGTTGTCCACCAAGAATATCAAATTGAAGGTTCCCTCCTGGAAGTTGGGTCCTAGGTTTATTGGGCCTTACAAAATCCTGTCTGTTATCAATCCTGTTACATACCGTCTTGATCTTCCTCAGACTTGGAAGATCCATAATGTTTTTCATAAGTCCTTATTGAAACCTTATGTTCAACCCATTGTACCCTCGCCTTTGCCTCCTCCTCCGATTATGGTTGATGGGAATCTTGAATTTCAGGTCTCTAGGATTGTGGATTCTCGTCTTGTCCGCGGTTCTCTTCAGTACCTTGTTCATTGGGAGGGGTATGGTCCTGAGGAGAGGATGTGGGTCCCAGTGACGGACATTAAGGCCTCTCGTCTCATCAGGGCTTTCCATAGGTCCCATCCTGAGAAGGTGGGTTCTGAGTGTCCGGAGTCCACTCGTAGAGGGAGGGGTACTGTCACAACCAGACAGCTGAGAAGCTCTGACAGAGGCCTTTCAGAACCTCCTCCTTGACTTTCTTTGTTGTGGTAATCAGTTTCTCATCTCGTTAGCCTCTCTCAGCTGTCATATGTTGGACTAATTGCTTCCCTTTAAATTCCTCCCCAGAATGCTTTTCTGGGCGGCTTATACTTCTTCCTGGAGTGTGTGTGCATGCTCATCTGGTTCTCCTCTCTTCTACAAAGTTAAGTGTTGAACATTTATCTGTTATTTTCTGTTTGCTGGATCCCAGGTGACCCTGACTCCCTCCGTATCTTGTGTAGGGAGCTGGTGGTCGTGTCCCCTCACTATTGTAGGGTGCTCAGGGGTTATATAGTCAAGGTACGTGGATATGCAAACCTCCACCATTCGGATCTTTGCATAGGCTGAGCAGCCAGGGAAAGTGCCAGGTCTTCTGCAGGGGTCTCCCTTTTGTTCCTTAACTTTTGGATCCAGCGAGTCATTTATGCATGTTGCTTTGCCTTGTTTCCTGTACACCGTCCGTGACAGTTCTGATGATTTTTAGTGAATAGAAAGACTCTAATCTTTCTTTGTGGTTTTATATGAATCAATGTATGAGTAGATTGATTTTATATTATCAATTTTAATAGGTGTGCTGAATATATAGTATATATATAAGAGTATGGTCCTTATAGCTAGATTCAGTTTTAAGATTAGAAACAAGGTACAAACTCCTCTGTCATTTTTAGAATCTTTCTCAGTGTAACACACAAATTAATTATTTCTTTCCTTGAGGTTTTCTTGAATGGAGAAATGTGGACACGGGTGATCATGAACAAACCCTGTCTTTTACAAGAACAATGATTTAAGATATAGTCATGTTTATCTTGATTTAATTAGGTCTGGTCAAAAGATTTAAGGATAAACAAGGTGGTTGACTAAGTATAAAAGTCATTGTCTATTCAAGATCTTCTCAAGGTTTTGTCTGAAACCTTAGATAACATTCATTGCTAGTATGTAATAAGAGAAATAAGAGAGTGGTTCGATTTTTGTATGGAATACTAGTGCCATCTAGTGTTAGGGTAAAATACTAGAGGGAGGTTATATTGATTATAAAGTGAGGTCACTAGTTAATGATAAAACTTGGCCAAGCCCTTTCTAAGATAGGATAAAAAGATGGTATGGGCTGAACGAAAGGATCGATCTCTAGAGCTATCTAGCTCTCTCTCTCTGACCATCTTCAAAAGACTATCTTCAAAAGACCATCTTCAAAAGACCAGATCCAGCCCTGACCACCTTTTCAGTCAGTGGAGGCAGCCATCTTAGAACCATTGAAACTGATTTCTGCTAGCTGACATTTTAGTATAGTATAACCTTACCTATATTTTATAGGATAATTAATATAATACATATCTATATATATTCAAGTAACCATACTTTGTGTATAGTATCTGTTTTGTAGTAATATTGGGGTGTACCTGCAGCATCATCCTGAAAATTAATCCAATACAGGAAGATTGAAAATATACTAGTGAAAACACGGTATTATCTCCAAGGAATTGAATTCAGTTCTAGACCAGTATGGTTGATTATATATATATTTGTATAGATAAAAGATAAACCAGATTTGGGTTTAATCGGACATTTATCGGCTGTGAGAAATCAAGTATTAAATTGATTTTAAATATAATTGAGGGGTATTATTATAAGAAGGCATAATTGTGTAGATATATATTCTCAATTATTTTTGACTTTATCACTATTTTGCATATCAGTGATTGAATTTTATTATCGCCAATTTTATTATATATATTATTTTGCACTATAAATTGTATTAATAAATTACATATATATTTTGTCTGTAACTGGGTTTTGTCTTCAATTCAACGCAGATCACGAGCTTGTTTTAGCTTGATATTTATGATAATAAATTAGAATCTCCTTTATTACAGATTTTAATTTATTCACATAAATAATATAGACTGTCAATCGGAGACAGCATAAATATTCCGACATTAATCTGGAGGTCCCCACCGAGATCTGCTTGTAATAGAAACAAAATTTTGGGGTGCAAAATATATATTTGATAAAGTTATTGTGGTACTTGTAGTGCAACAAGTAAAAATATGTCTGAGAACAATGGCGAGGCTAGCCAAGGCATGCAAGCTGCTGCTGCAGTGGTAAAGACTGATATGCATGATAGAAAGACTCAAGAATTAATTGAATATATTGTGATGGGTCATATGCATGACAGGTTGGATATTAAGAGAGAGTTAAAGGATTGGAGGGTTGAATTGGAAAAGAGAGCTGTAGAATATGCAGATGATGTCTGGTCTGATAAATCCCGGTTTGCTGATTATCTCTGTCACATTTCCCAAGCTAAACATAAGAAAGATAAGGATTCATTAATCCTTCAATCTTGGCCTGAATTTGTATATTTAGTTGTTGAAATAGCAAAGCAATTAGAAAAAGCAAAATATAAAAATGTTGAACAGGCATATGAAATTGATAAATTTCAAAAAGATTTATCTGAAATGGAAAATAAGGCGGCCATGGTTTCTGGTGAATTAGCACAATGGTCTGCTAAATTATTAGAATATAATGACAGAGACAATCAACAGCAAGAAGTTATTAGGACTCTGGAATGGAAATTAAGTCAGGCTACTAATGAACTGTCTAAATGTCAATTGTCTATGGTGGATCTAGATGAGGAATGTAAAAAGTTGTATAAGGACAATAGAAATTTACAAACAGAGTTAGATAACCGGGATCTTGACCCTTTTCAATTCAGACAGCCTAAGGATTCTAATAGAGTGAAGGTAAAATATTCCAGGGGGGAATCAGATGCAGAAAGTAAATATGACAACCCCTTTAATGGAGAAGAGCTAATGGCTCTGAGAGAACATTCTCTTCCTAAATTAAGACCGATTTCACCTCCTAGGTCCTCTAAAAGTTCAGTACAGAGATCTTATCAACCCATGATAGACACTACTAAAGTGATCAAGTTTCTCAAGGAAACTGTGGGTCAGTTTGCTAAAAAGGGATCACCCTCCATAATAAGTCATTTGGAAATATATGAGGAGGCCATGAAAACTTTACATTTAGAACAGGACATACAGAAACTTGAATTTATTACCTGGGTATTCGAACCAAAACACCGGTATTTCTTTAATTCCCTTAGAGATATGGGTAGGGATTCTTGGTCAGATGTGGTCGCAGAAATAAAAACTGAATTTGGTCCCTATAAGTCCGCTACTGCTGCAAGGAGGGCCTTATTTACCCTGAAATGTAGACATAATCAAAGTCCCAGGGAATTTTTGTCAGTCCTCAAAAATGCCTATAGTTTATCCGAAAAAGATCCCAATTTTGAAGGTAGTGAATTCATCCAGTTATTTTATGACGCTTTGCCCAATAAAATAAAATTTATTTTGGCCAGGGATTACCATCCCAGAAAGACTCTGGATTGGTTACTCACTGAGAGTACAACTCTGTACTGCTGCAATACAAAATTGTGATGAGTCTCCTGATAGAAAATTTAAAAGAGCGAGTGAGGAAATAGCAGAAACTCACATAAAAAGAGATCAGGGAAAATTTGAGAGCCCTAAAAGAAGTTATGCTGATGTGTTAAAAACTCCTAGACCTTCCCAGCCAAATAAAATTCAGCCTAGGCCAGATGGGAATAAGGGTCCAAATGTTGCTGAAAAGAACCCAAACCACCAGAAGGAGTTTAGAAATAGACGGTTCCCTCCTTTTCAAAGATATCAAAATAATTATTATAGGGGATATCAACGTAGGCCAGAAAGGGCTCAAAGTGGTTCTGAGTCAGATGGTTCTGGGAGATCACAATCATATCGGTACCAAAATCAATCTCCCAAAGATTATGGGAGAAAGAGAAGTAACCTATATGATCGAATGGATCAAATCCAAGATCAGTTTGGTATGTTGATGCAAGCGGATGGAGGAATTGTCTAAAACCATCACTGCTAACCCTAAAAATCCTTTTTTAGGGGTAACCCCTCCTGTAGAGAATCCTCCCCAAATATAAAGGGGGAGAAGCAGGTAAGTATGTCAAATGTTGCAGAGGTTGATGACTTAAATGTATGTAAAGTGGAGCAATCTAATATAATTGTCTTTCCCTTTAAAAGGAATTTAACCCTTACAAAGCCACATGGCAAGGGGGAGGGGAAACCTGTTTGTTCTGTCTTACAGCACACAAAGTCTTCAGCTGCACAGAAGAAGGCATGCGATCCTGCTAATAAAAGGAAGGAGGAGGAGTTGAGGACAAGTATAACTGCTGAGCAGGAAAACCATTTCAATAATCATTCCAAATATCTTTGTTCCATACAGGAAATAGATAATAGATATTATATGAAAGTTGAATTATTTGATAATTTCTCGCCAATAATAGCCTTGATAGATACAGGTAGCCAAGCAACTTTATTATCTTTAAAGTATTTCCAACAATTGCAGGATGTATCTTCTAACAGGTATAAGTAAAAAAAAATTAATGCTAACCTGGTAAGTGTCTCAGGCAATGCCCTCAAGGTTTTAGGTAAAGCTTGGCTGGATTTTAAAGTAGGAAACAAAGTAATTAGCCATCCTACATTGATCGTGGATATGCCCATTGATAGATTAATTATTGGCATCGATTTCCTGAAAAGATTAAGCCCAGTTATTGATTTTGTTAATAAGGTGATATGGTCTCAAGTGAGGATGCCCATTAATTATGAACAATCACAATCCTATCACAATAGGCGTAACTGCCATGTGATAGAGGAAAGGCCGGATTCCATTGAGGTACATTTCCGAAATAGCCAAGTCCCTGATGTCTCTTTCCTGCAAATCACTCCAAATTCCACTATAGGTGAACAGGAAGATAACACCATATGTGTGTCTCCTGAACGAGTAAAAGATGTCTGTTTGGAAGGGGATGTTCTTACAATCCACCTACACCCAGAAACTACTTACCCTACTGGGTTTAATGGTCACAAACAATTCCTAGTGGGAATGGAAAAGGTGGATGATGAGATGTTCTTCCCAGTACAGGTGAATGACTTAGGAAGAACTAAGAGGGCTAAATTGGATTTGCGCCATGAAAATAGTTATATTAGTAGGGATCTACTAAATCAAGTGGCCAATTCTAAAGTGATTCGATATCCAAATCCACAGGATAATTGGATACATGACTTGGATAATGATTCTGATGATCATAATATAATTGCAAAATGCATATTAACCATTTCTATTGCAGGAAAATCGGCCACTCATTTATTCCTGGTGCTTGATGAACCCAGATATCCCATGTACATTGGCAACGATATTTTACATCGTTTTGCTATCCATGTGGATATAGTGAATTCCACATTGTGGACAAGATTAAAAGGGAATCCTGATGGTTTTATGGGTGAACATGAAGCACTCAAGTCATCCCAGATACTGCCTTATGCAGTCAGTGTATTAGTGCCACGAGATATAATCATCCCTCCAGGTACTAATAATTTCCTGTTACCCATTCAGGTGTCAAAAGGCCAAAAATTAAAGAATTGTGATGCATTGATATGCCTATCAAACAAAATGCAACTATTAGGTATTTCAGTAAATCATACCCCTATGGTGAATTTACAAACCTTTAAAACCCAAATAATTGTGAATAATGGTATGCCAAATGAAGTTCATTTGTCTAAAGACACTATCATTGGTATGGCATTAGATTCAGATTATTATACTTTTGGGTTTCAGAATGTAATTATTGGCCTAATACCTGAATCGTATCTAACAGAAGAACAATTGGTTGAACAAACATTTTATTCTTCTCCTGAAGGATTGTTCACCATTAGTTCAGTATATCCTTTTAATCTTGAAGAAGGTACCTGTAAGGTAGAGGAATCCTCCCTTACCTTTGATCATACAATCAATGAGCAGGAAGCCCAGGAATATCATGAGTTTGCTGAAAAAGCAGGTAAGTCAAATCATGACCTCACTGACAGGTTGGAGGAAACCTATGAAATAGGTCAACCAGAAGTTTTCCCAGGGTTTATGGAAATGGTCCAGCAACAAATCTCATTAGCTGATGGATGCTCCAATGACCCAGAGCGACAACAACTAAAGGAAGTTCTCTTAGAATTCAAGGATATCTTTGCTAAAGATTCCTTTGATTGTGGTCTGACTGACATACACATTGCCAGGATCCAGACTGATCCTGAGGCACCTCCCGTTTATATCAAGCAATATCGTCTTCCACTAGCTTGTTACGACTCGCTAGCGGAAATAATTCGTAATCTCAAAGAGAGAGGTATTATAAGACCAGTGCACAGTTCTTATAATAATCCTATTCTTGGAATTCTTAAACCGAATGGTCAATGGCGTTTATGTGCTGATCTTCGTCAGCTAAATAAACGTGTATATATGTCCGGCTGGCCCGTGCCATATATAGACCAATGCTTGGTACAAATGCAAGGCGCTAGGATCTTTACCACCTTAGATTGCGCTCAGGGATATTGGACCATCAAAGTGAGCCCTGAAGATCAATACAAATTAGCCTTTACTTTTGGTAAAGAACAGTTTGCCTGGACTAGACTACCGTTTGGGTACATAAATTCAGGTCATGAATTTGCGGTATTTTTACATAAGGCTATGCCTGATGCCACAGAAAGAGGAAATTTAACTTATGTAGATGACATTTTGATGAAAAGTACTTCATTTGACCAGCATATCCAAGAAATTAGGCATGTACTGAATCAGTTGAAAGAGGCAGGTGTGAAAATTTCTTTACAGAAAGCCCAGTGGTGTCGAACTAAGGTAAATTTCCTTGGACATGAGGTTACCTGTGAAGGCCTGAATCCCCAGAAGAAAAAGGTGGAGGCTGTTATGAAATCTAAAACGCCTACCAACATTAGTGAATTAAGATCATTTCTGGGTATGATGAATTACTCCTGTAAATTCATTGATAACTATGCTGAGATTAGTAAACCGTTGCTGACATTGTTAAAGAAAGGTGTACCCTGGACATGGGGGGAGGATCAGGAACAAGCTATGTCTGAGCTTAAAAGGAGACTCACCCAAGCCCCATGTCTAGCTTATCCAGAGGGGGGTAAACCCTTTTATCTGGAAACTGGTTTTACGAATCTTAGTATTAGTGCTGTCCTATGCCAAAAGCAGGATAAATTGCATAAAGTTATAGCTTATGCAAGTAAATCACTGTCACCAGTAGAAATAAAGTTTAGCGACTGTGAAAAAGCTTTACTAGCCACAGTCTGGTCACTTCAAAACTTTAGAAGTTTTGTACAGGGTGAGAAAATCATCGTTGAAACGGCCCATCAACCCCTACAATATCTACAAAGTGATAAAATTAGGGATGGTAACTTGTCTAACAGCAGGATCACTGCTTGGACCTTGTCTTTACAAGGATGGCCGTTGGAAGTTCAGTATAAGCAAAATAAAAAGTGTCCAGTAGCCCAAGGACTTGCTGAACTGCATGATTGCGCCGCTAATTCTCATACAGAAGAGCTGGTAGATGATTTTCTAGAGGAACAAAAATCTTCCCCTTACAAAGTGTATGAAGACGACTATTGCTCTCTACTCCCCTGTGCGTACATAGATGGTTGTGCTTACCACACCATTGTAGGGGACGAAAGAAAACTAGTGGCAGGAATTGGTATTACGTGGATAGATGGGTGCCCGAGTATTTCAATAGGTTATAGTATTGGTGCTAAGAGTAGCCAGGTAGCCAAATTAGCAGCTGTCTACCAAACCGTTAAAATTGCTATAGAGCACAATATAAAGGAATTCGTCATAGTTACCGATTCAAATTATGTGCGGAACAGTTTTGTAGAATATATGCCCACATGGAAGAGGAGTCATATGTTACGGTCCAATAACAAACCAGTGAAACACGCCAAGTTGTTTTGTGCCATAGATGAGCTAGTCCGACATAATGATCTAACCATTTATTGGAAAAAGACTAAAGGTCATTCCAAAACCCAAAATAAAGATAAAGAGGGTAATGACCTAGCTGACAAACTAGCCAAACAAGGAGCCATAAATGGTGATCATGTGAATATAGATCATCTACTAGAGATGATTCCCATTGACGCTATCACTAGACAACAGGCTAAGGCCCAAACTGAAAATAGTATAGTTCAGTGGAGCCAAGAATCTTCTAGTGAGGATCTGATCAAAAGCCAGAAGGAAGATCTTATATTGGGAATCTTCTATAAACATATTGAGGATCCTAATAATAATCCCATATCGGAGGATAATTATACCCAAAAAGAAGACCTCCGATTACTTATGAAATCCAAATCCCAATTTAGTATTCAGGATGGGTTATTAATGAGAACCTCTAAAAATGGTATTCAGCAGTGGGTAGTTCCTACTACATTTAGAGGTTTAATGTTACAGCATGCCCATGATGCACCTACAGCTGGTCATCGTGGAGAAAAGATTACATATGAGTCACTACGTGATTATGCCTACTGGCCTCATATGTTAAAGGATGTCCAGAGTTATTGTCAAGGTTGTTTGGTATGTGCGCAATTTCAACCTCAAGGTCCTAAACATCGTGCTCCACTTCAGAAGAAAGGTTTTTCTTTACCCTGGTCTGACATCCAAATCGATTTTATTGGTCCTGTTACCCGGTCATCCCGAGGAAATAAATACATGTTAACCGTCACTTGTGTGTTTACAAAATGGGTAGAGTGTCTACCGGCCCGCAATAACACAGCCGAGACCTGTGCATTTTTATTGATTAACCATGTATTTTCCAGATTTGGGTTACCGTTAAGGATTGATTCAGACCGTGGATCACACTTTGTAAGTGAGGTGATGGCGAAGATGTGTAAGATGTTGGGTGTGAAGAGAAAATTACACATTGCTTATCGTCCAACATCTAGCGGATCCGTTGAGCGCTATAACCAGTCTATTGTCAACATTCTTAAGAAATATGTTAAGGAGTCGGGTAAAGACTGGGATATAAGATTACCATTAGTACTCATGGCCATTAGAGCTACTCCAAGCACGGCTACCCAGATGTCACCTTTTGAGCTGATGACAGGAAGAAGAATGGTACTTCCTCAACATCTGTTGTATCGCACATCAGATCATAACCTGATCAATGCAGCCACGACGCATCAGTATGTGGAGGACCTTCGTAAGTATCTTCAACACGTGTTTGCTTTCGCGCAGAAGAATCTTGAGAAAGCTGCCGTAAGTAACAAAACTTATTATGACTTAAAAACTACCAAAAAGGAATATGAGGTAGGAGATAGAGTATATCTCTATAACTTTGCCCGGGATCGGGTAAAAGAAAGAAAATTTCTCCCATCATGGAAAGGTCCATATGATGTAATTGATAAAATATCACCTGTAGTTTATAAGGTGAAAATTAATACCAAAGATGGTTTATTGAGAAATGGGTCCATGTAAATCAATTGCGAGTATGTCATCCGAGATCACAACTGAGAATTATAGAAGATGACGCTGAATAAGAGAATGAATAAGGATGCGTTAATCTGATTTCTCTCAGTTCACAGATGTTACGATTTTGGTGTTTCCATACAAAGCAACGCTAGGGAAACTGTATATCTCAAAAGATTAAAGAATATATATTCATACTTTAATTTTATTTTATAGAAAAAGGACGGGCGGAACCAGACATGATCCCTGGCGATGATGATGACAACAAAGATACAGATATCGTGCAGATGGTGTTGATTCAAGAGGTCCAATTGAAGACGGAACTAATCATCAACCCGAATCTACATCCGTGTTTCAGATGTCCCAGGATTGTGAATAATGACTAAGAAGATTGTACTTCAAGAATCTTTGCGAAATTGGATCCAAGGACATTCATTGGATAAAGATACCGGATATCACTATTTTAGCTTGGGAGAGGAACCAAATTGGTACATTATGCATGGGAACAAAGTCACAGCAATAATGGCATGATTGGTGCCAAGTTTTGCATCTTTCTTACATGCTAAAACCATCGGACACAGGATCTCTGTGATAATATACTTTTCCAGGATTGACTTTATGATGTGACAAAAGACTCGAATAAAATATTCATGAACATGAAAATTCTTCCGACCTTCTCCCAGTTAGGTCTTAAGGGGATCCTTGACTAACGTGGGAAGAAGGGGGGGGGGGATTTGTCAGAACTATTGGGTATGAATAAAGTCCATAAGTATAAGGCCTATATAAGAGTATGGACATGAGCCTAAGGGACAACCATTTTGTCTTATTTTAAAAGGCAGAGTGAATTCAGGAATTTTTTTTTACTCTGAAATTGCTAACCTAAGGTTTACGATATGTACCAAAGTGTTTACCTAAGTCTGTTTTTGTGAGAAGGAGACGTCCCAAGGTCTAATGAAATGTAATTGCCTAGATAAGACAATGTATTAGAAATGTGCTGAGTTCTGATGATTTTTAGTGAATAGAAAGACTCTAATCTTTCTTTGTGGTTTTATATGAATCAATGTATGAGTAGATTGATTTTATATTATCAATTTTAATAGGTGTGCTGAATATATAGTATATATATAAGAGTATGGTCCTTATAGCTAGATTCAGTTTTAAGATTAGAAACAAGGTACAAACTCCTCTGTCATTTTTAGAATCTCTCTCAGTATAACACACAAATTAATTTTTTCTTTCCTTGAGGTTTTCTTGAATGGAGAAATGTGGACACAGGTGATCATGAACAAACCCTGTCTTTTACAAGAACAATGATTTAAGATATAGTCATGTTTATCTTGATTTAATTAGGTCTGGTCAAAAGATTTAAGGATAAACAAGGTGGTTGACTAAGTATAAAAGTCATTGTCTATTCAAGATCTTCTCAAGGTTTTGTCTGAAACCTTAGATAACATTCATTGCTAGTATGTAATAAGAGAAATAAGAGAGTGGTTTGATTTTTGTATGGAATACTAGTGCCATCTAGTGTTAGGGTAAAATACTAGAGGGAGGTTATATTGATTATAAAGTGAGGTCACTAGTTAATGATAAAACTTGGCCAAGCTCTTTCTAAGATAGGATAAAAAGATGGTATGGGCTGACAGAAAGGATCGATCTCTAGAGCTATCTAGCTCTCTCTCTCTCTGACCATCTTCAAAAGACCATCTTCAAAAGACCATCTTCAAAAGACCAGATCCAGCCCTGACCACCTTTTCAGTCAGTGGAGGCAGCCATCGTAGAACCATTGAAACTGATGGCTAATAGTTTATAGGATAATTAATTAATATAATACATATCTAAATATATATTCAAGTAACCATACTTTGTGTATAGTATCTGTTTTGGAGTAAGATTGGGGTGTACCTGCAGCATCATCCTGAAAATTAATCCAATACAGGGAGATTGAAAATATACTAGTGAAAACACGGTATTATCTCCAAGGAATTGAATTCAGTTCTAGACCAGTATGGTTGATTATATATATATATATATATATTTGTATAGATAAAAGATAAACCAGATTTGGGTTTAATCGGATATTTGTCGGCTGTGAGAAATCAAGTATTAAATTGATTTTAAATATAATTGAGGGGTATTATTATAAGAAGGCATAATTGTGTAGATATATATTCTCAATTATTTTTGACTTTATCGCTATTTTGCATATCATTGATTGAATTTTATTATCGCCAATTTTATTATATATATTATTTTGCACTATAAATTGTATTAATAAATTACATATATATTTTGTCTGTAACTGGGTTTTGTCTTCAATTCAACGCAGATCACGAGCTTGTTTTAGCTTGATATTTATGATAATAAATTAGAATCTCCTTTATTACAGATTTTAATTTATTCACATAAATAATATAGACTGTCAATCGGAGACAGCATAAATATTCCGACACGTTCAAATGCGGATTTCTGAAGCAGCAGAGAGTCCATTTGCTGAGTACTCTGTCGCTTTACTCTAGTTCCCAGGGCATTTAGGTACCCCCAAATGACGGCCTTGTGGGCCTCCCATAGTATTGGTCTGGGGGATGTTGTTTGTGGTAAAGTAGTATTATGTATTTTGTTCTATATATTTTCTATTGGTCTCATGTTCAATAAGGGTATAGTTTAGATGCCATGACCAAGCCCTTGTAATATAACAGGGGCATGATCTGATATTGTGATGGGTCCTATTGGTATTTTCTTAACTGTGGGTAAAGACTTGTTTGAAAGCAGCACATAGTCCAGGCGCTGGTAAGAACCATGGACAGCAGAGTAAAACGTGTAGTCCTTACCCTCTGGGTTAAAGGTCCTCCATACATCTGAGATATGTAAATCAGATAATGCTGTACCTGTATCTATGGATCTGTTTTTTGGTAGTGGATGGTAATGGTGATGTGGAATCCATGGTGTGATCCAGAGTAAGGTTGAGGTCCCCTCCCAGTACTAGCGTACCTTCTGTGAAGGTCTTCAGAGTTTCCGAAGTCTGAAGGAGCCACTGGACCTGTTTGACATTAGGAACATATACGTTATCATGGAATTCAAGATTTTGCCCTTGAGGAACAGGTATCGTCCATCCGGGTCCACAAGCTGGGCCAACAAGGTAAATGGTATATTTCTACCTATGCCAATAGAGACTCCTCTAGCAGCGGAGCAATATGTGGAATGGTACCAAACAGGAAAACACTAGCCATTTGTCTAGCTATATGTCTAATATGTGTCTCTTGAAGAAAACCTATGTCTGCCCCTCTCTCCGAAGCATATGATAGACTTGACTGTGTTTCTGAGGGATGTTCATCCCATTGACATTAAGGGAAAGAAGCGTAAATTTGGCTGGCAGCTAACCATGTCAAGGCTACAGGGCTCCAGGTCGACAGTGGGGATGTAAATGGGGTATGAATATGTATAAACAAACAAAAGGGGCAAAGGAGCACCATCGACGCATACCTGTATAATTCTATTACAGAAAGTGCAAAACATAAGTAGGTGAGGGGGGAGAGATGAGTGAGTGAACCTAGTTAACACCAGGAACTCCACCCACCCGGCCTATATGAAATATAGTGTGACCTGTCAGTGTCAAGCAGAGGGAGTTCCAGAGGTCGGGAGGGGAAGTCCAGCCGTTCCCCGGGGAAGAGCCAAGGAGGCCTGAATGGGAGAACAAGTCCCCATCTGCCCCAGCATAGCACCAAGGGCCCCCCCAACCAAGCTCCAGCCAATAGGAGGAGGGACAAATATGTAAAGTGGGGGGAAAAATGTCCCTGCGTCTTATGGGGTGAATACTAATGAGCGCTTCCATTATGGAAGTGCTCATTAGTACAGGAGGACCGGCTGTCGGCTGTGCAGTTGCTGCGCACAGCGTGAGGGTGCTCTGTGACCTCACGTTGTGCGCGTCAGATCACAGTATAGCCGGCAGCAGAAGAATCACGCTGTAGGTGAGGAGCAGCAGCGTCTGGAGAAGGAGAGGTAAGTGTTTTTTTTATTTTAAGTTCTGTGGCATGGGGGATCATATGGGGGCTGATAAGAGGCATAGGGGCTCGTATGGGGGCTGATAAGAGGCATGGGGTCTTATATGGGGGCTAATAAGAGGAATGGGGGCTCATATGGGGGCTGATAAGAGGCATGGGGGCTCATATGGAGGCTGATGAGAGGCATCGGGGCTCATATGGGGGCTGATGAGAGGCTTGAGGATTCATATGGGGGCTGATGAGAGGCTTGAGGATTCATATGAGGGCTGATGAGAGGCATGGGGGCTCATATGGGGCTGATGAGAGGCATGGGGGCTCATATGGAGGCTGATGAGAGGCATATGGAGGCTGATGAGAGGCATGGGGTTCTTATCTGAGGTCTGATTGGGGGTCATTCATATTGGGGTCTGATCTGAGGTCCAGTGGCGTCTCTAGCTTTCAAATTTTGGGGGGGCACACTGGGGGCCAGGACAAAAGTAAGGGGGGGGGGGGGGGCAGCTATAACAACGATACATTTACACAAGTACACTTAGAAATGCTGCGATACTTTACCCAATACCTAAAACCGCAACAGGGAAGAAAAGTGCTGCTGTCTGTGGTTTAAAAAAATAAATAAAAAATCACTCAGATTTCAACATGTCCTAGCTGCCTGTAGATTACACTTTTATAGGGAGGGGGATCTGTGGATGACACTGCTATGGGGGGGGGGGGGATCTGTGGATGCCACATATCGTATATAGCATCTTATGCTATATGTGTAATCCACAGATCCACCCCATGACAGTGTCATCCCCATTTCCCCCTCCATAACAGTGTCATCCACAGATCCCCCTCCCCGCCTCTCACAGGAGTGTACATTTGAAATTTCTAAACTGTGGCGGATCCAGAGCCTGGTCTCGGGAGGGGCACTTCCAGATTATTTTCTGTCTGCCGCCACAGAACAAGGGTGCTTATAGAACAGACTCCACAGTGTAGCGGTGTACTGTATATTGTGTGGCACAGTGTAGAGGTATACTGTACATTGTGTGGCACAGTGTAGAGGTATACTGTACATTGTGTGGCACAGTGTAGCGGTATACTGTATATTGTGTGGCACCGTGTAGGCTATATGTGTATAACATAAACATATTTCACATTAAAACTTACAATTACTTAGCTTGGCCCTTGGGGATCTCGGACGCCACTTCCACACTTTGGCCGGGGGCTCGGCGGAGATTTCATAAGGATTTGGAGAAGGGGCAGAGGGATAGCAGAGCAGGGAGAGGCTGGTGCTGCTACTAGGGGGTCATACCATGGGGGAGTAATAAAGCCCACCATAATGCCCCCCCAGTAGAAATAATTCTCCTTATAATGTGACAATGCAAAAAATACCCCATTGTAATGCCCCCAGTTGAGCTAATGTCCCCATAGTGCCCCCATAATGTGCCAGTATAAAATACCCCTATATAGTGTCCCCAGTAAATGCCCCCATAGTGCTCCTCTCCCCTCTTCCTCCTAGTGCCCCCCATAATGTGCCAGTATAAAATGCCCCATATATCATGCCCCAGTAGATGCCCTCAGTGCCCCCCATAATTTGCAAGTATAAAATACCCCTTCTTAGTGTCCCCCGTAGATGACTCTATAGTACTCCTCTCCCCCTTCCCCATAGTACCCACCATGTGTCCCAGTATAAAATGCTACTGTACAGAGCCCCCCATATAAAATACCCCTTCTTTGTGGCCTCAGTAGATGCCCCTATAGTGCCCACCAATAATGTGCCAGTAATAAGTGCCCTCAATAATGTGCCAGTAATAAGTGCCCCCCATCAAGTGCTAGTAATAAGTGCCCCCATCACGTGCCAGTAACACGAGCCCCCATCACATGCCAGTAATAAGAGCCCAGCCCCCATCACGTGCCATTAATAAGAGCCCAGCCCCCCATCACGTGCCAGTAATAAGAGCCCCCCCAATTTTCCAGTAACAAGAGCCCCCCATCATGTGCCAGTAATAAGCCCCCCATCATGTGCCAGTAATAAGCCCCCCATCATGTGCCAGTAATAAGCCCCCCATCATGTGCCAGTAATAAGCCCCCCATCATGTGCCAGTAATAAGCCCCCCATCATGTGCCAGTATTGTAATAAGCCCCCCATCATGTGCCAGTAATAAGCCCCCCAATGTGCCAGTAATAAGCCCCCCAATGTGCCAGTAATAAGCCCCCCAGTGTGCCAGTAATAAGCCCCCCAATGTGCCAGTAATAATCCCCCCCAATGTGCCAGTAATAAGCCCCCCCAATGTGCCAGTAATAAGCCCCCCCAATGTGCCTGCAAAAATATTGTAAAAAACAAACAAAACACTTATACTTACCTCCATGTTAGCGATGCGATGCAGGCCTCTTCCGGCCTGTGTCCCGCGCTGTATGGCTCAGGTGGCGCGATGACTAGGCCGGCACTAGGCACTAGGCCGGCAGCCTATCAGAGGAAGGGGAAGGGACACGCCTCTCCCTCCCCTGCACCGCCGCAGCACAGGCAGATTACTATGGAGATGAGCGCAATGGAAGCGCTCATCTCCCTGTGCCCGACTGCGGCGGCTCACTTGCGGGGGGCATTTTAGTTGGGGGGGCACATGGGGGGGCGTTTTTCCTCTTCAGTGACTTGAATCTGGAAGCCAGCTGCCAGGGCGGTAGAGAGGCGATTTTAGGTAATTCCTCCAGGGTGTATGTTGGTAGTCAGGATGGTATATCAATTGGGGACATCTCCAGGGCCTCCCATAGCTTAACCAGGTTGTCCGGATGTCGTATCGCCATTTTTCTGCCATTTATAGCAGTGCTGAGACCGAACGGGAATAGCCACCAAATAGGTAATTTCTTGGCTCTCAAAATGTCCGTTAATGGACGTAGGGCTCTGCTCTTGGCCAGGGTGCTTGCAGCTAAATCCTGGAAAAGCAGAATCTTGTGATTGTCTAGCAGATTGTGTCCCTTCAGTCTAAGGGCCCTGTGCTCTCTCTATAGTAATGGTGGCAGCCTGCCCAACAGCGTGGAAAAAATCTGACGTACCGTTTCAGTCAACGCCTCAGCGGGAACTGACTCTGGTATGCCACGGAGTCTCACATTTTTCCTTCGTCCATGGTTTTCCTGGTCCTCCAAGTAGAGGTAGGGGTTGTTAATCTGTGTACGGAGAGCTTGTAGTTGAGACTGCATCACCCTGCTGTGCTGCGTGATCGAGGCCTGGGAGTCCTCGAGCACTTCCACTCTGTGATCCATCTGCTTCACCTCCATCTTGATGTCTGCCAGCCCCCCTGCATTACTGGGGAAAGAGCTTGGGTCAGCGATTGCTTGAGGAAGGACCTGGTGATGGGCATCGGGTCAGGGTCCCCTTGTGTATCAGATAGGGCATAGGAGCTGCCTTCTTCCGAGTATTCATACTGTGCTGTGGCGCGAGATTCAGCAGCCACCATTTTCTCCCGGCAGGCTGGTAATGGTAACTTCTTGCTTAAGTATTTAATTAAGTCCCCTTGGGACTTTTTGGTTCTTGGAGTGTGCTCCAGCTCTCTACCTCTTTCATTACTTAGTCCGCCCATAATTAGACAGGGTGTGCTGTCAGGGAAGCTGTTAGGCAGGAAGCTCGAGCTTCAAGCATCCAGCACCATGTTCTGCTAGCTCCGGGCCAAAAAAATTAAAAGGGACAAAATGGTTAAAAAAAAAACTGTACATTCCACTGGCTGATACCCCATCACTGCTTTTCTGGAGCTTGCTGTGTCCCCTTTTGGTCTCTCCTTCTTGGTCCTTCTCATCACAGGAAATGAGACTGCTCAGCCAACCACTGTTTGTAGAGGTGGCCATCCTCATCCAGCACTTGGTTGAGCAGTCACAATTCCATCTGGAAAAGGACTTGAAAGTAAAGGCTGGGAATTGTCAAAACAATCATGGTCGGAGTTCAATAAGGTATTACGTTTTTGAGCCATTCTGACACTTTTTTAAAACATTTTACCCCAGCTGCGCATCCCCTCTTGATATAGATTGTGAAACAAAAAACTGTTGGCTGAAAGACTGTTTAATTGAGCATTATCTTACATCAATGTGCAGCTGTAATAGAGGCAGGTGGAAGGGTCTTATCTTTAGGCCTTCACGTCCGAGCACCACATACAGAAAGGTCTCTCAATGCCATTACGATCCACCTCAGAAAAAAAGAAACATTGGTTTTTGTAAGACACTTCTACGGGATGGACAAAAAGTGCCAGGTGAGGTCAAATACCAGACCGGAGTTTAAGTGCCGGTCCGAGTTTTGGCAGCACATGGCTGTCCTTAAATAGGCAACTGGACTCAGCAGAGATGTCTCTGTTTTGGGGATCTGAGGGTTTGTGCCGTGCTGGAGGGCTGAAAGCCACATACTGGGGAAACAGGCTTCCTAAAGCCTGGTGTGGACTACTGGAGGCAGAACTGCCAGCAATATGACTTGTGTTATATGAACTTTCCATTGTGTGTGAATTAACACCAAGACTGCAAAGTTACGTGCTTTTTTGTGCAATTGCCTCAAGTGTGAAAAAACACTGACGTTTTGAGTTAAGAACTTGTATTTTGCCTCTGTACTGCACCCGCTTACCTTATCTACCAGAGCGAAACCCCACAGTGCCTTAAGAAAAGCTGTAGAAATTCAGGATCATTTCTATACATCATTAATAAATAATCAAAACGGAGTAACTTTTATTCTAGATTTTCCTTTGAAATGTAAAATCAAAGTGGAGGGGAAAACATTACCCTTAATCAAAAAGCTGTGTTGCTTATAAAGGAAGCAATCAGATAGCGCCCAGATTATGCCGACAATCATTATGACAGAACCAATTTCCTCCCAAGGACAAGATTTGCAATAACTTCTCATATTGGTCGGGAAACATATTTTGTTCTTTTCCTCGGATTCAAAGCTCATTACGGAAAACCTGTCGTAATTCTAACAGAACACATTAGGGGGTTGAGTGTGCGATTAAATCTATGCAGCGGGGTTACTGATTTGGCAGGTTAACAACCCAAAAAACAGGTTTTCACAAAACATTATTTTGGACGCTGTAGTGTTTGCCAGCTTCAGAAGTGAATTGCCTCGCAGCTTTAAATTCCAAGAACATTCACTTGGCGAAAGCGACTGCCGAGCATAATCCATGAAGTGTCTTGGGGAAGGAGTTGTTTTCGTAAGACGGAACACAAATATTTGCTCATTATTTTGCAATTACAATGTGTACGGACGAGGCGCCACACAGAATCCTGAACAACTCATGTTGACTGATATTAGGAAGGCGTCCTATTTGATACAGATAATTGCACAATTTATTACAAAGTAGCAAACTGTATTTTGTATGGCAGCTGGTTGGTGGTGTACAAACCTCGGATTAATACCACCAAAATTTTGCTAAAAAAAAAATGTGCCATGTGCACAATAAATGGCTAATATTTCTTTGCAGCTACTCCTTGGCATTGACTACCACTGTAACCAGAATGCCCAATGCCTTCTTATATTCTCCATTTAAAGGTGTTTTGGTTATTTTTTTTGGGACACAAATATTGCGAACTTATCCTCAAAATAGGTAATCAATATCAGATTGGTGGTGATCCCACTCTAGGAACCCCTTGCGATTAGCTGTCGGAAGGGTCCGCGGTGCTCAGGCGAGTGCGGCAGCCTCTTCCTGTGATGTCACGTTCATTCCGTCACATGTTCTGCGTGTGGCTCAGTTAAATTCAAGTAAATGAAATTGAGCTGCAATACCAAGCACAACCACTATGTAATGTATGGAGCAGTGTTTGGTATACTATGCAGAGGCGGCAGCACTCATCTGAGGATATGCCACCAATATTTAAAGGGGTATTCCCATCTGGGACATGCTAAAATGTAATGCATGTCTAATAGCTGCAGGTCCCACTCCTGGGTCCAATCTTAAAGGGATTTTCTGGGATTTTCTAACTGATACTATCCTCTGGATAAATCACTAGCATCTGATCGGTGTGGCTCTAACAACCTTCTCTCAGCTCATCAAGCACAGCACCATACATTGTATAGCGGCTATGCTTCGTATCACAGCTCAGCCCCAATCACTTCAATGGCCATGAGCTGCACCTAGACCATATGACCAATGAATGTGACGTCACAATGGCCTAGGCTAGGGTAAGCTGTGAGAAGTCTGTGGCACTACTGCTAGCGCTGCTGCCTTCTCAAACAGATGACCAGCGCAGTTCCTGTGTGTTGGAGGCTCCACTGTGAATGGAGAGCACACGGGGCATGCGCAGCGGCAAGCCACACATGTACGGTCACCTCTCCAATGATCTTCAGAATTAGGGCCCATGCACACGACCATATGTATTTAGCAGTCCGCAAAAAATACGGGTGAGGTCTGTGTGCATTCCGTATTTTGCAGAATGGAACAGCTGGCCCCTAATAGAACAGTACTATCCTTGTTGTAATGCGGACAATATTAGGACATGTTCTATTTTTTGCGTAACGGAAATACAGACATACGGAAACTGAATGCGTAAGTATTCCGTTTTTTGGTGGACCCATTGAAATGAATGGTCCCGCATACGGTTCTAAAAAAAAAACTGAACGGACACGGAAAGAAAAAACGTTCATGTGCATGAGCCCCAACTAATGCATTAGTTTAGATAATAGTCCAAGATAGTGGTGACGGACTCTCTTTAAAACTCATTCATTTCGCTGTTACGGTAATACACTGCAGAATTTTCCACATCCAAATCTGCTGCTAAAAACTTGCTGCACTTATAGCACCTGTGGCTATTCCCTTAGAGTATGTTCTCACGAAAGGTAATGCACACGGAGTACCTTCCGTTTTTTTACGGACCCATTGAAATTAATGGTTCCGCATACGGTTGCCAATCGTGCAGTGAGTGCAGTGAGAAGTGAGTGCAGATGCAGAGCTCTCTCACTGATTGGGCAAAGTGTTGCATGTGCGCTCTGCCGGATCAGGGAGTCTGGCCATGCTGGACATCCCTGGCTGCTGTTTATAGGACGCAGGCACGTTAAGCAAGATTTTTTTCTTGATAAAAAGTGTGTCTTATAAATCGAAAAAAAAAAATACAAACTACAAAATAATTCATACTCCTCCCTTTTCTCCCCTGCTTTATCCTGCGCTGCCCTGCAGTCCTCCCCGCCAGGGGTGCACCTAGCTTTTCTGCTGCCTGAGGCTACTTTCACACCAGTGTTTTTGCTGGATCCGTTATGGATCAGCAAAAACGCTCCCGTCTGCATCCGTTATGAACAGATCTGGTTGTATTAGCTTTAACATAGCCAAGACGGATTCGTCATGAACACCATTGAAAGTCAATGGAGGACGAATCCGTTTTCTATTGTGTCAGATTGTGTCAGAGAAAACGGATCTGTCCCTATTGACTTACATTACAGACATGACAGATCCATCTTGCTCCGCATCACATCGCGGAGAGAAAAGCGCTGCTTGCAGCGTTATTCTAATTCACACTATGTTAGATCAATCAACACCTGACCCAAATACTAATATATATATATATGCTATAAACCCGAAAACAAATCAAGTTCCTTTAAAAAAAATCACTTTTTATTAAACACAATTTAAAAAAGGTTATATCATGATTACAATAGGGATGCAAATATATGGCGTCGCATCTCATCTACTGTACTTAATTCATATTCATAAAATAGTCCATTAGTCCAGAAAGATTAATAATAAAACTCCTACATCTGTTTCATTCTTGTGAAGTATAACAGACTTCCTCTTATACATCTGTTTGTTTGGTGGCTATGGTTAAGGGATATATCATAATGTATATTAGGGCGGAAAAATATCGCCTCCGTAAATGTCCCTCACACCTATCCTATCCGTCCATGCAATCTAATACATGATGTAGAGATGATGTAAATAAATACAGTTGTACATGGACCTTTGCATTATTGCTTCTTCCTGAAGAAGCAATAACGCGAAACACGTGTTGGGGGGACGTCATCATTCTCAGTTCAGGTATGTCACTTAGGGCTCATACACACGGCCGTTGCCCCTCCGTTGCCATATTGCAGCACATACGGCGGGTCCATAGTACTTACTATCTGAGCATACGATTCAATTTGATCCAAATAAATTCAGTCTGATTATAAAGTGCCCCCTTTGCCCTGAAAAGTTATGTATGACAGTGTGAGGTCTCCTTGGACTGTATTCAACCTCCTTTCAAGCTTTTTAAACTCCAAGACAGCATTAGAAAGGTCAGAGTGACTGGCACTGTGACATACACATAGTTATGGGTAAACGGATGGTAGCCGGTGGTAACAAAAACACTGCACTGTCAGATTTTTGTTTGTAAATAAAAAGAAAAGGTACAAAAATGATCCCTTTTCGCTATATACCTTCTTCTCTGCCGTCCGATGCTACAAATGGTGGCCACCAATTTGAGCAATTTGTGCGCGATAATTCTCAAAAATTTCTGATTCGCCAAAATGTAAATCCTTTGTGAAATTCATAACTAATCTGATTTGTGGAGAATCAATTCATTCAACTCTACTTAGGGTGCTTTCTTTTATTTTAGCTTTGTATCTAATAGGTAGCAAACAGGGGGCGTAACTACCATAGCGGCAGACCATGCGACTGCTATGGGGCCCAGGGCGAGAGAGGGCACAGTTTGGATCATCCCATCTTCTACTGGGGGTTAAACCTTGGTCAGGACTCTACCCTAAAAGAACAACTTTTAGCAAATTAAGCAGTGGAACAAATGGCCCAAGGGTCATTGAAAGGGGTTTAGGAGGAAACCCTTCTGTCCTGTGCAGGGGAATCTATGCTTCTCTATGTACGCCACTGGTAGCAAATGACTATTTACTGTGTCGTGTTTATATCGCTGCTGTGTTGATTGTAGCTACAGCTTTGATTTCAAGGACTTTACCTGCAATTCCCGGAAGAGCTGCACTAAATATTAATATGCACCCGGTTATTCTGTCACTAGGGTGATGTAAGCGGTAACTTCAGTTGTGAACTTTTTCATTATCCCTAATACCAGTTTAATCTAATTGAATTCTTAACTTGTTAGGATAACGCTCCACGAAAAAAATTAAGCGTGCTGGATTATCCCAAGCCACATGTCTATTAGCAGTCAGATGGCAGATTAAAATTACGTTGATTTATGCTGTTATTATGTGTACATTATTATATTTAGTCTAATATGTTCTTTATATAAAAAAAAAGACGTTTAATGGGAAATACACTAATTACATGTATTTGCATTGCCACTTATTAAGATCACGTGCTGCATTCGGTTTTATTTTATTTACTTTGCAGTTTTTGCTAAAGGCTTAATTTGTTTCATTTTATGTCTTTACGATAATGCATGGGGAGATCTCTCTCCTCGTACAGTACACTGGGGGAGCATAGTGCTAAGGATAAAAGATGGAGCATGACAAATGGGAGTACTTTCTGCCAGGGAACTATACAAACTAAAGAAAATAACAAAAAAAAAAAAAACTAGAGGAGAACGAGGGAAACAAAAAGAAGTAGAAGAAGAAAAGATTAATTATTTCTCAGGATAGAATGGGCCATCAATATAAGATTGATGGGGGTTCACCATCCAAGATCCCTACTGATCAGGTGCTTCAGGGCAGCTTTGGCGACAGAAGTTGAGGCCAGAACTACATAGCTCCATCCATTGTGTAGTAGATGGAACTAGTAACTATAACACTGATCCCATTGAAGTGAATAAGAGTTACAAGCTCTGCCACTGCCCAGTCGAAGGAGCGGTGTACAGTAGTTGTCGGCAGGAAGCCGACAACTGCAGGAAGTTGGAGCTGGAGCTAGTCTGATATAGCTGATCAACCGGGGTGCTAGGTTTCAGATCCTCACTGATCATATAATGATGGCCTATCTTGAGGACAGGCCCTCAATATTAAAATCCTGAAATATCCCTTTAAGGGGTTTGCAAAGGGGGATCTCACTAATGCCACCTCTTGGAAGTGGCTCCCTATGAGTTAAAATCCAACTTTCCAACAAGCCTTTGAATTTAACAAGTGTTGAAAAGTTGGATCTTCACGCAAAGGGAGACAGTTCCAAGAGGTGGTGCTGGTGAGATGGTTCTCTTCCTTGGAAGATACCTCTTTGTATATTTGTTTCTCATAGATCATTACCGAAAAGTCTCCACACCCTGTAGTACTTTCCAGCAGGTCTCCATAATTTCAGCTTCCTGCCTAAGCCCCTTAAAGCGCTTTAAAATGCTGCTTAGGCTACTTTCACATCTGTGCTTTCTCTTTTTGCTATTGAGATCCATCAGAGGATCTCAAAAGAGGAGGAAATTACTTCCGTTTTGTCCCCATTCATTGTCAATGGGGACTGAATGGAACGGAGTGCACCAGAATGCGTTCTGTTCAGTTGCATTCCCATGACGCACACAAAAGTGCTGCAAGCTGCATCATGGGATACTGATCAAGATGGATCTTCATAAAACACAATGTAAGTCAATAGTGACGGATCCGTTTTTTTAAGGTCCGTCACCATTGACTTACATTGTGCTTCATGACGGATCCGTTTTTTCAGCAAAAATTCAGCAAAAACACCGATGTGAAAGGAACCCTTTACGGTACACGTGCCATAGCCAATTTTAAGACATGACTATTTCTTTTTAGAACCTTCGCGTCCATCAGCAAATAGATAGAATAAATGATCTGGTCTATTCTTCTTAGGCTACATGCACACGACCGTATGTGTTTTGCAGATCCGCAAAAAAAAAAAAAAGATAAAATCCGTATGCCATCCATTTTTTTTTTTTGCGGATCCATTGGAACAATTCCTAAAACGGACAAGAATAGGACATGTTCTATTTTTTTTTGCGGGGCTACGGAACGGATATACTGATTGAAATGAATGGGTCCACATCCTATCCGCAAAAAAAAAAAATGGAACGGACACGGAAACAAACAACATTCATGTGCATGTAGCCTTAAACTGTCTTTTTTCTTAACTTTATTTTTTTGTGTCTAAATTTAATATGCAAGGCTGCCCCCTAGTGGAGACTTCATAAAGCTCTTCGCCCAGATCACGGGAGGATTGCGGTGGGATATCTCGTGGCTTGCAGCTACCTGTTCCATCATATGAGAACTGCTCTTTCCTTCATAAACAGAAGTTGACAAACAAAACCTGAATTGGGGTTTTCAGCGAGTCGTAAACTCTCGGTAAACATTTGTTTAGCTTCCCACCACAGAACAGCTGTAGACTGCTTAATAATAAAGCCGTCTTACCCTGTGGCTGGCTCCCTATGGAGCCTCAATGCCCCTTTAAGGGATACTTCCAATCGAATAGATGTAATGAGCTTGCTCCCGAGATCTCCATACTGAAGAAGACAAGGCATTTTATCCATGCAATTATCCATCTATTGGAACTATTTTTACTCTGCGCCTTTAGCTATTTATACAAACACAAGTGAAACAACTGCTGGTTCCAATTAGTAGTAAAATACCGCACTTTAGAAAGAACCTTGAGTGCTTAACATTCACCATTCATCTGATAAAATGTAATGAATTAAACATAAGAATCATGAGAAAATGTTGATATAAATCAGGAGGCAGCAAACAAAACTAGACTTTATTGAACTGCTTTTGAGAGATTTGACTTACGTGGTTTGAGTGCTACATGGCATAGAGTGTGTCAGAGGTGGAAGGCACAATGATCACCAGCTCATAGGTGTCCATGAATGCAGGTAGTCCATATGTTCTCCAGTAGGTCATGTTGCTGTCCCCAGTAATAATTAATCAAGACCAGTGGGGTAAGTAGAGCACAGTTCCCAACCAGCCTCATTAAGATCGGGACATTTAAAGGGTCACCTCCCATACATTGCTTGAACCTTAGATTAGTGACTACTAGAGATGAGAGAAGTTCTCTAAAATTCGATTGGGCTGCTTCGCCAAATTTCTTTTTAAAATTAGCTTTGTGACAAATTACTTCGTCATGAAGCGCAATTCTTTGTAAATAGCTGGTGCAATGACAGGGAACAGCGATTGCGCCGCCTCCGTCATTGAACCCCTGAGATGCCGCGCTCACCGCTGATTGCAGCATCTGAGATCCATGTTAAAGAATTTTACTGTTTGCAACAACAAAAAATAATAATCACACGAACCTCATCCTTTTGATTGTGAAGAGGCTGCCAGCCATCTTGCTTGAAGATCCAGTGTGAAATCTCACGCGTCATCACGTTGGCCGGTTTGGTCACCACACACAAGATTTCACGTGGGATCTCTAAGCAAGATGGCCACCGCGGCCTCTTTGCGCTCAAATGGATGAGGTAAGTATGATTTTATTTTTATCGCCATTTCAGGGAAAATCGTTTCGTTACCACGAAACACGAGGAAATTCGGCTTCGCGGCAAATCTAATTTTTCCATAAATTTGGAGCAAAGGACACTTTGTTAACTTTGATTCGCTCAACACTAGTGACTAATAGTTTATACAGTTGTCTAGCCTATTGTTCCCTAATCTTCCATCCAGACTTACTCCAACCTCACCCTTCAGATTTTATATCGTACCTGGTATGAGGACATACTTATCTAGTTGCATGCTGCAATACCAGATGCAGCCAACAGACACGAAGGGGCAGAGCAGTGCTTATTTTTCCAATGGCATACAATGCCTGTAAAAATGTACAGATCATACTATTTTATAGGTAAGAAGGTTATTGAGACAATTCATGTGATGGGTATGAATGGGTATGACTTACATACAAGCATAAATACTCAAATTTCATCTGCATACCATAAACTTATCAAATGAAAACATTAGGTTGTGTTTACATGTTGTGGATAAATTGTGACAATGTCAGCAAAAATGAAGCTGTTTTGCTAAACTGCTGCATCTCTTCAACACATCAACAACACAATCTAAAAGGCAATACCTATGGGCACAAGCGTTGACACCTTCCTCTAAACCAGAGGAACAGCATTTGATAGTGTAAAATTGGTCAATCTCATATGGCCCCATCAGGACCTCAGGCATAGAGATGAGTGAATTTCTCAAAAATTTGATTCGGGTGGTTTGCCGAATTTTCAGAAAAGATTTGATTTGATCCGAATATATTCGTGGGACCATACAGGCCTTACAGCTGCTACATAGAAAGTATCCATTTTGCGTTTAATTTTTCATTCCTTCTGACAGATCATAAGAAGGGTCAAATAAATGATGATGTCAACAAGGCCAGTCACAGAGTGGGGAGGGTGGGAACAGCATGAGAAGTCCACAGAGTGGCCCAATGACACAGTGGTGAGGTGGCAGCAGCATGAGGAAACCACAGAGTGGCCCAGTGACATAGTGGTGAGGTGGCAGCAGCATGAGGAGACCACAGAGTGGTGAAGTGGCAGCAGCATGAGGAGACCACAGAGTGGCACAATGACAGAGTGTGGAGGTGTCAACAGCAGCATGAGGAGGCCACAGCGTGGCACAATGACAGAGTTCTAAAGCCTATTTTTGTGGTGTATTAGTGGGGGGAAAAAGGCTTGTTAGCCGTTGTGCGGTGAAGTGACAAAATTACAGCCTTTTTTGGGTGTATTAATTTCCTTTTTATTTATTTATTTGATCTAACAATATGTCAGGCAGAGAAGTGACAGGACCTGCACAGGGGAGGCTGCCTCACGCGCAAGCTGCAACCCTCTTCTCCCGATGATGAAGCCCTTTTGTCACCCTGCTCCCAATTGCTATCGGCTACATCACCATCAAGTACTGTCTGCAAGTCAATGATGTCCTCCTCAATGGTCTCTGAGCCAGGAGCCTGACCGCTCGCAACACCAGCTCCCACGCCACTTTCCTTATCACTACATCAATACTGGAGGAAGCGGAAGATGTCTCCTCCAGATCTTGGCTGGGCAGTAGCTGCTGACTTTCCTCTAGTAGCTCGTCCTTGCTGCATAGTGAAGCTGAGCCCACAGCATATAATACTTGTCTGGCTGAGGGAAAAGAAAAGTACAGAGGCAGGTTGAGGACAGGTGAGGTCACAGGGCCTGCTCCCAGGCCATGCCAACTAAGGGTTGTGTCTGACAAACCCACCGACTCTTGGCTGGATTGCTGGTCAAGACACGACCGCTAGATGATACCGGGAGCTCAGGCCTCTCGAAGTGACCCCTGCTGCCACGCCCCCTACTCTGCTGTGAACTGTGCCAGAAACATTTAGGACTCTGCCCCTTCCCTGTGTAGGTCCTGTCACTTCTCTGCCTGACATATTGTTAGATCAAATAAATAATTAGGAAATTAATACACCCAAAAAAAGGCTGTAATTTTGTCACTTCACAGCACAACGGCTAGCAAGCCCCTTTTTTCCACTAATACACCACAAAAAAGGCTTTAGAACATATAACTGCACCGCTGAACGGCTAATAAGACCCTGTTAATGGCTGTATCACACAGCACTTGCACCCCAATAACAAGCAAAGTGTGCTGGAATTACAGAGGTATCATCTATCGAAAACCTGAAAGCAGCAGTATAATAGCAATGTGGATCCCCAGTCAATGCAGCAAGGTATAATAGAATTGCTCTTAATTACCCAGGCTGTACACTCCCCTATTGGACCCTGTTCTCCTTTTAGGCCCCATTCACACGTCCGCAATTTTGTTCTGCATTTTGCGGAACGGAATTGTGGACCCATTCATTTCTATGGACACTTCCGGGTCCGCAATTCCGTTCCCGAAAAAAATGGAACATGTCCTATTCTTGTCCGCAATTGCGGGCAAGAATAGGCATATTCTATTAGTGCCGGCGACGTGCAGTGTCCGGGGATCAGCAAAACACTTTACAAACGTGTAAATGGAGCCTTACAGTGTGGAATAATTCCTCCCTATCCTTTCCCTACACTTCTAATGCTCTTTCCCTGAACTTCTACTCAGCCCAAAAAAAGTTTTCAAGTCTTTCCTAGCACTGTCCGTAGCGCTTGCTGACCTCTCTCCCTACACTAAGTACACTGGAAAATGGCTGAATCCAAGATGGCTGAGGCTATTTATAGAGTTGTTTGCTCCATGTCCTAACGCATCCAGCAGCCATGTGATTTGTTACCACGAAGCGTAAGGAAATTCAGATTCGGTGTGAATCTAATTTTTCCTGAAATCCGGATCGAATTCTACTTCATCAACTTCGATTCGCTCATCTCTACTCAGGAGCAACCTAAAATTTACCATTGACACCTTCAACACCCTAGACCACCGTAGAATGTCATATGAAATTCTTCTCTGTCTTAGACCAAAAGGTGACTTGTGACAAAATGGCAGCAAAAATTAAGCTGTTTTGCTAAACTGCTGTATCTTTGCAACTTGTATTAACACAATCTGAACACCAATATACAAACGGACACGAGCAAGGACAAGAGCCACCTTTCTTGAGCCAAAGGAGGACAGACACATTCAGGGACAGCCTGTGTTTTTTCTCATATGGCCCGATCAGAATCCCAAGAGCCACCAATATTTACAATTCCATTGACCTCTTCACTACCCTAGATCATCAGAGAATGTGAAATTAACCCCTTCTTTGGCTTAGACCACACAGGAAATGACATTTAAACCTTTCACTGCTGTAAACCATCATGAATTTTGAAATTAGAAGAAAATCTAGTTTAATAATTGTTGTAGGATACTGTGGTTTTATTTTCACCTCAGTATCCTCAGTACACCAGTATTTTGGACTGTTGACCAGGCATCTCCAACAATGGCCCAACCCTGCTTTACATGTTAATCAAATATATATAATTCTATGCTCATCTTTAAATATAATCATATGCTTAGTTTAACTGGGATGATTTTCAGGAAGACTATTGGGCATGAATATTAGTACAAACGCTCGTTCCCACTAATCTGCCCATGTAAAGGTGCCGTAGATCACGAAAAGAACAAGCAAAATGCTCATTCATCGGGTGAAATGATCTTCCAGCAGACACCTCAAACAATGCAGCTGTATGAGAATGAGTGAAGGCAGTAGACACTGCTTGTCTCCATACAGTGGAGGTGATTGCTGCATATAAATGCAGCCCTTCACCTACATTGACGAGCAGGCAATTATCGGGAAGGAGTAATCCCTTCCCGATAATTGCCTGCTCAGGTAAGCCATCTTAATCTAGCTTTAGTACCAGGAGGTCAACGCCTAAATAATCACATTAAAGAAACCAAATCTAGAGAGACAGCATTTAAATGTAAGTGACTTGTTCCTACATCTCAATCTAATCCATATTTGATGGTATTTCCCTTGTTCATCGATTGAGCACTATTACTTGAGGACGGCATTATTTTGGCACCATATGGTAGACCAAATAGAATCCTGTCCGTTACCATGAAGTTTACAGTACAGATACTGTATGTTTTTTCAATCTTTTTGCCTGTTTTTTGTAAACTAAACACATCTAAGCAGACACTTCCAGTCGAGTTGTAGAATAATTGGAAGTGAAATATGAAGTCAGTGGTGCATTTCTCCGTAAGAGACCCTGTGAGAGTTACACAGCCAGCAGCGTGCAATCTAGAAACTACTAAACTATGCATTGCTCAGCAATGTTCTGCTGCCCCCTCCTAATATCTTTAGTTACATTAGTTGCATGCTCATCCAAAGGATTTAATTAATAGCTGGAACAAATCAAAGAATACAAAGTGGATGTAATGTCTATCGAAAACTCTGGTCATTTATTAGTAGTGTATTCCTTTTTACAACATGCTAAAGAAAATTAATTTTGAGATTTGTGATGCATTTTAACTTACATTAAGTAAATGTACAGCCATCGTGCTGCAAACTGTTTGGTTGCCCATGGGATAATTGCCACGGCATTGCAACAATGACTTCCATATTTCCATCTAGATAACAAGTTCACGGTCATCCTTGCAACTATTGCAAAAAAAATTTTTGATCTGGTCCCAATTATTTGCCACGGTTGGGAGGTCACCCACATCTACCGTTCTGGCATATTGCAGCTCACCTTCCCTTTAAGTGAATGGGAGCAGAGCTGCATGACATCAGCACAGCCACTACACAGTGGATGGAGCCTTCTGCTTCTGGCTCTGTCTACAGTATGGTTTCCGACACCCTAGGCTGTTGAAAAACAGCAAAATGAGTGGTGCCATGTGTTGGAACCCACCTGATCTGATATTGATGATCTATCTGAAGGAAAACTCCTTTAACATAACGGTATCTGCCTATGTGGCACAGGGGTCTATGGACCCTCTCAGGCACCAAGACCCATGTGTGACTGCTACCTCTGCACCAATCCTCTGGTTATAGAGATCTATATGGTATCATATCTTTCACTCTATGTTTCTGTGTGAAGGATTGTTGAGCACCATATGAGTTCTGTGTACCTCCATATAATTTCCATATGGTGTTCAGGTAGTGTATGAGACTTATTCATATGCATGACTGCAGTGCTTCAGTGTTTCATACTGTTGATCTACATTTATATGTTTATTGGAATATATCCTGTTCATTTCCACAGCTTTTGCACTGTAGCTGCACTGCGCTGTTAATGACTAGTGTTTAGCGCGAATATTCGAATATCGATTTTTTTTTAGTGAATATCGGCACTTCGCTAATTCGCGAATATTTCGAATATAGTGCTATAAATTCGATATTTCGAATATTCGTATATTTTTTTTCTTTATTTATTTTTTTTTTTCTTTCCCACTTCCCTAAAGTAGTTATTACCTGTCCTTAGGATTCCTGGCTTCCTAGCTGCTCCAGTCAGTGCCCGTTGCCGCTTCTGCCGACTTCCGTGCTCATGGAGCCCATGGGAACATCTCCATACTAGAATGCACTGTCGGATTTGAGAATTACGTTGAAATCGCAATTCAATTAATTCAAGTTATAATAATCGAATTGCGATTTTAACTTGGACCTGGTTTACTATGGTTGGCTTGGTAGAATTAGCGAATATGATGAATGTATTCGTCATATTCCTCAAAACGAAGATAACGAAGTATTCTCCATCTTCGTTTTAGCTACCTATTCGTCAACTTCACTAATTCTAGCAATCAAATAGGAAAGTTGACTATAGAGACAGCTAAGTTTAATTCGCTATGCGATAATATTACTTTGCTTTTTTTTTTTATAAATAGAATAATGATAATAATTATCAAGTATTATAATAGCGAATTAAACATCCTGGGTCACCAGCCTTTGGCCAGGGAGACAGATTTCTGAGAGAGGGAAGGCTAGCTCAGGCTTTTCTTAAGCATGAAACCTTCTTCTGCCAGGGAGGAGACTTCAGAAGCCAGCTCAGTGCATTGCCTGTATTGTTTTGGACTTGTGTTTCTCCAGTAAAGAAGCACATTGGTTTACTGAAGACTCTAACTCTCAGGATTTATCTCCCAATGGGGTGCACCGCAACCTATCAACCCTTTTAAAGAGCAGCAACACATGCTGACACCTCAATGTAGTCTAGGGGATCCAGCGTAGTGTTGTAGCCACCCTAAACCCAACCACTGTATACAGATGTCATGCCGCTCCACTTGAGTATTATGCCGTGGATCACTATGCTATTTACAGTGTGTTGTTGAGTTTTTGTGAGCATATCAGAATAGTGTTTCTAGTGCATTGTGGCATGATAGACACAGAGCAGAGTATTATCCATACAAACGTCACTTGCCACATCGACAGGTATGGAGACCTTCTTGAGTGTAGCACTCAGAGCATGTAATAAAGTGGTGTGCTTGAGCCCTTGCCCTTCTGTATTCACTTGATATAGGCCAGACCTGCTCGTGGGTATGTAGAGCACATTTTTGCTTTACAGAATCCTAATAGTCTTATTAATTGAGACAAATTTACTCTGCACTTCATTAAGTCAGCGTAAAGTTACATTTTAAAATGAAAGTGACTTTATCTAATATTATAAAACAGCCCAGAGCCCAGAATGAAATTCAGTAAACGAAATACTTAGAAAATATCTCTAAAATATCATTAATTTGTAGCGCTTTGTAAAATGAAGCATAATTGAATTTCTCCGTTAAATGACAGAGCGATAAGGATTTGTAAATTCACACAAGTACCCAAATAGCTAAAAGGACCGCCTGGCATTATCTCACTGCCATATTAAAATGTATGCAAGCAGTGACATTAGTTTATGAACCAGAAATTATTATTCTGAAGTTGTACGGGAGCAGTCGCATTCAAACAAATCTGCAGATTAGCGGTGGCAGAACACAGCACAATAGCCAGATTTGAGACTATTGAGACTGAGAAGGGAGGGCTGCGGATGTAAAATTAAAAAACCCAGTATAGCTGGGGACATATAAACATCAAGTACACACAAATATGCACAATTATGACTGGGAAATTATAACCTGAAATACAGGCGTAGCATGCCAATATCTAAATTTAGCCAGAAGTGAATATATGAAGACACAGAATCAAACGAACAACATATTAGGTTCCCAAAAATGGTGTAAATGTGCAGTAAACGTCAAAAAATTTAACTCCTGTATGACCAAATCGTGGGCAAGTCAATACTATCCCACAGAACAGTGATTGCCGCATAACAGAAAGCATCTTTGTGCTATACAGATTCGTTTTATTCTTAAATGGTTTTTCAGAGATTTTGATATTGATGACTTTCCGTCGAGGTACCAGACCCCCGCCATTCTTATATGGATCACCTATCCTGTGAATAGGTCATCAATATCAAAATCTCAGAAAATCCCTTCAAAATGATTGCACCATAGTGACAACCTATTTAGCTATGGTGTGCCTGAGGGGTGGCATTCTGTAATGCAGCATTTTGCCATACCCAGTTTCCATACCCACAATTATATAACATATATAAAAATGCCATACAATCTAAAATCACCATGTTGTAGAGCAGGAGAAGATGAGCAAATTGATTATATATGTATATATATATATATATATATATATATATATATATATTTATATATATACAGTCAGGTACATAAATATTGGCACATTGACACAATTCTAACATTTTTGGCTCTATACACCACCACAATGGATTTGAAATGAAAGAAACAAGATGTGCTTTAACTGCAGACTGTCAGCTTTAATTTGAGGGCATTTAAATCCAAATCAGGCGAACGGTGTAGGAATTACAAAAGTTTGCATATGTGCCTTCCACTTGTCAAGGGACCAAAAGTAATGGGACATAATAATAATCATAAATCAAACTTTCACTTTTTAATACTTGGTTGCAAATCCTTTGCAGTCAATTACAGCCTGAAGTCTGGAACGCATAGACATCACCAGACGCTGGGTTTCATCCCTGGTGATGCTCTGCCAGGCCTCTACTGCAACTATCTTCAGTTCCTGCTTGTTCTTGGGGCATTTTCCCTTCAGTTTTGTCTTCAGCAAGTGAAATGCATGCTCAATCGGATTCAGGTCAGGTGATTGACTTGGCCATTGCATGACATAACACTTCTTTCCCTTAAAAACTCTTTGGTTGCTTTTGGAGTATGCTTTGGGTCATTGTCTATCTGCACTGTGAAGCGCTGTCCAATGAGTTCTGAAGCATTTGGCTGAATATGAGCAGATAATATTGCCCGAAACACTTCAGAATTCATCCTGCTGCTTTTGTCAGAACCAGTTCCATTGGCAGCCATACATGCCCATGCCATGACACTACCACCACCATGCTTCACTGATGAGATGGTATGCTTAGGATCATGAGCAGTTCCTATCCTTCTCCATGCTTTTCTCTTCCCATCACTCTGGTACAAGTTGATCTTGGTCTCATCTGTCCATAGGATGTTGTTCTAGAACTGTGAAGGCTTTTTTAGATGTCGTTTGGCAAACTCTAATCTGGCCTTTCTGTTTTTGAGGCTCACCAATGGTTTACATCTTGTGGTGAACCCTCTGTATTCACTCTGGTGAAGTCTTCTCTTGATTGATGACTTTGACACACATACACCTACTGTCACCACCAGTTCTGTCAGAAGGTCTGGCAGACATCCTTCTCTACCTCTTGCATAATGTTCTTTGTTTTGGTTACACTTTCTCATCTCTTTTCCTTCTCCTAGGTGTCACCTATTTAGACTAATCCTCTTCCTTTATATTCCCTCCCATACTGCCTCACTTTGCGGTTTATAAATGGTTGGAGTGACTTTTGCAGAGAGAATTGCTTCACGGCGTCTCTTTCAGTGGTTTCTACCAATACTGTACCATCTTTTCTCTCTGAATTTTCGGATGTGTTTTCCGAGAGTGGTGTCCAGGAGTTGCCCCCTCACCGGGAGTACGATTGCCCTATTAATCTCATCCCAGGCGCCAAGCTGCCAAAATCACGTTTATACAATCTCTCCCAACCTGAAAGAGTCGCTATGCGTACTTATAGCTCTGAGAGCCTCGAAGTCACCTGTTGCCGCTGGGTTTTTTTTGTGTTAAGAAAAAAGATGGTTCTTTAAGATCTTGTCTGGATTTCAGGGAGCTGAACCGTATCACAATTCGTGACCCATATCCTCTTCCTCTGATCCTGGACCTGTTTAACCAGATTGTTGGGGCTAAAGTTTTTTCTAAGTTGGATTTAAGAGGGGCATACAACCTACTCAGGGTCAGGAAAGGGGGCGAATGGAAGACGGCTTTCAATACCCCTGAGGGTCATTTCGAGAATTTAGTTATGCCTTTTGGTTTGATGAATGTGCCGGCCGTCTTCCAACATTTTTTTAACAGCATTTTTTTATCATTTAATGGGGAAATTTGTACTGGTGTATCTAGATGACCTACGTCAGGTCTTGCTCATTCTGTGGGAGAATAAATAGTACGCTAAACTGGAAAAATGTGTGTTTGCGGTTCCGGAGATTCAATTTCTTGGTTTTCTTCTCTCTTTCTTTTTTGGTTTTCGCATTGGACCCTGTGCTTGATTGGGAGCTCCCTGAGAATCAGAAGGCGCTGATGCGGTTTTTGGGTTTTGCCAATTATTACAGAAAGTTAATTTTGAATTATTCCTCTGTTGTTAAGCCACTGACTGATATGACTAAAAAGGGGGTTGATTTTTCCTCCTGGTCGGTAGATGCGCTTAAGGCCTTCTCTAGTATCAAAGAGAGTTTTGCTTCTGCTCCCATTTTGGTACAACCTGATGTCTCTCTACCTTTTATTGTTGAGGTGGATGCTTCTGAGGTGGGTGTGGGTGCGGTCTTATCTCAGGGTCCCTCTCCTGCCAAATGGCGACCGTGTGCCTTTTTCTCAAGGAAACTATCCTCTGCAGAGAGAAATTACTATGTGGGAGATAGGGAATTGTTGGCCATCAAATTAGCTTTTGAGGAATGGCGCCATTGGTTAGAGGGAGCCAGACACTCTATTACCGTGTTTACCGACCATAAGAATCTGGCCTACTTGAAATCAGCCAAGCGTCTGAACCCGAGACAGGCCAGATGGTCTTTGTTCTTTTCTAGGTTTAATTTTTTTGTCATGTTCCGCCCTGGGGTTAAAAATGTGAAGGCGGATGCCCTGTCACGTTGCTTTCCGGGAGGGGGGAACTTTGAAGACCCGGGTCCCATTTTGGCTGAAGGGGTGGTTGTCTCTGCTCTTAATCCTGATTTGGAGGCAGAGGTTCAGGCAGCCCAGGCAGAGACTCCTGATCTTTGTCCTCCTGGGAGGTTGTTTGTGCCTCTCGCTTTACGACACAAGGTTTTTAAGGAGCACCACGATACTGTCCTTGCTGGGCACCCGGGGAGTAGAGCCACAGTAGATCTCATTTCTCGGAGATCCTGGTGGCCGGCTCTTCGTAAGACGGTTGAGGGTTTTGTGGCAGCCTGCGAGACCTGCGCTCGCGCCAAGGTCCCTCATTCACGGCCATCGGGTTCTCTCCTCCCGTTACCCATTCCTTCCCGTCCTTGGACGCATCTGTCCATGGACTTCATTATGGACCTGCCTCATTCCTCGGGGAAGACTGTGATTCTGGTGGTGGTGGACCATTTTAGCAAAATGGCGCATTTCATTCCCTTTCCTGGGTTACCCAATGTTAAGACGTTGGCGCAAGCGTTTGTTGATCACATTGTTAAATTGCATGGCATTCCTTCAGACATCGTTTCTGATAGGGGCACGCAATTTGTTTCCAGATCCTGGAAGGCCTTCTGTTCTCACTTGGGGATTCGGTTGTCATTTTCTTCTGCTTTTCACTCGAATGGTCAGACCGAATGCGTCAATCAGAATCTGGAGACATATCTGCGCTGTTTTGGCAGAGAATCAGGAGGATTGGTATTCTTTTTTGTCCCTTGCTGAGTTTGCTTTAAATAACCGTCGCCAGGAGTCCTCTGGTAAGTCACCATTTTTTGGTGCATATGAGTTTCATCCACAGTTTAGGACATTCTCTGAAGAGGATTCTTCTGGTTTACCCATGAGGAGAGATTTTCCTCATCTTTGTCATTTATTTGGCAAAAGATTCAGGGTAATCTGAAGAGGATGAGTGAGAGATATAAGCGTGTGGCGGATAAGAGACGTGTGCCTGGTCCGCACCTGAATGTGGGTGATCTGGTGTGGTTGTCTACAAAGAATATCAAACTGAAGGTTCCCTCCTGGAAGTTGGGTCCTAAGTTTATTGGGCCTTACAAGATCTTATCCGTCATCAATCCCGTTGCCTTCCGTCTTGATCTTCCTCAGACTTGGAAGATCCATAATGTTTTTCACAGGTCCCTATTAAAACTTTATGTCCAACCCACTGTACCCTCCTCTTTTTTTTTTTATGGTAATCTTGATATCCAGGTCTCTAGGATTGTGGATTCTCGCATTATCCGCGGTTCTCTCCAGTACCTTGTTCATTGGGAGGGGTATGGTCCTGAGGAGAGGATGTGTGTCCCAGTGGTGGACATTAAGGTCACTAGTCTCATCAGGGCTTTCCATAGGTCTCATCCTGAGAAGGTGGGTTTTGAGTGTGTGGAGTCCACCCATAGAGGGAGGGGTACTGTCACCGCCAGTTCTGTCAGTTCTTTGTTTTGGTTTCACTTTCTCATCTCTTTTCCTTCTCCCAGGTGTCACTTATTTAGACTAATCCTCTTCCTTTATATTCCCTCCCATACTGCCTCACTTTGCTGTTTATATTACTTCCTGGATTTAGTGTTGCTGGAGGCTGCTGCTGCTGTTTGTTCCGATAAGTCCTTTCATGTATTGTGTTTCCTTGCTGGCTTGATTCTAGGTGACCCTGACTCCCTCCGTATTAAGTGCAGGGAGCCGGTGGTCGTGTCCCCTCACTATTATAGGATTTTCAGGTGTCACACAGTCTTAGGTACGTGGGCATACAATCGTCTACCTTTGATACCCTTGTATGTGCTTAGCAGTCAGGGAGAGCTCTAGGGGTTTTATAGGGGTCACCTATATGCTCCTTAGTTTGGGATCAAGCCAGTCGGACGTTTATTCTTAACTTCCAGCTATCTGCAACTTCATCCGTGACACCTACCTCCTGGAGAGTGTTCTTGATCTGGCCAACTGTTGTGAAGGGTGTTTTCTTCACCAGGGAAAGAATTCTTCGGTCATCCACCACAGTTGTTTTCCGTGTTCTTCCGGGTCTTTTGATGTTGCTGAGCTCACCAGTGCGTTCCTTCTTTTCAAGAATGTTCCAAACAGTTGTTTTGGCCATGCCTAATGTTTTTGCTATCTCTGTGATGGGTTTGTTTTGTTTTTTCAGCCTAATTATGGCTTGCTTCACTGATAGTGACAGCTCTTTGGATCTCATCTTGAGAGTTGACAGAAACAGATTCCAAATGCAAATAGCACACTTGAAATGAACTCTGGACCTTTTATCTGCTTATTGTAATTGGGATAATGAGGGAAAAACACACATCAGGCCATGGAACAGCTGAGAAGCCAATTGTCCCATTACTTTTGGTCCCTTAACAAGTCGGAGGCACATATGCAATCTGTTGTAATTCCTACACCGTTCACCTGATTTGGATGTAAATACCCTCAAACTAAAGCTGACAGTCTGCAGTTAAAGCACATCTTGTTTGTTTCATTTCAAATCCATTGTGGTGGTGTATAGAGCCCAAAATCTTAGAATTGTGTGGATGTCCCAATATTTATGAACCTCACTGTATATATATATATATATATATATATATATTTATTATATACAGTTTTTTGGGAAATGATTTAGTAAAAAAACATGTAATTTATACATTTATAGCTCTGCTTTTTCCACATCCTGTAAAGAGCTATCGGTACAGGAGGGAGGTGTTATCAGTGATTAATAGCATTGTGTGTATAAGTGTACATAGAGAAGTAGCTGTCAATCACTGATAACCCCTCCTCCCTGTACCGATATTCACAGAAAGTGAAAAAAGCTGATATAAATGTATAAATTACAAGTTTTACTGAATCATTTCCCACAAAACTATATATCAATCTGCACAGCTCCTCCTGCTCTATAACATGCTACATTCAGAACATATTGCATTTTGTGGAGACAGGTCCTCTTTAAAGAGGACCTGTCGTTAAATAATGCAGTGCAATTAGAACACATCTTGTTATAGAGCAGGAGAAGCTGAGCGGATTGATATATATTTTTGTGGGAAAAGATTCAATAAAACCTGCAATTTATATATTTATATCTCAGCTTTTTTTCACTTCCTGTGAATACTTATTGGAACAGGGAGGAGGGGTTATCAGTGATTCATAGCACTGTGTGTATAAAGGTGGATTTAGATGGGCTGACGATTGTTGGGAAAGAAGCGTTCCTTCCCGACAGTCGGCTGCTTGTTCATTGAAGTAGACCGCGTATTTACATACAGAATCATGGCTTCTGAACAGCATATCGCTCAGAAGCAGTGGTGCCTGCATGAACGATAGATCATTACTGATAATCTAAATGCATCTTAAGTGTGATGGAGATAACTGTTAGCGACTAGTGATGGACAAACATCGGCCGGGACGTTTCATTAATGCGAACGTGCGTTCGAGAACCGCGCGTGGCAGGTCACATTCACTTTAATGGCAGACGAACCTGAAAAACCTTCAGGTCATATTTGCAGCCACCAAATACTTACTATAAGTGCACAAATATTCCCACAACATGGACAGGGACATACCAGAGGGGGATCAATGGTAAAAATTCCCACCAAAAATATGCATTTTAATCAGGGGCCATTTTTATGCATCTTAAAGGGAAACTCTTTTCACCTGACAGAAAAGAACAAGTAATTATGTGGCTGGAAGTGTATTAGGCGGTCAGTGGATAACAATTTTACTGTAGGCCAGTGGAGTACAGGCCTCAAACATTAGGCATTCACCGGACAGAAAAGAACAAGTGATTATGTGGCTGAAGATATATTAGGCGGTCAGTGGATAACAATTTTCCTAGAGGCCAGTGGAGTACAGGCCCCAAAAATTAGGCATTCACCGGACAGAAAAGAACAAGTGATTATGTGGCTGAAGATATATTAGGCGGTCAGTGGATAACAATTTTCCTAGAGGCCAGTGGAGTACAGGCCTCAAACATTAGGCATTCACCGGACAGAAAAGAATAAGTAATTATGTGGCTGAAGATATATTAGGCGGTCAGTGGATAACAATTTTCCTAGAGGCCAGTGGAGTACAGGCCCCAAAAATTAGGCATTCACCGGACAGAAAAGAATAAGTGATTATGTGGCTGGAGGTATATTAGGTGGTCAGTGGCAGTGGTGTACCTACCAAATAGGCAGACTACGCAGCTGCTATGGGGCCCGTGAGGAAGGGGGTGCCGCAGTGAAGGAGTGTCCCCGCCCCCGTCTATCTTACTAACTGTCTCCCGTCTGCTAGCCCTGCCTCCTAGCTCCGCCTCCCACCTGCTAGCTCCACCTCCCATCTGTTAGCTCCATCACGCCTGATTCCTCTGGATTGCCACAACCCCACCAGTAATGAAGTAAGTGGCCACTTGTAGGTGAGGACAGTGCAGAGGTGTATGTGTGTGGAGGGGGGGTCACTCAGCTTTCCCAGGCTATTCCTCTGCACATATGCCATTCAGAACAGGAGGAAAGCTGGTTGTCACTACATTATGTAATGTGACTCAGCTTTCCTATGTCCTGCATGGCACAAGTGCAAAGGAATGAGAAGATATGAGGGTAGGTGAGAGTTGTGTTACTCAGCTTTCTCAGACTATTCTCATGTCTCTCCACGTGTGCCATGCAGGACAGCAGAAAAGCTGGGTGCTATTACATCATGTAATGTCACTCAGATTTCCTGCTATCCTGCAAGGCATAAATGCAGATAATAAGAACATGGAAAGGCAGGGGGGAGGGGTTCACTCAGCTTTCCCAGAGACTCATGTCTCTGCACATGTGTCATGCAGGATAGCAAATAATGTTAGTGTCTCCCAGCTGTCCTGCATGACACAGAGGATGAAGGAGAGGGGCACTCACTTCATCAAACTTTTCTCATGTGCATGTGCCATGCTGGACAGCATGAAAGTTGGGTGGTATTACATCATGTAATGCCCCAGATACCAGATCCCATTCACTTTAAAGGGTCTGTTGGGTTCCAGCGTGAGTACTGCCATTTTGTAGAACAAAATACTGCTGCACAAGGTGGGGCAGGGGAAAAGTTAGGGAGGGTAGTGAGAGGAGCCAGGGCGCATAGTGGGAGGGACAAGGAACGGGCATGGGGGCCTGATTTAAATTCTTGCTATCGGGCCCAATAATTTCTGTGTACGCCCCTGGTAAGTTGATAACAACTTTACTGCAGGCCAGTGGAGTACAGGCCCCAAAAATTAGGCATTCACCTGACAGAAAAGAACTTGTGATGATGTGGTTGGAGGTCCAATAGACAGTCAGTGGATAACAATTTTACTGTAGGCCAGTACAGGTCTCAAAAGTTAGGCATTCACCTGACAGAAAACAACTTGTGATTATGTGTCTGGAGGTATATTAGGTGGTCACTGGAGTAGAGGCCCCAAAAATTTGGCATTCACCTGACAGAAAAGGCCTTTTATGTCGCTGTATATACATAAGACAAGGACTATTCTTTGTTCTGTGTGGTGGCGGATATCTATGGGCTGGCATGAAGAAATTCAATTACACGTGGGTGTTGAATTCCTCCCAGATCCATGCCTCATTCATTTTTAGAAAGGTGGGGTAGTCCACACTGTCGTGAGCTAGGCGAGTGCGCTTATCGGTCACTATCCCCCCTGCTGCGCTGGACGTCCTTTCGGACAGGACACTGAACGAGGGGCAAGCCAAGAGTTCCGTGGCAAATTGTGCCAGCTCTGGCCACAGGTCAAGCCTGCACACCCAGTAGTCCAGGGGTTCATTGCTTCTCAGAGCGTCCACATCGGCCGTTAACCCTATGTAGTCGGAAGCCTGACGGTCTAGGCGTTCTCTGAGGTTGGATCCGGAGCACAGCTGGCGATGGGTTGGCTGCAAGAATGATCTCATATCCGAAGTGACCAACACATCTTCAAACCGCCCTCTTCTTGCATGCGTTGTTGGATTGGTACTCGCAACTGTTTCTCTGTGAGTGGAAATTCCTCTGCCAGCGCCCACAACAGCAGAATGCAGCATCTCTCGCAGCAAGGCATGGAAATGCTGCATTCTGACAGCCCTGGTAACATGTCTGCCATTTTGTGTTTGTATCGGGGTAAGTAAGTTGCCACCCAGAACTGGTCCTTGCCCTTTATGCTTTTTATATGGGGGTCCCTCTTCAAACACTGGAGCATGAAGGCCCCCATTTGCACTAAATTGGAAGCGATGAAGCGCCCTAGCTCCTGCTCATCGCCCAGGAGAATGTTGTCCTCGGTCTCATCCCCCCAGCCACAGACAACACCAGGGATCCCAGAAAAGTTTAAAGTCTCCCTTAAAGACTGCTCTTCTTGCTCCTCCCCCCAGCCACCATCCTCCTCTGACTCCTTTTCAGACTCCTGCTGACTTGTCTCAGATGGAGTAGCATTCTTGGGAATTCATTCACTATTGCGACTTCCTCATCTTCCAGCTACTGCTCCTTTGACATCTTGATCAATGATACGATGCAATGCACATTCCAGAAAGAAGGCATAGGGTACGAGGTCACTGATGGTGCCCTGGTTGCGACTGACCAGTTTGGTGATCTCAATAAATGGCCGCAGAAGTCTGCATGCGTCGCGCAGGAGCAGCCACTGGCACGGTGAAAAGAAACCAAGCTCCCCAGAACCTGTCCTACTGCAGAGTTCGTACAGGTAGTCTTTAACGGCACGTTGCTGCTGGAGCAGCCTATCAAGCATATACAAGGTGGAGTTCCAGTGTGTCGGGCTATCACAAATCAGACATCTGACGGGCAGGTGGTGTCGCCGCTGAATGTCAGCAAGGTGAGCCATGGCCGTGTAAGATCTTCTAAAATGGCCAGAGATTTTCCTGGCCTGCTGCAAGACGTCCTGGACCTCGCGTATTTGGCAACGAAACGCTGCATGACTAAGTTCAGGACATGTGCCATGCATGGCACGTGTGCCATTTTGCCCTGTTTCAGCGCGCTCAGCAGATTGGAACCGTTGTCGCACACCACTTTACCAACTGTCAAATTCAGCGGGGTTAGCCACTGATCAGCATGTGACCGCAGAGTTGAAAGCAGTGCAGTACCAGTGTGGCTCTTGGCTTCCAGGCACAACAGCCACAGCACAGCATGGCAACGTCTCACCTGGCACATCGAATGGGCTCTGGGGAGCTTGGAGGGTGCAGCGGAAGAGGCGGTAGCAATGGAAAAGGAGGAGTCAGCCGAGGAGGAGATAGAGGCAGGTATATCGCACCTCTCAATCAGTATTTTGTGGAGGCACGTATATCCCACCCCTCAATCAGTATTTTGTGGAAACAGGTATATAGAACACCTGAATCAAAATTTGGTGGAAGCAGGTATATCTCACACCTCAATCAGTATTTTGTGGAAGCAGGTATATAGAACCCCTTAATCAGTGTTTTGTAGAAGCAGGTATATCGCACCACTCAATCAGTATTTTGTGGAAACAGGTATTTCAAACCCCTTATTCAGTATTTTGTGGAAGCAGGTTTATCGCACCCCTCAAACCGTATTTTGTGGAAGCAGGTATATCGCACCCCTCAATCTGTATTTTGTGGAAGCAGGTATATCAAATCCCTTATTCAGTATTTTGTGGATGCAGGTATATCAAATTCCTTAATCAGTATTTTGTGGAAGCAGGTATATCGCACTCCTCAATCAGTATTTTGTGGAAAAAGGTACATAGAACACCTGAATCAATATTTGGTGAAAGCAGGTATATCGCACCCCTCAATCTGTATTTTGTGGAAGCAGGTATATCAAACCACTTAATCAGTATTTTGCGTAAGCAGGTATATCGCACCCTTCAATCAGTATTTTGTGAAAGCAGGTATATAGAACCCCTTAATCAGTATTTTGTAGAAGCAGGTATATCGCACCTGTCAATCAGTATTTTGTGGAAGCCGGTATATCGTAGGCCTCAATGAATATTTAGTGGAAGCAGACATATCGCACCCCTCAATCAGTATTTTGTGGAAGCAGGTATATAGAACCCCATAATCAGTATTTTGTAGAAGCAGGCATATCCCACCCCTCAATCAGTATTTTGCGGAAACAGGTATATAGAACACCTAAATCAATATTTGGTGGATGCAAGTATTTCGCACCACTCAATCAGTATTTTGTGGAAGCAGGTATATCACACCCCTTAATCAGTATTTTGTGGAAGCAGGTATATCACACCCCTTAATCCGTATTTTATAGAAGCAGGTATATCGCACCCATCAATCTGTATTTTGTGGAAGCAGGTATATCACACCCCTTAATCAGTGTTTTGTAGAAGCAGGTACATCGCACCCCCCAATCAGTATTTTGGGGAAGCAGGTATATCGCACCCCTCAATCAGTATTTTGTGGAAGCAGATATATAGAACCTCTTAATCAGTATTTTGTAGAAGCAGGAATATTGCACCCCTCAATCAGTAACTTGTGGAAGCCGGTATATCACAGGCCTCAATCAATATTTGGTGGAAGCAGGTATATCACACCCCTCAATCAGTATTTTGTGAAAGCAGTTATATAGAACCCCATAATCAGTATTTTGTACAAGCAGGTATATCGCACCCCTCAATCAGTATTTTGTGGAAACAGGTATATAGGACACCTAAATCAAAATTTGTTGGAAGCAGGTATATCACACCCCTCAATCTGTATTTTGTAGAAGCAGGTATATCAAACCCCATAATCAGTATTTTGTACAAGCAGGTATATCGCACCCCTCAATCAGTATTTTGTGGAAACAGGTATATAGGACACCTAAATCAAAATTTGTTGGAAGCAGGTATATCACACCCCTCAATCTGTATTTTGTAGAAGCAGGTATATCAAACCCCATAATCAGTATTTTGTGGAAGCAGGTATATCGCACCCCTCAATCAGTATTTTGTGGAAACAGGTATATAGAACACCTGAATCAAAATTTGGTGGAAGCAGGTATATCGCACCCCTCAATCTGTATTTTGTAGAAGCAGGTATATAGAACCCCTTAATCCAGTGGTTCGCAACCTAGGGGTCGCGACTAGGGATGAGCGAACTCGAACTGTATAGTTCGGGTTCGTACCGAATTTTGGGGTGTCCGTGACACGGACCCGAACCCGGACATTTTCGTAAAAGTCCGGGTTCGGTGTTCGTCGCTTTCTTGGCGCTTTTGTGACGCTTTCTTGGCGCTTTTTGAAAGGCTGCAAAGCAGCCAATCAACAAGCGTCATACTACTTGCCCCAAGAGGCCGTCACAGCCATGCCTACTATTGGCATGGCTGTGATTGGCCAGAGCACCATGCGACCCAGCCTCTATTTAAGCTGGAGTCACATAGCGCCGCCCGTCACTTTGCTCTGATTAGCGTAGGGAGAGGTTGCGGCTGCGACAGTAGGGCGAGATTAGGCAGATTAACTCCTCCAAAGGACTTGATTATTGATCGATCTGCAGCTGTGGGTCATTGAGCTGCTGATACTCAATTGCTCACTGTTTTTAGGCTGCCCAGACCGTTTGTCAGTCACTTTTTTCTGGGGTGATCGGCGGCCATTTTGTGTCTTGTGGTGCGCCAGCACAAGCTGCGACCAAGTGCATTTAACCCTCAATGGTGTGGTTGTTTTTTGGCTAAAGCCTACATCAGGGTGAAGCTGTCACACCAAGTGCATTTAACCAGCAATAGTCTGTTTATTTTTTGGCCATATACTACATCAGGGGCAAGCTGCGCCTGTCACCAAGTGCATTTAACCCTCAATGGTGTGGTTGTTTTTTGGCTAAAGCCTACATCAGGGTGAAGCTGTCACACCAAGTGCATTTAACCAGCAATAGTCTGTTTATTTTTTGGCCATATACTACATCAGGGGCAAGCTGCGCCCGTCACCAAGTGCATTTAACCCTCAGTAGTGTGGTTGGTCAAGCTGTCACACCAAGTGCATTTAACCAGCAATAGTCTGTTCATTTTTTGGCCATATACTACATCAGGGGCAAGCTGCGCCCGTCACCAAGTGCATTTAACCCTCAGTAGTGTGGTTGGTCAAGCTGTCACACCAAGTGCATTTAACCAGCAATAGTCTGTTCATTTTTTGGCCATATACTACATCAGGGGCAAGCTGCGCCCGTCACCAAGTGCATTTAACCCTCAGTAGTGTGGTTGGTCAAGCTGTCACACCAAGTGCATTTAACCAGCAATAGTGTGGTTATTTTTTGGCCATATCCCAGTCTAATTCTGTCAGTAAATCCATACCGGTCACCCAGCGCCTAAATACTAGGCCTCAAATTTATATCCCACTAAATCTGTCGTTACCGCTGTACTGTTGTGGCTGGGCAAGTTATTTAGTGTCCGTCAAAGCACATTTTTTGTTCTGGGTTGAAATACAATTCCCAATTTAGCAATTTCATAATTTAGTGGTTTCTGCTATATCAGAGCTATTTGAAATCTATCCCTAAAAGGGTATATAATATTCAAGGTGCACATAGGGTCATTCAGAATAACTTCACAAACACGCTACTGTGCATTTCCAAGTCTAATTCCAAGTCAGTAAATTCATACCGGTCACCCAGCGCCTAAATACTAGGCCTCAAATTTATATTCAGCTGAATTTGAATACAATACATTGGGCCAAATAATATTTTTGTTGTGGTGAACGATAACAATGAGGAAAACATCTAGTAAGGGACGCGGACGTGGACATGGTCGTGGTGGTGTTAGTGGACCCTCTGGTGCTGGGAGAGGACGTGGCCGTTCTGCCACATCCACACGTCCTAGTGTACCAACTACCTCAGGTCCCAGTAGCCGCCAGAATTTACAGCGATATATGGTGGGGCCCAATGCCGTTCTAAGGATGGTAAGGCCTGAGCAGGTACAGGCATTAGTCAATTGGGTGGCCGACAGTGGATCCAGCACGTTAACATTATCTCCCACCCAGTCTTCTGCAGAAAGCGCACAGATGGCGCCTGAAAACCAACCCCATCAGTCTGTCACATCACCCCCATGCATACCAGGGAAACTGTCTCAGCCTCAAGTTATGCAGCAGTCTCTTATGCTGTTTGAAGACTCCGCTGGCAGGGTTTCCCAAGGGCATCCACCTAGCCCTTCCCCAGCGGTGAAAGACATAGAATGCACTGACGCACAACCACTTATGTTTCCTGATGATGAGGACATGGGAATACCACCTCAGCATGTCTCTGATGATGACGAAACACAGGTGCCAACTGCTGCGTCTTTCTGCAGTGTGCAGACTGAACAGGAGGTCAGGGATCAAGACTGGGTGGAAGACGATGCAGGGGACAATGAGGTCCTAGACCCCACATGGAATGAAGGTCGTGCCACTGACTTTCACAGTTCGGAGGAAGAGGCAGTGGTGAGACCGAGCCAACAGCGTAGCAAAAGAGGGAGCAGTGGGCAAAAGCAGAACACCCGCCGCCAAGAGACTCCGCCTGCTACTGACCACCGCCATCTTGGACCGAGCACCCCAAAGGCAGCTTCAAGGAGTTCCCTGGCATGGCACTTCTTCAAACAATGTGCTGACGACAAGACCCGGGTGGTTTGCACGCTGTGCCATCAGAGCCTGAAGCGAGGCATTAACGTTCTGAACCTTAGCACAACCTGCATGACCAGGCACCTGCATGCAAAGCATGAACTGCAGTGGAGTAAACACCTTAAAAACAAGGAAGTCGCTCAGGCTCCCCCTGCTACCTCTTCTGCTGCTGCCGCCTCGGCCTCTTCTGCTGCTGCCGCCTCGGCCTCTTCTGCTGCTGCCGCCTCGGCCTCTTCCTCCGCCTCTGGAGGAATGTTGGCACCTGCTGCCCAGCAAACAGGGGATGTACCACCAACACCACCACCACCTCCGTCACCAAGCATCTCAACCATGTCACACGGCAGCGTTCAGCTCTCCATCTCACAAACATTTGAGAGAAAGCGTAAATTCCCACCTAGCCACCCTCGATCCCTGGCCCTGAATGCCAGCATTTCTAAACTACTGGCCTATGAAATGCTGTCATTTAGGGCTGGTGGACACAGACAGCTTCAAACAGCCGGCCGGCACTACTTCTCCAAGAGAGCCGTGCCTTCCCTGCACAACCAAGTATCCGATAAAATCAAGTGTGCACTGCGCAACGCCATCTGTGGCAAGGTCCACCTAACCACAGATACGTGGACCAGTAAGCACGGCAAGGGACGCTATATCTCCCTAACTGCACACTGGGTAAATGTAGTGGCAGCTGGGCCCCAGGCGGAGAGCTGTTTGGCGCACGTCCTTCCGCCGCCAAGGATCACAGGGCAACATTCTTTGCCTCCTGTTGCCACCTCCTCCTACTCGACTTCCTCCTCCTCTTCTTCCACCTGCTCATCTAGTCAGCCACACACCTTCACCACCAACTTCAGCACAGCCCGGGGTAAACGTCAGCAGGCCATTCTGAAACTCATATGTTTGGGGGACAGGCCCCACACCGCACAGGAGTTGTGGCGGGGTATAGAACAACAGACCGACGAGTGGTTGCTGCCGGTGAGCCTCAAGCCCGGCCTGGTGGTGTGTGATAATGGGCGAAATCTCGTTGCAGCTCTGGGACTAGCCAGTTTGACGCACATCCCTTGCTTGGCGCATGTGCTGAATTTGGTGGTGCAGAAGTTCATTCACAACTACCCCGACATGTCAAAGCTGCTGCATAAAGTGCGGGCCGTCTGTTCGCGCTTTCGGCGTTCACATCCTGCTGCTGCTCGCCTGTCTGCGCTACAGCGTAACTTCAGCCTTCCCGCTCACCGCCTCATATGCGACGTGCCCACCAGGTGGAACTCCACCTTGCACATTCTGGACAGACTGTGCGAGCAGCAGCAGGCCATAGTGGAGTTTCAGCTGCAGCACGCACGGGTCAGTCGCACTACGGAACAGCACCACTTCACCACCAATGACTGGGCCTCCATGCGAGACCTGTGTGCCCTGTTGCGCTGTTTCGAGTACTCCACCAACATGGCCAATGGACTGTTGCACTGGTGGCTGACGTGAAGCCTGATTGTCTGTTACGGGACCTCTCTCCTCTGCCTGGGTGCTGGGCCTAAATATCTGACAATGGACTGTTGCATTGGTGGCTGACGTGAAGCCTGATTCTCTGCTATGATATGAAGACTGATTCTCTGCTGACATGAAGCCAGATTGTCTGTTACGGGACCTCTCTCCTTTGCCTGGGTGCTGGGCCTAAATATCTGACAATGGACTGTTGCATTGGTGGCTGACGTGAAGCCTGATTCTCTGCTATGACATGCAGACTGATTCTCTGCTGACATGAAGCCAGATTGTCTGTTACGGGACCTCTCTCCTCTGCCTGGGTGCTGGGCCTAAATTTATGAAAATGGACTCTTACAGTGGTGGGTGACGTGAAGCCTGATTCTCTGCTATGATATGAAGACTGATTCTCTGCTGACATGAAGCCAGATTGTCTGTTACGGGACCTCTCTCCTCTGCCTGGGTGCTGGGCCTAAATATCTGACAATGGACTGTTGCATTGGTGGCTGACGTGAAGCCTGATTCTCTGCTATGACATGCAGACTGATTCTCTGCTGACATGAAGCCAGATTGTCTGTTACGGGACCTCTCTCCTCTGCCTGGGTGCTGGGCCTAAATTTATGAAAATGGACTCTTACAGTGGTGGGTGACGTGAAGCCTGATTCTCTGCTATGATATGAAGACTGATTCTCTGCTGACATGAAGCCAGATTGTCTGTTACGGGACCTCTCTCCTCTGCCTGGGTGCTGGGCCTAAATTTATGACAATGGACTGTTGCAGTGGTGGCTGACGTGAAGCCTGATTCTCTGCTATGACATGCAGACTGATTCTCTGCTGACATGAAGCCAGATTCTCTGTTACGGGACCTCTCTCCTCTGCCTGGGTGCTGGGCCTAAATATATGCCAATGGACTGTTGCACTGGTGGCTGACGTGAAGCCTGATTGTCTGTTACGGGACCTCTCTCCTCTGCCTGGGTTCTGGGCCTAAATATCTGACAATGGACTGTTGCATTGGTGGGTGACGTGAAGCCTGATTCTCTGCTATGATATGAAGACTGATTCTCTGCTGACATGAAGCCAGATTGTCTGTTACGGGACCTCTCTCCTCTGCCTGGGTGCTGGGCCTAAATTTATGACAATGGACTGTTGCAGTGGTGGCTGACGTGAAGCCTGATTCTCTGCTATGACATGAAGACAGATTCTCTGTTACGGGACCTCTCTCCTCTGCCTGGGTGCCGGGGCCTAAATATCTGAGAATGGACTGTTCCAGTGGTAGGTGACGTGAAGCCAGATTCTCTGCTATGGGACCTCTCTCCAATTGATTTTGGTTAATTTTTATTTATTTTATTTTTATTTGTATTAATTTCCCTATCCACATTTGTTTGCAGGGGATTTACCTACATGTTGCTGCCTTTTGCAGCCCTCTAGCCCTTTCCTGGGCTGTTTTACAGCCTTTTTAGTACCGAAAAGTTCGGGTCCCCATTGACTTCAATGGGGTTCGGGTTCGGGACGAAGTTTGGATCGGGTTCGGATCCCGAACCCGAACATTTCCGGGAAGTTCGGCCGAACTTCTCGAACCCGAACATCCAGGTGTTCGCTCAACTCTAGTCGCGACCCCTTTGGGAGTCGATCGGCCCTTTCCGGGGGGTCGCCTGAGGCTTCCTATTGTGGGTCGCCCGCACAACGGCAGCGGCCCCTTATCCTCGTGCACAGGAAGTGATGTCCTATCACTGCCTGTGCTTGAAGGAGCCTGACGTCTGGACGGGTAAGTCGGGCCGCCTGTCTGCTGAGGTCCGAGTTTTTTCGTTAATGACACCGCCACTGAGCACCACTGCCACCAATGATTTAATTGAGCCTGGCTGAGCCTGGCTAATTTTATTTTAAATATTTGGCTGAGCAAGGCTTAATTTATTTGGGGGGACATGAAGCACCGCTGATTTATTTATTTGGGGGACCCTGAGCACCATTGATTTATTTATTTGGGGGGGGGGGGCCTTAAGCACCACTGATTTATTTTTTTGGGGGACCCTGAGCACCATTGATTTATTTGGGGGAAACCTGATGCACCACTGATTTATTTATTTGGGGGTACCCTGAGCACCGCTGATTTATTTATTTGGGGGAGACCTGAAGCCCCGCTGATTTATTTATTTGGGGGACCCTGAGCACTTCTGATTTATTTATTTGGGGGGGACTTGAAGCACCACTGATTTATTTATTTGAGGGGTACCCTGAGCACCACTGATTTTTTTTTATTTATTTTTTTGGGGGGGGGGGTACTGTGAGCACCACTGAGTTATTTATTTGAGGGGTACTGTGCGCACCACTGATTTATTTTTTAGGGGGTATTTGTTGTTATTATTTATTTTAAAGTTATTTATTTGGTTTACAAATATTTTGTATTTATGCTAAAGTTCTGTGGTTATGAATGAATACATCCTGCATATCAGATATTTACATTACAATTCATAACAGTAGCAAAATTAGTTATGACGTAGCAAGGAAAAAAAATTAATGGTTGGGGGTCACCACAACATGAGGAACTGTATTAAGGGGTCACGGCTTTAGAAAGGTTGAGAACCACTGCCTTAATCAGTATTTTGTAGAAGAATGGTTTATTGCACCCCTTAATCGGTATTTTGTGGAAACAGGTATATAGATCCCCTGAATTAATATTTGGTGGAAGCAGGTATATGGCACTTCTCAATCAGTATTTTGTGGAAGCAGATATATTGCAACCCTCAATTAGTTTTTTGGGGGGCAACAGGTATATCACACCCGCTGCAAATAGTTGTTCCAATAACGCTTGTCCCTCTATATACCTGCGGTATCGCAGCAGAACCGCACACAACTACTGCACAATACAAATACACTATAATATACTTTCTATGTTACCTTCAGCTGAGCTAGCCCTCAGGCACTGCGCATGGTTTATCAGTGAATTTCCTGGTTACAGATTCCCTTTAATATATTGTTATATACCCTGCCTAAACATTCAATTTTAACTGTCTACAACTACCAACAGGTGGACATGATGAGATTACTGCATACTGTTTTAGTACTGCAGTCTGTGATTTATGCTACCGTCTTATATACATGATGCTACATCATCTATATGTAATCTTATCAATTTGCCTGTCAACTGAATGTGAAGTTGAGGTTACGTTGTGTTAAGGGGGTTGTTCCCCTATTCAATGTATTGTTTACTTTTCTGTGAAAATGGAAAAATAAAGCCTTTTAAAAAAAAAAAACAGTATGCAGTAAGCTCCAAAGTTTTCCCTAGTGGTGGCTGCAGACAAGCAATATTTTTAAGAGGTTTGGTGCAATGTAATATACAGTTGCAAGAAAAATTATGTGAACCCTTTGGAATGATATGGATTTCTGCACAAATTGGTCATAAAATGTGATCTGATCTTCATCTAAGTCACAACAATAGACAATCACAGTCTGCTTAAACTAATAACACACAAAGAATTAAATGTCACCATGTTTATATTGAACACACCATGTAAACATTCACATTGCAGGTGGAAAAAGTATGTGAACCCCTAGACTAATGACATCTCCAAGAGTTAATTGGAGTGAGGTGTCAGCCAACTGGAGTCCAATCAATAAGATGAGATTTGAGGTGTTGGTTACAGCTGTCCTGCCCTATAAAAAACTCACACCAGTTCTGGGTTTGCTTTTCACAAGAAGCATTGCCTGATGTGAATGATGCCTCGCACAAAAGAGCTCTCAGAAGACCTACGATTAAGAATTGTTGACTTGCATAAAGCTGAAAAGGGTTATAAAAGTATCTCCAAAAGCCTTGCTGTTCATTAGTCCACGGTAAGACAAATTGTCTGCTGCTACTCTCTCTAGGAGTGGCTGTCAAATAAAGATGACTGCAAGAGCACAGCGCAGACTGCTCAATGAGGTGAAGAAGAATCCTAGAGTGTCAGCTAAAGCCTTACAAAAGTCTCTGGCATATGCTAACATCCCTGTTAGCGAATCTACGATACGTAAAACACTAAACAAGAATAGATTTCATGGGAGGATACCACAGAGGAAGCCACTGCTGTCCAAAAGAAACATCGCTGCACGTTTGCACAAGAGCACCTGGATGTTCCACAGCAGTACTGGAAAAATATTCTGTGGACAGATGAAACCAAAGTTGAGTTGTTTGGAAGAAACACACAACACTATGTGTGGAGAAAAAGAGGCACAGCACACCAACATCAAAACCTCATCCCAACTGTGAAGTATGGTGGTGGGGGCATCATGGTTTGGGGCTGCTTTGCTGTGTCAGGGCCTGGACGGATTGCTATCATCGAAGGAAAAATGAATTCCCAAGTTTATTAAGGCCATCTGTCCACCAGCTCAACAGAAGCTCAACAGAAGATGGGTGTTGCAACAGGACAACGACCCAAAGCATAGAAGTAAATCAACAACAGAATGGCTGAAACAGAAGAAAATACGCCTTCTGGAGTGGCCCAGTCAGAGTCCTGACCTCAACCTCATTGAGATGCTGTGGCATGACCTCAAGAAAGCGATTCACACCAGACATCCCAAGAATATTGCTGAACTGAAACAGTTCTGTAAAGAGGAATGGTCAAGAATTACCCCTGACCGTTGTGCACGTCTGATCTGCAACTACAGGAAACGTTTGGTTGAAGTTATTGCTGCCAAAGGAGGTTCACCCAGTTATTAAATCCAAGGGTTCACATACTTTTTCCACCTGCACTGTGAATTTTTACATGGTGTGTTCAATAAAAACATGGTAACATTTAATTCTTTGTGTGTTATTAGTTTAAGCAGACTGTGATTGTCTATTGTTGTGAATAAGATGAAGATCGGATCACATTTTATGACCAATTTGTGCAGAAATCCATATCATTCCAAAGGGTTCACATACTTTTTCTTGTAACTGTAGTTGCAAAGTTACAACCACTATAAAGATCTAAAAAAAATCAGTGCAGAATGTTGGACCTAAAAGCTACATTGTGTTTAAAGCTTGTCTAAGCAAATACTAAACAGCCAGTTCAATTATTATAAGCTCATCTGGAGACAAAATGCGTAGACTGACTGCTTTACAGGCTCTTTCATAGGCTACCTAGGGCCAAAAAAGGACATTGATCCTGCCTCCTTGTGGTTTATGGACCCTTTCAAGAGTACAGATAAAAACCCACGTAGCATTAAAGATACTGAGGTTTATAAATAAGTGCAGGAAGCTCGTAATGCCGAGGAGCCTGTGCATTTAGCTGTTCCATGGAGCTAATTGAAGTAGATTGCTCAGACATTTGTTAATTTGCTCGGGTAGAACGGTGAGAAATATCTCATTGTCTCGCAATAACTTTGCTTATATCAGATTATAGCCATAACCCGGCTGTCTGAACGTGTTTGTTTAAGGCTAATGTAACAGCCATGGAGTCACTTTTATCTGGCTCTTAATGTCCTTAATGTTTTAATGGCAAATTTCAAGCTCGATCCGGTTTTGTTAGCAAAGATTTATCCTAACGTTATTATCTGTTTGCAGAATGAGCTCTACCAAAGAAGAATCCATAAAGACAACTTGCCGTCTCCTTCATGATAAAAATAACAAAAAATAGACTTCTCTGGGATTATTCGGAATTGAATTGTAAAAAGCTATTTAGAGAGCAGGGGATATTGTTTTTTTTTTTCTGTTGTGTGATATTGACGGGTGGATTAACATACGAATGACATGCTGATGGCTACCGCAAATGGGCTCTCAAGACCGGGTAATTGCCGCTATCATGTAAGGCTGAAAAGTACAATGAAGCCGCTGTGCAGTAATAATGTGTGGCATTCTGATATCCTGTAGGATCCATGGATAGTGTATTACAGTACATGATATGCAGCAAACCCATAGGGGCCAAGAAAAAAATTTATCGGTGGAAAATTACTTTATTTAGTTAAAGGGCTATTCCAGGATTTTCATCCAGATGGCCTATTCTTAGGATAGGTCATCAATATCTAATCAGCAGGAGTCCGACACCTTGTACCCCTGCCGATCAGCTGTTGACCAGTAGTTCTGGTGCTGGAAGTACACAGCTCCATCCATTGTGTAGTGGATAGAGCTGGACACCAATTACTTGAATGGGAGCAGCATTGCAGTAACCAGCTCCATCCACTGCCCAGTAGACAGATCTGTACAGTTCAGGCACTGACTTTCGGGAATGGAGCTAAGCAGTAACAGCTGATTTGCGTGGTGTGGGTTGTCGATCCCCACCGAACAGATATTGATGAACTATCCTGAGCATAGGCCAACAATAATGATGAGATCCGGATTTCAGGCTAAATTCGATTCGCTGCAAGGCCAAATTTCTTCATGCTTTGCAGTAGTGAATCTATTTAAACTGAAATAGTGTAAAAAAAATATATATATACTTACCTGATCCATTTGCTTGCGATGGGTCAGCCGCTGCCATCTTGATTGAAGATCTCGGCCGAAACCCCGTGCGCAGTGATGTATGACGTCACCACGCAGGCCGCATGATGATGTCATCTAGGGCCGGACGAGATTTCGCACCAGACCATCAAGCAAGATGGCAGCCGCCAGCTGTCGTGAGCAAATGGATCAGGTAAGTATTACTTTTTTTGTTTTTGTTTTTTAAATTTGACTCTGTTTACATTTATGAATGCGGCATCTGAGGGTAACGTCACAATCGCCACTCCTTCTCATTGCACTCAGTACTTCAAATCATGACAAAGTAATTCGTCACAAAGCAAATATTTTTGTAAAATTCAGCGAAGCACCCAAATCAAACACAGCCATCAATATTAAAATCCTGGAATACCCCTTGTGGGGATCTGCTCTGGTAGAGAAGCTTGCGGACGCAGTATAGAGGCAACGACAACGTCTTTAACTTAAACAGTTCAGTGTTTTATTCACACATAAGGAAAGTGACAACAAAAAGTCAGTTTCAAGGAAAAAACTGTCACCTTGAGTCTGGTGTTTGTTCACACCAGGCAGCAACACAAAAGTCCTTGGGTGAAACAGAAGTCCACGTGCTTTCATCCAAACAAGATAGCAGGCCTTAATCCTGGCCCAAACTCTCAGGCCCCAACACAGAGACTGGCAAAGCTCCACTGTCATATGGAGGATAATCCACACCCAGCTGAGACTGCTCGATGGGTTTTATGTCCCTAACCAAGACCTGGACTGGAACGTGGGGAACAGCCACCCACCCTGCACTTTGGCTGCTCCCAGTAAGAGTCGGCCCGGATCGGCTTTACAGCCAAACTAAATAACCAATAGTGTCAGTCAGCACTAGCTGCCGCTGACACTTAAAATTACCGGCTCTTACCTCACCGAGGCCAGGAACCTCGGTGACACATATCTTCCGTCAATGACTGCCCTTTGCGCTTTCCTACACCCTTTAAGGACTCATGCACACTGGCAAGAGACTGCCTGGCTCTTTTATTGTCTCCATGTACAAGAAATATTAGGGCATATTTGCTGTACAGTGCTGTATGCCAGATTCTGGTATACAAAAATGAAAAATTTCAGTGCAAGCCACATTTTGTGCACAAATTTGCAACTTTTTGATAAGGTATGGCACAATATATATTTTTTTTCTGTTTGATTCATATGTTGTAATACTACCACATTTACCACATGTAAATACTACCACACTTTGAGATGGATTGGCCACCTGTATCTTAATTCTGCACCCCTCAGCTCGGGAACTACGGAAAGAGGTTTTTAAAAAAAAAAAAAATTTCATGCCTGTGGTTCCGCTGAGAAACTGAAAAGTGTCTACTACAACTACCATCATTTTCTGCTGTCTATACGCTGCTATTGAGAGGATTGCACTGAAATACCTTGTAATAGTTGCATTTGCTGCGATATGTACTACTAATCTCATCTTCACAAGGCTTTATTTATTATATTTATTATTATATTTATTTATTATAACTTGCAGCCTGGTTATTGACCCCACCATCTGCCAACCACTTCATCTATACTCCTGCCTTGCACCCAAACACCTGATATCAGGGGCACCCCAATTACTACCAGATAGAAGCCCCAATAGCAGGGTGTGTCTCAAAGGAAAAAAGGGTAGCCCTAAGGAGCACCAGGAGGGGAAATTACCACCGTGAAGTGTAAGTACTACCACCAGCATATCCACTATGACCACTCCCCTCCTCCGGGTCTCTGCAGATCCGCCAGTGGTTCCTCTACAACATACAGTAAAAGGATATCGCTAGTATAAATTGCATGCAAAGGTTTAGTTTCCTCTTACAGATTTTCCTGCAGGGCAGGTTCCTGTTACAGACATTTCAGAGGATATAATCGAAAGCTATAAAGCATATATCTTATTTTCATGACAGAATATCCGCACGAGTTGACATAATCTTTAGAGCAAAATATAATTCACTATAACTTTATAAAACTGATTGATTAACTGTCCACTGAGCCCTAAAGAAGAGAAAATAATCCTGTACATTTCATAACTAAACAAAGCAGAGAATTGTACTGCTTCTATATACAGTGGCATGCAAAAGTTTAAGCACCCCTGGTCAAAATTACTCTTAGGCCCCTTTCACACGGGCGAGTTTTCCGTGCGGGTGCGATGCGTGCGGTGAACCTATTGCATCCGCACTGAATCCTGACCCATTCATTTCTATGGGGCTGTGCACATGAGCGGTGATTTTCATGCATCACTTTGTGCGTTGAGTGAAAATCGCAGCATGCTCTATATTGTCCGATTTTCACGCGACGCAGGCCCCATAGAAGTAAATGGGGTGCGTGAAAATTGCATAGCATCCGCAAGCAAGTCCGGATGCGGTGCGATTTTCACACACGGTTGCTAGGAGACGATCGGGATGGAGACGCGATCATTATTATTTTCCCTTATAACATGGTTATAAGGGAAAATAATAGCATTCTGAATACAGAATGCATAGTAAAACAGCGTTGGAGGGGTTAAAAAATTTTAAAAAAAATTAACTCACCTTAGTCCACTTGATCGCGAAGCCCGGCATCTCCTTGTGTCTCATTTGTTGAATAGGACCTGTGGTGAGAATTAAATACAGGTAAAGGACCTTTGATGATGTCACTCCGGTCATCACATGGTACGTCACATGATCTTCTACCATGGTGATTTACCATGGTAAAAGACCATGTGATGACCGGAGTGACGTCATCAAAGGTCCTTTACCTGTATTTAATGCTCACCACAGGTCCTATTCAACAAAGGAGACACAAGGAGATGCCGGGCTTCGCGATCAAGTGGACTAAGGTGAGTTAAATTATTTTTTTTTTTTTAACCCCTCCAGCGCTGTTTTACTATGCATTCTGTATTCAGAATGTATTATTTCCCCTTATAACATGGTTATAAGGGAAAATATTAGCAATCTACAGAACACTGATCCCAAACCCGAACTTCTGTGAAGAAGTTCGGGTTTGGGTACCAAACATGCGTGATTTTTTTCACGCGAGTGCAAAACGCAATACAATGTTTTGCACTCGCGCAGAAAAATCGCGGGTGTTCCCGCAACGCACCCGCCTCTTATCCGGGCCAAAAATAAGACGCCCGTGTGAAAGAGGCCTTACTGTGAACAGTTAAGTAAGTTGAAGATGAAATGATCTCCAAAAGGCATGACGTTAAAGATAACATGCTCCTATTTTTATTTTAAGCAAAAACATTTATTTTCATCTTTTATATTTTCAAAATAACAAAAAAGGAAAAGGACCCAAAGCAAAACTTTGGGCGCACTGCATGACTACCTAATTGAATCCCTTTGGCAAGTATCCCAGCTTGTAAAAGCTTTCTGTAGCCAAAGAGTCTTTCAATTCTGGCTTGAGGGATTTTCATCTATTCTCTCTTGCAAAAGTCATCCAGTTCTGTAAGACTCCTGGGCCATCTTGCATGCACTGCTCTTTTGAGGTCTATCCACAGATTTACAATGATGTTCAGATCAGGGGACTCTGAAGGCCATGGTAAAAACTTCAGCTTTCACCATTTGAGGTAGTTTATTGTCGATTTTGAGATGTCATTTGTAGAAGCCATCCTTTTTTAAACTTTAGCTTTTTTACAGTTGCTGTTATGTTTGCTTCCAGACATTTGCTGGAATTTCATTGAATCCATTTTCCCAACTACAGGTGAAATGTTACTCATGCCATTGGTGTCAAAACAACCCCAAAACATGATTGATCCATCCCCATTATTAAAGGTGTTCTTTTCATGAAACTCTGTGCCTTTTTTTCTTGAAACCTTTGCTCATTGTGGCCCAAGAGTTCTATTTTAACTTCATTGGTCCTTAAGACTTGTTTCCAAAATGCATCAGGCTCCTTTAGATGTTGTTTTGAAAACTTCTGACGCGAAATTTTGTGATGAGGAAGCAGGAGAGGTTTTCTTCTGATTACTTTTCCATAAAGACCATATTTGTAGAGGTCTCTCTGAACAACAGAACAATGTACCACAACTCCAGAGTCTGTTAAATCTTCCTGAATGTCTTTTGCAGTCAAGTCAGGGCTCTTTTTTGCCTTTCTAGCAATCCTACGAGCAGCTGTCTTTTGAAATTTTTCTTGGTCTTCCAGATATTCTCTTGACCTCCACTGTTCTTAATTACATTTCAAACTGAGGAAATGGCTACCTGAAAACTCTTTGCTATCTTCTTATAGTCTTCTCCTGCTATGTTGGCCTCAACCATTTCAATTTTCATTGTGTTAGGCAGCTGTTTACAAGAACCCATGACTGCTGTTTTTGGTACAAGGTTAGAGGAGTCTGGGTATTTTGAAAAGCTTTAAAATTTGCAATACCTGGCCTTTCATTATGATGACTGCGAACAAGCCCTAACCCCAACAGGCTATTTAAGGTCTGAGACCTCGGTCAAAGTTATGACTGCTCAAATCTTGGGCTCCCATACGTTTGCAAGGTACTGTTTTCTTTATACTTTTCTTTATCACTCCAATATTGTATAATACCAACATAATACACTGATATTGATTAAAATGTTGCAAAGTGTGTTTCATCTTTAACTTTATGCCTTTTATAGATCATTTAATCTTCAACTTGATTAACTGTTCACAGTAAGAGTAATTTTTACTAGGGGTGCTCAAACTTTTGCAATGCCCTGAGCTGGCTTCTCCAGTCTCTTCCTTGTCAGAAGAAGGTTTGGTGCTGAGGAAAGGCCTGAGCTAGCTGTCCTCTCACTCTCAAATGGCTGGTACCCTGGTCAAAGGCTGGTGATCCAGGGCGTGTGGTAGAGTATTCCCATGTCAGTGTCTTCTGGTCACTCAAGTAGTCTGGCAGTCTCTTCTTGTAAGCACTGATCCCTAATTGTAGAAAATTAGAGGCTCTGACTGCTCTTCTTAAATACCATTTCTAGCTGAACTAGAACCTTTAAGTGGGAATGATGGAGAGGAGAAACGAGGGGCAGACACAGACAGCAGAGGACCCATGTGCAAAGAATGTGCCTGTCCCCCCCCCCCCCCCTTCAGTCCCTTATGGCAAGTGACATAGGTGCAGCTAGCCTTTCTGCTGCCAGAGGCAAACATTTAAATGGTGCCCCCTCCCCGTGCCAAATTTTCAACCTAACCCCTTCCCTCCAACCTTACTGTTAAAGACATACTTGGAAACCATTACATATAGCGCAACAAACATACAGAAGAATACAGCACACATACCTCTTACATCCAGTGACGTCTTCTCTGATATAGACAATCTCTTTCCTCATCCTCTACATTCAGACCAAACCGCCATGATGACTTCATTCAGTCATCTCTGCAGAGTTTAACAAAAAGATGATACATAAATAAAATAACAATTACAAACTAACTAAGAAAATTAAAATAACTGCGCCCAGGAAATAGTATTTCTGACACTAATAGTGTACCCATAATATCCCCCAGAAATAATTGCGCCAAGCTGATATTGTGCCAGGGCGCCCCCCACAGTAATAGTGCTCCCCAAAGACCCACCAATAGAAATAATTATCCGCCAGCGTGCACTAAGTGTTAACAGTGCCCCCAACAGTAATAATGTCCCTATTGTGTCCCAAAAGTAATAATGCCCCATAGTGCCCATACTAGTAATCATGTTTCCCATGGTCCCCCAGTAGTAATAGTTCTCCTTACAATGTTTGCCAGTAGAAAAATGCCTCCTTATAATGTGCACCAGTACAAAAATACCCCTCGATAACATGTGACAATACAAAAAATCCCCCCTTCTTTCAGAAACAGACCCCCATATCAGACCTCAAATCAAATGCTCAAATCAAACTGCCATATCAGATCCTCAAATCAAACTGCCATATCAGATCCTCAGACCCCCATATCAGATCCTCAGACCCTCATATTAGATCAGACCCTCATATCAGATCCTCAGATGCCCTTATCAGATCCTCAGACCCCCTTATCAGATCCTCAGACCCCCTTATCAGAACCTCAGACTCCCTTATCAGAACCTCAGACCCCCTTATCAGATTCTCAAACCCCCTTATCAGATGCTCACCCCCCCATATCAGATGCTCAGTGTCACAACCAGACAGCTGAGAAGCTCTGACAGAGGCCTTTCAGAACCTCCTCCTTGAATTTCTGTGTTGTGGTATTCAGCTCCTCCTCTCGTCAGCCTCTCTCAGCTGTCATGTCTTAATTGCTTCCCTTTAAATGCCTCCCCAGAATGCTTTTCTGGGCGGCTTATATTACTTCCTGGAGTGTGTGTGCACGCTGATCTGTCCTCCTGTTTGCTTCAAAGCTAAGTGTACTTTTATATGTTAATATCTGTTTGCTGGATCCCAGATGACCCTGACTCCCTCCGTATCTTGTGTAGGGAGCCGGTGGTCGTGTCCCCTCACTATAGTAGGGTGCTCAGGGCTTTATAGTCAAGGTTCGTGGATATGCAAACCTCCACCATTAGGATCTTTGCATAGGCTGAGCAGCCAGGGAAAGTGCCAGGTCTTCTGCAGGGGTCTCCCTTGGTTCCTTAGTTTTTGGATCCAGCGAGTCGTTTATACATGTTGCTTTGCCTTGTTACCTGTACACATTCCGTGACATTATAAGCCGCCAAAACCGTCTTAAGCATGGATCCGGTTTCACTTTTGGCTGAACGCCTTCAGGGTCTTTCATTGGAGGTAGCTGATCTCCGCAGGACTTTTTCTCAGCTTCAAGTGACCGGTTCAGCTGGCGTTCATGGAGTTTGTTCTGAGCCTAAGATCTCGCTCCCGGATACGTTCTCCGGGGGTAGTGAGAATTTTGTGCGTTTTAGAGAGGCTTGCAAACTCCATTTTCGCCTTCTTCCCCATTCTTCTGGTGATGAGGAACGGAGGGTGGGGATCATTATATCGCTGCTCAGGGGTAACGCTCAGTCCTGGGCCTTTTCGCTGCCGGAGGGGGCACGGCCCCTCCGTTCAGTGGATGAATTCTTTTTAGCCCTGGGTCAGATATATGATGATCCGGATCGTATTGCTCTGGCGGAGTCTAGACTACGTCTCCTATGCCAGGGTAAACAATCCGCAGAAATATACTGCTCAGAATTTCGGAGTTGGGCAGCTGATACTGGTTGGAATGATGCTGCACTCCGAAGTCAATTTTGCCATGGTCTTTCAGAGGGATTGAAAGATGCATTCGCCTTTCATGAAAGGCCTATTTCTTTGGACTCTGCTATGTCTCAGGCCGTTCGTATTGACAGGCGTCTTAGAGAGAGAGGAGAGATCTCTCTTTCCTGTCATACTCGGTCCCAGGACTGTGCAGCGGTCCCATTCTCTGCGCAGGGGTCTCAGTCGCTGTCAGCCCCTTCTGAGCAGGAGCCCATGCAGCTGGGGTTGATTGCTTCTGACAATAGAAGATTCAGCCCGCATGAGAGGGTTTGTTTTTGTTGTGGAGGTATTAATCATTTGGCAAATATTTGTCCCTCTAGGAGATTCAGGCAGTTCTCTGGGTATAATAAAGAAACAAAGAGGAAAAAAATCTTTGAAAAATGTTCCGTCTGTTACTATTGGCAGGATTGAGGCGGAAATTGAAGATTTTCCGTTTGCTTGTAGTTCCCGTTTTGTCCTGCCGGCTAGGGTGGCGCTAGAGAGCAAGAACATTTTTTGTGAGATTTTTGTGGATAGTGGAGCAGCGGTCAATCTCATTGATAATCACTTTGCGATAACTCATGGTTTCCAGGTGTGCGCTTTGAGAAAGGATATTCCTGTGTTTTCTATCGATTCCGCTCCACTTTCTCAGAAGTCATTAAAGGGCATAGTTCACAATATCCGTTTAATTGTGAGTGATGCTCATGTTGAGGATGTGTCATGTTTCGTCCTTAGCGGTTTGCCGACTCCTCTAGTGTTGGGGCTACCCTGGCTCACTAAGCATAACCCCACCATTGATTGGCAAGCAAAGCAAATAAATGGTTGGAGTGACTTTTGCAGAGAGAATTGCCTCACGACATCTGTTTCTGAGGTTGCTACTAAGACTGTACCATCTTTTCTCTCTGAATTTTCGGATGTCTTCTCTGAGAGTGGAGTTCAGGATTTGCCCCCGCACAGGGAGTACGATTGCCCTATTAATCTCATCCCAGACGCCAAGCTGCCTAAATCTCGTTTATACAATCTTTCCCAACCTGAGAGGATCGCTATGCGTACTTATATCTCTGAGAGTCTGAGAAAGGGACACATACGACCCTCAAAGTCACCTGTTGCCGCTGGTTTTTTCTTTGTTAAGAAAAAAGATGGTTCTTTAAGACCTTGTCTGGATTTCAGGGAGCTGAACAATATCACAATTCGTGACCCTTATCCGCTTCCTCTGATCCCGGACCTATTTAACCAGGTTGTTGGGGCTAAAGTCTTTTCCAAATTAGATTTAAGAGGGGCATACAACCTGGTCAGGGTCAGAGAAGGGGACGAATGGAAGACGGCCTTCAATACCCCTGAGGGCCATTTTGAGAATTTGGTTATGCCTTTTGGTTTGATGAATGCCCCAGCCGTTTTTCAGCATTTCGTGAACAGCATTTTTTATCATTTGATGGGAAAATTTGTATTGGTGTATTTGGATGACATTTTGATTTTTTCTCCCGATTTCAAAACTCATAAGGAACATTTACGTCAGGTCTTGCTCATCCTGCGGGAGAATAAATTATATGCGAAACTGGAAAAATGTGTGTTTGCGGTTCCAGAAATTCAATTTCTGGGGTTTCTTCTCTCCGCTTCTGGTTTTCACATGGACCCCGAGAAGGTCCGCGCTGTGCTTGAGTGGGAGCTTCCTGAGAATCAAAAGGCGCTGATGCGTTTTTTGGGCTTTGCCAATTATTACAGGAAGTTCATTTTGAATTATTCTTCTATTGTTAAACCACTCACTGATATGACCAGAAAGGGGGTAGATTTTTCTTCTTGGTCAGTAGAGGCGCGTAAGGCCTTTTCTGATATCAAGGAGAGTTTTGCTTCCGCTCCCATCTTGGTGCAACCTGATGTTTCATTACCCTTCATAGTTGAGGTTGATGCTTCTGAGGTGGGTGTGGGGGCGGTCTTGTCTCAGGGTTCCTCTCCTGCCAATTGGCGACCGTGTGCCTTTTTCTCAAGAAAACTCTCCTCCGCGGAGAGAAATTACGATGTGGGAGATAGGGAATTGTTGGCTTTTGAGGAATGGCGCCATTGGCTAGAGGGAGCCAGACACCCTATTACCGTATTTACTGACCATAAAAATCTGGCCTACTTGGAGTCAGCCAAGCGTCTGAACCCGAGACAGGCCAGATGGTCGTTGTTCTTTTCTAGGTTTAATTTTGTTGTCACGTTCCGCCCTGGAGTTAAGAATGTGAAGGCAGATGCCCTGTCACGTTGTTTTCCGGGAGGCGGGAATTTTGAAGACCCGGGTCCCATTTTGGCTGAAGGTGTGGTGGTCTCTGCTCTTTTTCCTGAATTGGAGGCAGAGGTGCAGGCAGCCCAGTCAGAGGCTCCTGATCTTTGTCCTCCTGGGAGGTTGTTTGTGCCTCTCGCTTTAAGACACAAGATTTTTAAAGAACACCACGATACGGTCCTTGCTGGGCACCCGGGGGTAAGAGCCACACTGGATCTCATCGCTCGGAGATTCTGGTGGCCTGCGCTTCGTAAGTCGGTTGAGGGTTTTGTGGCAGCCTGCGAGACTTGCGCTCGTGCCAAGGTCCCTCATTCACGGCCATCAGGTCCTCTCCTTCCCTTACCCATTCCTTCCCGTCCTTGGACACATCTGTCCATGGACTTTATCACGGACCTGCCTCGTTCCTCGGGGAAGACTGTGATTCTGGTGGTGGTGGACCGTTTTAGCAAAATGGTGCATTTCATCCCTTTTCCTGGTTTGCCCAATGCTAAGACGCTGGCGCAGGCATTTGTTGATCACATTGTCAAGTTGCACGGTATTCCTTCAGACATAGTCTCTGATAGGGGCACGCAGTTTGTTTCCAGATTCTGGAAGGCTTTCTGTTCTCGCTTGGGGGTTCGGTTGTCATTCTCTTCTGCTTTCCACCCGCAGTCGAATGGCCAGACAGAGCGCGTCAATCAGAATCTGGAGACATATCTGCGTTGTTTTGTGGCGGAGAATCAAGAGGATTGGTGTTCTTTTTTGTCCCTTGCTGAGTTTGCTTTAAATAACCGTCGTCAGGAGTCCTCTGATAAGTCACCATTTTTTGGTGCATATGGGTTTCATCCACAGTTTGGGACTTTCTCGGGAGAGGGGTCTTCTGGTTTACCTGATGAGGACAGATTCTCCTCGTCTTTGTCATCTATTTGGCAAAAGATTCAAGATAATCTAAAGAGCATGAGTGAGAGATATAAGCGTGTGGCTGATAAGAGACGTGTGCTTGGTCCGGACCTGAATGTTGGTGATCTGGTGTGGTTGTCTACCAAGAATATCAAATTGAAGGTTCCCTCCTGGAAGTTGGGTCCTAGGTTTATTGGGCCTTACAAAATCCTGTCTGTCATCAATCCTGTTGCATACCGTCTTGATCTTCCTCAGACTTGGAAGATCCATAATGTTTTTCATAAGTCCTTATTGAAACCTTATGTTCAACCCATTGTACCCTCGCCTTTGCCTCCTCCTCCGATTATGGTTGATGGGAATCTTGAATTTCAGGTCTCTAGGATTGTGGATTCTCGTCTTGTCCGCGGTTCTCTTCAGTACCTTGTTCAGTGGGAGGGGTATGGTCCTGAGGAGAGGATGTGGGTCCCAGTGACGGACATTAAGGCCTCTCGTCTCATCGGGGCATTCCATAGGTCCCATCCTGAGAAGGTGGGTTCTGAGTGTCCGGAGTCCACTCGTAGAGGGAGGGGTACTGTCACAACCAGACAGCTGAGAAGCTCTGACAGAGGCCTTTCAGAACCTCCTCCTTGAATTTCTGTGTTGTGGTATTCAGCTCCTCCTCTCGTCAGCCTCTCTCAGCTGTCATGTCTTAATTGCTTCCCTTTAAATGCCTCCCCAGAATGCTTTTCTGGGCGGCTTATATTACTTCCTGGAGTGTGTGTGCACGCTGATCTGTCCTCCTGTTTGCTTCAAAGCTAAGTGTACCTTTATCTGTTAACCACTTCAGCCCCGCTAGGTGAAACCCCCTTCATGACCAGGCCACTTTTTACACTTCGGCACTACACTACTTTCACCGTTTATCGCTCGGTCATGCAACTTACCACCCAAATGAATTTTACCTCCTTTTCTTCTCACTAATGGAGCTTTCATTTGGTGGTATTTTATTGCTGCTGACATTTTTACTTTTTTTGTTATTAATCAAAATGTAACGATTTTTTTGCAAAAAAATGACATTTTTCACTTTCAGCTGTGAAATTTTGCAAAAAAAACGACATCCATATATAAATTTTTCGCTAAATTTATAGTTCTACATGTCTTTGATAAAAAAAAAATGTTTGGGCAAAAAAAAAATGGTTTGGGTAAAAGTTATAGCATTTACAAACTATGGTACAAAAATGTGAATTTCCGCTTTTTGAAACGGCTCTGATTTTCTGAGCACCTGTCATGTTTCCTGAGGTTCTACAATGCCCAAACAGTAGAAAAACCCCACAAATGACCCCATTTCGGAAAGTAGACACCCTAAGGTATTCGCTGATGGGCATAGTGAGTTCATAGAACTTTTTATTTTTTGTCACAAGTTAGCGGAAAATGATGATGATTTTATTTATTTTTTTTTTCTTACAAAGTCTCATATTCCACTAACTTGCGACAAAAAATAAAAAATTCTAGGAACTCACCATGCCCCTCACAGAATACCTTGGGGTGTCTTCTTTCCAAAATGGGGTCACTTGTGGCGTAGTTATACTGCCCTGGCAATTTAGGGGCCCAAATGTGTGAGAAGAACTTTGCAATCAAAATGTGTAAGAAATGACCAGTGAAATCCGAAAGGTGCACTTTGGAATATGCGCCCCTTTGCCCACCTTGGCAGCAAAAAAGTGTCACACATGTGGTATCGCCGTACTCAGGAGAAGTTGGGGAATGTGTTTTGGGGTGTCATTTTACATATACCCATGCTGGGTGAGAGAAATATCTTGGCAAAAGACAACTTTTCCCATTTTTTTATACAAAGTTGGCATTTGACCAAGATATTTTTCTCACCCAGCATGGGTATATGTAAAATGACACCCCAAAACACATTGCCCAACTTCTCCTGAGTACGGCGATACCAGATGTGTCACACTTTTTTGCTGCCAAGGTGGGCAAAGGGGCACATATTCCAAAGTGCACCTTTCGGATTTTGCAGGGCATTTTTTACACATTTTGATTGCAAAGTTCTTCTCACACATTTGGGCCCCTAAATTGCCAGGGCAGTATAACTACGCCACAAGTGACCCCATTTTGGAAAGAAGACACCCCAAGGTATTCCGTGAGGGGCATTGCGAGTTCCTAGAATTTTTTATTTTTTGTCACAAGTTAGCGGAAAATGATGATTTTTTTTTTTTTCTCTTTTTTCCTTACAAAGTCTCATATTCCACTAACTTGCGACAAAAAATAAAAAATTCTAGGAACTCGCCATGCCCCTCACGGAATACCTTGGGGTGTCTTCTTTCCAAAATGGGGTCACTTGTGGCGTAGTTATACTGCCCTGGCAATTTAGGGGCCCAAATGTGTGAGAAGTACTTTGCAATCAAAATCTGTAAAAAATGACCGGTGAAATCCGAAAGGTGCACTTTGTTATATGTGCCCCTTTGCCCACCTTGGCATCAAAAAAGTGTGACACATCTGGTATCGCCGTACTCAGGAGAAGTTGGGGAATGTGTTTTGGGCTGTCATTTTACATATACCCATGCTGGGTGAGAGAAATATCTTGGCAAAAGACAACTTTTCCAATTTTTTTATACAAAGTTGGCATTTGACCAAGATATTTTTCTCACCCAGCATGGGTATATGTAAAATGACACCCCAAAACACATTGCCCAACTTCTCCTGAGTACGGCGATACCAGAGGTGTCACACTTTTTTGCTGCCAAGGTGGGCAAAGGGGCACATATTCCAAAGTGCACCTTTCGGATTTTGCAGGGCATTTTTTACACATTTTGATTGCAAAGTTCTTCTCACACATTTGGGCCCCTAAATTGCCAGGGCAGTATAACTACCCCACAAGTGACCCCATTTTGGAAAGAAGACACCCCAAGGTATTCCGTGAGGGGCATGGCGAGTTCCTAGAATTTTTTATTTTTTGTCGCAAGTTAGTGGAATATGAGACTTTGTAAGGAAAAAAGAAAAAAAAAGAAAAATCAGCATTTTCCGCTAAATTGTGACAAAAAATAAAAAATTCTAGGAACTCGCCGTGCCCCCCACGGAATACCTTCTGGTGTCTTCTTTCCAAAATGGGGTCACTTGTGGCATAGTTATACTGCCCTGGCAATTTAGGGGCCCAAATGTGTAAGAAGTACCTTGAAATCAAAATGTGTAAAAAATGGCCTGCGAAATCTGAAAGGTGCCCCTTTGCCCACCTTGGCTGCAAAAAAGTGTGACACATCTGGTATCGCCGTACTCAGGAGAAGTTGGGGAATGTGTTTTGGGGGGTCATTTTACATATAACCATGCTGGGTGAGAGAAATATCTTGGCAAAAGACAACTTTTCCCATTTTTTTATACAAAGTTGGCATTTGACCAAGATATTTTTCTCACCCAGCATGGGTATATGTAAAATGACACCGCAAAACACATTCCCCAACTTCTCCTGAGTACGGCGATACCAGATGTGTCACACTTTTTTGCAGCCTAGATGCGCAAAGGGGCCCAAATTCCTTTTAGGAGGGCATTTTTAGACATTTGGATCCCAGACTTCTTCTCATGCTTTAGGGCCCCTAAAAATCCAGGGCAGTATAAATACCCCACATGTGACCCCACTTTGGAAAGAAGACACCCCGAGGTATTCAATGAGGGGCATGGCGAGTTCCTAGAATTTTTTTTTTTTTTGCATAAGTTAGCGGATATTGATTTTTTTTTGTTTTTTTTCTCACAAAGTCTCACTTTCCGCTAACTTAGGACAAAAATTTCAATCTTTCATGGACTCAATATGCCCCTCACGGAATACCTTGGGGTGTCTTCTTTCCGAAATGGGGTCACATGTGGGGTACTTATACTGCCCTGGCTTTTTAGGGGCCCTAAAGCGTGAGAAGAAGTCTGGAATATAAATGTCTAAAAATGTTTACGCATTTGGATTCCGTGAGGGGTATGGTGCGTCCATGTGAGATTTTATTTTTTGACACAAGTTAGTGGAATATGAGACTTTGTAAGAAAAAACGAAAACAAAAACAGACAAAAAATTTCCACTGACTTGTGCCAAAAAAAATGGCTGAATGGAGCCTTACCAGGGGGGGGAGTGATCAATGACAGGGGGGTGATCAATGACAGGGGGGTGATCACCCATATAGACTCCCTGATCACCCCCCTGTCATTGATCACCCCCCCTGTAAGGCTCCATTCAGACATCCGCATGATTTTTTACGGATCCATGGATACATGTATCGGATCCACAGAACGCATGCGGACGTCTGAATGGAGCCTTACAGGGGGGTTATCAATGACAGGGGGTGATCAGGGTAATCAGGGTGATCACCCCCCTGTCACTGATCACCCCCCCTGTAAGGCTCCATTCAGACATCCGCATGATTTTTTACGGATCCATGGATACATGGATCGGATCCACAGAACGCATGCGGACGTCTGAATGGAGCCTTACAGGGGGGTTATCAATGACAGGGGGTGATCAGGGTAATCAGGGTGATCACCCCCCTGTCACTGATCACCCCCCCTGTAAGGCTCCATTCAGACTTCCGCATGATTTTTTACGGATCCATGGATACATGTATCGGATCCACAGAACGCATGCGGACATCTGAATGGAGCCTTACAGGGGGGTTATCAATGACAGGGGGTGATCAGGGTAATCAGGGTGATCACCCCCCTGTCACTGATCACCCCCCCTGTAAGGCTCCATTCAGACATCCGCATGATTTTTTACGGATCCATGGATACATGGATCGGATCCACAGAACGCATGCGGACGTCTGAATGGAGCCTTACAGGGGGGTTATCAATGACAGGGGGTGATCAGGGTAATCAGGGTGATCACCCCCCTGTCACTGATCACCCCCCCTGTAAGGCTCCATTCAGACGTCCGCATGATTTTTACGGATCCATGGATACATGGATCGGATCCGTAAAAATCATGCGGACGTCTGAATGGAGCCTGACAGGGGGGTTATCAATGACAGGGGGTGATCAGGGTAATCAGGGTGATCACCCCCCTGTCACTGATCACCCCCCCTGTAAGGCTCCATTCAGACATCCGCATGATTTTTTACGGATCCATGGATACATGGATCGGATCCACAGAACGCATGCGGACGTCTGAATGGAGCCTTACAGGGGGGTTATCAATGACAGGGGGTGATCAGGGTAATCAGGGTGATCACCCCCCTGTCACTGATCACCCCCCCTGTAAGGCTCCATTCAGACGTCCGCATGATTTTTACGGATCCATGGATACATGGATCGGATCCGTAAAAATCATGCGGACGTCTGAATGGAGCCTGACAGGGGGGTTATCAATGACAGGGGGTGATCAGGGTAATCAGGGTGATCACCCCCCTGTCACTGATCACCCCCCCTGTAAGGCTCCATTCAGACGTCCGCATGATTTTTACGGATCCATGGATACATGGATCGGATCCGTAAAAATCATGCGGACGTCTGAATGGAGCCTTACAGGGGGGGTGATCAGTGACAGGGGGGTGATCAATGACAGGGGGTGATCAGGGAGTGTATATGGGTGATCACCCGCCTGTCATTGATCACCCCCCTGTAAGGCTCCATTCAGACTTCCGCATGATTTTTACGGATCCATGGATACATGGATCGGATCCGTAAAAATCATGCGGACGTCTGAACGGAGCCTGACAGGGGGGTGATCAATGACAGGGCGGTGATCAATGACAGGGGGGTGATCAGGGAGTTTATATGGGGTGATCATGGGTTTATAAGGGGTTAATAAGTGACGGGGGGGTGGGGTGTAGTGTAGTGTGGTGTTTGGTGCGACTGTACTGACCTACCTGAGTCCTCTGGTGGTCGATCCAAACAAAAGGGACCACCAGAGGACCAGGTAGGAGGTATATTAGACGCTGTTATGAAAACAGCGTCTAATATACCTGTTAGGGGTTAAAAAATTCGGATCTCCAGCCTGCCAGCGAGCGATCGCCGCTGGCAGGCTGGAGATCCACTCGCTTACCTTCAGTTCCTGTGAGCGCGCGCGCCTGTGTGCGCGCGTTCACAGGAAATCTCGCGTATCGCGAGATGACGCGTATATGCGTGACTGTGCGCAGCCCTGCCACCTCCGGAACGCACATGTGCGTTAGGCGGTCCGGAGGTGGTTAATATCTGTTTGCTGGATCCCAGATGACCCTGACTCCCTCCGTATCTTGTGTAGGGAGCCGGTGGTCGTGTCCCCTCACTATAGTAGGGTGCTCAGGGCTTTATAGTCAAGGTTCGTGGATATGCAAACCTCCACCATTAGGATCTTTGCATAGGCTGAGCAGCCAGGGAAAGTGCCAGGTCTTCTGCAGGGGTCTCCCTTGCTTCCTTAGTTTTTGGATCCAGCGAGTCGTTTATACATGTTGCTTTGCCTTGTTACCTGTACACATTCCGTGACACTCAGGTCCCCGTATCAGACCCCCATATCAGACGCTCAGGCCCAATATCAAATGCTCAGAACCCAATATTGATGTTCAGTCCCCCATATCAGATGCTCAGACCCCAATAACTGATGTTCAGACCCCCATATCTGGTGCTCAGACCCCCATATTGATGTTCAGACCCCATATCAGACACCGATATCAGTTGCTCAGACCTCCATATCAGAAGCTCAGGCCCCTATATCAGATGCATGCTCAGACCCCCATTTTGATGCTCAGACCCCCATATCAGATGCTTATATCCCCACATCAGACCTCAGATTAGACTCAAAATAAATAAATAAACTTACCTCTCCTGCTCCGCCACTGCTCTCCATGCCTGGTACCTCTCCTGCAGTACCCGCTCGCTGCTCTACTCCACGCTGCACTGTCACCTGTCATGACTGCGTGCAGCATCTGGTCATAGTGTGCGCTGTACGTCCTGACGCTGTAGGCGAGACCAGGGAGGAGGGGTGAGTACAATGCTCACAGGGCTTCACTCCACCACCTACTGCAGACTAGTGAGTGTTTCCATAATGGAAGCACTCGCTACTATTCAAGAATGGCCCCCTTATCATGATGGGCCCCTGTGCAGCTGAAGCGGCTGTACAGGCGGTATGTCCGCCCCTGGGAGAAACACAGCAAACACACATATAAAATGCAGTTATATAGTATTAAACAGAATAAGTCAGTGCAAGTTAACCCCTTAAAGTGCAGTAAAGAGTTGATGACTTTGCATAGGGAAATTGGGGCAAATGTAAACACAGAATTCAAAATACATCTGTTCCAGGCACTACAGTACAATGGTAGGCTTTATTATTATTATAGGGTACAATATGGAGGGCACTACTACTAATGAAGGGCACTCTTAGGGACTATTATCACTATAAGGGCACAATTACTAATGAGGGACCTCTGGGAGAAAATTATAAACTATCGGTGGAATGGTTGAGAGCACTATTACTATGGGGGGGCTATCTGTATAGCACTATTATTTCTGCAATATAGTGTTTGAGGGCACTGGGGAGCACAGTGGGCGCAGTATCAATGCTAGAGCACTAGGAAGCGGAGGATGATGGAAAAGTAAAGAACCTCAGATGTCTGTTTGGCAAACTCTGCAAAGATGAGACTTGGCAGAAATAAGTTATCATGGTGGTCTGGGCCGAATGGATATGAGAAAAGAGACCATCACTGGATGCAATAAATATGTAATCCTGTGAACTCCTGTATGTTTAGTAGCGCTGTATGCAATGTCCATCCAAATATGTCTTTTGTGCTAGGACTCTGGTGGTAGTGAATTAGATTGATAATTTGTCAATAGCCTATTCCTGTGTTGCTGAACACAAAAGCCCACAGTCAGGGGCAATGCGGCAATAATCAGCACTGTCCACAACACAGAGATGATGGACCTGTAATTTTGGCGCTGACTTCTGGTGCCAGAGCTACTTCAGGCAGCTGATTAGTGAGGATGTGTGGTGTCAGACCCCTGCCGATTAGATATTGAAGGCCATTAATATAACAGGACCAGATCACAAAACCACTTTAAAGAGATTTTTTTTTTTTTTTTATTGCACCCCACCCTGCCAGACCTGTGAAGGGAAGTATACTTACCTGCTTCCTGCCACTGAGTTCAGTGGGACAACCCCTTTTTCTGGCAAAGAAAATGTCCCCTCTCCAGAATCGTCTACAAATAACCTGAAATGTTATGTTTTTCAAGAAAGACATTCAGACCCTCCCTGAACTTGTTGGATAAATCAAGCATCACAACATCCTGTGGCAGAGAACTCCAAAGCCTCATTGCTGTTTCAGTAAAGAATCACCATCTATGATGATGGTAAAACCTTCTTTCCTTTAACCACTTGCCTACTGCCGCACGACTTTCTACGTCGCGGCGGTAGGCTCTTATCTGTAACCCGACGTATAAAAGCGCCGGGTTACAATGTGATATATCGGCGGCCCGTGCCACCGCAGATCGTTGTGACCGAGCTGTCATTAGACGGCTGCGGTCACAGGGAGGTGTGCCGTGGCCAGCTGGAGCAGTCAGGCAGTAAGACGTGCTTGTAGCACTCTGCTACAAGCGTGTATTACATTGAAGAAGTTAAAAGCCGGCAGGGAGTGCTTTTTCTTATGTAAAAGCGCCACCTGCTGGCTTTAAAATGAAATGTCAGCCTGCAGGCTGCGAATTAACTTCTTCCTGCCTTGACTGTGGCAGAAAGGGGTTAATCCACGATAAAAAAAGTAAATAAAAAAAATAATAAAAAAATTAAATAAATAAATGTAAAAGATATAGCAATAGTTACTAGTATTAGCAATAGTAATTAGACTATGTACACACCCATACAAACATCCCGCCCCTTTTTCGTTCATAAAAAATAAAATGAAAAATATATATTTATTATATTTATAAATATTTATTCGTTTTAGCAATGGAATTTGGAATTTAGTGGAATTTGTATGTGTAAAATATACAACCATACACACATTTGTTTATTTTAAAAATCTAGGTATTAGATTTAGCTATGTTTTGCATAGCAGGGTTTGTTTTCTGTGTAAAATATACAAACGCACGCAAAAATGTAAAAAAAAAAAAAAAATTTAATGGCCACATTTCCCCAAGATTAATACCTTAGGCGAATAACATAAAAAAAAGTCACTTTGAAGGGGCTTGTAGCGTTTTTGGCGCTGTACAAGATCTTTCAGGCAGTACATCCATTGATTCGCCGCTGTCAAGTCTAGAACTTACCTCCTCATAGAAACTGATTAAATTAGTTTGACATAATAGTTATTAAAAAGATTGATAAGAAAGGAAAAATATTTTTTTTTCATAATTTTCCGTTTTTCCTTATTTTATTTATTTTATATGATATCCATCATCTAATGGCACAAAAGAAAGGTCTAAGGGCTCTTTCACACCTGCGTTCTTGTCTTCCGGCATAGTGTTCCGTCGTCGGGGCTCTATGCCGGAAGAATCCTGATCAGTTTTATCCTAATGCATTCTGAATGGAGAGAAATCCGTTCAGGATGCATCAGGATGTCTTCAGTTCAGGAACGGAACGTTTTTTGGCCGGAGAAAATACCGCAGCATGCTGCGCTTTTTGCTCCGGCCAAAAATCCTGAACACTTGCCGCAAGGCCGGATCCGGAATTAATGCCCATTGAAAGCCATTGATCCGGATCCGGCCTTAAGCTAAACGTCGTTTCGGCCCATTGCCGGATCCGACGTTTAGCTTTTTCTGAATGGTTACCATGGCTGCCGGGACGCTAAAGTCCAGGCAGCCATGGTAAAGTGTAGTGGGGAGCGGCATACTTACCGTCTGTGCGGCTCCCGGGGCGCTCCAGAGTGACGTCAGGGCGCCCCACGCGCATGGATCACGTGATCGCATGGCACGTCATCCATGCGCATGGGGCGCTCTGACGTCACTCTGGAGCGCCCCGGGAGCCGCGCGGACTGTAAGTATACCGCTCCCACGCTCCCCACTACTACTATGGCAACCAGGACTTTAATAGCGTCCTGGCTGCCATAGTAACACTGAACGCATTTTGAAGACGGATCCGTCTTCAAATGCTTTCAGTTCACTTGCGTTTTTCCGGATCCAGTGTGTAATTCCGGCAAGTGGAGTACACGCCGGATCCGGACAACGCAAGTGTGAAAGAGGCCTAAGGTGTCCCGAGAAATGAATCAGTTATTTGCAGTTAGGTAGACACATTCTGCCCAAACCCCTGATGAAGCCAGATTGGCTGGTGAAACATGTCGGGGGGCAGTCTTAGGTTTTAGTTTGCTGACCTCTCATGTTTATGTGCCTTCAAGTGTTTGATTAATACAGATACATGCTATGCTATAAGCGATCAGTGTGTGCCAGTGTGTGCCAGTGCGCACTTCAATCAGAGCGGTGATGTGGGGAAGTGCACTGCCAGCCACCATCTAAAAACGAAGCAATTCAATACCATAGTGATCTGGCACTAATAATGAGCATCAGCTCGTTTTAACCCACAGTGCTTAGAGCTCACTTATAGTAGGTAATAGATGTGCTGACTTCATTTTAGGCAAATCATTAAAAGTTACATTTTATTATCTGGGACAAGAATGGAAATTAGCCTGTAGCTATGGGATTGTGTATTGTTAAATCCTTTCCCAGATGGGGTCGAATTTATTCCTGTGTTGATAAGCAATTAAGGAGGCATCAAATCATTTTACAAAGGAAAAAAGACCCCCGTCTTTATGGACTGAGGAAGAGGGTGGCACACCCTTGAAAAGCCTAGCACTGATGTATGTTTTTTTATACTGTTTTAATATTTTAATAAATTAGCCCATCTGTAGGAACGCTCTGGAATCTCCTTTTTGCTGTTACTCTGTTCATGTGTCTTTATGGACTGTCCAGGAATCTACAGACGGTAACCGTGGTCCATGTCCACAATACTGGGCTATGACACAGCTCTCCTGGCTTCACACTACGCAGATTTATTAATAAAGACATTCTGTGGTCAGGTAATAGCCGGGGGGGGAATAAAGACGGCATAATGGATTTTTGATCTCTAGTAGTCCCCTATGTGTGCATGAAACATGCTGAATCACTGTCATAACCGACTCTATAGGATGTCTCTTTGATTATTTTTTATAAATTTTTTATATGGCGGAGTCTTTCCATATTTATTACTTTCAATAGATAATATGCATAAGGAGGATACAAGATGTAATTACTCTTAATCTGATATCTGGCTCTGTATAGAATGGGATAGATACTCCATAGATACTCGATAGAGGTCTGTGTATGACATGGAATAAAAGAGCCCATTGATCAGAACACTAATGGATTTTATATATTAAAAGAAATGCAGTGCAATAGCTGACAACTCATATTATAGCGATCCATCAGATTCCACTTTATATGATCAAGAAATGAACCTTTAGGCTATGTTCACACTGAAAAAATCTGATGCGGTTATGCAAGAGAACATGCAGGATTAATATGAGCACCCTCCCTGTGTCTAACCTCTAACATGTCTCAGTGGCAGCATCTGAGGGGTTAAACAGTCAGGAAACATTGGAGGTTATTTACAAACCGTTTTACACTTCTTTTTGGCGTAAAATTGTTAGTAAATACAATTTGGGAACAAAGAAAAATCATGAGTCCCTCTGTTGCTCTGGAAGGAGGACACAGGTAAGTATAGTTATGTTCCTTTATTGTTACAATTATGCGTTTCAGGGCCGAACTGGCCCCCTCCTCAGATCTAATAAGGGTTACAAGGTGTACCACGCAGTACGTTTTTATATGCAGGTGTTGGTGCCCAAAACAGGTATAGGTGTCTACTGGCCAGATGAAGTGCTGAGTAGCACGAAACGGACGTTGCCTGTTTATCCACATCTTGTGTACCAGCTTTCGAATAAAGTTCAGGTTGTATCGGTGGGGAGAGCCACGGTATCATATTCTAGGGGTCAACAGAGCCCCTGAACATATCATGAGTAGAGATGAGTGAATTTTTCAAAATTCGATTCAGCCGGTTCACCAAATTTTTGTAAAAAATTAGCTTTGATTCGAATTTATTTGCGGCAAATCGCATTAAAAAAAACGGCTATTTCCTGGCTGCAGAGATCCTGTATAGTGGTGTAGAACACTGTGCCTTGCAGTAACACGCATAGGGAGTCTGCTGTGGTAGTGAAATAATACTGTGAGTCCGTATGACATGCAGATGACAGGTGTCGCTCTTAGAATCACTGCACACCTCACTTATTAGGGCAGTCTCGGGGCAAAAACTGGCCAAATAACTCAAGTGTGAACTCAGCCTTACAGGTCGATGTTAGCGTCAAGAAGAAGCGCACTCCTTTTACACCCTCGTCAGCGGATTCCACATACAGTAGATGTCTACAGAACCCGTATTAAACACGACAAAAAGGGCTTAAGAACATATAACTGCACCGCAAATGGCAAATATATTTTTCTTTTGCCAATAATACACAACAAAAAGGGCTTTAAAAACTATAACTGCACTGCTGAACGGCAAATATATTTTTCTTTTGCCACTATTACACAACAAAAAGGGCTTTAGAACATATAACTGCACCGCTGAACGGCAAATAGGCCCTTTTTTTCCATTTATACACGCCACAAAAGGCTTTAGAACATATAACTGCACCGCTGAACAGCAAATATATTTTTCTTTTGCCACTAATACACGACAAAAAGGGCTGTGATTTTCGCACTTCACCACACAACGGCTAATAAGCCCTTTTTTACCCACTAATACAAGCCAAAAATGCTTTAGAACATATAACTGCACCTCACAAGGGCAAATAAGATCTAGAAATATTTCCTTGTAATAAACCCTTGTAAAGGCTGTATCAAACAGCACTTGCACCCAAATAACAAGAACGGTTTGCTGGAATTACAGAGCTGTATAATGGCAATTTGGGTCCCCAATCATTGCAGAAAGGTGTAATAGGATCGTTCCTATTATCCAGGCTGTAACCTCCCCTACTGAACCACGTGCAACATAAATGCTGTGGAACGATTCCTCCCTATCCTTTCCCTGCACTTATAAATCGTTTTTATAACACAATGAAATTTTTTCGAACACTGTCTCTAGCGCCTGCTGACGTCTCTCCCTGCACTAAGTACACTAGTAAATGGCAGAATCCAAGATGGCTGCCGCTATTTATAGGGCTGAGACATAACAGGGCTGGCTGATGATTGGCTGCATGCATGGCATTATGGGTGATCCCGCCTTCCCAGAGTTCCTTGTTCCATGTCCTCACACGTGCAGCAGCCATTTTAGGAAAAAATGCGATTCGTTACCACGAAGCGTGAGGAAATTCGGAATCTAATTTTTCCTGAAATTTGGATCGAATTCCACTTCATCAACTTTGATTTGCTCATCTCAAATGACAAGCGTACAGAAACCAGGCAAACGGATCAGAGAAGGCAAAACGAGACTTTATTAAACATAACCAAACACAAAAGACATAATCCTGGACAAACAGGCAAGGTAAACAGTGGCAGATGGATCACCACTGGACCAAGAGCACCAGCTTGACTTGGGTCCAAACCTGAACGGCGTTGTCTAAGTGAACCCTCGATCTTCACAGTACCCATGATAGTGAGGTAGACTTTCCCGGGGGTTCACCAGGTCACTACCTCCTGGGATGGTCCCGGTGCACTTGGCCGAAACCTGCAAGATAACCAACGCTGATGGATAACACCAGCGGCCCAGGTACAAACACCAAAACAGGAACCCAAACAACCAGAAACATAGGACACAGTTTAGATGTAAACCACAGGGGAAACACGTGAGGCTCACGGTGGGCCAATGGGGGTAGTAGTTGTTTGTACTCTTGGTTTGCAGATGCCTCTCTGGGCTGGCGTACAGTAGATGGGAAGACAGCACAAAATCCTCTGGGGCACTCTCGGTTGCAGGTAACACCAGCCAGATGGAAGTTGAGGTGCCCTTGATGGTAATTGGTGTAAGGTGCTTTTACGGCTGGGCCCCTATGTTCGTGACGCCAGCACCGTTAGGTGGAAATGTTGAGAGTAGTAGTAAGAATGAGGAGTCTGTTGTTGTAAACCAGTTGAACATTTACTGAAGAATCAATAGTCTCTGGACAGTTGGTATAGTTCATCAATCGAAAGCTTTTTATATAGCATAAGTTCACTGGTAATCCTATTATCAGGTAGTGGCAGTTGTCAATGGAGGGATTCTTCTAATGCTGATACTTTACAGGCAAACTGAAGATTTACTTTAAGTTCCAACTCTATTACTCTGGTACTGGATATGATATTTGCTTACTTTATATCTTGAGTTATCCAATAAGGGCGTCCCCCTCGCGGCAGGAAAACACTACTGCTTCATTATTTGCAGGATACTCTTCTAAATAGGTTTAGGTTTTTCCACTATGACCCCGAAGGCTTGTGTAATGGATAAGGACAATTCTGCACACTAACTGTCCATTTGTGTCCTGGCACTCGGAAAGTTGCTTTCAGGCTGAGTTTAGCTGTTACCCTCACTAGTCTCTCCCCATATCCAGACATAGACTTACTGTCTTGTGCTTTGCTGCTGTAGATAAATGTTAGGTGTACTCCCTTAGCCTGGCCATGACCAAGGGGTAGCAATAGCAGACTACATGTTGAACGATGCCTGTTCCTCTCCTCCGTGAACTTGCTTCTCCTCCTCTCACTCTCCAACTTCAACTAACTCAGACTAACTTCCTGTCTAGACACACCCAAGCTACAGTCAGGTCCATAAATATTGGGACATCGACACAATTCTAACATTTCTGGCTCTATATACCACCACAATGGATTTGAAATGAAACAAGATGTGCTTTAACTGCAGACTGTCAGCTTCAATTTGAGGGTATTTACATCAAAATCAGGTGAACGGTGTAGGAATTACAACAGTTTGCATATGTGCCTCCCACTTGTTAACCCCTTAAGGACCAGGCTCATTTTCACCTTAAGCACCAGGCCATTTTTTGCAAATCTGACCAGTGTCACTTTAAGTGCTGATAACTTTAAAACACTTTGACTTATCCAGGCCATTCTGAGATTGTTTTTTCGTCACAAATTGTACTTCATGACACTGGTAAAATAAAGTCAAAAAATTTGGAAAAATTAGCAAATTTCAAAGTTTCAGTTTCTCTACTTCTGTAATACATAGTAATACCCCCAAAAATTGTGATGACTTAACATTCCCCATATGTCTACTTCATGTTTGAATTATTTTGGGAATGATATTTTATTTTTTGGGGATGTTACAAGGCTTAGATGTTTAGAAGCAAATCTTGAAATTTTTCAGAAATGTACAAAAACCCAATTTTTAGGGACCACTACAGCTCTGAAGTCACTTTGCGAGGCTTACATAATAGAAACTGCCCCAAAATGACCCCATTCTATAAACTACACCCCTCAAGGTATTCAAAACTGATTTTACAAACTCTGTTAACCCTTTAGGTGTTGCACAAGAGTTATTGGCAAATGGGGATTAAATTTAAGAATTTAATTTTTTTGCCTAATTTTCCATTTTAACCCATTTTTTCCACTAACAAAGCAAGGGTTAACAGCCAAACAAGACTGTATCTTTATTGCCCTGACTCTGCCGTTTACAGAAACACCACATATGTGGCCGTAAACTACTGTACGGCCACACAGCGGGGAGTTGAGTGAAAGGTGCGCCGTATGGTTTTTGGAAGCCAGATTTTGCTGGACAGTTTTTTTGACACCATGTCCCATTTGAAGCCCCCTGATGCACCCCTAGAGTAGAAACTCCATAAAAGTGACCCCATCTAAGAAATTACACCCCTCAAGGTATTCAAAACTGATTTTACAAACTTCGTTAACCCTTTAGGTGTTGCACAAGAGTTATTGGCAAATGGGGATGAAATTTGAGAATTTCATTTTTTTGCCTAATTTTCCATTTTAACCCATTTTTTCCACTAACAAAGCAAGGGTTAACAGCCAAACAAGACTGTATCTTTATTGCCCTGACTCTGCCGTTTACAGAAACACCCCATATGTGGCCGTAAACTACTGTACGGCCACACAGCGGGGAGTTGAGTGAAAGGTGCGCCGTATGGTTTTTGGAAGCCAGATTTTGCTGGACAGTTTTTTTGACACCATGTCCCATTTGAAGCCCCCTGATGCACCCCTAGAGTAGAAACTCCATAAAAGTGACCCCATCTAAGAAACTACACCCCTCAAGGTATTCAAAACTGATTTTACAAACTTTGTTAACCCTTTAGGTGTTGCACAAGATTTAATGGAAAATAGAGATACAATTTCAAAATTTCACTTTTTTGGCAGATTTTTTAAATTAGATTTAAAAAATTTTTTTCCAGTTACAAAGCAAGGGTTAAGAGCCAAACAAAACTCATTATTTATGGCCCTGATTCTGTAGTTTACAGAAACACCCCATATGTGGTCGTAAACTGCTGTACGGGCACACGGCAGGGCGCAGAAGGAAAGGAATGCCATACGGTTTTTGGAAGGCAGATTTTGCTGGACTGTTTTTTTGACACCATGTCCCATTTGAAGCCCCCCTGATGCACCCCTAGAGTAGAAACTCCAAAAAAGTGACCCCATTTTAGAAAGTACGGAATAGGGTGGCAGTATTGTTGGTACTTGTTTAGGGTGCATATGATTTTTTATTGCTCTATATTACACTTTTTGTGTGGCAAGGTAACAAGAAATAGCTTTTTTGGCACTTTTTTTTTTGTTATTTACAACATTCATCTGACAGGTTAGATCATGTGGTAATTTTATAGAGCAGGTTGTCACGGACGCGGCGATACCTAATATGTATACAATTTCTTTTATTTATGTAAGTTTTATACAATAACTTCATTTTTAAAACCCAAAAATTGTTTAGTGTCTCCATAGTCTAAGAGCCATAGTTTTTTCAGTTTTTGGGCGATTATCTTGAGTAGGGTCTAATTTTTTGCGGGATGAGATGACGGTTTGATTGGCACTATTTTGGGGTGCATATGACTTTTTGATCGCTTGCTATTACACTTTTTGTGACATAAGATGGCCAAAAATTGCTTTTTTTACACCGTTTTTTTTTTTTTTTACGGTGGTCACCTGAGGGGTTAGGTCATGTGATATTTTTATAGAGCCGGTCAATAGGGACGCGGCGATACCTAATATGTATACTTTATTTTTATTTATGTAAGTTTTACACAATGATTTTATAAAAAAAAAAAAATAAATCATGTTTTAGTGTTTCCATAGTCTAAGAGCCATAGTTTTTTCAGTTTTTGGGCGATTATCTTGAGTAGCAAAATTTCAATTTTCTCATCGTTTTTTATTTTTTATTTTTATGGCGTTCACCGTGCGGGGAAAGTAACATGACCGTTTTATAGATCAGGTCGTTATGGACGCGGCGATACCTAATATGTGTAGTGTATTTTATTTTTTTTATTTTTATTCAGTGATAAATATTATTTTTTTTATCTTAACTTTTTTCACTTTTTTTTTTTATTTTTTTGACCCAGACCCACTTGGTTCTTGAAGATCCAGTGGGTCTGAAGTCTGTATAATACAGTACAGAACCTATATAGGGTTCTGTACTGTATTTTAACTTACACTGAACAGATCTATGATTTTAGCATAGATCTGTTCAGCACCATGGACAGCAGGACGCCTGAGCAGGCGTCCTGTTGCCATGGGAACCGTCCCCGTCTGCCACAACTTCGCAGACGGGGAAGGGTGAGGACGGGGCTTCGGGGGGGCTGCCTGGGGGCTCTCTCCCTCTCCATCGGGGGGGGCTGCCCCCCGATCGGAGAGGGAGGGAGCTCCCTGCGCTGTTAACCTTTTCCATACAGCGGTCCGTACGGACCGCTGTATGGAAAGGGTTAAACGGCTGACATCGCATCAACGATGTCAGCCGTTTATACCAGGGTGCCAGCAATGTGCTGACACCCTGGTATACCCACTAGAAACCAACGATTATTCAAGGGGAGGCGGGCGGGGGATCGCGATCCCGCCTGCCGCACCGCCCGCCTCCCGCAATGCCCCCACCGCCTGCGACACCCCCCCTGCACCACCCGCCGCCATCAAATCGTGCAGGGGGAAGGTGAAATCTTGATTTTAGGCACTCTGAAGTTTCTGATCCGCGCGGTCAGGGACCGCGAGGATCAGAAACTGCAAAAAGCGCAGCAAACCGCAGGTCTGAATTGACCTGCGGTTTTCTGCGATCGCCGACACAGGGGGGTCACATGACCCCCCCTGGCGTTGTGACAGGATGCTGGCTGAATGATTTCAGCCGGCATCCTGTTCAGATTAACCCCTGGGGCGCCGGAATGCCGATTTAAAGATAGGACGTACCGGTACGTCCTTGGTCCTTAAGGACTCGGGAAATAGGGCGTACCGGTACGTCCTATGTCCTTAAGGGGTTAAGGAACCAAAAGTAATGGGACAATTGGCTTTTCAGCTGTTCCATGGCCAGGTGTGTGTTATTCCCTCATTATCCCAATTACAATGAGCAGATAAAAGGTCCAGAGTTAATTTCAAGTGTGCTATTTGCATTTGGAATCTGTTGCTGTCAACTCTCAAGATGAGATCCAAAGAGCTGTCACTATCAGTGAAGCAAGCCATCATTAGGCTGAAAAAAAAAAAAAAACATCATAGAGATAGCAAAAACATTAGGCGTGGCCAAAACAACTGTTTGGAACATTCTTAAAAAGAAGGAACGCAACGGTGAGCTCAGCAACACCAAAAGACCCGGAAGACCACGGAAAACAACTGTGGTGGATGACCGAAGAATTCTTTCCCTGGTGAAGAAAACACCGTTCACAACAGTTGGCCAGATCAAGAACACTGTCCAGGAGGTAGATGTATGTGTGTCAAAGTCAACAATCAAGAGAAGACTTCACCAGAGTGAATACAGAGGGTTCACCACAAGATGTAAACCATTGGTGAGCCTCAAAAACAGGAAGGCCAGATTAGAGTTTGCCAAATGACATCTAAAAAAGCCTTCACAGTTCTGGAACAACATCCTATGGACAGATGAGACCAAGATCAACTTGTACCAGAGTGATGGGAAGAGAAGAGTATGGAGAAGGAAAGGAACTGCTCATGATCCTAAGCATACCACCTCATCAGTGAAGCTTGGTGGTGGTATTATCACGGCGTGGGCATGTATGGCTGCCAATGGAACTTGTTGTCTTGTATTTATTGATGATGTGACTGCTGACAAAAGCAGCAGGATGAATTCTGAAGTGTTTCGGGCAATATTATCTGCTCATATTCAGCCAAATGCTTCAGAACTCATTGGACGGCGCTTCACAGTGCAGATGGACAATGACCCAAAGCATACTGCAAAAGCAACCAAAGAGTTTTTTAAGGGAAAGAAGTGGAATGTTATGCAATGGCCAAGTCAATCACAGGACCTGAATCCGATTGAGCATGCATTTCACTTGCTGAAGACAAAACTGAAGGGAAAATGCCCCAAGAACAAGCAGGAACTGAAGACAGTTGCAGTAGAGGCCTGGCAGAGCATCACCGGGGATGAAACCCAGCGTCTGGTGATGTCTATGCGTTCCAGACTTCAGGCTGTAATTGACTGCAAAGGATTTGCAACCAACTATTAAAAAGTGAAAGTTTGATTTATGATTATTATTCTGTCCCATTACTTTGGTCTCTTAACATGTGGGAGGCACATATGCGAACTGTTCTAATTCCTACACCGTTCACCTGATTTGGATGTAAATACCCTCAAAGTAAAGCTGACAGTCTGCAGTTAAAGCACATCTTGTTTGTTTCATTTCAAATCCATTGTGGTGGTGAATAGAGCCAAAAATCTTAGAATTGTGTAGATGTTCCAATATTTATGGACCTGACTGTATATGTGTTATGTGGTGCCAGCACCACCTAGGGGCGAATGGGTGTAAATAAATGATATTGCCAGTCTGATAAAAGGAAATACTATACAATGCAAATAAACACATGTAAGGCTACTTTCGCGTTTGGTGCGGATCCATCATGGATCTGCACAGACGGATCCATTCAGATAATACAACTGTCAGATCCATTTGTATTATCTTTAACATAGCCAAGACGGATCCGTCTTGAACACCATTGAAAGTCAATGGAGGACGGATTCGTTTTCTATTGTGCCAGATTGTGTCATAGAAAATGAAAATAAAAATGAAGATCGGTCCCCATTGACTTACATTGTATGTCAGAACGGATCCGTTTGGGTCAGTTTCGTCAGACGGACACCAAAACACTGCAAGTAGCCTCCAAAGCGGAATGGAGACGGAACGGAGGCAAACTGACGCATTCTGAGCGGATCCTTTTCCATTCAGAATGCATTAGGGCAAAACTGATCCGTTTTGGACCGCTTGTGAGAGCCCTGAATGGATCTCGCAAACGGAAAGCCAAAACGCCAGTGTGAAAATAGCCTAAGATGTCCCATTTACACACATATGTGGGACGCCGCACTAGCAGTCAACAATCCCTCACCAAGATGTACATTATTCAAAAGTAACCTCTGATCTGAAAGCCTTTTTATAGGGCTGCTGGGGAAGCGCTTTTACGTCCTCTTTTGGCAAGACTCATGTATTAACTGATCTACACCACTTTTGTGGCGTATATAAATTGCAGACTTTGTCGTGAACCATTTTGCGACAAAATCTACAACTTTTTGCTGCTCACGCCACTTTGCTGACAGGTCTGGAGAAGGAGGTGTGGCGTGGGCATGGAAGAGGGTCGGATGGGCAGGCTCATAACTGTATGCCGAGTTTTGCAACAATCCATTTTTTTTGTATGAATGTTGAAGGTATGGTTTCATGGCAGGTCTCTAATGATTGGGAAGATGATCTTAGAGAAAAAAATAACTGTTTATCTGCAGAATGTATCAAAACAATGACAGAATAGTAATGTAAAAAATATCAATTAAAACTAAAAAGTTTAGTGTGAATAATAATAGTAGCTTTTTCAGACACCTAGGAATTTGCCTCCATTGCTCCTTTACGTGTCTTTCTGTATAATTTTGGTCTTCTTGTTTAAAATTACATGAGAGGTGATTATTAACTCGATAATTAATAGCATTACAATCCTGACATTTGGCTGCCACGCCGAATATAATATATTCAGAGCCGCCACGATCCAAGTGCACGTTTTCCAACATTTTAACGTGATGCCTTGCTCTGTGGATGAGCCTGGGCAATTTTCGAAGACTGTAATGAGAACCCATCTGTTTCGCCACTATTAGATGTGCAGATGAATGAATCCCTTAAGTGTCAGATGATCCAGCGTTGAAATCCTTTATAACACCGTGATGGCGAATAACAGCACAAGGGTTAAAGAGAATTGCACTGACAATGGTTGTAAAATCAAAACCATCTTAATAAGTCCACCTTCTTTTTGGTCTTCTTAAAGGGGAGTTCAACATTTAAAGCATATGTCTATCATTGGTGGGAGACTATAAGTTTAAGCCATTTCAAGACAGTCGTAAATGATGGGACCATTGCAGTTTATAAAACAATCAAAGCCCAGGGCCATAGTTATAGGGGGCAGAGTCCCAGGGGGCCCAAATACACCTCTGCCACATAAGAAAGCACCAGTATTATAGAACGTACATGTTAGGTGGGGTGACGGCTCTTTAATCATGCTACACATTAGCTAGCCGTTAGTCAAATGCTCATAAGGCTTTGCAAATGGAAAAATAAAAAAGTTATGGCTTTTGGAAGGAAACAATGAAGACACAAAATGGAAAAGGTCTGCAGCGGAAAGGGGCTAATCCCCACCAGCACTGCCATTTCCTCTATGTTTTCAGTCTGTGTTTACAGGCTGCAGCAGTGAAGTAGGTGTATACGGCATTAGACATTATATAGTCGTCTAGATATATGCCCTTGGTAGAAGTATGGGTGATTTATATAACACTCTATATGGTTGTACTACATAGTCATATAAGATATTGACCCTGTCTAGAAAATTGCACCCTGTTTAGAAAATCGCACACTATTGCTGCCATATTTCTATAAATTTAGCGATTACAATTAGAGTTGAGCGAACACCTGGATGTTCGGGTTCGAGAAGTTCGGCCGAACATCCCGGAAATGTTCGGGTTCGGGATCCGAACCCGATCCGAACTTCGTCCCGAACCCGAACCCCATTGAAGTCAATGGGGACCCGAACTTTTCGGCACTAAAAAGGCTGTAAAACAGCCCAGGAAAGAGCTAGAGGGCTGCAAAAGGCAGCAACATGTAGGTAAATCCCCTGCAAACAAATGTGGATAGGGAAATGAATTAAAATAAAATTAAATAAATAAAAATTAACCAAAATCAATTGGAGAGAGGTTCCATAGCAGAGAATCTGGCTTCCCGTCACCCACCACTGGAACAGTCCATTCTCAGATATTTAGGCCCCGGCACCCAGGCAGAGGAGAGAGGTCCCGTAACAGAGAATCTGTCTTCATGTCAGCAGAGAATTAGTCTGCATGTCATAGCAGAGAATGAGGCTTCACGTCAGCCACCACTGCAACAGTCCATTGGCATATATTTAGGCCCAGCACCCAGGCAGAGGAGGGAGGTCCCGTAACAGAGAATCTGTCTTCATGTCAGCAGAGAATTAGTCTGCATGTCATAGCAGAGAATGAGGCTTCACGTCAGCCACCACTGCAACAGTCCATTGGCATATATTTAGGCCCAGCACACACACAGGCAGAGGAGAGAGGTCCCGTAACAGAGAATCTGGCTTCATGTCAGCAGAGAATCAGTCTGCATGTCATAGCAGAGAATGAGGCTTCACGTCAGCCACCACTGCAACAGTCCATTGGCATATATTTAGGCCCAGCACACACACAGGCAGAGGAGAGAGGTCCCGTAACAGACAATCTGGCTTCATGTCAGCAGAGAATTAGTCTGCATGTCATAGCAGAGAATGAGGCTTCACGTCAGCCACCACTGCAACAGTCCATTGGCATATATTTAGGCCCAGCACACACACAGGCAGAGGAGAGAGGTCCCGTAACAGACAATCTGGCTTCATGTCAGCAGAGAATTAGTCTGCATGTCATAGCAGAGAATGAGGCTTCACGTCAGCCACCACTGCAACAGTCCATTGGCATATATTTAGGCCCAGCACACACACAGGCAGAGGAGAGAGGTCCCGTAACAGACAATCTGGCTTCATGTCAGCAGAGAATTAGTCTGCATGTCATAGCAGAGAATGAGGCTTCACGTCAGCCACCACTGCAACAGTCCATTGGCATATATTTAGGCCCAGCACACACACAGGCAGAGGAGAGAGGTCCCGTAACAGAGAATCTGTCTTCATGTCAGCAGAGAATTAGTCTGCATGTCATAGCAGAGAATCAGGCTTCACGTCACCCACCACTGCAACAGTCCATTGGCATATATTTAGGCCCAGCACCCAGGCAGAGGAGGGAGGTCCCGTAACAGAGAATCTGTCTTCATGTCAGCAGAGAATTAGTCTGCATGTCATAGCAGAGAATGAGGCTTCACGTCAGCCACCACTGCAACAGTCCATTGGCATATATTTAGGCCCAGCACACACACAGGCAGAGGAGAGAGGTCCCGTAACAGAGAATCTGGCTTCATGTCAGCAGAGAATCAGTCTGCATGTCATAGCAGAGAATGAGGCTTCACGTCAGCCACCACTGCAACAGTCCATTGGCATATATTTAGGCCCAGCACACACACAGGCAGAGGAGAGAGGTCCCGTAACAGAGAATCTGGCTTCATGTCAGCAGAGAATCAGTCTGCATGTCATAGCAGAGAATGAGGCTTCACGTCAGCCACCACTGCAACAGTCCATTGTCATAAATTTAGGCCCAGCACTAGTGTTGAGCGGCATGTCCCATATTCGAATTCGCGAAATTTTGTGAATATTCGAAAGAATATTCGTAAAATATTCGCGATTATTCAAATTCGTTATTATTTCGCATATGCGATAATTCGAATTTTCGCATCGCATAATACATATGCTATGCAAAATTCACATGTGCGCTAATGAAATCGCCTTACGAAGATTCGCAACTCAATTCAATCACTAATGTATGAATGCAATGCCCTTTGCCTCTGTTCTGGGACAAGTGTAGATATTCGCATGTGCGCTAATAAAATCGCCTTACGAAGATTCGCACCTCAATCACTTTCTAGGGAATGTGAGACTTTTGGGAATCAATCGAGATACAGTGGGGGGTGATGACAGTAGTTGACAGAGTACAGATCAATGTAATCTGTAAGGTGGAAAGTAAAATAAAAAATACGAATATTCGTAAATCGAATTTTACGAAGTTCTACGTATTCGCGAATATGGTGCTATACTATATGAATGCACAGGCCTTTGCCTCTCTGTTCTGGGGACAAGTGTAGATATTTGCATTTGCGTTAATAAAATCGCCTTACGAAGATTCGCAGCTCAATTCAATCACTAATGTATGAATGCAAAGCCCTTTGCCTCTGTTCTGGGACAAGTGTAGATATTCGCATGTGCGCTAATAAAATCGCCTTACGAAGATTCGCAACTCAATTCACTAATGTATGAATGCAAAGCCCTTTGCCTCTGTTCTGGGACGTGCCGATATTCGCATGTGCGCTAATAAAATCGCCTTACGAAGATTCGCAACTCAATTCACTAATGTATGAATGCAAAGCCCTTTGCCTCTGTTCTGGGACGTGCCGATATTCGCATGTGCGCTAATAACATCGCCTTACGAAGATTCGCGCCTCAATCACTTTCTAGGCAATGTGAGTAAGATCTGAGCTGTTGGACCTTTGGGAAACAATCAATTATATGTGTACTGTAATTTTGTGGGGGGGGGAAAAAAACAAAAAACGAATATTCGTTTTTACGAATATATAGCACTATATTCGAAATATTCGCGAAATCGCGAAGTTGCGATATTCGCGAAAAAAATTTGCTTTTCGAATATTCGCGCTCAACACTACCCAGCACCCAGGCAGAGGAGAGAGGTCCCGTAACAGACAATCTGGCTTCATGTCAGCAGAGAATCAGTCTGCATGTCATAGCAGAGAATGAGGCTTCACGTCAGCCACCACTGCAACAGTCCATTGGCATATATTTAGGCCCAGCACCCAGGCAGAGGAGAGAGGTCCCGTAACAGACAATCTGGCTTCATGTCAGCAGAGAATCAGTCTTCATATCATAGCAGAGAATCAGGCTTCACGTCACCCACCACTGTAAGAGTCCATTTTCATAAATTTAGGCCCAGCACACAGGCAGAGGAGAGAGGTCCCGTAACAGAGGATCTGGCTTCATGTCAGCAGAGAATCAGTCTGCATGTCATAGCAGAGAATCAGGCTTCACGTCACCCAACATTGGAACAGTCCATTGGCATATATTTAGGCCCCGGCACCCAGACAGAGGAGAGGTTCATTCAACTTTGGGTAGCCTCGCAATATAATGGTAAAATGAAAATAAAAATAGGATTGAATGAGGAAGTGCCCTGGAGTCCAATAATATATGGTTAAGGGGAGGTAGTTAATGTCTAATCTGGACAAGGGACGGACAGATCCTGTGGGATCCATGCCTGGTTCATTTTTATGAACGTCAGCTTGTCCACATTGGCTGTAGACAGGCGGCTGCGTTTGAGGCCTAGTATTTAGGCGCTGGGTGACCGGTATGGATTTAGTGACAGAATTAGACTTGGAAATGCACAGAAGCGTGTGTGTGAAGTTATTCTGAATGACCCTATGTGCACCTTCAATATTATATACCCTTTTAGGGATAGATTTCAAATAGCTCTGATATAGCAGAAACCACTAAATTATGAAATTGCTAAATTGGGAATTGTACTTCAACCCAGAACAAAAAATGTGCTTTGATGGACACTAAATATCTTGCCCAGCAACAACAGTACAGCGGTGGGTAACGAGAGATTTAGAGGGATTTAAATTTGAGGCCTAGTATTTAGGCGCTGGGTCACCGGTATGGATTTAGTGACAGAATTAGACTTGGAAATGCACAGAAGCGTGTGTGTGAAGTTATTCTGAATGACCCTATGTGCACCTTCAATATTATATACCCTTTTAGGGATAGATTTCAAATAGCTCTGATATAGCAGAAACCACTAAATTATGAAATTGCTAAATTGGGAATTGTACTTCAACCCAGAACAAAAAATGTGCTTTGACGGACACTAAATATCTTGCCCAGCAACAACAGTACAGCGGTGGGTAACGAGAGATTTAGAGGGATTTAAATTTGAGGCCTAGTATTTAGGCGCTGGGTCACCGGTATGGATTTAGTGACAGAATTAGACTTGGAAATGCACAGAAGCGTGTGTGTGAAGTTATTCTGAATGACCCTATGTGCACCTTCAATATTATATACCCTTTTAGGGATAGATTTCAAATAGCTCTGATATAGCAGAAACCACTAAATTATGAAATTGCTAAATTGGGAATTGTACTTCAACCCAGAACAAAAAATGTGCTTTGACGGACACTAAATATCTTGCCCAGCAACAACAGTACAGCGGTGGGTAACGAGAGATTTAGAGGGATTTAAATTTGAGGCCTAGTATTTAGGCGCTGGGTCACCGGTATGGATTTAGTGACAGAATTAGACTTGGAAATGCACAGAAGCGTGTGTGTGAAGTTATTCTGAATGACCCTATGTGCACCTTCAATATTATATACCCTTTTAGGGATAGATTTCAAATAGCTCTGATATAGCAGAAACCACTAAATTATGAAATTGCTAAATTGGGAATTGTACTTCAACCCAGAACAAAAAATGTGCTTTGACGGACACTAAATATCTTGCCCAGCAACAACAGTACAGCGGTGGGTAACGAGAGATTTAGAGGGATTTAAATTTGAGGCCTAGTATTTAGGCGCTGGGTGACCGGTATGGATTTAGTGACAGAATTAGACTTGGAAATGCACAGAAGCGTGTGTGTGAAGTTATTCTGAATGACCCTATGTGCACCTTCAATATTATATACCCTTTTAGGGATAGATTTCAAATAGCTCTGATATAGCAGAAACCACTAAATTATGAAATTGCTAAATTGGGAATTGTACTTCAACCCAGAACAAAAAATGTGCTTTGACGGACACTAAATATCTTGCCCAGCAACAACAGTACAGCGGTGGGTAACGAGAGATTTAGAGGGATTTAAATTTGAGGCCTAGTATTTAGGCGCTGGGTCACCGGTATGGATTTAGTGACAGAATTAGACTTGGAAATGCACAGAAGCGTGTGTGTGAAGTTATTCTGAATGACCCTATGTGCACCTTCAATATTATATACCCTTTTAGGGATAGATTTCAAATAGCTCTGATATAGCAGAAACCACTAAATTATGAAATTGCTAAATTGGGAATTGTACTTCAACCCAGAACAAAAAATGTGCTTTGACGGACACTAAATATCTTGCCCAGCAACAACAGTACAGCGGTGGGTAACGAGAGATTTAGAGGGATTTAAATTTGAGGCCTAGTATTTAGGCGCTGGGTCACCGGTATGGATTTAGTGACAGAATTAGACTTGGAAATGCACAGAAGCGTGTGTGTGAAGTTATTCTGAATGACCCTATGTGCACCTTCAATATTATATACCCTTTTAGGGATAGATTTCAAATAGCTCTGATATAGCAGAAACCACTAAATTATGAAATTGCTAAATTGGGAATTGTACTTCAACCCAGAACAAAAAATGTGCTTTGACGGACACTAAATATCTTGCCCAGCAACAACAGTACAGCGGTGGGTAACGAGAGATTTAGAGGGATTTAAATTTGAGGCCTAGTATTTAGGCGCTGGGTGACAGGTATGGGTTTAGTGACAGAATTAGACTTGGAAATACACAGTAGCGGGTGTGTGTGAAGTTATTCTGAATGACCCAATGTGCACCTTCAATATTATATACCCTTTTTGGGATAGATTTCAAATAGCTCTGATATAGCAGGAACCACTAAATTATGAAATTGCTAAATTGGGAATTGTATTTCAACCCAGAACAAGAAATGTGCTTGAACGGACACTAAATAACTCGCCCAGCTACAGCACTAGGGACAGATTTAGCTGGATATAAATTTGAGGCCTAGTATTTAGGCGCTGGGTGACCGGTATGGATTTAGTGACAGAATTAGACTGGGATATGGCCAAAAAATAAACAGACTATTGCTGGTTAAATGCACTTGGTGTGACAGCTTCACCCTGATGTAGGCTTTAGCCAAAAAACAACCACACCATTGAGGGTTAAATGCACTTGGTGACAGGCGCAGCTTGCCCCTGATTTTGTATATGGCCAAAAAATGAACAGACTATTGCTGGTTAAATGCACTTGGTGTGACAGCTTCACCCTGATGTAGGCTTTAGCCAAAAAACAACCACACCATTGAGGGTTAAATGCACTTGGTGACAGGCGCAGCTTGCCCCTGATTTTGTATATGGCCAAAAAATGAACAGACTATTGCTGGTTAAATGCACTTGGTGTGACAGCTTCACCCTGATGTAGGCTTTAGCCAAAAAACAACCACACCATTGAGGGTTAAATGCACTTGGTGACAGGCGCAGCTTGCCCCTGATTTTGTATATGGCCAAAAAATGAACAGACTATTGCTGGTTAAATGCACTTGGTGTGACAGCTTCACCCTGATGTAGGCTTTAGCCAAAAAACAACCACACCATTGAGGGTTAAATGCACTTGGTCGCAGCTTGTGCTGGCGCACCACAAGACACAAAATGGCCGCCGATCACCCCAGAAAAATGAGACTGACAAACGGTCTGTGCAGCCTAAAAACAGTGAGCAATTGAGGATCAGCAGCTCAATGATCCACAGCTGCAGATCGATCAGTTAATCAAGTCCTTTGGAGGAGTTAATCTGCCTAATCTCGCCCTACTGTCGCAGCCGCAACCTCTCCCTACGCTAATCAGAGCAGAGTGACGGGCGGCGCTATGTGACTCCAGCTTAAATAGAGGCTGGGTCACATGGTGCTCTGGCCAATCACAGCCATGCCAATAGTAGGCATGGCTGTGATGGCCTCTTGGGGCAAGTAGTATGACGCTTGTTGATTGGCTGCTTTGCAGCCTTTCAAAAAGCGCCAAGAAAGCGTCACAAAAGCGCCAAGAAAGCGACGAACACCGAACCCGAACCCGGACTTTTACGAAAATGTCCGGGTTCGGGTCCGTGTCACGGACACCCCAAAATTCGGTACGAACCCGAACTATACAGTTCGAGTTCGCTCATCCCTAATTACAATACCTACTTTCATAATACCATTCTGCCAGCACTTTTACTCTATTTTCCACATCCGTCCGTTGACTGCGCGTGCGCGGCGACGCCGCCAGTGCAGTGACGCCACTCGCATCAGCGTGGTGACGACACGCACATGACGGCCCGACGCAATGACGTATGACGCATAGCATCACAAGCGGTGCATGCCGGCACCATTTACATTTAAACTGGGGCATAACAGCCGCACGGAACTCCGTCCAACAGGAAGCTTGCCACAAGTAACTAAGGTATACTCGCCATGTACGATTTGGTGCTTAATATAACTGACTGTTCTACACCCAGGCTCTCATACCGTTATGCCTTAAATGAGCGGATGTCCCAGACTCTGACTCTGGTCGCCACTCGCACTTACACGGATATCTATATGCCTTGTGACTGTATATTATCATATATCGCACCTGCCACTATGCGTGTGTACATACTGTAATCAATGCTTCCTATGCCCTACAGGTTATATCACCCAAAATTACCCTTGGAGTCTTTGTTGACCTGTGTTACTCTGCATCCTATGCCATTTTACTACCATTTTACTATTTTGCCATGTTTGCTGATGTCTCTATTTCTGCCTATTTACTATTTGTTCACTTCCACTTTTTTGTGACTGTGTGTATGGCAGCTACTCTTCTGTGTATCTCTCTATATACCTTTACGCAATATATTTTTTTTTAGATGAATTTCACTTTACATATACTACAAACTATATCTAGGAGTATTGAATTGATTATGTACCAAATACCAATGTGTACTATCTTTACTTTACCCCAGGCCGTGAACAAGGTCCTGTGTTAGGACCGAAACGTTGGCCAGTTTGCACATTATTTACTCCTGGATGGTCTGATGAAAATATAACAAATACAATTGATTCAAACTTATAAAAACGAGTGCCGTGGTCTATCTTTATCATTATATGGCATTCAACCACTGCAGCCAATTAATGGCCTCACCAGTCTTGTGTTTTAAGCTGACAAGACAGAAAATGAAAAACAAAAAAATTTGTGGCAATTCTGGAGGAGCTGCTCAGCCCATGACACTGTAGCGTGTCTTTAGTTAGGGGAGCAGCCCGACCGCATGTGGACCGCAGTAATCGACTAACCCCAGCAAAATATGCATACAATGGAGGATATCGACGCGGTCCACATGCACCACAAGAGCAAACTACACAGAATGTAGCAATCATAGAGAACACACAGAGGGAATGCACCAAACAGATATAACACTGACTATGCTGGCAAGACATAAGTAAAGATATTAAAAGCTGAGACTTTCGCCAATATGTTCCAGTCATGGAGATATCGGAGCCCACATGCACCACGTCACGGTTTCTCAGCATGGCAAGGGGTCCTAACCACTGCTCTGACTATGGTGTGAACACGGTCTGGGGATGATATAATTCAGCTCACAGCCAAGCTCCCCACAATTGCCCAGCATAAATGCTGTGGTTGTACAATGTGGATGAAGCCAGGCCGTGAGCCACACCCACACCAGACCATGTGATGGAGGTTACCAGGTGCAAAAAAGTGCTAGAGTGCCAAGTAGGCAAACACACTCAAATCTAACAAGACAGAAAATGAAAAACAAAAAAATTAGTGGCAATTCTGGAGGAGCTGCTCAGCCCATGACACTGTAGCGTGTCTTTAGTTAGGGGAGCAGCCCGACCGCTGCACAACAATATATGACTACGACAACACTGCAGACACAATCCAGAGGTTAAGACGAGAGCAGCAGTCTAAGCACATGGTCAAAGCACAAAAGAGGCATAGGGCTCAGAGTAAGGGCTTGTGCTCATAAAAAGTAAGGGCTCTGTGCCCGTGCTGTAGACCCCAAATAGCTTGTGCACTCCGTGGTCTGTGAGCCGCAAGATATGGCAAAAGATAGAACATGTCCTATCTTTTGCGGTGCTGAAGTACGGACCCAGAAGCCCATAGAATTGCTTTGTGGCGCACACGGCCAGTGCCCATATATTGTGGACCCGCCATTTGTGGTCTGTAGCACGGGCACGGAGCCCTTACGTTTGTGGAGCCCTAACCCTATTGCTCGGTCAATGACTAATGCAATGTCAAAGGAACTGTACAATATCAGAAAAAACGGTTCTGCTTTCATTCCAGAGACAGTGCCACCCTTGTTCACGTGCTAAGTCTGGTATTGCAGCTCAGCCTCCTTCACTTCCATGGAACAAGATGCAATACCAGTAACAGCGAACAGCCCCTTTAAGGAGAAACTTTACTTTTAAATCCCTTTTTAAAAAAGAAGGCAAACAGGACTCACAGCCAAGATGCATACCGCGAGAATACAGAAGAAATCTACACCCCACGAAACCCCGCTAACAAATTGAATGATATGGATCTGCAAGCATCCGCGTGTTGAATTATTTTGAAGCAAAGTTCATGATAATCAGGGTGGCACTAGGTATCATTTATAAGATTGAAAATACTAAGCAGGACTCTATAATGGGCATAAAATAGCACTTCAGCCAGAGTAAATGATATCATTTGGCAAATTGCCAAAACTGCAAATGGAACCTGTCTAGACAAAAGCGCTGAGCACTTGATATCTGCATTTTTCATAAAAAATATTTCATTACAATTTACTTGAGATATCTATGCAGAAACACAAAGGCACAGATCAGTCTTGCAATCATTAGCTTCCAGCTACGTCCTCGAAGATCCAGTTCATTAGAGTTTTACGCTTCCTTTAATCTAGATTTATTGCATCGGTAAATTAGGAATAGTCGTGCAGGAGACTCGACCAGTGCGTTTTATATCAGATTAGAATTCATTAGGTTTTTTTCTCTCATTAATTTTTTTTACCTTAACCAAATATCATCCAGCGATTCAGCTTCCAGTAGCAACTGCATTATTTACAGGGTTCACTTCTCCGAACTGATGCTCACAATGTAGAAAGAGCATGAAAACCCACAGGATCGGCCATCAACATCTGATCGCTGGGGGTCCAACACCCTGACCTGTCATATTAACACCCTCCCCTTCCCTGGTACATTAATATATGGTGAAATGCCCCCCCCCCCCCCTTGCCATATAACGTCTGTCTAACCATTCCTCCACAACATATTCTAGCCAACTTCCTTCCTTGCTACATTATGTTAATGCTAATGTGGGAACTATTCAGTTGGTCCTATAATGCCATATAAACATCTGTCCAACTGTTCCCCCTGTCAAATTCATGTCTGCTTACTGGTGTTGATCGAGCACCAAAGTGCTCGGGTGCTCGAGTAGAACACTTTGGGATGCTCGGGTGCTCTACAGAGCACCCGAGCACAATGGAAGTCAATGGGAGAACCAGAGCATTAGACCAGGCACCCCCCCCCCCCCCCCCCGCCTCTGAAGAGGGAACAGTGTCTGCTTCACAGGAAAAGGTCGGAAATTGATGGAAACAGCTCTGAAATGGTTCGGGAACAGCATGGGGAGGATGTCTGGATGCATCTTGGACTCCAAGGTCGCTGCTCGGAACGATGTTGTCCGAGTAGTACGCCATTTACAGACTGACAGTAAGGCTACATACAAGCGAACATTGTTTGTTTCTGTGTCCGTTCAGTTTTTTTTGCAGATAGGATGCGGTCCGCATTAGTATGTCCTTTCCGTAGTCCCGCAAAAAATATTGTGCATGTCCTATCGTTTTCCAGTTAGACAAGGATAGGCATTATTACAATGGATCCGCAAAAAAAATGGATCTGCAAAAAAAACTGATGCCATACGGAACGTCATAAGTTTTTTTTGCGGATTCGCAATTTGCGGACCTCAAAACACATATGGTCGTGTGCATGTAGCCTAATACGCACAAAACCAAAGATAAAATCGATTTTAGAGGAAAAATTGTTAGGAAACATTCTTTCCTGTATATTTACTTGTATATAAAGTGCAAGTGCTGCCAAAAATTACAAGGAAGAGGCACTCCGATACAACCTGTATATCACGTAAAGGAGGGCCTCATTCACATTGTGGTACAATTGTTCAGGTAGTGGGACTCCTACACTCCTAAAGCCTATGCACTAAGGGAAAGGGCTGCCAAAAATTACAAGGAACCGGCACTCCAATGCACCCTTTATTACACATAAAGGAGGGCATCATACGCACCGTTGAAAAATTATGATTGATGGCCTGATGGTGATCATCTAAAACATTAGGGGAGAGGACCTGCTGGTGACACTCAAAAACATTAGGGGTGAGGGTCTGCTGGTGACACTCAAAAACATTAGGGGTGAGGGTCTGCTGCTGAGCTGACCATGTAAAAAATTAGGGGCGAGGGTCTGCTGTTGATCTGACCATCTAAAACATTAGGAGTGAGGGCAGCCTAATAAGCATGTTGATATGATGGAGGAGGAGGACAAGAAGAGGAAGATTGAACCATATACCCTTTTTTGTGCTGGAAGGGGTGCATGGGAATACAGTGTATTCAATACACCATAAAAGCCACAATTAAAGTGCCTTTATGTTCAGCCGCTTTCCTCTGGTGGAGTAGAGAAGTCAGGGGCCTTGTTCATTTTTATAAGAGTCAATCTGTCAGCATTTTCAGTTGACAGGCGGATGCGCTTATTAGTTATTATGCCCCCAGCAGCACTAAATACCCGCTCTGACAAAACGCTGGCGTCAGGGCAGGCCAGCACCTCCAAGGCATAGAGCGCCAGTTCGTGCCACCTGTCCAGCTTGGACACCCAATAGTTGTAAGGCACAGAGGGATCACTGAGGACGCTGACACGGTCTGTTACGTACTCCTTCACCATCTTCCAAAACTTTTTCCTCCTTGTGACACGAGGCTGCGCATAAGGTTGAGGGTGCTGGCGGGGTGTCATGAAACTGTCCCAGGCCTTGGAGAGTGTTGCCTTGCCTCTTTTGGAACTGCTGTGTGTTCCCCTCATCTCCCCCCTCGGTTGCCTAAGGAACTACGTACTCTGCAGCCAGCGTTGTCAGCTGGAAATGTTTGGAGCAATTTTTCCACAAGGACCCTCTGGTATTGCACCATTTTGCTCGTCCTCTCCACCACAGGAATGAGAGATAAGAAGTTATTTTTGTAGTAGGGGTCAAGAAGGGTGAACAACTAGTAATCGGTGTTAGCAAAAATGCATATAACGAGGGGGTCATGGGGAAGGCAGCTTAACATAAAGTCAGCCATGTGTGCCAGAGTCCCAACAGACAAGACTTCGCTGTCCTCATCAGAAGGATGACTCTCAATCTCCTCATCCTCTTCTACCCATCCACGCTGAACAGATGGAGTAAACCTGCTATAGGTACTACCCTCTGTAGCTGAGGCAACAGTATCTTACTCCTCCTCATCATCCTCCAATTTGCTTTGAAAAGACGAACTGAGGGTGGTCTGGCTATCACCCTGTGTACTGTCTTCCCCCATTTCCACCTCTTCCACATGCAAAGCTTCTGCCTTCATTGTGAGCAGCGAGCGTTTCAGTAGACACAGAAGTGGGATGGTTACGCTGATAATAGCTGCATCACCGCTCACCATCTGTGTGGAGTCATCAAAGTTGAGTAAAACCTCACAGAGGTCAGACATCCATGCCCACTCGTCGCTTGTGAAGAGCGAAAGCTGACTGGAAAGGCGACGACCATGTTGCAGCTGGTATTCCACTACTGCCCTCTGCTGCTCACAAAGCCTGGCCAACATGTGGAACGTGGAGTTCCAGCGCGTGCTCACGTCGCACAACAGTGGGTGAGCTGGCAAAACATAGAAGTAAATCAACAACAGAATGGCTTAAACAGAAGAAAATACTCCTTCTGGAGTGGCCCAGTCAGAGTCCTGACCCCAACCCGATTGAGATGCTGTGACATGACCTCAAGAAAGCGATTCACACCAGACATCCCAAGAATATTGCTGAACTGAAACAGTTCTGTAAAGAGGAATGGTCAAGAATTACTCCTGACTGTTGTGCACGTCTGATCTGCAACTACAGGAAACGTTTGGTGGAAGTTATTGCTGCCAAATAAGATTCAACCGGTTATTAAATCTAAGGGTTCACATACTTTTTCCACTGCACTGTGAATGTTTACATGGTGTGTTCAATAAAAACATGGTAACATTTAATTCTTTGTGTGTTATTAGTTTAAGCAGACTGTGATTGTCTATTGTTGTGACTTAGATGAAGATCAGATCACATTTTATGACCAATTTGTGCAGAAATCCATATAATTCAAAAGGGTTCACATACTTTTTCTTGCAACTGTATATGCTTGCAAGTATGTCACACGTACAGTAGCGCAGGTTTTGTAAGTGTATGCGCAAATAAATTAAACTGAATGTCACAGATATTTAGGATGCGCAAACGTTATACAGGAGATGTAGCGCAGGTAATGTCGCTGTCAGCAGCGGCCAAACAATTGCGCTGAATGTCATAGATATTTAGGATTTGCAAATGTAACACAACAGATGTAGCAGAGGTTGTGTGACTGTCAGCAGCGGCCAAACAATTGCACGCAATTTAGCGCAGGTTGCGCTAAGAATATATATTGAAGCCAGATAAAACAATAGTCCTTAAAAGGACTTTTGGGTCTCTAACACCTTTCAACACTAAAATCTAAACCACTAAAGAGCCAGCTTAATCTGTGCCTCCTCCCTACTTTATTGTCATCTATACCCCTTGCCATACACCTCTTGAAATGCCTCCTCTTGCCATCTTGGGTCCTATTCAACTTTTTAACCAAATAGACAACCATCTTGAGTCCTGTACAACTGTCTATGCCTGCCATATTGGATTCTTTAAACGGTGCCATTTCGGGCTTTGTCCACCTGCCCCCTTTTTGTCATTTCAAGTCTGGTCGACCTGTCATTCTGTTTCATACTAATGTCTGATCTGATTACCGTATTTTCTGCTTTATAAGACGCACTTTTTTCCAAAAGTGGGAGGAAAATGGCTGTGCGTCTTATAAGGCTACTTTCACACCCGCGTTTTGTGCGGATCCGTCTTGTATCTGGACAGACGGATCCGCACGAATAATGCAAACGCTTGTATCCGTTAATAACGGATTCGTTTGCATTATTCATTAAAAAAAGTCTAAGTCATTGAAAGTCAATGGGGGACGGATCGGTTTTCAATTGCACCATATAGTGTCAGTGAAAAACGGATCCATCCCCGTTGACTGATATTGTAAGTCTACACGGATTTGTTAGGCTCCGCATAGTCAGACGGTCACCAAAACGCTGCAAGCTGCATTTTAGTGACCGTCTAAAAAGCGTAACGGACGCCAAACGCAGCCAAATTGATGCATTCTGAACGGATCCCTACCCATTCAGAATGCATTGGGGCATAAGTGATCAGTTTTGGGCTGTTTGTGAGAGCCCTGAAACGGATCTCACAAACGGACCCAGAAACGTCAGTGTGAAAGTAGCCTAAAGCAAATAGAGCAATATTACACAGCCGGCACATCACAGGGTGTGCTGCATAGGCATAGCAGCCTGCGATGTACCAGTGACATGTAATCAGGGGCACTATCAGGGCAGTACTGATAGTACTGCACCTCAGGTATCCGGTCAGAAGCTCCATCTCGGGGGAGAGGGGGACTGGAAGCTGGCAACTGCTGCTCCAGAACATGACTAACTGCCCGCTGCGTCCATAGTGAGTAAGGCTTATAGCTAAGTGATTACTGGTAGTTTAGCAAAACAGCACTGCTAGGGGCTGAACTTTATACACTTTGGGATGGCTGCTGTTGCCGAGAATCCACAGATCCCCCATAACAGTGTCACCCACAGATCCCTCATAACAGTGTGTCATCCACAGGTCCCCCATAACAGTGTCACCCACAGATCCCCCATAACAGTGTGTCATCCACAGATCCCCCATAACAGTGTGTCATCCACAGATCCCCCTTAACAGTGTCATCCACAGATCCCCCTTAACAGTGTCATCCACAGATCCCCCTTAACAGTGTCATCCACAGATCCCCCTTAACAGTGTCATCCACAGATCCCCCATAACAGTTTAATCCACAGATCCTTCATAACAGTGTCACCCACAGATCCCCCATAACAGTGTGTCATCTACAGATGCTTCATAACAGTGTGTCATCCACAGATCCCCCTTAACACTGTGTCATCCACAGATCCCCATAACAGTTTCATCCACAGATCCTCCATAACAGTGTGTCATCCACAGATCCTCCATAATAGTGTGTCATCCACAGATACTCCATAACAGTGTGTCATCCACAGATCCCCCTTAACACTGTGTCATCCACAGATCCCCCATAACAGTTTCATCCACAGATCCTCCATAACAGTGTGTCATCCACAGATCCCCCATAACAGTGTGTCATCTACAGATGCTCCATAACAGTGTGTCATCCACAGATCCTCCATAATAGTGTGTCATCCACAGATGCTCCATAACAATGTGTCATCCACAGATCCCCCTTAACACTGTGTCATCCACAGATCCTCCATAACAGTGTGTCACCCACAGATCCCCATAACAGTGTGTCATCTACAGATGCTCCATAACAGTGTGTCATCCACAGATCCTCCATAACAGTGTGTCATCCACAGATGCTCCATAACAGTGTGTCATCCACAGATGCGCCATAACAGTGTGTCATCCACAGATCCCCCATAACAGTGTCATCAACAGATCCCCCATAACAGTGTGTCATCCACAGATCCCCAAAAACAGTGTGTCATCCATAGATCCCTCATAGCAGTGTGTCATCCACAGATCCCTCATAACAGTGTCATCCACAGATCTCCCATAACAGGGTGTCATCCACAGATGCCCCATAACAGCATCATCCACAGATCCCTCATAACAGTGTGTCTTCCACAGATCCCCCATAACAGTGTGTCATCCATAGATCCCCCATAACAGTGTGTCATCCACAGGTCCCCCATAACAGTGTGTCATCCACAGATCCCCCATAACAGTGTCATCCACAGATCCCCCATAACAGTGTCATCCACAGATCCTCCATAACAGTGTGTCATCCACAGATGCTCCATAACAGTTTGTCAGCCACAGATCCCCCTTAACAGTGTCATCCACAGATCCTCCATAACAGTGTCATCAACAGATCCCCCATAACAGTGTCATCAACAGATCCCCCATAATAGTGTGTCATCCACAGATCCCCAAAAACAGTGTGTCATCCACAGATCCTTCATAACAGTGAGTCATCCACAGATCCATCATAACAGTGAATCATCCACAGATCCATCATAACAGCGAGTCATCCATAGATCCCTCATAACAGTGTGTCATCCACAGATCCCCATAACAGTGTCATCCACAGATCCTTCATAACAGTGTGTTATCCACAGATCTCCCATAACAGGGTGTCATCCACAGATGCCCCATAACAGCGTCATCCACAGATCCTTCATAACAGTGAGTCCTCCACAGATCCTCCATAACAGTGTGTCATCCACAGATCCCCCATAACAGTGTCAGCAGTTTTGCATCAATAAAACTGCTAACAAACTTTCTTCGAAATGTAATTGTCCCTCCATCAATTCTAATGTATGATGTAGGGATGTATGAGCAAACTATCCCTTATCCATTTGTCCACACTATCATATTGGGAAACTTTCCAACTGTCCCCACCTACTTTTCTACTTCTCTGCCCACTTGCCGCATCTGCCATATTAAACCTCCACCGCGGTCATTGTAATCTATGATCAACTTTCCCATATCTACTTTATTTATATCTGCTCATCAGCCCCCCTTGCCATAATTATGTCTGTTCAACTGTTCCTCTTGCCATCTTATGACCTATCCAACTGTTCCCCTTACCATATTAGGTCCTGTCCAACGAATCCCCCCTGTCATGTTAGGTCCTGCCCAACTGATCCTGCAATCATAGGTTCTACCTAACTGAACCCCACTATCATCTCAGGTCAGCCTGTCCAGGAACCTGATGAATAGGGAGGTCCAATAATTATTACATATTATGTATTCATTAAGAGGTCAGAAATAGTCTTAAAAATTGGCCCAGAGTGCACGGTAAGCAAATTTTTTGCCTTATGCCTGCCCACCCATATTGGACGTACGCCCAACCTATGAAATTTAAATCACAAATAATACACACAGTATGACCCCCTAATCAAATACAGATCACAAACTAGACCTCCTAAACTAATAAAAATCACAGACCAGGATCCCATAATCTAAGGTCATAAACCAATAATACACCAAACCCCTAATCAAATCCAGACCACACACCACACTTCTTAAATACAGACACCATACCAGACACTTAAATAAAAACAGACCCCAGAATCCCTAAATAAATACACACCTGAGGACCCCCAAATAAATATAGATTGCAAAACGCAGACTGGCCCTCATAAACCAAGAACGGAACTTCTCAAACCCTATAAATAAATACTAAACTCCGGTAATAGCAACCCCAGGCCTCCTAAACAAATACAGATTGCGGAGACTCCCCTGAATCAAACAAACCCCCAGAGCTCCTAAGATAATAGAAAACTCAGACCCCTTGAATATGTAAGAACCTAGACCAAATTCCCTATAAAATACAGACATCAGAGCCTCCTTAAAGGGGTTCTGCAGTTTGTTTTAACTGATGATCTAACCTCTGGATAGATCATCAGCATCTGACAGGCTGGGGTCCGACACCCGGGACCCCCCGATCAGCTGTTTGAGAAGGCAGCTTAGCCGCGCCCAGGCCAGTTGACACAAGTCGTGGGCCAGCGGTAAACAGTAAAAAGGCCGCCGCTCTGCTGGAGCGCCGCTGCCTTCTCAAACAGCTGATCGGCGGGGGTCCCGGGTGTCGGATCTCCCCCGGTCAGATGTGGATGATCTATCCAGAGGATAGATAATCAGTTAAAACAAATTGCAGAACCCCTTTAATGCAGATCCTAATACAAAATTGCTCAGAACACACTGCAGCAACACTTAGGTGGCTGTATGTTTGACGGACAATATGAGGACCCCTTCTTATCTATGAACTATATACTTTATTATGTTTTACTAATTTGTTTTTAACTTTTTTGTTATCTGTGAATTTTTTATATATATGTATTAGAGGTGTGCAAGAGCTTTATCAGTGTTTCACTTTTTAGCAGTGATCTACTGGGTCACAGCACCCTCCCCCCCCCCCCTTCCCCCCTCATTTTAACACAAGCCATCCCCAGTGTGTTGCCAGTATAACCTACAAAACAAAAAGCAACATATGCACAACACAATACCATCATATTCTTGTCTTTCTTCCTCCTGTAAGAAGTTACGTTAGTGCATGCAAATAAATCAGCATCACAGCAGGTGGGATCTGGGCTGACAGCATCTGACGCACGGTGAAATTTGGAGATGTTCTCAATCATAAGGACAAAGTCCAAAAATAGTGCACAAATCACAGCATTCCACTCTTTAGTAGTGATCTACTGGGTCACCGCACAAGGCACACTAAGCTTTTTTGGTCCTTATGAAAACAAATGAAAAAAAGTAAAATGCAGGAAAACCACAGGTTGGAGACCACTGTACTGGAAATATCATGCATCATCAGATGCACTGATATATAGTGACTAAATACTAAAACAGAGTCATGCACCACCCACACGTTCTAGGCAAGGTCAGCCAGTTTCATAGGTACAAATCTGATTACAGATGCCCTTTAATTGGCCGGTCAGTAGGGATGAGCAAACCCATGGAAGTTTGGGTTCGGTGGATTCGGCCGAACTTCAGGTCACAGTTTGGGTTCGGGACCCGAACTTGACCCTAAACCCGGACCCCATTGAAGTCAATGGGGACCCGAACTAACATGGTTACAGCGGAAAAAAAAGCATTCTTAAGACAGAATGCAAAAGAATATGGCAATTTAGGGGGAAAAAAAAACAACTCATCTCATCCACTTGATCACGCTGCCGCAGTGTCTTTTATCTTTTTTCAGCAGGACCTGCAAAATGACCTGCGATCACTGTGCTCACCAACTCATCTCATCCACTTGATCACGCTGCCACAATGTCTCCTATCTTCTTTCAGCAAGACCTGCAAAAGAACCTGCAATGACGTCACCACGCTCACCACGTGGTGAGCACGGTGACATCATCGCAGGTCCTTTTGCAGGTCCTGCTGAAAGAAGATAGGAGACACTGCGGCAGCGTGATCAAGTGGATGAGATGAGTTCGTGAGCGCGGTGACGTCATCGCAGGTCATTTTGATCAAGTGGATGAGGTGAGTTTTTGGGGTTTTTTTACCCCTAAATTCCCATATTCTTTTGCATTCTTAATAATGCTATTATTTTCCGTTAGAACAGAAAATAATAAAAATCACCTGAGCACTGAACCCAAACCCAGACTTTCAGTTAAATACGATATAGAAAGGTTACAGCCAGCTCACCTTCACGTCCTGCACGGCGGTGCACGGGGCGGACTCAAGCCAGTCCTCGATGATAGTGGAAAAAATAGAAGAAAAGCTCCAGCACCACGATGGACATTGTGAAAATCCCGGTCTTTATTGTCACCAAAATTCAGGTAAAATACAGCAATCAAAAGCTTTTCTTCTATTTTTTCCACTTTCAGTTAAATAGTCCGGGTTCGGGTCCGTGTACCTGAACTTAAGAAATTCGGAACGAACCCGAACTTTGCAGTTCGGGTTCGCTCATCCCTGATGGTCAGTTTTATTTGGGCACTGTGTGGTTGTATTACTTGAGCACTATATGGTAAGGTTGGGACAGGGGTGATAGAAGGTACCACGTAATGCACCAACCAACCGAAGGAGCTGGTTGCGTGCAAAACAGTACTGACTATTATGCGGCTGCTCAGTGATGACTGGGATATTTCGGGATTAATCTGGGACTGTCCCACTGAATTGACTGCATTTTCCTATATCCTGCAGTCATCTTATTCACATTCAGTAACACACATTATACATATTCTGGAAATGACAGCCTATAGAAGATGAAAAAGATTTAGCGAGTTCCTTCGTATACACATTTATTAATGTCAACCGTCTGCATCAGTCATTGTCATTTCCAACGGCTTTATTGCTTTCACCCAGAAAATAGCGTTAGGCGCTTGCCGATGGCTCAATACTAGTTTTATATGTAAATTTTTTCGAACATTTGCCATTGCATATCTAAAAAACAACAAAAACTGGTTCTGACTTTTTTTTCTTTGGTTATTTCTTTACAGAGGATAACTTCACAGTAGTAAATGCTAACTTTATAGATATCTATGAAGCTTGTAAAGGAAAATATGCTTTTATAAACCGCAGAATAATTTGATCGATAATAGGAAGAAATGGAATGGCACTCGGCGGGATTTGATGCGGACTAAGCCAGACTGCAAATTCTGTTGGCTTATACTGCCCTCTGCTGGACAAATGCTGCTAGCGTGAATCACATAGTAGGAATGTACTGTTTATATGGGGTTTACAGATTATAGGGGTTATCCAACATCATTAGAGGGAGAGAGAGAGGGAGGCACTAATCACAAGCCACCTGGATCACTTGAGACGCTGCACACAGATAAATCCACAAAGAAAGGACAACGGCCGTGGCGCTTCCTCCAGTAAAATCCAGTACTTTATTGGTGGATACAGAGTATGGCAACACAGGTGCGGGACAGACTATGCAGCATCAGCCGCCAGAGCATAGCAACACAGGTGCAGGACAGACTATGCAGCATCAGCCGCCAGAGTATGGCAACACAGGTACGAGACAAACTATGCAGGATCAGCCGCCAGAGCATAGCAACACAGTGAAACAAAACATGCAATGCAACAGCTCTCTGCAAACCAAATAAAGTACAAAATTGCATAATAATTGCTAGTGCTATACTAATAAGTTAGAGATGCTTGGCAAATAATTTTGTACAAGGCGATCTCTGTTAGACGGGTTCCTAACACTAAATTCTACCTGTTAAGTGCCATGACGGCTACCATACAATTCAGGGAGTGTAGGTTCCACATGCATGCTGGGTCTGCTTTAATTTCTGTCATTTTTGGCGCCAAATTGGCCTCCATTATATCCAAGGAATGCAGGTACCAATATGCATGCCGGGCCCACTCCACACCACTCCCGGCGCCAAATGGCCACCAAAGAATGCAATGAGAGTCCACAACTATATCTCTTAGTATAGCAACACAGGTACGAGACAGACTATGCAGCATCAGCCACCAGAGCATAGCAACACAGGTGCAGGACAGACTATGCAGCATCAGCCGCCAGAACATGGCAACACAGATACGAGACAGACTATGCAGCATCAGCCACCAGAGCATGGCAACACAGGTACGAGACAGACTATGCAGCATCAGCCGCCAGAGCATAGCAACACAGGTACGAGACAGACTATGCAGCATAAGCCGCCAGAGCATGGCAACACAGGTACGAGACAGACTATGCAGCATCAGCCACCAGAGCATGGCAACACAGGTACGAGACAGACTATGCAGCATCAGCCGCCAGAGCATAGCAACACAGGTACAGGACAGACTATGCAGCATCAGCCGCCAGAGCATAGCAACACAGGTACAGGACAGACTATGCAGCATCAGCCGCCAGAGCATGGCAACACAGGTACGAGACGGACTATGCAGCATAAGCCGCCAGAGCATGGCAACACAGGTACAGAACAGACTATGCAGCATCAGCCACCAGAGCATAGCAACACAGGTACAGAACAGACTATGCAGCATCAGCCGCCAGAGCATGGCAACACAGGTACAGAACAGACTATGCAGCATCAGCCACCAGAGCATAGCAACACAGGTGCAGGACAGACTATGCAGCATCAGCCACCAGAGCATGGCAACACAGGTACGAGACAGACTATGCAGCATCAGCCGCCAGAGCATGGCAACACAGGTACGAGACAGACTATGCAGCATCAGCCGCCAGAGCATGGCAACACAGGTACGAGACAGACAATGCAGCATCAGCCGCCAGAGCATAGCAACACAGGTACGGGACAGACTATGCAGCATCAGCCGCCAGAGCATGGCAACACAGGTACAGGACAGACTATGCAGCATCAGCCGCCAGAGCATAGCAACACAGGTACGGGACAGACTATGCAGCATCAGCCGCCAGAGCATGGCAACACAGGTACAGGACAGACTATGCAGCATCAGCCGCCAGAGCATAGCAACACAGGTACGAGACAGACTATGCTGCATCAGCCGCCAGAGCATAGCAACACAGGTATAGGACAGACAATGCAGCATCAGCCGCCAGAGCATAGCAACACAGGTACGAGACAGACTATAGAGCATCAGCCGCCAGAGCATGGCAACACAGGTACAGGACAGACTATGCAGCATCAGCCGCCAGAGCATGGCAACACAGGTACGAGACGGACTATGCAGCATAAGCCGCCAGAGCATAGCAACACAGGTACAGAACAGACTATGCAGCATCAGCCACCAGAGCATAGCAACACAGGTACAGAACAGACTATGCAGCATCAGCCGCCAGAGCATGGCAACACAGGTACGAGACGGACTATGCAGCATAAGCCGCCAGAGCATGGCAACACAGGTACAGAACAGACTATGCAGCATCAGCCACCAGAGCATAGCAAAACAGGTGCAGGACAGACTATGCAGCATCAGCCACCAGAGCATGGCAACACAGGTACAGGACAGACTATGCAGCATCAGCCACCAGAGCATAGCAACACAGGTACGAGACAGACTATGCAGCATCAGCCGCCAGAGCATAGCAACACAGGTACGAGAGACTATGCAGCATCAGCCGCCAGAGCATAGCAACATAGGTACGAGACAGACTATGCAGCATCAGCCGCCAGAGCATGGCAACACAGGTGCAGGACAGACTATGCAGCATCAGCTGCTAGAGCATAGCAACACAGGGACAGGACAGACTATGCAGCATCAGCCGCCAGAGCATAGCAACACAGGTACGAGACAGACTATGCAGCATCAGCCGCCAGAGCATAGCAACACAGATACGAGACAGACTATGCAGCATCAGCCGCCAGAGCATAGCAACACAGGTGCAGGACAGACTATGCAGCATCAGCTGCTAGAGCATAGCAACACAGGGACAGGACAGACTATGCAGCATCAGCCGCCAGAGCATAGCTACACAGGTACAGGACAGACTATGCAGCATCAGCCGCCAGAGCATAGCAACACAGGTACGAGACAGACTATGCAGCATCAGCCGCCAGAGCATAGCAACACAGGTATGGGACAGAAAATGCAGCATCAGCCGCCAGAGCATAGCAACACAGGTACGAGACAGACTATGCAGCATCAGCCGCCAGAGCATAGCAACATAGGTACGGGACAGACTATGCAGCATAAGCCGCCAGAGCATAGCTACACAGGTACATGACAGACTATGCAGCATCAGCCGCCAGAGCATAGCAACACAGGTACAGGACAGACTATGCAGCATCAGCCGCCAGAGCATAGCAACACAGGTACAAGACAGACTATGCAGCATCAGCCACCAGAGCATAGCAACACAGGTGCAGGACAGACTATGCAGCATCAGCCACCAGAGCATAGCAACACAGGTACATGACAGACTATGCAGCATCAGCCACCAGAGCATAGCAACACAGGTACAGGACAGACTATGCAGCATCAGCCGCCAGAGTATAGCAACACAGGTACGAGACAGACTATGCAGCATCAGCCGCCAGAGCATAGCAACACAGGTGCAGGACAGACTATGCAGCATCAGCCACCAGAGCATTGCAACACAGGTACAGGACAGACTATGCAGCATCAGCCGCCAGAGTATAGCAACACAGGTACGAGACAGACTATGCAGCATCAGCCGCCAGAGCATAGCAACACAGGTGCAGGACAGACTATGCAGCATCAGCCACCAGAGCATAGCAACACAGGTACGAGACAGACTATGCAGCATAAGCCGCCAGAGCATAGCAACACAGGTATGGGACAGACTATGCAGCATCAGCCGCCAGAGCATAGCAACACAGGTACGAGAGACTATACAGCATCAGCCGCCAGAGCATAGCAACATAGGTACGGGACAGACTATGCAGCATAAGCCGCCAGAGCATAGCTACACAGGTACATGACAGACTATGCAGCATCAGCCGCCAGAGCATAGCAACATAGGTACGGGACAGACTATGCAGCATAAGCCGCCAGAGCATAGCTACACAGGTACATGACAGACTATGCAGCATCAGCCGCCAGAGCATAGCAACATAGGTACGGGACAGACTATGCAGCATAAGCCGCCAGAGCATAGCTACACAGGTACATGACAGACTATGCAGCATCAGCCGCCAGAGCATAGCAACACAGGTACAGGACAGACTATGCAGCATCAGCCGCCAGAGCATAGCAACACAGGTACAAGACAGACTATGCAGCATCAGCCACCAGAGCATAGCAACACAGGTGCAGGACAGACTATGCAGCATCAGCCACCAGAGCATGGCAACACAGGTACGAGACAGACTATGCAGCATCAGCCGCCAGAGCATAGCAACATAGGTACGGGACAGACTATGCAGCATAAGCCGCCAGAGCATAGCTACACAGGTACATGACAGACTATGCAGCATCAGCCGCCAGAGCATAGCAACACAGGTACAGGACAGACTGTGCAGCATCAGCCGCCAGAGCATAGCAACACAGGTACAGGACAGACTATGCAGCATCAGCCACCAGAGCATGGCAACACAGGTACGAGACAGACTGTGCAGCATCAGCCGCCAGAGCATAGCAACACAGGTATGGGACAGACTATGCAGCATCAGCCGCCAGAGCATAGCAACACAGGTACGAGAGACTATACAGCATCAGCCGCCAGAGCATAGCAACATAGGTACGGGACAGACTATGCAGCATAAGCCGCCAGAGCATAGCTACACAGGTACATGACAGACTATGCAGCATCAGCCGCCAGAGCATAGCAACACAGGTACAGGACAGACTGTGCAGCATCAGCCGCCAGAGCATAGCAACACAGGTACAGGACAGACTATGCAGCATCAGCCACCAGAGCATAGCAACACAGGTACGAGACAGACTATGCAGCATCAGCCGCCAGAGCATAGCAACACAGGTGCAGGACAGACTATGCAGCATCAGCCACCAGAGCATAGCAACACAGGTACAGGACAGACTATGCAGCATCAGCCGCCAGAGCATGGCAACACAGGTACGAGACAGACTATGCAGCATCAGCTGCCAGAGCATAGCAACACAGGTACAGGACAGACTATGCAGCATCAGCCACCAGAGCATAGCAACACAGGTGCAGGACAGACTATGCAGCATCAGCCGCCAGAGCATGGCAACACAGGTACGAGACAGACTATGCAGCATCAGCCGCCAGAGCATGGCAACACAGGTACGAGACAGACTATGCAGCATCAGCTGCCAGAGCATAGCAACACAGGTACAGGACAGACTATGCAGCATCAGCCACCAGAGCATAGCAACACAGGTGCAGGACAGACTATGCAGCATCAGCCGCCAGAGCATGGCAACACAGGTACGAGACAGACTATGCAGCATCAGCCGCCAGAGCATAGCAACACAGGTACGAGACAGACTATGCAGCATCAGCCACCAGAGCATAGCAACACAGGTACTAGACAGACTATGCAGCATCAGCCGCCAGAGCATGGCAACACAGGTACGAGACAGACTATGCAGCATCAGCCGCCAGAGCATGGCAACACAGGTACGGGACAGACTATGCAGCATCAGCCACCAGAGCATAGCTACACAGGTACAGGACAGACTATGCAGCATAAGCCGCCAGAGCATAGCAACACAGGTACGAGACAGACTATGCAGCATCAGCCACCAGAGCATAGCAACACAGGTGCAGGACAGACTATGCAGCATCAGCCACCAGAGCATGGCAACACAGGTACAGGACAGACTTTGCAGCATCAGCCACCAGAGCATAGCAACACAGGTACAGGACAGACTATGCAGCATCAGCCACCAGAGCATGGCAACACAAGTACGAGACAGACTATGCAGCATCAGCCGCCAGAGCATGGCAACACAGGTACGAGACAGACTATGCAGCATCAGCCGCCAGAGCATGGCAACACAGGTACGAGACAGACTATGCAGCATCAGCCACCAGAGCATGGCAACACAGGTATGAGACAGACTATGCAGCATCAGCCGCCAGAGCATAGCAACATAGGTACGGGACAGACTATGCAGCATAAGCCGCCAGAGCATAGCTACACAGGTACATGACAGACTATGCAGCATCAGCCGCCAGAGCATAGCAACACAGGTACAGGACAACCTGTGCAGCATCAGCCGCCAGAGCATAGCAACACAGGTACAGGACAGACTATGCAGCATCAGCCACCAGAGCATGGCAACACAGGTACGAGACAGACTGTGCAGCATCAGCCGCCAGAGCATAGCAACACAGGTATGGGACAGACTATGCAGCATCAGCCGCCAGAGCATATCAACACAGGTACGAGAGACTATACAGCATCAGCCGCCAGAGCATAGCAACATAGGTACGGGACAGACTATACAGCATAAGCCGCCAGAGCATAGCTACACAGGTACATGACAGACTATGCAGCATCAGCCGCCAGAGCATAGCAACACAGGTACAGGACAGACTGTGCAGCATCAGCCGCCAGAGCATAGCAACACAGGTACAGGACAGACTATGCAGCATCAGCCACCAGAGCATAGCAACACAGGTACGAGACAGACTATGCAGCATCAGCCGCCAGAGCATAGCAACACAGGTGCAGGACAGACTATGCAGCATCAGCCACCAGAGCATTGCAACACAGGTACAGGACAGACTATGCAGCATCAGCCGCCAGAGCATGGCAACACAGGTACGAGACAGACTATGCAGCATCAGCTGCCAGAGCATAGCAACACAGGTACAGGACAGACTATGCAGCATCAGCCACCAGAGCATAGCAACACAGGTGCAGGACAGACTATGCAGCATCAGCCGCCAGAGCATGGCAAAACAGGTACGAGACAGACTATGCAGCATCAGCCGCCAGAGCATGGCAACACAGGTACGAGACAGACTATGCAGCATCAGCTGCCAGAGCATAGCAACACAGGTACAGGACAGACTATGCAGCATCAGCCACCAGAGCATAGCAACACAGGTGCAGGACAGACTATGCAGCATCAGCCGCCAGAGCATGGCAACACAGGTACGAGACAGACTATGCAGCATCAGCCGCCAGAGCATAGCAACACAGGTACGAGACAGACTATGCAGCATCAGCCACCAGAGCATAGCAACACAGGTACGAGACAGACTATGCAGCATCAGCCGCCAGAGCATGGCAACACAGGTACGAGACAGACTATGCAGCATCAGCCGCCAGAGCATGGCAACACAGGTACGGGACAGACTATGCAGCATCAGCCACCAGAGCATAGCTACACAGGTACAGGACAGACTATGCAGCATAAGCCGCCAGAGCATAGCAACACAGGTACGAGACAGACTATGCAGCATCAGCCACCAGAGCATAGCAACACAGGTGCAGGACAGACTATGCAGCATCAGCCACCAGAGCATGGCAACACAGGTACAGGACAGACTATGCAGCATCAGCCACCAGAGCATAGCAACACAGGTACAGGACAGACTATGCAGCATCAGCCACCAGAGCATGGCAACACAAGTACGAGACAGACTATGCAGCATCAGCCGCCAGAGCATGGCAACACAGGTACGAGACAGACTATGCAGCATCAGCCGCCAGAGCATAGCAACACAGGTACGAGACAGACTATGCAGCATCAGCCGCCATAGCATGGCAACATAGGTATGAGACAGACTATGCAGCATCAGCCGCCAGAGCATAGCTACACAGGTACAGGACAGACTATGCAGCATAAGCCGCCAGAGCATAGCAACACAGGTACGAGACAGACTATGCAGCATCAGCCACCAGAGCATAGCAACACAGGACCTGTGTGAAGTTGGCACCCCATGTTCTTAAATTTCAAAAATAAATACATCATTCATTTGTGCTGCGTTTGTGCTGGTTTGTGCTGCAAAAATGAACGTTTGCGCCGCTTTGGTTTCCGAGATATTGCGCACTTGATTTGCTGAACCCCGCCCACTTTCCACCCCATGTTTTTAAATTTCAAAAAGAAATACACCATTCGTTTGTGCTGCGTTTGTGCTGCGTTTGTGCCGCAAAAATGAACGTTTGTGCCGATTCGGTTCCTGAGATATTGCGCGTTAGATTTTTCTGAACCCCGCCCATTTTCCACCCCATGTTCTTAAATTTCAAAAATAAATACACCATTCGTTTGTGCTGAGTTTGTGCTGGTTTGTGCTGCAAAAATAAACGTTTGCGCCGCTTTGGTTTCCGAGATATTGCGCTTGATTTGCTGAAACCCCGCCCACTTTCCACCCCATGTTTTTAAATTTCAAAAAGAAATACACCATTCGTTTGTGCTGCGTTTGTGCCGCAAAAATGAACGTTTGCGCCGCTTTGGTTTCCGAGATATTGCGTGCTTGATTTGATGAAACCCCTCCCACTTTCCACCCCATGTTTTTAACCCTGACTCTAGACCCCCCAGGTGTGCTGCAGCTTGCCCCCTCCCCTCACTACAACTTTTTTGGGGGCACAAGCATATTATATTTTTTTTTTCTGCGTACGCTGACTGTTAGCGCATCGCACGCCCCACCGCTGATCAACTTCGGAAGGTTGATCAGCGAGTTTGAATTTTGTTTAAAAAATCACATTTTTGGGCCTTTTTTAATTTTTTTGTCTGTTAGGTTTAGGGTAAGTTCCCGAACACCCGTCCCCCCACTCACATGCACACCAAATAAAGTTTATCACACACACACACTCCCCTATGGCCCGCCGGATGTTCTAGGCGGCATATGCCCAGCTTGCCTCCGAGTCCAAGAGCCCCAGTAAGGACGAGGATGACCCCACTTTCCTTTTGTCATCCGCGTCCTCCTCATCATCTAGCGATGATGATGAGACCCCAAGGCGGCGGAGACGCCGCCAGGTGGAGCAAGGAGACTGCCATGCTAGGGACCCTGTGGCCCGCACTAGTACGAGAAGCTCTGGGGCTCGTACTAGTTTTCCGGCCCACCAGTTAAGTCCACCGGAGCCCCCTACCGGTGAACTTGTCTGGTATACCCCAGAGCGTTTTGAGCCCGTGATTCCTGATTTTGTAGGCCAACCAGGAATCCAGATTTCCACAGTGGGCTTCACTGAATGCGACTACTTTAGTCTTTTTTTCAGTGACTCCTTTGTAAATCTGATGTTGGAGCAGACGAACCTGTACGCCCCACAGTTCATTGCTCAACATCCGGGCTCCTTTTTGGCTAGGCCCGGTGGCTGGACTCCGGTCTGTGCAGCCAAGATGAAGACGTTTTGGGGCCTCGTGCTGCATATGGGCCTAGTCAAGAAACCTAGTGTCAGGCATTACTGGAGTGGGGACGTCCTCTACCAGACCCCACTTTACAATTATGCAGATAATGCAGCATGTCCCCCCCAAGGTGATCCTGCCTATGACCGCCTGTACAAAATCAGGCCGGTCATCGATCACTTTGGGGCCAAATTTGTGCAGGTCTATGTACCTGGAAGGGAAGTCGCGGTTGATGAGTCTCTTATTGCTTTCAAGGGGAGACTCATTATCCGCCAGTATGTTCCCAGTATGGCGTGAAGCTGTACAAACTTTGTGAGAGTACCTCAGGGTGCACTTACAAGTTTCCCGCTAACACCCAGAGTGGGGGAACATTCTGGGGGTTGAATACGGGAATCTCGCCCCTCGTACACACGAAACTTGTAAGTGCACCCTGAGGTAAAAACATGGGGTGGAAAGTGGGCGGGGTTTCAGCAAATCAAGTGCGCAATATCTCGGAAACCAAAGCGGCGCAAACGTTTATTTTTGCAGCACAAACGCAGCACAAACGAATAGTGTATTTATTTTTGAAATTTAAGAACATGGGGTGGAAAGTGGGCGGGGTTTCAGCAAATTGAGCGCAATATCTCGGAAACCAAAGCGGCGCAAACGTTAATTTTTGCGGCACAAACCAGCACAAACGCAGCACAAACGAATGGTGTATTTCTTTTTGAAATTTAAAAACATGGGGTGGAAAGTGGGCAGGGTTTCAGCAAATCAAGTGCGCAATATCTCGGAAACCAAAGCGGCGCAAACGTTCATTTTTGCAGCACAAACCAGCACAAACGCAGCACAAACGAATGGTGTATTTATTTTAGAAATTTAAGAACATGGGGTGGAAAATGGGCGGGGCTTCATAAAAATCTAACGCGCAATATCTCAGGAACCGAAGCGGCACAAACGCAGCACAAACGAATGGTGTATTTATTTTTGAAATTTAAGAACATGGGGTGCCAACTTCACACAGGTCAACACAGGTATGGGACAGACAATGCAGCATCAGCCGCCAGAGCATAGCAACACTTGTACAGGACAAACTATGCAGCATCAGCCGCCAGAGCATAGCAACACAGGTATGGGACAGACAATGCAGCATCAGCCGCCAGAGCATAGCAACACAGGTACAGGACAGACTATGCAGCATCAGCCGCCAGAGCATAGCAACACAGGTACGAGACAGACTATGCAGCATCAGCCGCCAGAGCATAGCAACACAGGTACGAGACAGACTATGCAGCATCAGCCGCCAGAGCATGGCAACACAGGTACGGGACAGACTATGCAGCATCAGCCGCCAGAGCATAGCAACACAGGTACGAGACAGACTATGCAGCATCAGCCGCCAGAGCATGGCAACACAGGTACGGGACAGACTATGCAGCATCAGCCGCCAGAGCATGGCAACACAGGTGCAGGACAGACTATGTGCAACACGCCAGACCTGCAGGGTATGACGAAGTGAGGTCACGGTTATGGGCAATCGAGGGTTACTCACTATATTGGAGAATCCTGGGCAGGCGCGTGGCAGTGAAGGAGAGGTAGACACGGTTCCTCTGGGGCACACTCTGTATATAGGGACCAGGCCTGATGGTGGATGAGGTGCCCTGGATGTTACAGGTATTTTGAGTGCCTGGGGCAAGGTCCCTGTTGTATTCGTGACGCCAGTGCCTTTGGACGGTGGCACGCCGGTTGGTGGTTGGAATGATGGAGGTACACAAGTATATAGTGAACCAAACGTAACTTTACTGAACAATCCAACTTTGTACAGCAGGTAGGAGTACAGTCTTTGTATTACAGTTCCACAAGGAGGCTTATTCACAAAATGGCAGGCAATATTCATGCAAGATACGCAGAGGGTAACTTCACAAGCACTCAGCAGCAGGTTGTACCTTTCCTCAGAATCAATGTGCACTGTCCTTTCTAGAACTCCTGCTCCGGCTTTATCTCCCAAGGCCCGGATGCCTAAAAGGGTGGCTTAAATCCTTGGTTACTTTCTTCCTCAGGTATTAGATTCTTGCTGCACTTTCTAGTGTGATCTGCCCATCAGGGTCACTTAGCTTACCCTGGATCGCCTTCCCTTGTAAGGTGGATTACTGTGGGTTTTCTCCCAGGAGGTTGGATCCTGCAACTGGTGTGTCTTCAGAGCTAACTAAGGCTCTCTTGTTCTCAGGCAGGCTGGAGCTTCTCACTAGCCTCCTGGACATCACTAGCAGCCAGGGCTATCCAGCTGCATGTCAGGAGCAGGCTTTTTAACCTCTGTCTTCTCAGACTCCTGACTCTGCACTAACACTCCCTGTCTGGGCCTGGACATTTATACTAGGGGCTCCCTATCTCCCTCTAGTGTCTGGGATGTCTAACTACACCCAACTAGGCCTGCTGTTGCATCATACAGGGGTACGTTGCATGTAAAAACACATTAGAGCATACATAAAATGCAGAATTAAATATGACATTTCTGTTCCTTGTGAGTAGGAGTAACGCGCACACCAATTGACCCTTGTGTAGTGCCCACCCCTACCTAGTGGGACACTACATATGCAGCATCAGCCGCCAGAGCATAGCAACACAGGTACGAGACAGACTATGCAGCATCAGCCACCAGAGCATAGCAACACAGGTACGAGACAGACTATGCAGCATCAGCCGCCAGAGCATAGCAACACAGGTACGGGCAGACTATGCAGCATCAGCCGCCAGAGCATAGCAACACAGGTACAGGACAGACTATGCAGCATCAGCCGCCAGAGCATGGCAACACAGGTACGGGCAGACTATGCAGCATCAGCCGCCAGAGCATAGCAACACAGGTACAGGACAGACTATGCAGCATCAGCCGCCAGAGCATAGCAACACAGGTACAGGACAGACTATGCAGCATCAGCCGCCAGAGCATAGCAACACAGGTACAGGACAGACTATGCAGCATCAGCCGCCAGAGCATAGCAACACAGGTACGGGACAGACTATGCAGCATCAGCCGCCAGAGCATAGCAACACAGGTACGAGACAGACTATGCAGCATCAGCCGCCAGAGCATAGCAACACAGGTACGAGACAGACTATGCAGCATCAGCCACCAGAGCATGGCAACACAGGTACGAGACAGACTATGCAGCATCAGCCGCCAGAGCATAGCTACACAGGTACAGAACAGACTATGCAGCATCAGCCGCCAGAGCATAGCAACACAGGTACGAGACAGACTATGCAGCATCAGCCGCCAGAGCATGGCAACACAGGTACGAGACAGACTATGCAGCATCAGCCGCCAGAGCATAGCAACACAGGTACATGACAGACTATGCAGCATCAGCCGCCAGAGCATAGCAACACAGGTACGAGACAGACTATGCAGCATAAGCCGCCAGAGCATGGCAACACAGGTACGGGACAGACTATGCAGCATCAGCCGCCAGAGCATAGCAACACAGGTACGAGACAGACTATGCAGCATCAGCCGCCAGAGCATAGCAACACAGGTACGAGACAGACTATGCAGCATCAGCAGGCTCAGATCCCCATCATTGAACCCCTCAGTTGCCGCGTTTAACGCTCATTTCTGCATCTCACATTGAGGCCTTTCAGGAGTTAATGAGGGGTTAAAAACAAAAAAATACATACTTCATCCATTTGTTGTGTAGAGGCCGTCACAGCCATCTTGATTGAAGAAAACATGCCAAACTTCGCGTGATGACGTCACGGCGCCTGGCGAATGTGATGAAGTCAGCGCACGGGGGATTTGGCACAGTTTTTTTTTCAATCAAGATGACCGCAACGGCCTCTCCACAAGCAAATGGATGAAGTGAGTACAGTATGATTTTAATTTTTTTTTGCCGCCACTTCAGGAAAAATTGATTAGTTACCACAAAGCGAAAGGAAATTTGGCTTTGGCTAATCAAACTTTTCCCGAAGTTCGAATCGAAGTCCACTTCATAGACTTCAATTCGCTCAAAACTAGTGTCTAGTAACCGCCAAACAGAATTTTTGCCATGTTGAAGAAACCTAACTAGACCGCTGGTATATACCTGCACTGCCTCCAGCGCAGCCTTCTCACGCAGTTTTGAGGAGGCTCTTACCTCTCTCTCACAGTATGTAGTCTTAGTCATGGGCAGGGCTGGATTAAGAGCATCATGGGCCTGGGCTGAAGATTTTAATGGGCCTTTTTTTTATAGAAAATGAAAACGCATTGCAGAGCAATTTTTTATAACACAAATAATGTGCATCTGTCATATGTTTTATGCATATGAAATCACCAGCATAGCTGAATAGATGTTGATGTATCGATAACCTTGCATACCTTTACAGAATCTGTTCTTTAGCCTTTACTTAGCTTAATTTTTTTTTAAATGTTTTAAGTAAAACACTTATGGGGTCCCAGAGTGTCAAAATAGGTGTGTTAGGGGGTCCTCTGTGCCCTCAGGACCGTAACACCTCTCCCATGTGAAGTCACGCCCGCTCCTTTGGTTGACACCAACGGCTCACTTGACAGCGACGTGTTAAGATCCTGCGCATGTGCATTAAATGGGTGAATGGGGATTGCGGTACACAAATGTGGAATCTGTAGGAACCTGAGTCTGTGCATACACCGCAATCCCCATTCACAGCGCATACGGGATGTGTGTGTGTGTCAAAGAAGGTGCAATCATGAACTCACAGGGCAGAAGAGTTGCAGCCCAGGAGAACAGCACACCCCCAGCCACACCTGTTATACACTGGGTCCCCATAAAGTTTTTTTTGTTTAGTGACATAAAGGCAAGAACAACATCTATAAAGGTATGCAAAGTATCCATACACTAACCTCTTTTTGGCTGTGTCGGCGGTTTCATGTTCGTTTTCATATGTTGTATGCACTTTAAACAATTGGTGCTTATAGAACAGACTACAGTACACAGTGTAGAGGTATACTGTATATTGTGTGGCACAGTGTAGAGGTATACTGTATATTGTGTGGCACAGTGTAGCGGTATACTGTATATTGTGTGGCACAGTGTAGAGGTATACTGTATATTGTGTGGCACAGTGTAGCGGTATACTGTATATTGTGTGGCACAGTGTAGAGGTATACTGTATATTGTGTAGCACAGAGTAGAGGTATACTGTACATTGTGTGGCACAGTGTAGAGGTATACTGTATATTGTGTGGCACAGTGTAGCGGTATACTGTATATTGTGTGGCACAGTGTAGCGGTATACTGTATATTGTGTGCACAGTGTAGAGGTATACTGTATATTGTGTGGCACAGTGTAGAGGTATACTGTATATTGTGTGGCACAGTGTAGGCGGTATACTGTATATTGTGTGCACAGTGTAGAGGTATACTGTATATTGTGTGGCACAGTGTAGAGGTATACTGTACTATTGTGTGGCACAGTGTAGAGGTATACTGTATATTGTGTGGCACAGTGTTAGGTATACTGTATATTGTGTGGCACAGTGTAGAGGTATACTGTACATTGTGTGGCACAGTTGTAGAGGTATACTGTATATTGTGTGGCACAGTGTAGAGGTATACTGTATATTGTGGGGCACAGTGTAGAGGTATACTGTATATTGTGTGGCACAGTGTAGAGGTATACTGTATATTGTGTGGCACAGTGTAGAGTATACTGTATATGTTGGTGCACAGTGTAGAGGTATACTGTAGATTGTGGTGGCACAGTGTAGAGGTATACTGTATATTGTGGTGGCACAGTGTAGCGGTATACTGTATATTGTGTGGCACAGTGTAGAGGTATACTGTATATTGTGTGGCACAGTGTAGAGGTATACTGTATATTGTGTGGCACAGTGTAGAGGTATACTGTATATTGTGTGGCACAGTGTAGCGGTATACTGTATATTGTGTGGCACAGTGTAGAGGTATACTGTATATTGTGTGGCACAGTGTAGAGGTATACTGTATATTGTGTGGCACAGTGTAGAGGTATACTGTATATTGTGTGGCACAGTGTAGAGGTATACTGTATATTGTGTGGCACAGTGTAGAGGTATACTGTATATTGTGTGGCACAGTGTAGAGGTATACTGTATATTGTGTGGCACAGTGTAGAGGTATACTGTATATTGTGTGGCACAGTGTAGAGGTATACTGTATATTGTGTGGCACAGTGTAGAGGTATACTGTATATTGTGTGGCACAGTGTAGCGGTATACTGTCTATTGTGTGGCACAGTGTAGAGGTTATACTGTATATTGTGTGGCACAGTGTAGAGTATACTGTATATTGTGTGGCACAGTGTCGAGGTATACTGTATATTGTGTGGCACAGGTGTAGCGGTATACTGTATATTGTGTGGCACAGTGTAGAGGTATACTGTATATTGTGTGGCACAGTGTAGAGGTATACTGTATATTGTGTGGCACAGTGTAGAGGTATACTGTATATTGTGTGGCACAGTGTAGCGGTATACTGTATATTGTGTGCACAGTGTAGAGGTATACTGTATATTGTGGGCACAGTGTAGAGGTATACTGTATATTGTGTGGCACAGTGTAGAGGTATACTGTATATTGTGTGGCACGGTGCAGAGGTATACTGTATATTTGTGTGCACAGTGGTAGCGGTATACTGTATATTGTGTGGCACAGTGTAGAGGTATACTGTATATTGTGTGGCACAGTGTAGAGGTATACTGTATATTGTGTGGCACAGTTGTAGAGGTATACTGTATATTGTGTGGCACAGTGTAGAGGTATACTGTATATTGTGGGCACAGTGTAGAGGTATACTGTATATTGTGTGGCACAGTGTAGAGGTATACTGTATATTGTGTGGCACGGTGCAGAGTTATACTGTACATTGTGTGGCACAGTGTAGCGGTATACTGTATATTGTGTCGCACAGTGTAGAGGTATACTGTATATTGTGTGGCACAGTGTAGAGGTATACTGTATATTGTGTGGCACGGTGCAGAGGTATACTGTACATTGTGTGGCACAGTGTAGAGGTATACTGTATATTGTGGAGCACAGTGTAGAGGTATACTGTATATTGTGTGGCACAGTGTAGAGGTATACTGTATATTGTGTGGCACAGTGTAGAGGTATACTGTATATTGTGGGGCACAGTGTAGAGGTATACTGTATATTGTGTGGCACGGTGCAGAGGTATACTGTACATTGTGTGGCACAGTGTAGAGGTATACTGTATATTGTGTGGCACAGTGTAGAGGTATACTGTATATTGTGTGGCACAGTGTAGCGGTATACTGTATATTGTGTGGCACAGTGTAGAGGTATACTGTATATTGTGTGGCACAGTGTAGAGGTATACTGTATATTGTGTGGCACGGTGTAGCGGTATACTGTATAACAAACATATTTCACATGAAAACTTACAATTACTTGGCTTGGCCCTTGGGGATCTCGTACACCACTTCCACACTTTGGCTGTGGGGCTCGGCGGAGCTGATGTGTTTTTATCCTAATGAGAAATGTTTAATAATACGGATTTGGAGAAGGACCAGAGGGATAACAGAGCAGGGAGAGGCTGGTGCTGCTACTAGGGGGCTCATACCATGGAAGAGTAATAAAACCCACCATAATGCCCCCCCTCAATAGAAATAATTCTCCTTATAATGTGACAGTGCAAAAAATACCATGTAAAATATAATGTACCAGTATAAAATGCCCCATATATAGTGCCCCAGTAGATGCCCTCAGTGTCCCCCATAATCTGCAAGTAAAAAATACCCCTTCTTGGTGCCCCTGTAGATGACCCCATAGTACCCACCATAATGTGCCCCAGTATAAAATGCTACTGTACAGAGCCCCCATATAAAATACCAATTTTTGTGGCCTCAGTATATGCCCCTATAGTGCTCACTAAGAATGTGCCAGTAATGGCTGATGGCAGAGATGGCTGTTCTCAGTGTCCGCACGGGAGCATGGGAGCGTCTGAGCGTCTGACGTAGGACGCTAGGCTCCGCCCCCCCCCTCGTCTACTGCCTGCCCTCAGGGCCCGCTCGCTCGCTTGTTGCGGCTGTCGATAGCTCCTGCCCGCCTGCCGCCTGCCGTGCTGTGCCCGGTCAAGTTCCCGCCCGCTTGCCGTGCTGGGGATTGATGAACCCTGATGGAGGACGCGCCCGCCCGTAATGGGAGACCGCTGCCAGTCGAGAAGGAGGAGGATATCGATGTTGGGGTGGTGAGAGCCCTCGACTAGAGGAGAGCTGGAGCGCCGATACTGTGCAGCGTGACATGGTCTAGTGTCTATATTGTTTGCTGGCACGATACCCCCAGGAGTTTAAGAATTAGTTTGGGGCCCGAATGGTCTCTTGGGAGATTTCCGGGCTGGTAAATTATGTCCCTATGAGTCCACCGCTGGTGTGAGCTTGGGGCCTGGGATTCGGCTATTGCTGGGCTATTATTGCACATGGTGTGTAGGAGGGGGTTTGAAGAGCTGAGTCTGGAGGTGATGGGATTCCCTCAACTTTCAGATGCATTTAAAACGGGGTAACCCCTGTGGAAAGTGAAACAATCAGAGAAGAGGGAAAAAGCAGGAATCAGTGATAAGGAGTGAAGATTTGTGGCTGGTGATACGATATCTCATCTAAAACGACTTTGATTCAACAGAATCGCCCATATACTATAATACCGTTTCTGGCTATAAGTTCCCTGGATTGCCCTTTGGGGGTAATTCCCCTAACCACTTCCTATGTTGCGGACTAATTAAGTACTAACTTTCTGCAGGATAACCCTCTCCCGCACCTGTTGCGCCATTCCAGTGTTGTGGAGTTCAGCCCTCGCTCTTTTTTTTTTTTTCTCCCTCCTTTCCTTCCTTGCCTGACTAATATGAGAGGGGAGGGAGAGAGAGGACGGTGAAAACGTTTTTTTGGTGTTTTTTTTCTCCTTTTTTTTTTTTTCCCCCCTGCTAGATGGTTAGGATTCTTTCATTGAATGTGAGAGGTTTGAGAGATAGAGTAAAGAGATATGCTATCCTTGAGTGGATGAAGAGGTTCTTGCCGGCTGTCGTGTGCCTCCAAGAGACACATTTGGATAAAGATTCGTTAAGGTGGCTAGAGAAAAGATGGATAGTTTTTGGGTACCATTCGGTACATACCACCTTTTCTAGAGGGGTCTCAATCTTGGTACATCGCGGGATTAGATTTGAGTGTGTTTCATGCGAGGCGGATGGCTGCGGCAGGTACCTCTTTTTGCAGTGCAATATAGAAGGGACTAAAATAGTAATTGCAAATATATATATTCCACCACCATATAAGCCAGATGTTTTGTATGAACTACATAGATTTATGGTGAACAGACAAGAATGTATAATGGTAGCGATAGGAGATTACAACGCGGTAATGGACCCACTAGAGGATAGGCTCTCTAGCAGAGGGGGAAGAATACAGAATGTGGATTTGTTCAAACTGGCCTCGGAATTTAACTGGATAGATGTGTGGCGCCAACAGAACCCGGAGGAATCTATGTATTCCTGTTATTCTAAAACCCATCAATCTTGGTCAAGAATAGATATGGTGTTGGGGAGCAAAAATCTAATGCTTCAAAATAGGATCAAGATAAAATACGTACCTATGGTTCTTTCAGATCACAGTGCAGTGGTAATGGAACTAGAGCTGAGTAGAAAGAACAATTTTCCCTTGTTTAAGTTCAATGCCCACTGGTTGTCTTTTATTACAGATACAGATAGTATAATGGAGGAAATTATATTTTTTTTTCCAGGAGAACAATAATTCTTCCAGTAGGCTGATAGTCTGGGACACAGCCAAGGCAGTCCTGAGAGGACTTCTGTTCAAAAAGGTAAATTATTGGAAAAAGTGTAATAAGGAAAGTTTTAATCTAATGGAAAATAAAGTACAAGAAGTAAGAAGGGCATATATGATTAACCCCATTGAACAAAAAAGGAAGGAATGGGAGGAAGAACAGGAAAAATTAAAAATATACCAACTCGAGAAAAGTAGGAAAGAACTGTTCTTCCAAGGGTTTAGATTGGCATCAGAGGGAGAGAAAGTAGGAAAAATTTTGGCTGGAATCGTAAAAAATCAAAGAGGTAAATCTTGGATGGGGGCAATTAGAGATAACAACGATAGAATAATTACTTCCTCGGAAGGCTTTAAAAAGGTTTTTAAGGAGTATTTCCAGGAACTATATGCAACTAGGGCCCGATATTCAAGTCTAGATCTTGATTTATATCTCGATCAGGTTGCCTGGACAAAGATATCCCAGGCCCAAAAGAAATATTTGGATAGAGAAATATCAATTGTTGAAATTTACGAAGTTTTGGGCAATGTAAAATCCGCAAAAACACCAGGGTGTGACGGCCTTCCTTTTGAAATATATAAGACCTTTGCTCGGGTTTTAATACCGGAATTAATAACAACATTGAAGGAGGCGCAAAGGATAGGGGAGTTACCAGACTCCATGAAAGAGGCAATTATTACATTGATCCCAAAAAAAGGTAAAGAACCATTAGACCCTGGTTCCTATAGACCAATATCCTTGCTGAACACAAATGTTAAAATCCTGGCAAAGGTCTTGGCAGGGAGGCTCTCCAAGGTGATTAAAGGCGTAATTCACGAAGATCAGACCGGTTTTATACCAGGTAGAACAATATATTCAAATATAAGAAGGTTGTACTTGAATATTGAGGCTAATCGTACAGAACCAGGTGACAAAGCAATACTTTCATTAGATGCCCAAAAGTCTTTTGATTGTATCGAATGGGAGTATTTACAGTTTTAAAAAGGGTTGGTATAGGGGATGGATCTATAAAATGGATTCAGCTAATATATTCCAACCCAAGGGCTAGAGTGATGGTGGATGGGAGTTTGTCCCTGCCTCTTGCCCTCTATCGGGGCACCAGGCAGGGATGCCCTATTTCCCCATTATTATTTGCTATAGCAATTGAGCCTCTTGCAAACATAATAAGAAATGATAGGGAGATAAAAGGTTTTCAATATTCGGGAGGAGACAAAAAACTATTAATGTATGCTGATGATATTTTGTTATTTATGCATAACACAGGGGATCAGTTTAGTAGAGTATTAGATAAAATAGATAAGTTTGGCATTTTTTCTGGATTAAATATTAACTGGGCGAAATCTCACATGATGGTATTGGGGGAGGGGCAGCTAGGGAGAGACTTAAGAGTTCAAGTACTTGAGAAACACGAGAGTTTTAAATATTTGGGTATACAATTTTCTGGTAATATAGATGATTATGAAAAACTAAACGTACTCCCGGTAATAAAAGAACTCAGAACTAAAATACATATCTGGAAAAGACTACCACTCTCTATTCAAGGTCCGGTAAATTTAATAAAAATGATCTTTCTACCAAAGGTACTGTATGTGTTACAAAACGCCCCAATAAGACTCCCGCAGAAGACATTTAAGTTATTGGACTGCCTAATGGGGGAATTTATATTGAAGGGCTCTATCCCCAGGATAAAAAAGGAAGTGCTCCAGCTCCCAGTGAGAGAGGGTGGGTTGGCGGTTCCTAACTGGTTTTTGTACTATTTGATAACACAATATAGTCAGATAAGAGATAGTTTGAATAGTTTAGTGGGGAGACACATATTAAATAAAATGGGTTGGGGAGGGGAATTAAATCATTTAGAGATAATGGAATTGGGTACACTGGACAAAAATAATATAGGAAATAGTATTATGAACACAATGGATCACATTTGGGGGCAGATTAAAAAACTACTTGGGATAAAAGGTTTTCTTCAATATACACCCATTTGGAAAAACTTAAATTTAAAAGAGTTACAAACACTTAGGAGTTATATTAATTGGGAAAAAAAGGGGATAAAATACTTACCTCAAGTAATTGAAGATGACAAACTGAAGGACTTTAATACACTGGTTAGGGAGTTTGGG